>NW_020290419.1:2500-676867 GCF_003184545.1 Aspergillus heteromorphus CBS 117.55
AGGAACGGGCCCTCCGGGGGTGTAGCGGCGGGGGCGGGGGCAGGGGAGAGCGCTGGGGCGCGGGGGTGGAAGGAGCAGCCCAGGGGACGGAAGGGAGGAGGAGCAGGTCGGCATGATCTGTTCCTCTTTTTTTTTGATGCCGTGCTGTGGTCACGTGACCCGGTCCCGAACGGGGAGGGGGCACGGGGGGGTGGTCCCTGTACTGCGGTGGGGATGCGTAGGGGCGTGGGTGGCCCACGCGCGCCTGGGCTCGGGGCCAGGGGGGGGGGCGACGCGGTGCAGGGAAGGGCGGGACGACAGTAGATCTCCGTGCAGACCAAGTGTGTGCACCACCCTCCATATATATATATGTCCGCCCACGACCACCGGGATGCCACCATATAGATTTTCGCCTGGGGACCCCCTCTCTCCCGGCGGGACGGCGCCGTCGACCGACCAGCGTGGGCGGGCAGGTTAGTATCAAGCAGGGAGGTTGGTCGGAACGCGCAGGGGGGGCAGGTAGGATCGAGCAGAGGATGGCGGATGGGGTGGTGTGGGTTGGGTGGTCGAGGTGGTGGGCGGAACGCATCATGGACATTGAACGATGACGGGGGGAGGCAGGTGTACTGGTGTACTGCCATTAAAGCAGCGATGACATGGCGACGAAGTCTTTTGTCACGGGAACAGTCATTGTCTCGACATGCTCGATGTTGACGAGATGGGCAATCATAGTGGTGGGCTTGGCTATATCCTGTGGCCCGGTTCAATGATGAGTAATTTGGAGCCGTTTCATATCATACAGTATAATTGCGATCGGGCCAGAGACCGACTGATGGCTCCGTTCCTTCAGGAACAGCGGGTGCGAGCGGCCGACGTGGTCGCGTGCCAGGAGCCATGGGAGAACAGATTCAAAGATAACACGCATGATTTTAATAAAGATATCCACCACATGCTGTACTCAGAGAAAGGCGAGTATTGAACGCGCGTCTATCTCTTTATATATAAGCCCATACACGCAGGCAGCTGGGAACACAGGCCGGTAAGCCTGGACTATTAATAGCTGTGTATTAACTACAAATATAACAGAGTGGCCCGGGCGCTCTTTATTTATTATGTATATAATAAGAAGCACTCGGGTATTCTTTAACTGCTGAACAAGCAGTTGCGACTTTATCAGCACGCCGAACACACTGTTCTTATGGAATTTAATCTTCATCAACTGGCGTGAGGGACCCCGGGGGTCAGTCAAAATATTAATTAAATTGACTGACAGGCATCGGCTAGAGATCCTTAATAAGCTGGACATAATTATCTACTTTGAGAAGGGCCTATTAATATTATCTTTATTTTATAAGACCTTGCAGAGAGAGTGATCACCTGGGAGAGGATAGATAATACTAATAGTAACTTAGATTACTGGCTGCTTTGTACAGAGTTAGATCTCTTTATCAAAGCGGCGGAACTAATCAGGCAGAGAAACTGGAAAAAGATAGATATAAGCAAGATATTTTTATTGATTAAAACCCAACTGGGCGCCCCACACGCCAATCTTAATTTAATGATTGATATTAAACGCGTCACGGATCATCTAGTTATTATAATTTACAAGGCCATCGACGCGATTATCCCCTGGACACAAATATGTGTCTATTCTAATTCGAATCTAACACCGGAGTGCGTCGAAGCAATAAAGAAGACTTAATAACTGCGCAGACTCTGCTGCAGAGACCGCACACGCGATTCTAGACTGCGCGAAGTATATAAGGAATAATATAAACAGGCGCGCAATATAAAAACCCGCCTAATTTATAAAATCCTGCAGTAGATATATTGCTAATATATACAAGAAGCAATCAAGAATAACTGCAGCCTCTGGTGTATCTCGCGCTGGGTAAGAAGCCGCGGCCAATGCGTCAGCTAATATACTCTTATATTATATCACAACAGGCGGGAAGCTAATATCCCGGATAAAAAGACAGAGATCTATCAGAATATCTTCTTTTCTTCTCGTCTCTCTGCTGATCTCTCTGATATTAATTAATAATTATCCAGCCCAGCTATACAAGCTCCGGGCCGATATTAAGTTTCCCAAGATTATTCTAATCAAGATAAAAGAGACTATTCTACGCGCTTCTGCTGATAAGATCCCTGGCGCGGACAGTATTTCGAACTGCGTGCTATATTATCTTCTATCGGCAATCAAATCCTATATTACCCCTCTTTTTAATATTATTATATAGATCAGTTATAATCTTTGATATTTTCAGAAGTTGATTACTGCTGCTCTCAGAAACTCCAGTAAGAAGAACTATAAGAAGTCTAGGATATACCACCCGATAACTCTATTGAGCATACTGGGCAAGATATTAATGTCTATAATTATTTATTATATCATATATACAGCGAAACAGTATAGTCTTCTGCCAAAGCAATATCTTGATAAGCACAGAGATAAAATATCTAGTGATTATATATTATATATTATTATCAACCGGAATTGTCAAGCATAATGCTAGGGCAACTCGATGAATATACTGTTTCTGAATATATCAGGCGTGTATAATAGTATCTCCCACCGGCGGCTGCTGTTTAATCCTCGCAAGTAAGAGCTAGGATGGCTTATGCCCTGAATCAGAAGTTTTCTCCGCAGACAGAAAACCCAGATACGCCTACCCGAACTGATTATAGACTGAATATCTATTCTTATAAAGATCTCCCAGGGCTTTCTGCTCTTATCTAGTCTTTATCTACTCTATAATACATCTCTGATTAAGATATATATCTAGTGCACTCTTTAAGTAGAGATATACAGCTGGGTTGATAACAGCAGTATACTGACGGAGTCTGTTACTGAAGAGAGCACTGTACAGTCTTTAAGCAGGATCGACTCTCATGCGAGAAAGTGGGTCTAATAGTATGGATCGGTATTTACACCAGCGAAGTATCAATTGATACACTTTCCTAATTCCAACCCGACACGGGGGCAACCGGTCAACCGTTCTTTTATTCTAGCGGACGAAGAGATCACAGTGGAGCCAATTAAGTCGGCTAAATATCTTGATATTTAGCTCAACTCACGCCTTGACTTTAAGGAGCACCAGAAAAGAATAGTAGCAAAGACAGAGACTAGTCTTGAAGCGCTCCAATGTAGAGTCCCCTACCGCCCAACGGACCGTCGCCCCCCTCGGGCACCACCTGAAAACTTCAAAATCGCGTATATTCATAAAATTACGATTTTATTACATTTTTTCGTTGTTTTTTGATAAAATAATCAAAAATTCAGTTGGGCCAATCTGTTTAACAATCACATGTAATTAATAAGACAAAATAAATATGAATATCCTAATAATACTGCAAGTCAGGGTTCTTGATAGCATTCTGCAAGGGGTCACCAATCCGCGGCAACCCTGGAGGTAGGAATACAGCTTTATATTACCTAATTAAGTTATTAAACTGTAAAGCACTTGCTACAGGGATCGGAGGCTTGTAGACACCCTGGCTTGGTGGTGAGAAGGGGCCATACGGCCCCCCAACGGCCTCATTCTCCCACTGCGTCATATTGGCCATGGCCCATTGAAACGGCCGCCGCGCAGGCGTTGCAGGCGGTTGAAACGGCGTCATTGTTGCAGGCGTTGCAGGCGTTGCAGGCGGTTAAAACAGCGTCATTGCCTGCGCAGGTGTAGGCATATATGAATCGAAATGTGATATAGAAGGCAGAGGCGTTGAAGCAGTTGAAGAAGACCTCTTAACTTCAAATTGAGGTGTTTGAGCCACTGTTTTACCTCTAGATATCCAAATCTCGAGAGGAGGCTTTGACTGCGATTCCTGGCTCTCCTTATCTTCTTGTTTTTTCTTGCGTATAGCGTCTCAATCCTTGCGCAGTCTCTTCTTGATGGCCTTCTCTGCCCGGCGTTGAATCAGGCGTTGCAGATCGGGCAGGCGTTGAAGACAAAGAAAACAGCGACAAGATGCGCAGCCTTTCATCAAATTCAGGCTCTGATTCATCATTTAAGGCCTCGATATTTCCTATTTAGATATTTAGAATATGTTATTTGAATATATTAGTCATAGAATATAGCATACCTGACCTCCGACCGGCCATTTTGAGGTTAAAAACGCGTCAAATTGGTTGAAAATGATGCTTCTCGAGGCGTTCCGTGGAACGCGTAAAAATGGCAGTTTTGTTGTGGTGCCCGAGGGGGGCGACGGTCCGTTGGGCGGTAGGGGACTCTATCTCAGGGTCAACCTGGGGCACGTCACTGGCGATCACGCACAGCCGGGAGACACTCGGTCAAAGCATGCAGCAGCCAGGGAACGGCGCATAAGGGACTGGGCAGAGTCAAATTATGACTTTATGTGAGGCAGTGGGGCCTCGGGGCAAGATAAACCTTCAATTTTGATATATATAAGGGCTAGTGGCGAGGGGTCTGAGGATAAACACCATGTTTCGGGGCGATATATATAACAAGGGAAAGCCTCATCTCTGGAGTCGAGAGAACACCTGCACAGCGAGCTGTAGTGGGCCGGCTATATCAGGTTAATGAATTCTACTACAACTACTACTTGACCAACACGACTTTGCCCTTCTTCCACGCCGACTGAATGACTTCGACAACACTGTGGAGGGCTGCTTCTGTTCCCTGGGCTTGATATTTACTAAAGTAAGTATCAGACTGATATGATGCAACTAGGTTTACGGATGGAAGGTTGTTCCATCTCCGGCTTACTAAGGATGGAACATAGTTGTTCCGCCTCCGGCTGAGTAAGCGCACAATCTGGCAAACCCTTAAAAAGGATCTGCCAGTGGCCACTAGATAGAAATCGCTAAGCACTCAGAACATCAATATTACGACACTAAGGAGTACTTGTCCTATCTATTACTAGCGTCCTGCACCTGCGCCTTAGGCCGTGTACAAGTGAAGCGTCCGGAAGCCCCTACACCCCTGAGGATCCACTTCAGGAGCTAAAGTTTGGGTTTACGCTTGGCCCGTTTGAGACTCCGATGATGGATATGACAGACATTTGTATACTAAGGTTATGAAAAGCATATAATGACTCGCATAATATATACATGGGCGCAATGTCAAGGATAGAAGATCCGGTTACTGATGAAATGTTTACATGGTACCTTCCTAAAATACCAAGTACTAAGCGCAAATATGACATAACATCACGTATCATGACTCACAGGACAACCCGACTTTTATTTTCCAAGTCCCCAGCTTTTTTCTATCTGTCCCCAGTTTCATTTGCAGACAGTTACCAGAACCTTGTGCCTCATCTCCTTTCCTCCGTTTAAGTGCTTCTCTCTCTCAAAATGGGTACTAGGCTGCAACCTGCGGTTAAGCGAGCGGCAGAAAGCGACGACGAGCTGGAAATCCAGCAAAGGAAAATCAACAATGGCCTACGCGTGGCCAAAAAGCGCCTGAAAGCACACGGATCTTTTGACACCCACTATTAGACCAGGGCGGCAGAAGTCGAAACCATACTTCTGCAACATACTGAGATTGACCGGAAGATATTCTTAAGAGATTCTGTGAGGCCAGAAGCGGACTGGCAAAAGACTGAGAAAGCAAAGGCTCTCTTCGAGCAGATAAAAGCGCAAAAGACTTCAAAGAACATGTGTGAAAGACATAAAAAGGAGCTGGATCCCCAGTATTTGAATCGCAAGACAAGCCTGGGCAGGCGTCTTCGATCTAGCTGGATGAAGCTGTTCATCACAAGCAAGATGGGCCTATATATCAAGAACACAGGTGCTGGGGAGAGAGACTCAAGTGATCAGTCTGGATTCCGGGAACATATAATCAAAATCTACGGTAGTAATCGGCCGGAGGACCGGGGTTTGTGATGCCCTATCATGGGCCAATATTTCGACAGAAAAGCTATGACAGCAGCACATCTGTTCGCATACATGCATGGACAAGACACAATGGATGCGATTTTCGGGCCCACAAAGACACTCATTGGTTATGAGCCCGGCTTTGCTGGTTTATTGAATCACTTGAAATCCTGCATTCCGAGGGGCCTGTATCGGCTTGACATCCTATACAGACCGTCCGACCTCTTCCACCTGCACGCCCGACCCTTGGTTCATTCCTGCGAATACTACCGGCCAGTATATTCCCAGCGATCGACCTCAAGTTGTTGGAACGCCCTAGCCATGGAGCCCAAGCTAGCAACAAGAAGACCAATCCTGAACCCTGGTATCAGGATGAATAAGTTTAAAATCGATAAGTTGACTGAGGAGAACGCTCAATATTGGTTCTATACAATAAAGCAGCAACTGTACTTGCAATTCGCCTGGCAGGCAATCAAATTCTATAACAAGACCCCCAGAGTGACCCTGGATAAGCTCATTATATCAGACATCAAATAGCAAAAGATCAACATGAAAGCCAGGGCGATGATCCGAATAAGACTTAATAAAAGCATGGTCTTGGCTACCAAGGAATTCAAGTATGCCGGAGAGATATGGCGACGTCTACAGAAGATCTATATAAGATCCTCCGAGGCCTTGAAAGCATGGCAACTGTTAAAGTTAGCCAATTAAAGAAAGAATCCTAATCATACTGGAAAGAAGACATTCCTTGAAGCCAAGAAACTGCATCAACAATTAATTAATATCTGTGAAGAAAAAGCACTGGATCTTGACAATCTCTTTGCCATATAGTATCTCAACGGCCTACCGGATGAGTATGCCAACTTTAGGGATATAATAATCAGTTCGAATGTTCCCCTAACCCCCGATCATCTCATGAATCGTATAGACAATTATAATAACATGGCGAAGAATATCAGCAAAGAGAAGGGATCCAGGGCATCCGACTTCAAAAAGAAGAGTATAACCTGCTTCAATTGTGAAAAGAAAAATTATATAGCAAGGGATTGCCGCCAAAAAAAGAAAGATCAACGTTCTGATGACTCAGAAGATAAAGCCAAAGAGAAGAAGAAACACCCCGGCAAAAGACAACCTGCCAAGCACAAGGGGCGATCCGCCGATCACCGACCCGAAGAAGGATCGGATTAGAATCACAATGATAAGAATACTTGCAGAGTGATTACCCAATCCTTCAGAATAGCATACCATCGCGTGAAGAAGATCAACACCTCCTCTAGCAACCATGACGTCGAAATAAGGTTGGTAGAGAACATTGATATAGAGATTGACGACCGCGACCGGTCTGACCAATAGTGTTTCGACAGTGGAGCAACCTGTCACACAACAGGGCGGAGAGAATTCTTCGTCTCTTTGGTCTTCTGTGGGTTGGCTAGCAAGGCCGTGGGATATCTCACAGCATTGAGATATGTTGTTTTTCTCATTCTCTTGCCTTTCGCAACCACTTTGCCATTTTTCAAGAGCTGATAACCGTGTTTGGATCCTCGTGACTCATATTCATCCATGTGAAGTGCCTCTAGAGAGAGGAGGTTGCCCACCAGGCCTGGGACGTATGCAACGCCCCCTAGCCTCGCTGTGGAGCCATTCGGGAGCTTGAATTTGACCACTCCACGGCCTTCGATTGGCAATTCGTGACCGCTGGCCACCGTGAGGGTCCCTCTCCACGTAGGGTCCAAGGAAACGAATATTTCTCTTCGCCCCGTTGTGTGGCAGGTTGCTCCACTGTCGAGACACCATTGGTCAGACTGGTCGGTGTCGCTAAACTCTATATTAACGTCCTCTGCTAATCTTATTTCGACATTATGATTGCTAGAGAAGATGTTGATCTTCTCCACGCGATGGCATACTATTCTGGAGGATTGGGTAATCACTCTGCAAGCATTCTCATCATCGTGATTCTAATCTAATCCTTCTTCGGGTCGGTGATCGGCGGATCGCCCCTTGTGCTTGACAGATCATCTTTTACCGGGGCATTTCTTCTTCTCTTTGACTTTATCTTCTGAGCCATCAGAATATTGATCTTTCTTCTTTTGGCGGCAATCCCTTGCTATATAACCTTTCTTTTCACAATTAAAGCAGATCATACTCTTCTTTTTGAAGTCGGATGCCCTGGATCCCTTCTCTTTGCTGACATTCTTCGCCATATTATTATAATCATCTATACGATTCATGAGATGATCGGGGGTTAGGGGAACATTCGAACTGATCACCATATCCCTAAAGTTGGCATACTTATCCGGTAGACCGTTAAGATACCACATGGCAAAGAGATCATCAAGATCCAGTGCTTTTTCTCCACAGATATCAACTAACTGTTGATGCAGTTCCTTGACTTCAAGAAATATCTTCTTCTCAGTATGATTGGGATTCTTTCTCTAATTGGCTAGCTTCAGCAGTTGCCGTGATTTCAAGACCTCAGAGAATCTTATATAGATCTTCTGTAGATATTGCCACATCTCTCCGGTATACTTGAAGTTCTTAATAGCCAAGACCTTGCTTTTATCCAGTCCTATCTAGATCATCACCCTGGCCTTCATATTAATCTTTTGCTATTCAATATCAGATACAATAAGACCATCCAAGATCCCTCTAGGGGTCTCATTATAGAATTCAATGACTTGCCAGGCAAATTGCAAGTACAGTTGCTGCTCCATTGTATAGACTATAGAACCAATATCGAGCATTCTCCTCAGTCAACTTATCGATTTTAAACTTATCCACCCTGATACCAGAATCCAGGATTGGTCTTCTTGTCGCTAGCTTGGGTTCCATAGCTAGGGCGTTCCAACAACTTGAGATCAATCGCTGGGAATATACTGGCCGGTAGTATTCGCAGAAATAATCCAAGGGTCGGGCGTGCAGGTGGAAGAGGTCGGACGGTCTGTATAGGATGTCAAGCCGATACAGGCCCCTCGGAATGCAGGATTTCAAGTGATTCAATAAACCAGCAAAGCCGGGCTCATAACCAATGAAGTGGATTCTCAGGGATGTAGGGGCTTCCGGACGCTTCACTTGTACATGGCCTAAGGCGCAGGTGCAGGTCGCTAGTAAAAGATAGGAGAAGTACTTCTTAGAGTCGTGATATTGATATTCTGAGTGCTTAACGATTTCTATCTAGTGGCCACTGGCAGATCCTTTTTGAGAGCTTGCCAGAATGTGCGCTTACTCAGCCGGAGGTGGAACAACATTTCATCCGTAAACCTAGCTGCATCATATCAGTTTTGATATGATCTGATATGATGCCATTGGTTACCACGGGTGGAACATAGTTGTTCCATCCCCGGCTGAGTAAGCGACATACTGGCAACCCCTGAAAGGATCTGAAATATACTGAGTTTTTTTTATCAAACTTCATCCGATATCATCACAGCCTACTACTGTGCTGATACTAATTTATAACGATCATAGTTTACGATGTTAAGAAAATCTAGAAAGGCCACAATATCCCATCCAAAGGTAATATTTGTAATGTGTATAGAATCCAAACAACTCGCTCAAACCATCCCACAGAAGGAGAAATTCACCGGCCCAGCCAGTTCATTCACTATCTAGCCCAAGACATCAGACGTACAGTATTCCGTCCGTCAATTCATCCTCCGTCTCAACATAGGAGAGAGTCAAGGAATGTAGCCCATACCGTGTCCATGTCCATCATATGCAAAGCCAATACCATAACATAACCATCGCATGCAAACAAGTCAAGGTCAAAAGGAAAAACAAAGGAGAGGTCAGTGAGTGACTGTGGTCAGATATATGCAACCGTGCTCATGCTCGTGCTCATGCAATCAAATCAAGTCAAATAATATCAAACGAAACCAAACGACAGCATGCGGGGATAAAAAACCAGATCAGATCTCTCGGTCTGTTACTGTACACACCATATCCATCACTTCGTCCTAAGAAAGGAATCAGACTCAAGTCGGATCAGACAGGGAACTTCACCCCCGTCCGCTCCGTCACTCGAGGCTGGGACAAAGCCCGGGGCAAGGCCCGGGCCTTGGGATCCTGGTTGAACCGCAGCCGGTCCCTCTTCAGGTTGAACAGCCGCACCATGCAGCTCATCGCCTGCTCGTCGCTCAACTGCATGGCCGGCAGGGCACCTCCGGCGCTAGCCTCCAGAGGCAGCTCGCGCACACATGCGGACACCATCCAGCGCGCCAGTACCTCCACATCCCGCGCGTTGCTCCAGCACGGGAACATCGACAGGATCTGGATGGCGCGGGTGAACTCGCGGTGGCTCGGGGTGCGTGGGTCCGTCAGGTACAGCCGGGGACCCTGGACGCGCTGCTCCGTCAGCTTGCGGTCCAGCAGCCGGAGACATTCGCGAGGCGTTGGGTTGCGGAAGACGATCTCCTCCTGGAACAGAGCCGCCAGACGAGGCCGGTTGGCGAGCAGCTGGTCCATCTCTTGGGCGGGTCCGGCCAGGATCACCACCATCTCTGGCGCGTATCGCGGCAGTAAGTAGACGAGCTCGTCCACGGCCTGGGTGGCCGACTCGTTCTCCATCAGTCGGTGCGCGTCCTCCACGAACAGCACCTTGCCCCGTCCGCAGTCGAGCTGCGAGCGTGACCGCACGGAGGTCGGGTAGGCTTGTGGCGCCAGCAGGTCGGCCACCGAGCAGGGGACGAGGGCTCCGTCAGTCAGCGCACCCATCTTGTAGTAGAGGGTGCCGAGCTGGCGGGCGACGGTCTTCTTGCCGGTTCCTGGCAGGGTCAGCTGGGTCGAATGTGTGTGTTCATCAGGGAGAGCTTACCTGGTGCGCCTTTGAAGATAAAGGCAGAGGGCATGCGCTGCCCCGGATCCAACCCCTGCATCCAGGCGGCTTTCATCTCATTGTGATAGCGCTTCAGGATGGAGATGATGTCGTCCGGCACGATCGAGTGCCGCAACTCCTCGCGGAAGACCAGCGCGGTGGTCCCTCCGACCAACTCGGGGTTGAAGTCGCGGCCCTCGAGTAGTCGCTCGACTGGGGGGGCACTGGGCACCCCCGTCGTACGCGAGCGACGCTCAAAGTGGTAGATGGCCGCCGCCAGCAGGTGGTCGAGGGCGCGGGCATTGTCGAAGTCGCGGCGCATGCGGGCGTTGTCGAGGGTGTCCATCGCCGCCTGGAAGGCCTCCGGGGTGGCGTCCAGCTCCTGCTCGTCCAGCTTGCTCTGGAACAGCTCCTCCATGTGCTCGCGGGTCAGGGCCGCGAATCGCACCAGCTGCGTCTCGAAGACGCGCGCCCTGGGGCCCGCCCGATACAGGAACTGGCTGATGCTGTCGTGGGTGCCCACCAGGATGGTGCACTGGTCGTCGCGGGGTGCCGCCAGCCTGTCGAGCACCGTGTCCGGCACGGTTGGGCGCTCCTGGCGGTCGCTATCCACGTCCACGACCAGGACATGTCCGGCAGTCGAGTCGATGGTGGCGTGCAGCTGCTCTTCCGACAGATCGCACAGCGCCGACAGTGGTTTGGCGCGAACTGGGCACGTCAGCATCGTCATCGTGTTAGGGTTACGGCAGGCATCAGACTTACCCTCCCCACCGCTCAACAAGCCCAAATCCACCAGGATCTGGGCGTACATCCGGATGGCGGTGGCCTTGCCCGTGCCCGGCGGCCCGGCAAAGATGCGGTTGATGCGCAGGGGCAGACGACGCTGGTTGCGGATCTCGCGATGGTAATTCTCCTCGGCCGTGTCGAACACCTCGGCCACCGACGCCTTGACGGCGTCCTGTCCGATCAACTGCTGCATGGCCGCCCAGGCCTGGCTCTCGGATCGGATCTCGCCCGGGCTGGGGCCCAGCACGTCATCCTTGGAGAAGAAGAAGTAGTCGACCTCGTCCATGCCGCCGTCCTGCTGGTCTGTCAGGCACAGCGCCTGGCGCTGGGCGATGCTCTTGACCATCTCGCGCACGGCGTGGGCGTTGGCGAAGCCCTTGAAGCCCTTGGAGCCCTTGGCGGCGCGACCCCGGACCAGCCGGCGGGCCGCAGCCTGCATGTAGGGGCCCTCGAGCCCCCCCTCGACCTGCATGCGCCCGTTGTAGTCGGTGATGATGCGGCGCGCGAGCAGCTGCACCAGCTGCGGCCGGTCGAAATCGTTGAAGCGCAGCGAGCTGCAGATCCGCTGCTGCAGCTGGGGGTTCTCGCGCAGGAAGAGCGTGACCTCGTCGACCTCGCCGGTGAAGACGACGATGATGCGGCCGGTGTGGCGCTCCATGACCTGGCGGATGTCGTCGAGGGCCTGCTCGACGGCGGGAGTCTGGGGGGTCTCCAGCAGGGGATGGGGATGGTCGACGATGAGCACCCCGGCCGTCTGCAGGGCGCCCTGAGGGTCATCGGTCATGCCGCGCAGCAACTGCTGCACCCCGTCGGGGCCCCGGCTGACCAGGTCGGCCCCCGTGGTCTCGCACACCGTGTGTGCGTCGCAGATGCCCATCGCGTACAGCAGCTTGGCGTAGATGCGCGCGACGGTCGTCTTGCCCGTGCCCGCCTGCCCCAGGAAGGCGATGTTGTACCACTCGCCCTTGGGGTCGCGTCCATGGCGTCGGCAGATCTGCACCCAGGTCTGCACCCCGTGCAGCTGCCGCTTGACGTTGTCGTGGCCCACCAGCCCGTCCAGCTCGCTGATCGCCTCCTCGCGCGCCGTCTCGCGGCTCTGGTGGTCCCGCTCGGCCAGCTCCTCGGGCGTGGGCTGCGGCGGGGTGACCTGGCGAGGGATCTCGGGTTCAGGCTGAGGCTGGGACTGGGGCTGGGGTTCGGGCTGAATATGAACCTCAGGCTCAGGCTCGGGCTCGGGCTCGGGCTGTCGTTCGGCCTCTCGTTGCGATGACGGTCGCGACGAGGGCTGGGTCTGTGTCTGTGGTTGAGGTTGGGTCTGTGCCATGACGGGCGATGGCACTGTCTGAGCCGGCGTCGGGGCCGGCGTCTGTGTGGAGATCGACTGCTGAGGCCGTTTGGACCACAGCGAGAAGGGGAAGAAGGGGAAACGCGCCGTGGTGGACGGTCGCGTCATGGAGCAGTCCATGCTGCGCAGAGGGTGGAACAGTCGTGAGAGGAGGGGCCCGACGATGGGGAGCATGAAGGGGTGAAGGAGAAGAGTCTTGAGCATTCAAGAAACGGTCCGAGATTCGAGGTGTGGGTGGATGGATGTATGTATGTATGTGCTGGAAATTCTCCTGGCCGGGACCCCCCCCCTCCCCCGTTATATATACCAGCTATCTAGCTCCCAGCTGGGCAGCAGGCTCAGAAATGAAGCAGTGGCCGACGAACTCTGTCTGGGACGGACTGCCTATGACGGGGCGACAGACACGCCGGTGGGTGCTGGCCATGGCTGGTCGCTTCCCGGTTTGGTCGAAAGTGAAGCCATTCACCGCCACTTGGGCAGCCCAACCGAGGCCCTAACAGAGGGAGGGTCCGGACAGCCTCTCCCCGTGCTCGGGGGCTCTTCCCCGTGGATGCCGTGGGCAGGCGATGGCGATGGCACGCTCCAAGTGTCACGAATCGACCATGCTGAAACAACAGACCTGAAACCGTGAGACCGAGGGGGGGAGAGGGGCCAGAGGGGCCAGAGGGCCAGAGTGAGGGCATCTCCCCGGCCGGGCCGCATTAGGCTGCCGATGGCTGCCGATGGCTGCTGATCTGGCGCATCGCCAGCCAATCAGTCGACGTCCGATCAGGCATCGCATCACCAGCTGGCCCCTCGCCTCGTCCACCACCTTCCCTGGAACATTCATATGATCGATCCTCGCCTGCTGTCCGCTCGATTACTAACGGCTAACTATAGCACCGTCTGTGATCGACTCGTCGTCATCCAGTCGGCCTTCCCCTGCTGCTTTGGAGGAGCCTGAGTGATGCGAGAAGCACGCGACAACCGTAGCAGAGCTGCCCCGCCTCTTCTCTTCTCTGCTCTCTGGAGGGGAGGGTGTTGGAGAGAGAGAGAGAGAGACGAGCGATCAGGCATCCAGGCTACTGCGACAGCGCAGTCTTCTGGCTGGTGGCTGGGAACTTGGACTGAATTGACACGTCAGGATGGAGCAACACACTAACTGAAGCACTTTCTCTCTCTCTCTCTCTCTCGCCTCAGACAGTACTGAAGACGACCTCGATCGATCCTCTCCCTTCCTCCGTCTCCTCGTCCGCCTCGCGCCTTTCCGATGCAGGCCGCATTGTCGAATGAGATACTGTGACGGAGGTGGGTAGTCCAGTGCGACTCTACCATTCCTGTATTATATCCCAGAGTAGGGCAGGCAATACCAGGCACCAGGATAAGAGGGCGGTAATCACCAAGGCATAATATGAATCGTCAAGCGGAGCTGGCATGACTGGCGGACACATGAATCGCATGCGAAGCCTTGTCCGATTGTTGACACACAGCAATAGAACTGAATTGATGGCATTACAGTACAAATGATTCATTCCATCCACCAGCATCACAATTCTATTGTCGCTGTCTCCGCCACTGCTCCTCTCCTCTGCCTCCTCCCGCGACAGCCGCCCTCCTCCGCCCTGCCCTCCCTCATCCATCTCCATCCGACAACAATCCCCACGGTCGCATCCCCCCAGAAACCCCTTCTCTCCTGCGACAACCCCCTATTCACTGCCTCCAGGGACCCCCAATATGACAGCCCCCAACGAGGGGATCCTCTTCCCACCTGGAAGCCCCACATCCGTGCCGTCCGTGCTCGAGTCGCCCGGCTTATCTTGGAGACCCCGCGACAGGTGATCTGCTACGGAGTAGTGCGTCGTTCTCTCATCGTGAGGGGCTTGCGGGAGAGAATAGGGTATCCTCCACAGATAACTCGGCACGGAAATATAATTGGCACGTGGGCTTATGTGATTTGCAAAGAGAATAGATTGCAAGGGAGGCGCTACAGCCATGATATTCTTATATCTTTTGATTATAATAGAATTGGCTATCTGCAGCGTAACATCTCACTCCCGATTCTATGGAGTAAAGCTCTTATACTCGAGAGACCGATGTGATGAGTCCCCGCGGCAGGCCGCCAATCGGCATTGATATCCCTGCAAGGGGATGGAATGAGACTTCCGCCTTTGCAGGAACAGGTAATGTGAGACGGTGGCGCGCGCCGAAGTGATCCATCGATTGTCGACGCGTCCGTCGGTCAATCCAGCAGGTTCAGGGTCAAACAGATCAAGATGAGACGTTCAAAGCGGACAACGGACAACGGACAACGGACAAACGGGTATAATTTTCATAGGTTAGGTAGATAGTTCACTCGCACTCGTTCAAGCGAGAGCAAAGTACCCAGCAAGCAATGCAACAGCCAAAACAAGAAGCCTCTCGCTCGGCAAAGGAGAAGTGAGATTTTGGAACGAGTTGAGTGTTTCGTGCCCGAACGTGTCGGGTAAGCAGTCATCAATCATGTATAAATCATCATATCAAGGCCGTCGTTCAGTGACGGTCCAGCGTCGCTTCTGACCGACTTCGCGCTCTTTGTTGGAGAGCGCGCTGCCCCAAAGGCCGCGTTGGGATTGAGTTCGTTGGGGGAGCTGTATCGCCGATGTATCTTCTGGTTTGGGCTCAGTTTTGACAAGCGGTGCCGGTGCCGGTGTCGGTGCAGGTGCAGCAGGCCACTCGAAGTTCGGTACGATTTCGTCCGCCGAGCCATCGACTGCGATCGAGCCCCAAAGGCCGGCTGATCTGGGCGTCACGGCCGTGGCGGGCCGGTCTGTGTTCCATGGCTGGGTGCCTGCGCCAGAGGTCGAAGAAGGGCCGATGATGAATAGCCCTTGTGACAGAGCAGGAAGAGCCGCCACGCGATTCCGCCAGGGGGAGACGGACGGAGACTGGATGTTGGAAGGAGACTGAACGGCTGACGACCTTCCCCCGGTCCGCAGATGCTCCGTCGAAGCGATTAGCTTCAGGCTGTAGTTTTCCAGGTGAGGCGACTCGTCTGTCGATCGCTTCGGCCTGACAGGTCCGCCGACGGGACCACTTTCTGTTACGGCTGAAGGGACGCTATCCTGTCGCGTGGCTAGGGTGAGCGATGCCGTGTTTATGTTGACCAGTGCGGGCTGCCCCGATATAGCCCCGATCAATGCATTGCAGCCTGCGCCATGAGTGATCACAATCAGAATCGTTTCCGTTGCGTCGTCCTCGGTGCGCGGAATGGAGTCCTCGGAGCCATCCACCATCTGCGAGTGTCGTCGGGGCCGACCGGTCGGGACCGACGGGTCGTGGTCCTGGTACCACGAAATCATGCGATCCAGCCCGGTGCGGAACCGAGTGTGCATCGTGCTCCATTCCTCGCCGTGCTCGCCGCCATCGCCCCAGTTTTGCTCCCCCTGCATGCTATCCCACTGGAAATCGATCTTCACGCAGGCGTCGCGGGCGTGCGTGACATACCCGGCGGGGATGGGACCCGACGGAGAGATGGCGTAGCTCGGGGTCGGGGGCATGTAAGCGCCGTCGGGGATGGGGAGGAGGCTGGTATTGATCTTGCGGAGCATTCTTCGACCTCGGGTGGTTTCCACCGCGCTCATCGTGTCGCAGCTGCCTGCACGGGTCCTCCCCTGAGTTTGGTTCATAGCCGGCGTAGGCGCAGGCTGGTCGTTCGCGGGCGAGACCGGTGTGGACGCACTTCCACTTCCCCAGCCACCGGGGAAATAGCCGGTCGCGGGCCTAGGCACGGTATCTGCCTGAGGAACGAAGCCGTGTTCGCGACGAAGCAGTTCCAGTTTGGCAGCAGCAACCATGCGCTCCGACTTGGGAGGAGGAATGATTTCGTCGAAGTAGTCCGGACACAGCCATTCTCCGAGAAAGGCGTCCACGCGTAACAGACATCGATGGTCGCCAGGTGAGAACACGGATCCCGGGGATGAAGAGGGCTCGGAGCTGGGCTGGACAAGAGTCGAGGGCTGGCTGAACTCGGGTTCAGGCGAATTTTGGCAGATCCCGGAGCTCACTGCGATGGCCGTCTGCAGGCACCGGGTGAAGGGTGACGTGTGGACGATGATCCTGCGCTTGGGCTTGGGTTTGGGCGTTTGCAGACGGTCGCATTGTTTCGGATCGGATGGCGCGTGTGTGTTCGAGTCTTCGCGGTCGTCTAGGGATTGCACGAGATCGATGATGCGCGCGCCCAGCGCCCGGGACTGTAGCCAACCGCCGTAGGTGAGAGGGGGGTCGTATGGTGTGGGGGAGGTCAGGTGCCAGTTCTTGTCTGCAGCGTCCAGGCGAGCGCCATGCCTGGTGGAATCTGGTCAGTAAGGGGGGAACCACGGAGAAAGAGGGGTGCAGCAGGCAGTACCTGGCGATAATGATGGCGGCTGGGGGGTTCCCCATAGCAGTCGGTCGGGGAGGCTCCCAAGAGACGCAACGGTGTGAAGAAGGCTGGTGGGGAGGGAGGAGGAGAGGCCGGGGAATTCAAGGCGAGGTAGAGGTAGAGGTGCAGGTGCAGGTGCAGGTGCAGGTGAAGGCGATGATGGTAGGCGTGGAAGATTCCTAACCCGACCGACCAGCTGGCGGTGGACGATGGAGGGGAAGCTCTTTATTGTCTCGCAGACCCGGCGGGGTAGAGGGTGATGAGGGGGCTGAGGGCCACCAGCATGATGATGCGGGGAGGAAACGAGGGTTCCAGGGCAGAAGGACCGGGTCACATTGTCTTGAGACGGACGATGAAGGACGAGAGCGACTCGATCGATGGCGTTTCGTTGTCTTCGTTTGTTCTTTTTGCTTTTTGTGTTTTTTTTTTTTTTTTCTTTCTTCGGCGCAGGTTTGGCTGGCATGTGATTGTCGTTAGGTAAGCACCCGGGCGGTGAGGCTTCTTGCTGGCAGAATACAGTCAGCTGATCCTCCGGCCCGGCTTCCGTGCCGATCCTCGGCGGTTTCCGCGTTCTGCAGGCGCGTCATGGCACCTGGCACGGGTGGCGAGTATCTTTGAGATGAATATGAAGAGAAAAGAGGGGGATACAAGGCGGATCAGATCGCTTGATAGGTAACGGTTATTCTTTTATGTCTGTCGTGCTTGGTGGTGCTATCTGGTGCCTAACGCCCGTGTTTCGCTGCCGTTTGAACTTTGAAGAAGTGGCCTTCGTTCATTCTATGATCCTACTGGCCACCACGGCAGGTCTGTAAGAATCAACCCAGTTTTGCCCGAAAACCGGCTGCCAATCAGCATGTTCTGGTAAATTGGATGTGGGGCTCTCAGTCAATGACGGCGCCTTACTCCTGAGGAGTTCTCCGTATCAACCGGTAAATATTTAGTAGATAGTGTTGGAAGTCTGAAGAAGAATAATGAATGGTGTGGTGGTTTCTTCTAGTACGTCGATAGAGCGGGTATGAACGGAACCGGGGGGGCTGGTTCGAACCTAACCGAGTACCAAGCAAAATTACGGCACGCCTCGCGGGGCCCATCTGATTAGATAATTTCATCATCTAATCTGATCATTAGCGTCGTCGTTGAAAATCCCGCATGGAGGAAATAATACTACACAGTAGATAGATAATACTGTATATATCAAGGGTGGGGGGGTTACCACTGTGAAGTTAACTATGCGCTACTATTAATCAAACGAGGGGAAATTCTTCGTCATAATTGGTTTTAGCGGGTTGTGTTTCTACACATGCATTTTCATTCTTCGGGCAACGCGGGCCGGTACCTGAAAAGTGAGGTTGAAAGAGGGAAAGATAGATGTACTGATGATAATAAATCGATCAATTGCGAGCATATATTTATCACTGCAGACAGCAAGCAACTCAGGGTCTTCATCATAAAAATATCTACGGATCTTCTTTTTGCTTCAGGGC
Organism: Aspergillus heteromorphus CBS 117.55; assembly: GCF_003184545.1. Classification (NCBI taxonomy): domain Eukaryota; kingdom Fungi; phylum Ascomycota; class Eurotiomycetes; order Eurotiales; family Aspergillaceae; genus Aspergillus; species Aspergillus heteromorphus. The sequence goes on from NW_020290419.1 coordinate 21,122, forward strand.
ATCCCACTCACCGCACCGCGTTGGCGCGCCTTTCCAGCACCTGCGCTGCTATCTTCCGCAAGTCCACCTTCCGCACCTTCCCACTCCCAGTCACCGGAACCGTCCGGTCGATGCCTTCCTCCCCAAAAACAAATATGTGCTGAGGCGCCTTGTGTCGACCCAGAGTCTCGCGCGTCCAATCGCGCAACTCGTCCACCGAGGGTTGCTTGTCCTCATATCCGGGTGCCATTTCAATGAACGCCCCCACCACCTCACCATACTTCTGGTCGGGGATGCCGACTACAGACGCAATCTTGATCGCTGGATGAGCCGCCAGGCGCTCCTCAATTTCTAATGGATAGATGTTTTCGCCGCCTGCGTTCGGTGAAGAAGAATGACGTGTTAGTTTATATGATCACATCGCTCTATTACCGAAGATACAGAGGAGTAAATTGGGAGCAGGGTCCAATACTCACCGCGGATGATAATATCTTTGAATCGCCCAGTAATCGAGCAGTAACCCTCCGGTGTGAAAATCGCCTCGTCGCCTGTATTCAACCACGTGGTGCCGTTGGCGTCAGTGTGCATTGTTTCAGCCGTTTTCTCAGGATTGTTCCAGTAGCCCTTGGTTAGTTGGTAGCCCGCAATGCAGAGTTCCCCCCGCTCCCCAACGGGGACAATCTGGCCCTTGGCGTTGATGATCTTGGCTTGGGCGTGGGGCATGAGCTTGCCCACAGTCGTGAGGCGCGTTTCTATGCTATCGGATGTGAGGGCATTGAAGCAGGTGGGTGATGCTTCAGTTAGACCTGGATGGAGTTAGACTGTGGCCTGGGTCTGCGGTACGCCCGAGCGCTTACCGTAGCTGCTCGTATACTGAGTCATGTTCAATTCTTCGAACAGGCGTTTCATCAAGGGACGAGGAACGGGTGCTCCGGCAATGATCCCCGTGCGGAGATTGCTTGTGTCGAAGTTGGGCGGCTTGGGAAGACTCAGGATCGCTTCGAACATGGTAGGTACGCCATGGAGGGCAGTGCACTTCTCGTCCGAGATTGCGTGGAGAACAGCCTTGGGATCGAATGTTTCGCTGGGGAAAACGATCTTCGACCCGTGTGTTACGACGGCGAGCATTCCCAACACCAGCCCGAAGCAATGGAACAACGGCGGAGGGCAGCATAAGATATCAAAGGAGGTCAGGTCCATGCGATCGCCAATAAACCGGGAGTTGTTGACCAGGTTGCTAGAGAGTTGAGTGTCTTGTTAGCTCATCTGCCTCATTCTAACAGTGGAGGCAACGGATATGGGGTGAGCATACTGATGGGTTAGCATGGCAGCCTTCGGGCTCCCCGTCGAACCGCTGGTGAATTGAAGGTTGCACACATCTCCTGGGCGCAATTCGGACTCGCGATCTAGTAGCGCGGAGCTAGGGAGCGAAAGCCCACGGTGAATCACGCTGTTGTAGTTGCTAAAGCCCTGTTGTTCTCCCCGCACGATGATGATCTCTTCGAGGGCAGCCGATCTGCCACTCTGCTTGGGCCGTGGGCCTAGCTTTCCCAGAACTTCCTCCAGTGAGTGGCGGCCAATGTGCGGGGTTAAGAATAGGAGTCGGCAATCTAAAGAGAGTCAGACAAGTGATTAGAACTCATTCTTCCAGGCACGGTGCCGCGAGATTCACTAACCAGTATGGTCCAGGGCGTAGTACAGTTCTGAGGGAGTGTAAGTGTTGTTCAAGACAACAAGGATAGCTCCGACCCGGGCAGCTGCGAAGAAAACAGAAATATATTGCTCGCAATTGCCAGTCATAATGCCTATGCGATCCCCTTTCTGGATGCCCATCGCCAACAGGCCACGGGCAAGCCGGTCGGCCTCATTATTCAGATGGGCATAGGTCCATCGGGCTCCGGTCCAGGGGAACACCAGGCACTCGTAGTCGCCATACTGCAAGCTTTGGAGAGTCAGGAGCTCGCCCAGAGTTATATCAAGCAATTCCGGCTGCGTCGGACCGTAGACTACCGACAGCTGTTGAGGTTTCTGGGGCGCTTGGAAATGGGAGAGAGTCTGCTGTAGACGCCTGACGGTGGCCATTTTGCAGGGTCGGGAATTATTGGGGGGGGGGGAAAGAAGATTTTGGACTTTGGGGCGCAGGATCTTATCAGATAGGGGAATCAGCGCCTATATCTTAGACTGATACTTGGTATTGTTACACTGTCTGACAGTCTGTATTAATTAGAAGAACCCACCTACTTGCGACTCCGGCCCTCCAGGGCTCCAATCGCTACTCGGTTGCGAGAGAAGTCATTCTTGGCCCTGTCTAGTTTCGGCGCTTGGTACCCGATGGGGCAGTTCGATTCTGAGGCGGGCTGGATGGATCCTATCAGATGTACCCACCGTCCCACACGGGCCCCGTGAAATTTATCAATCTTTTCGAGTCCTGGTATTTCTGCAAGAATCATGATACCCGTGTTTAACATACTGATATGACTATAATATATGGCGTTGGTAGCACTCCATATACAGTACCGGGAGACCCATGACGCAAAGCTTGGCTTGCCACACCAAGGCCACAAAAAGTTCCCCGGGGCTAAATACGCCGGATATTTACAACGTAGATACTCAACGCATACTCCGAATTCCCCCGATAAACATCCAAATCCTCCCACAAACGCCTCCCAACCAGCAGGAGAACCCACCGCCGCAGTACAGCAAGGGTCGGGAGTTATGTGGTTACCGCAGGGGTTCGGAATCGTGAGGTTGTTCATATGATGATGCGGTTTTTGATGGCTGGCGGTCGGGGCCCTTTGGGCGACGGATATATACTATATAGGCGGGCACTCCAGGGACCCTACAGTCGCTCTTACCGCTTTCCGCATTGGGCGAGCTCAGTCAATACAGATAGCATAGTTTCACTTGTCAGGCAGTTGTATCGCCTGCGCGTTGCCTATAACACCTGCGTTAATCACAAAGGGGTGGTGTTGACTGCGAGGGCTACGTGGGCGGCTACTATACAAGATATGACATGAAATTATAGATAAATTACACTGAAATATTTATACAATCAATCTATTCCTTTCAGGGAATTCTGCCACATGCTGCCGCCCCTCACCGCCGGGCTGTAGAGTCCGGGTGTGAGGATCCGGCACGTGATGCAACACGTGACCCAATTACATAAGATGACTGCGTGATCATGGCCGTTTGTTGCTGTTGTTGTACATTATTACCCCACCAGTTTGCTTCGTAGTTGGTCTTCTTCTCTTTGTTCCCCAGACTTAACTGTTTTCGTGAAAAATACTGAGTTTTCAATCTCTTATCAAACTTCATCCGATACCATCACATAGGGTCCCTGGAGTACCCGCCTATATATACTATATATATATCGAGATCAACCCGCGATTTCGCCTAGCCTCTCCGTGTGAGGAAAACGCGTAGAGCGAGTCGAAAGAGACCCGCATTGATTAAGTTGATTGATTGATTGATGATATTGCATTATACCCGAGTGCAGCACTCCGAGAGACTCTTTCCGGGTCGCCGAGAGCAAAGGAACTCAGGGGGGATGAGTCATCCAGTCCTTCATGTCGGTAATGACATGAAGCGCAAGATATATATATGTGCCGATCAACAGCCTATGTACAGGTATTTTTACAATGGTGCGTAGAGGCGGATATTGCCCTTTTTCCATGTCTTCGTGGTAGAAAGTGACAAGTCAAGCCTTCCAGCGGAACCGCCGAGGGAACCTTTTCAGGGAAGGGGGACATTCAAATGATTCGGGAAACAGAAAGCAAAACTATCACGAAACATCACCGCAGGTGAACGGACTCCGGACGTTACCCGTGGCGTAGTTGTTGCGGATATCCTGGACGGTGGAGTACATTCCACCCACGAGCACGATGAGACCGAAAATGAAGACAAACAGGTTCGTCAGGCTGACCAGGAGGTTCTCCCGCGAATACCACGGCCCCTTGCGAATGAGGATATACCACATGACGGGAGGGAGGTAGAACGAGAAGCCAGAGGTGAAGAGGGCCGACGCAATCGAGAGGAGGTCGTCGAAGAACGGGATGGCTTCGGCGATGACCCAGGAGAGGATGGTCAGGACGGTGATCAGCAGCAACCAGGTGATCCAGCCCTTGGGCGTGTTGATGTACCGGGTCACGCTGTTGGCATAGATCCGGCCGTGGATCAGTCGACCGGCCACGATGGTGCAGATGGCCCCCGAGATGAAAATAACCGGCAGGGCGATGCCGAAGGCCACCTTGCCAACGAGCACTCCGGCTGATTCCAGGGCAGGAGAGTCGACTGATTGGCCCACGAAGGCATAGATGGTCGCGCCGGTGACGGTGTAGATGACGATCTGGAGGATGCCCAGGGCCCAGATGGACTTGGTGAAGTCCTTCGGGGTGTGCATCTCATCCATGAAGGAAAAGAGACAGCTGGCAAACGTATACGCGAACACGATGTTGCTGATGGCGATGAAGGCGTCCGTGAAGCTGGGATTGTCTTGCGGCAACGCGGACCAGTCCACCGCGGCGAGGCCCCCCGGGGCCTCCTGGCCCCGGATGCCGGTCGCGATGATGGTGATGCCAATCGCTGCCAGAATCGATGCGAAGTCCAGATAGCCGAGCCAGGCCATGTCGGCGAACGAGGACGGGATGGACAGCAGCAGCAGGATGATGGCCGAGACCACGCTGAAGATAACAGAACAGATGCCGCTGCCGGAGATGTAGCGCAGGGCGATGGTGCCGGTCAAGCAGTTAGAGCCGGTGAGGAAGATGAGTTGCAGGATTAACATGAAGGTGAACAGCTCGTTGCCCCAGGGGCCCATTAACAAGGCCCCGGCATCCCCATAATGGCGGACGGCCGGGAAGGCGAGCTTGACCTGCCCAATCACGTACGAGGTGTAGATGGCAATCAGGCCGATACCCACGCAGCAGATGACCCCCGCGACCATGCCAAGGGTTGCAAATGCGGAGGGGATCGAGAGGGAGCCCAGTCCGATGGCCTCCACAATAAGCATGACCGTGAGCCCCTTCCAGCCGAGACGGTGATACTTGGCCTCGCCGGCCTCGATGATCTGCTGCTCGCCATCCCCCATGGCATCGGGGCCCTTGATGTCGGGAAACCAGGCGCTGTTCGGGGGAGCAGCCGACTTGGGATTGCTGCCATGGTCATGGTCTTGGCCGGCTTGGCCGGCATCTACAGAGGGAAAGCTCATGATGAGAGGCTGGGAGGCTGAGAGGAGCCGGTCAGAGAAGAGCGTTCGGGCAAGGCAAAGAGAAGAAAGCACCACATAAATCGCTCGGCTGGAGCAGCAGAAGTCAGTCAATCCAGTCGACCTGATCCGCGCGCGCGCTTGGTTTGCCTCCAACCTGATATTTCTGCGTTGAATACCGCAAGCGGGAGGATTTGCCGCGAAATCCTGTGACCCCCCGCCGGGCCCGCCCGCCAGCCCTGCCGCGCCTCCTATTGACCGGAAACCCGCCCCGCCGCAGCAAAGGCCAATGGGAGGACAGCGGGAAAGACGGGTGTTTCCCGCTTTCAGCCCCGCCGGCGGCTGTTTCTTTCGGGAAACGCGAGAAAAATCTGTTGAGTGGAGGTATGACTCCAAGTGTGAGGACTGCTGATTGGAAATTCAGACAGACATCCAGGATGTCTCGCTACAGGTCCTGTAGCTAGCCCATCAATCCCGGTTGTTTCCCCTCACAACACCGCCAACGAGAGTGGGTGGCCTGATCGAAGAGATGGCTATGGCCTGATTCCGGGTGGGATCTCTAACTCCCGGTTAGCAGGTTTGAAAGGGCCTGCAGGAGAAGGTGGAGCAGAAAGTAGGATAGTTTAAGCAGACGATATAAAAAAAAATACTTGGACCCTTTCACTGATGGGTGCTGTATTGCAAGAATTAGCGCCCGAGGGGTGTAGATGCGCAATTAGGCGCCCGGACAGGGCATCATGCCGCATGAGGATGGGGTCGCCTACTACCCCCTCGTGGCTACAGTGAGCCTGGGCGCTCCTATCATGTTGGACGTGTACGAGAAAAGCGGGAACGGTGAAGAAAATGGGAATGCCTCTCCCCGCGATATCGCATCTTGCAGGAGAGACGCAGTCTGCTCTCGTTACATCGAAAAGCATCTATACGGATTTGCTGCATGGGATCGCAGACACGGCCAAGGACAAGGGGCTCGGGCCCAAATCTATCTGTAACTGGGACTTGTTGAGGGAGCGCGATCGATATGACTGCGGGTGGCTGGTCGGTAGATGCGACGATTTCCGACGCCCCCAAAGACAACTTTCCGCCGGCATCGAACTATACGATCAGTAGACCCAAGGGATCATGTTCCATCTCTTCCGCACAGACTTCTCACCGAATTGTCGCACGTATTATTGTCTGGTATTCGCAGCGGTGACACCCAGGTTGACAACAATAAATATAAGAACAGATAATATTATCTCGCTCAAGATCTAATTCTGCGGTGCGGTCAGAAAGATTAGAAAGAGATATATTATATACCTCGCTGTATAGTGCGGACACACAACTCTGCGGAAGACAGAATAAGTTAGAAGAGTATATTTCTTTAATAAGAAGAGAAAATGATAACAGTCATACTGAATATCTGATACGATCAAGAAGATAGGAATGCAGACAAGTATACGGAGTTAGAGAGCTCTTGTAATCTTGTCATCGTCAAGCTCTAGTTTATAAGACAGCAGCGCCCCTAGAATACGATCAGTAAGATTCTCCGTGTTAATCATACCAGCTCGGATGTACCTGATCTCTCAATCCACAGTGCAACAGATACTGCTAGATAGAGTGCAAGGCCTATAATCCAGTAAACAAACCATATTCTGGACGAGGGCTTGAAGAAGATATTGCACTCATACAGCCGCCTTGCACCCTGAATAAGCATAAATATCCAGCATGAAAACATCTGATAAACTGATATCGACTTCTGCAAGTGCTCCAGGCTTATTCTTGTTGCGACAGTCTGGAAACACGGTCCCATGATACAAGAGTTGCATGGCCCAGAAGATCGACGCCAACACAGAGGCAATATAGAAGTGCGTGAAGTAGCTGTGAGGAACTCTTAAGGAGGCAACAAAGTCGAGAGCGCGTGCTGCCGGGGTTTGGTTGAGAAGGCCGCCGGGGGCGATGGGGATTCCGAGCCGGTTGTGGAGATTGCACGAGCGCCATAAGAGATAAAGCGTGAGTGCAGTGAGGTTGGCAGGAGGTTAATAGATAATATCTAGAATATCCTTGATTTTAGTTCTGTCGGCTGAATGTAGTGTTATCAATTCCCGTCTGCCTCGGCTTCTGAAGGTTAACATGTCCATACCGTACAAGATGTCAAAAGGAAGAAAGAAGGCTCGAAGGGTGTCGACAGCGTCCATATGTATGGAGGACAGCGTCGTATTCACCCAGCTGGTGAAGAGCTCCATGACGCGGGTCCGCCACCGATGCGGAGAACTCCATAGGGGTCTGCAGCGGAGGCGAGAATAGCAATAACAGGTTTCGCCTCTGGCTGTTGACTACGTGTCCGGAGGAGTCTGGTTGAGAGGGGGTGGGGAAGATAGTGGGAGAAAGCAAGAATTGCGATAAGCAGTGCTGTCAGGTGTGCTCGGAGCATACAGACTGGACAGTAAGGTAGTATGGCGGCCGTACGACGGCGACAGAAACTCTGGTTGCAGAGCTTCGCTCTGCAATGTCTGTACGTAAAAAGGGCGGAAAAAGTGGATAGTTAGCAAATACCGATAGTCATCGGTTGCCGGAGTGGTCTCACGTGATAGTACTTTGATTGGTAATTATATAGCTTTGACCTGCCTGTAAAACGCCCATGATCACGTAATCATTATATGTAATTAAATCACGTGCCAGATACTCACAACCTTGGTCGTCTAGTCCCCGAGTATCTATAGGGGTGGGAAAGTTGAAGTTCACTGTTGACCGGAACTACCTTCCTACCACTCCAGCCCGCCCGCACCTTGATATATATATATTTTTCTACATTAAGTTACGCAACGACTCCCCCTCTTGTTTTAAAAAATATACTATAATTTCAAGTAGTTGTAAAGTAGTTTACAGTTACTTAAGATGTTAATTTAATCTTGATTTTGAAGCTGTCTGCGTCGCTCAATTAAATCCAGTTCCCGTGCTTCATTTTCAAGCTCCTGTTTTCAAATATCCTCTTCCTGCTTTCTAATTTCTGCTTCTAGTTCTCTTAATTCAAGCTCCTGGCGCCTCTGCTCTAGGCTTAAAACATTACTTGAAGCAGTACACCGTAGACCTGCAGATATAACAGTTCTAAGTATATAGTAAGTATTTGTCAGCTAGTTGGTAGGTAATTGATAACTACTTACCTAGTTTCTTCAGATTATGAAGATGCTCGTGATATGAATCTGATAGAAGGGGCTCTAGACTAGCCTCTTACTATACTAGAACCAGCAGAACGCTGATATTTTCGATTTAAATCTTTAGATTTAGTTAGTCAAGTAGTTAGCAACCACTTGATAAGTACTTAAAACGTACCTCGTTGTATATGGCGGTGGTAAAAGACTTCCATATTGGCTGTACAATATGAATAATGGACATTCAAATCATGAAATCCTTACCACTGTATAATATCCTCCTTATCAAGCTTAGCAGAACTAGTAAGCATTTATTAAGTATTTATCAAGTAGTTAACAACTATTTGTAAGGTACTTACTTCTTTACTGCCTCAATCATACTTAGAAACTTTCCTGAGGAGTAGGACTTTTGATGTGACTGTTGGACTGAATTTGTATGTTTTTATAATTAAGTCCAAATATATGGCTCAATATTAGAACAAGCCTGAACTAATCCTGTTTTAATAATTGGGCTTTTCTTCTGTCTAGCCCAATTCCGGATATTCTCACTTTCATTCTCTATTTAAGTAGTTAGCAGATAACTGACAAGTAATTATAAAGTACTTACCCTCAAGTAGATTAATGTACTTGTCATAGTCCTCTTTACTTTTGCAGTTAAGAAGACTTATTATCCGGCTCCAAACCCCTTCACCTTAAGATCTTGTTCCAAGGACTTTTAAAATTATTCGGTGAAAATAGATTTGGCAAAAAATAACTAAATGCGACAGCTGCCATTCTATACTATAATAGTCAGGATCAATTTCCCGGAGATATTGACCAAGACCTAAGTAGTTAGTAAGTAGTTAGTAAGTAGCTATTATACCTGTATATTGCTTAGGATCCATGTCTAAAATAATCCCCTTGACACCAGTACCATGAATGGACTGAAACTGGAATTGTTTTCCAGTAATCTTTGCACAAAGTGACAAAGATTAAATATTCTTTGAAAAAGTAAATAATAACCTTCAGTTGTGTCCTGGGAGGTTAAAACACGAAAAAGTGTAATTACTTAAAAGATAGTTAGCAAGTACTTGTAAATCAGTTGAGAACTTTTAAACTTACTTTTGCACTGCTCTGGTAAAAAAGTTGCAAAAAGAACCTCATTAACTGTCTTTGATCGTAGTCTTTTAAAAGACATATCAATTTCAAATGATGAAAGTGTTGATAGTAGTTTAATTGATTCTTCAAACCTATATAAAACCATAGTACCCTGTACATCATGGTAATATTCTTGAATATATTCCTAAGTGTTATGGGGTTCTCGTACGAACCCTCCAAATCCCAAAGGCTTGGCAATGCCTGCGCGAATGCTTTGTTTGGCATGCTGCGACCAAACAAACAATCAAACAAAGCAAGGGATAGCGCCGTACGAGAAGAGATAAAAAGACATAACTTGGACACTCTTGTTTTCTCTTCTCTTCTTCTTTATTGATTCCTTCTGTATCAACAGTCAATCATTGGATTAGCTTAATTCAATCATTCCCCTAACACTAAGTACTTAGTAAGCATTTGGCAAGTAGTTATAAAGTAGTTACTAGGTACTTTGCTTACTTTGATAAATGGATCTGTAATTTGCAGGTAGATAATTCCATCAATCTTTTGTCCTTTTGGATATGCAAGTAGACGCTGTTTATAAAGAATTATTGAGATACGATCCTTATTACAAAGACTAGCATGCATTTCAGCAAAAGTAGAAACTTGATACTCCCTGCAGAAATCTTCAAGCTGTGGATTTCGTAGAAACTGGGCTTTTGTAAGACCGCAACCTAGGGGAGTTGTTGCCACTGAGCCAAAAGACTACTAACATTACCCGCAGTTACCTGCGGACCCCTAGAATCCCATATATATACTCAGGTACACCCGGGAGGAGGCGGGTTTCACCCTTGTAAGTATGCATATCCCGCGGATATCATCCCTTACAGCTTTTAACTAATTAGTAAGTACTTGAGGAGCAGTTGATAAGTACTTACCTGTTGTCATTGCAGGATCATTAATGCAAGTAATGATTTGTTTTACAGGGCTTCCTGATACTGGTGTCACTACCTATACTCTTTGTCCTTTGATTATTTCAGCAACCAAGGTAAAACCACGCTAGACCTAACCTGGAGGCCGGATTGAACAACAATGTTCCGTGAGGCTACTGTGTACTGTGATAACATGTACTGTGTACAGTAATCTATAGAAACATCTAGTCTAGTAAGAGTGGCAAATTGTCCTTGAAAATCACGGGACGGTTGTACTAAGTAATAGTATAAAGGCGTTGCATATCCCATGCCCTTCTTTTGTAAAGAGATTAGAAAATAAGAGACTGGAGTAGATAACAAATATAGTATTCTCCTTTTAAAAATCAAATCTTATGATTGAAACACGCCCAGTAATTAACCCAAGGGCAAGCATAGTATTCTTGATAGCAAAACACCGAAAAGGACGATGGTCAGTAGGAAGCCACAGGGCCCTTCCACCTCGTAGAGAGACCCAAGAATCCGCGACAGATATAGAATAACTGGTAGTGGATTGGTTTACCACCGATTCGACCGTGCCGACGTGGCCGGTCAGCGTGCGCTGCTCGACGCCCGTGGCCGTGTCCCAGAGCTTGATCGTCTGGTCCCCCGAGGCCGACGCCAGCGTGCGGCCGTCCGGTGAGAAGGCCACCGAGTAGACCGTGCTGGAATGCCCTTCAAATGTCTGGAGATTTGAGCTCCAGGAATCTTCCACTGCTGTTCCAACTGCCAGTTGATCTTTAACTTTGCTGACGAATATCTGCTTGATAATACTTTTGCTCGGTGCAAATACAAGACCAGCGCGGTAGATCTGTAGTGGAGCAATTGCTGCTATGTAGTTATTTTGACGAATAAACCTTTCCGCATCATATAAAAAATCAGATAAGTCAGAGCCAAGTTGCGCCTAGATAATATTTAGCCGGTCTTCTAAGCAGCGAATCATAAACTTATACATACTCTTGACTTTAATGTATCTATTAATCCTACCGCTTCCGAAATTCCTCCTATCAGAGCTAGTACCTCCATCCAGTGAAGAAAGTGGTCCTGGAGAAAAGGAAGAACATCACAATTTATAATATGATCTTTGCTCTGTTCAACATGATGAACCCAGTAGCGACAGGCGTATTGTATATCAGCAGTAAGATAATCTTCGATAATCTCGGTTTTGATATCCTCTTGCTGCATTCCGTAACTTTGCAGCTCGCATATATTCTCTTTGAGCCGGGTTTTCATAAGCCGAAGACAATGTGAAGCGATTCTACTATGTGTATCTTGCTCAGGAACATAAAATGGGCACTTTTTGTCCAGGAGGTAGTCTCGAAATGACAAGTGTAGAATCCGGACTGGTGCTTCAAAATCCACTGGTATACTGAGAACAGAGTGGAATCCGTCCAAGCGATTATTGATATCATCAAGTGGAAACTCAATGAGCAGGGAGAGAGCATCAAGGGACAAAGGTGAAGCTAGAAGAATAATTGTCCCAATTATATGTTGGAACTCTTTCTTCAGCTGATGTGTCTCTTCCTCATTAGCTCCAGCAAGAAGCTGGCTTAGGATAGGCGTGTATGTTCGCGCCATTTCGTCTTCCGAAGATGCACTCGCACTGTTGAGAATCTTTTCAAGCCGTTGTTCTGGACGCCATTTTCTCTCTCCGACAAAGCGGCAAATCGTAGCTGCGAAGATAAATAGAGGAATAGCCATTGCCACCAGCTTTTCAATTTTCTCACTTCCGGGCCAGTCGGGTGACAGCGAGCGCTCTTTTTGTATGGCCAGAAGCTTACTTTCAAGGAAAAGACGAATATCATATTCAATCACGGACTTAGGAAGCTCTTGGAGGATCAAATCGTGGTGATCCTTATTTTTGTCAAAGCTAATGCGAACGGGGAGTTCAGGTCGGCTGGTTAGGAATACTCGAAGATGCACAGATTTGATTTCTTGCATCTTAAACAAGCAGTTAAGGATAAGTTGTTGGTCCTTATCTTCGTCACACTCGTCTAAAGCATCAATAACAATCACAATTGTTGTAGATTGGCTAGTAGACAGCTTTTGGAGTGGCTGATAAAGGAGCTTCTCAAACTGTATATCAAGAGATTTAAACACAACATTCGAATCATTCTCAATTGCATTGAACACATCGAAACCCAGTTGCCGGTGCTTGATGATTAGTTGACGTGCGAGAGTCGACACAAAGCGCTTTGCATTACCACGGTCGGCTTCGCCTCGCTTGAAAAAAAAGCTGGCACCTAAAAGCCCTTGATTTTGAAAGGATTGAGCGACAGTCCGTGCAATAGTGGATTTACCAGTCCCCGCCATGCCGTTTAGCCAGAAAATAAGTTGATCTTGCGACTGAGCCCACGTTGAAATGTGGCGAAGGAGATCTGTTCTAGTATCTGGAAGACAGTAATCCTCATGCTGATGAGTATAAGAGTCGAAAAATGCTCCTTCCGCTAATAGTAAGCTCTTAAAGCCAGAATGTTCAAGGAGTCTCTTCAAGGAATCGGCTAGTTCATCAATCTTGCGTAGGATATTCTCTGCCTCTTTGGCGCGGTTAAGATATTCGATCAATCCAATCCATTTATCTAACTTAGCCCTTTCATTCTCAACCGAAGTCTTGAGTGCGATGAGTGGTTGCTGAAGGCTATCGGTCACCGTATTGAGTACTTTTTCTCCGACACTTGCTTCCTGGAATTTGCGTATCTGGACCACGTAACACAAGATAGCTTTATAGAGTCTGATCAATGCATCTTCTACAAGATGATTATCAGAAATACTCTTTGTTTTCTCGTGGAAATTCTGCTCGATAAAGGCACCGTATGTCAGAACATCTGCCAGGTACCCCGATGATTCGAACAGGGAATTGCGGCACTGGGAGTATTTTTTTGCCAACTAGCATTTCAATTAATAAAAATATCAGCAGCGACTTTCAGAATGCCCGGTTGTATACATACTGTCAGACTAAGTAAGACAATATTCCACACACTAGCGGCATGCTGCGTCGGGTCGAGTGCAGCCACCGCACCTATAATATCTTTGAACGATAGTGCAGCATCAAGAATTTTCCGTGAAGTCTTCCGGCATGTTTTATCAGCTGTCTGATAATACTTTTCATATCCTTCTTCAGTTGTTGTGATAACCTGATCGATTAGATTCTTAAGATGTTTTTTCCCCTCACCCGGCGTGATTGAAATCTCCTTGGTTGAGAGAATATTTTGCTGGCTTTTATCAAGGTGGTTATAAGCAGTTTGCCATAAGTCTCGCGGCTGCAAAGTTTGCGTTGACTGAATGGCCTGGTCTGCAGGCTTGGGAGGGACAGGGTGGGCATCATTATTGGTGAAATGCTCTTGGGTTTCATTTTGCCTTGATTTGATTATCGGCTTCTCGCTCTCTTTCCGCCGATGGAATAGATGACTAAAATGCTTTCCGAAGGGACGTGGCATTCTGAATATTTCGAAAGATCAGCTGCTGTGTGTTGGGTGAAAGCGAAACTCCGGGAGAAGAGCAGTTCGAGAGAGGAACGCAGCCATCGTCGGTTGATACTAGCGTAGAATTCGTTGCTGAGCTGGCACAGCTGGATGGCAAGGATAATCCTTGCTTGGCTTAGCCCGTCATGGCCAGCTCTGTGGTGCACGGGGATCCCTATCTCGTCTACTCCGGCCAGAGTCACGTGCCATGGTGTTGGCGTCGGAACACAGAAACGTACCCGGGGGTCGATCTTCTTTAGATATCCGCGGGATGCATCCTTACAAGGGTGAAACCCATCTCCCCCCGGGTGTACCTGAGTATAGGGATTCTAGGGGTCCGCAGGTAACTGCGGGTAATGTTAGTCTTTTGGCTCAGTGGCAACAACTCCCCTAGGTTGATGTCTTACATCATACCGTAAGCTGAACATTTGAGATAGGAGGCGATCCTCGGCACCCGATAGAAGCAATATCCATTATGTTAAGCACTTTTATGGCTAATCGATCAGAAGACGTGGGTGTCAACCATAGACAGGATCAACGAACCACAAGTCAAGATAATTTGAACGTTCGGATAATCTTCGATTTCTCGTAGTTCGACAAAATTGGTCTTGGTGAGTTATTCGACATCGGATGTTTTGTCGGCCCGAGCCGAGGGCCAGTCATGACTAAGTGAAACCCAAGAAACGTGGCCTCCTGGCATGTATGCCCGGTAGGGGTAGTGTTGGACCATATTGCGTGATACCACGTCATCGGTCACATGACTCAACACCCTGCCGGCACCTCAAGTAGGCAGCCGCCCCTAGCTAGTTGAATCAATCAACCTTCTGCTCCCTCGTATCCTTCGTACAGGTAGGTAGGCTGTGCGGACTGGGTATGCGTGGGTGTCTTCTTCTTTCTATTGAGATGAGATGACATGTATATACTAGCTGGATGGGGTGTACATCGCCTCTACTTAACGGCATACGATCTACTCATACCGACTTGACAGACCAGGAAGACCACTCGGCTGAAAAGGTGTCCAGACACCTAAGTAGGCGTAATACTGAATGATACTGGGTTTGACACGACTACATACATACATCTCAGTCTGCTGAAATTCTCAAATCATCCAACCTAACCTATAAAGACAGTATAGTACAGGACATTGCCGTTCACGAGACAAATACAAATCAGTCCGTCCGGGTACATTGATCGACTGATCGATTGACATAAATCCAAAGAAAGACATGAACACGGTCATTAGTCATCAGTAATTCGTAACTAGTTAGCAGGGGTTGGTTATTATTTTTGTGGTTTTCTCTCTCGCTCGCCTGAATCCCACATATACATGCACGCACGAGCGCACGCACGCACGCACGTAGCTGATCATTTCACTCAGCCAGTCAGTTAGTTGCAAAAAATTAGAAGTGCTCCTTCCAGAACTTAAACCTGATGTCCTTCGTAGACGTCGACATGGCCGCATCGCGGATCTGTCTCGCCGCGGCATTCGGACCACAGAAATAGACCCCGATCTGGGTCGTCGAGTTGCCATGCAAGCCGGTCAAGTACGTCTGCTCCTGCAGGCCATCGCGCATAGCCGTGAACAGACGCTTGAAGTCGGGACGGCCGAAATTCGTCCGACTTCTCAGTTCGGTGAGGGGATCGACGTCCTGGCCGACGGAATTGAGATAGATGTTCGCGGCGGTGTCGTCGTCCAGTCGCTGGGTGAGATAGGTGTGGATGCGCAGGAACTCCGCACTGCCGTCGTAGGCGGCTTCGGAGGCGGACTGGGATTCCAGCGACGAGAGCAGGGCCTGGAACCACTCGAAGGAGGAGGTGTCCTTGCAGACCCAGATGAACTCGACGCGGCAGAGCCGGCGCGGCGGGTTTGGGCGCGAGCGCAGATGCCAGATGTTTTTGAGGATGGAGGCCCATGGCGTCACCCCGATGCCGGTGCCGATTAGCACGGCCACTTCGTTCTCGAAGACGTCTTCGGCGGGCGCGCCGTAGGGGCCGTCGACGCGGAGCGTCGGCATCTTTTGCCCGTTTTGGAGCGCCACTTCGTACATGCCTAGTGGGTCGAGGCCTTCGAGGTCTCGCGCTTGCGCGGGTCCGCAGCCCAGTGCGTCGCCGAGGGCGCGGGTGAAGTCGCCGACTTGGCGGACGTGGACGCTCACGTACGGGTCGAATGGGCATGAGGTGATAGTGAATGGGTGCCATTGGTTGCTGGAGACTTCGGTGACTTGGATGAAGAGCCATTGGCCGGCTTTGTATTTCATGCTGTCTTTGCGGAATTGGATCTCCATTGCGTCTACGCGGGGTTTGTTAGGACGAGGGGGGTTGGGGGTTGTGAGGGAGGGGGGGAGGACGGACCGTATGGATGACGGATCACTTTGGTGATCACGGTCTCGCGTCTGGCTCGAATCTCCCGGTATAGTCTTTCGCAGAGGTACAGGCCTCCACCGATCAGTTCCCATCTCCAGCCTTCGTACCCCAGGCAGTGGTTCCAGAATCGAGCCCCTGCGAATGGGGAGATCGGAAGCGCGGTGTCTCGGACAAAACAGCCCGTGGCATGGGTGTATAGCGCCAGGAAGAACGGCACAAATAGGTGGTGTGTGTACCAGAAAGTCTCGAACGACTGTTGTCGGATTCGCTGGTGCGCGGTAGTGTACATTAACATCATGCAAAGAAGCATCACATGGCCGGTAATTCCGCCAGCTTCGGTGTAGTGGATCTGCACGGCCTTGACGGGTCGGATATGGTCTTTTTCGATGTTATAGAAGCTGCCATCCTTCAGCACGGTGGCCTCTTTTTCGTGAAAGGAGACTTACTTGACGTAGTGGGCAGCTGTGTGTATGGCAGTGAAGATAACCAGGGCGTACGCCACATGTCGATGGAACCATACCGTCTCGTCCAACGGCAGCCACTTTAGTCGGGGCCTTATGGTCTTGACGACATTCCTGCACATGGGCAGCAGCAGAAGGGTCGCATCGCAACTCAGAACCAGCCCAGCGCCTCTGGAGATCCAGACTGAATATTGCAGTTCATTGAGAGTTGCAAGCTTTTGATCTGAGGCCTGTATGTACCTAGGATCTCTTAGCGGTCGTGCTGTTAGGTGTCAGGATTGTCAAACATACCACCCGACTGCAAATATAAGGATATGGAAAGCCCAGAAGAATGCATAGAACCAAATTTTCGATCCGGTAAAGTAGGAACTCCAAGGACGCATGATGAGAATAAGTAGAAAGTGTCAAAGGCATATACCACCGGCGTCTCTTTAAGCACAGAGGTAATCATCGACCAGCAATGACCAGATAGCAAAGGAGTGACGGGCAGAGTACTTGATGTGCGTACGGTCGTATGTCTTTCTCAGACGTGAAGCAGGTCGAAGTCCAACGGAGTGAAGTCGCTCGCTAGATGGCCTAGAAGCGCATAAGTAGGCTGCTTCTCCTAACTTCGAATCCTTCGCCCAGGCAAGCAGGAAGTTGGCCTGGGTAAGGCGAAGTCCGTTTGAGGGGACTCAGAACAGTTCTCGATACCCTCTTCTTCAAGCCAAATAATCGCCGTTGAAGGGGTATTCCCATGCGTCGAGTTCGCGGGTCAGATCCGTTCAGGACGCGGACAGTGCCCGATCAACGCAGAGGGCTGGGGGCCAATTGGGAGACAAGAACCAGAGCCGATCTGACCATCGTTATCTTAAGAAGGCCCAGACATCGAGGATGAATAATTCGAGGAGGAGTAGCTTGGTGTGGGGTTTTGGCCGCAGAGGTTGGCAGGCCGGCGTCAAGGTACCGGAGATACGGGTTGGTTGCAGGGAAGGCAGGGAGCGAGGAGAGGGGGGGGGGGACGGAGAACGAGGGGCGTGAGGAACAGGAATCTTGCTGCTATATTTACCCCACCCCTGCACTGCGCGGACTATTGCATCGCTAAAGTAGCCTGCATGGAGCGGATCGCCCGGTTAGACACCGCTTCCCCGTGCTTAGCGGGTGCGATAATGCCCAGGCAGCCCATTCATCGCATGATCCCGATATTCGTTCGTCGATAGAGGGGGATCCTGCCGCTCGTATTCGAAGCGCACGATCATTCGGTGAGTGTCAGTCACTGTGTGACTGACTTGTGAGTGCTCTGAAGTGGTCGCCGCCATTGGTGCGCTTCGCCAGGCAGTGATGATAGGGCTAGCTGGATAGCGAGTCAAAGAGCTCGATGTCCCCCTTTTCCCTTCTTAGATGGAATCCTGCCCGTCTTGTCAAGTCCCGGCAGCCGCCACCGACTAGACATTTGAACCATGTTGCTCCAGGGTTGAAATTGGCTGTTCGAAGCTCCGTATTCTTCCCGTCATCCACCACTCCTGTTGTATACGGCTTCAATCGGCCGTTGATTTGCTCCTGACAGGGTGGGGTCTCGGTCAATTTCGTCCTATGGGAAGCGCTATGCAAGCGCGCATCCCGTCACACACACGGTCCAAGCGTCCATCAAGGTTGACGGCGTCACTCTGGCAGATTAACATGCGCTTGCTATCTACCAAATAGAGGTTCCTGATTCTGAGGTCAGACAGCTGTAAGGTAGCTACTAGTCCTAATCAGAGACATCTCCGGGGGTCCAGGGAGGGACGGGGCCCTTGAGACTTTTCTGATAGGGAGTGGGAATCAGGAGACGATTTCCCACTCCCGAGGCAGACATAAAGTTCTTGGCCCTGCACGGTTGAGATTTTCATCACACTTTGTGAGACTCCGATTGGGGCTTTGGGCCATGCGGGTGGGAACGACTAAGTACTCCGTGGTATTCCCAGGGGGCTAGGCGCCGGACCCCCAGCCTTCCCAGTAGTAATATTACGGTCATAACTATTTCTGTGATGATGATATGACAGGTTTCAAAGGTCTTTCAGCGAATAAGCGAGATAAGCAGTTATAAAACATAGACAAGGCCCCTTGTCAGAGTAGAAATCGGCGTTCGTTGGATTTATCAGGATCTTGTAAGGGGACTGAGGCCGGCGGCTTCCTTATCTTATGTAATCGGCTCACCAAAGGATTCGGAGGTCCGGAGGTCTGAATATCCGGAGAGTGAGACTGGCGAGATCAGAGAACCGAAGAACTAAAGCAAGGACTGGAGAAGAGAGACTATCTCAGACCGTCAGACGAGCTGATGCCTTGTCTTCTCGTCACCGCCTTCTGGTCGGTACGAGGTGTGTTGATGTCCCATTATTGTTATCAGATGTTGTTGTGCTGGGTGCAGTTCATCCGGATATAGTGCGGCGTCTTGGGGGCCCTCTCACACAGGTATCAGTCCGTGTCGGCATGCTTTTATCTGATAAAGATCAGGCGTTGAGCCTGATCTTTCCGGGGCGTGCCTGGAACAACACCGGGCTAGTGGTTCCAGAGCCCTGTCGACTCCCCTCCAACCGCGTGGGATGCGGATGCTGTAAGCTATCAGTTCGATACAAGAATGCGAAAATTACGAAAGAACTGTCCCAAACCCAGGCTCTAACAGTGGTCCCTCAACAACCGACCTCCAAATTTGCCCCTATGCATAGTACGTGACGGTATACCTCTCTAGGTAAGAACGCTACTCAGAAAACTTATGTATGTACATACATCTGAATAGGAGAATGAGACTGCAGGGCAGTGTAGTTTTAAGTTCTATTCAATACTCCGGGTAAATACGACAGTCTTGTAATAATTTTGCTGTTCCTCTAAAGACTTCTCTAAAGTTAATAGCAAATCGATCGCGCGTATGTGCAACTCTAGGATTGCGGTTAGTATCTTATCACAGACAGTAGCGGCAGGGCGATAGAAGCAGCGACCGTACCTTCAATATCCAGTTCATAACTCGTGAATTGTTCCTCGTCGCGATGAACGAGAATGGGGATCCGCTGGTCCAGGAACTTCTTTCCCCGGACCCGTACTTTGATTCCGGCGGTCTTTCTCGAATCAACCCAGAGCATCTGCGAAGTGCCCGCACCCTCTGGGTTGAATTCCCGGAGACGCTTCTCTTCGTCCCTCAGCCAATCGCGGAATACCCTGATGACCCCGTCCTCGACTGTATGTGCGCTCAGAAGCAGATTTGTGCCTGGCATGACCTTCACGATATTCACGACAACGCATAGTTGAGAGAAGTCTTCAAATCCCTCCAGATTTATCGGGCGCCTGACGACCAGATTATTATTATTATTATTATGATGCATAGATTCGTCCTCATCTATTCGTGTCAGCCGGTTGGGTACAATGTCAACCGATTTGGCACCAAAGCCAACGCACCTGTTAAAGGTACCAGCCTCGCGCCATTGGATCGTTCTTCCACGGTCACCTCGGGGCGAAATCTCGAATATATCGAACCCAGTCTACCCAGCTTCTGCGCCGGGTCTGCATCTTCACGAACCGAGCTCTTCCCGTCGTATAGGTTGCTCAAGCCGTCTGTGCCGAGGTGCGTGCAAAAGACATGGGGTTCGATCAGCTTGGAGCTGGGGTGGAAGCATTCTAGGATCAGTTTGTATTCCCGCAGCGAGGCACCGATGAGGAGGCGATAGTGCAGGATCCGAAGGATGAGGGCGTGGAAGCGGTGAGAGACGGCGGCCCAAGGGAGGAGGGAGAGTGTTGAGAAGGAGGACAAAATCTGGACAAGGACCTGGGATGATGATGCTGATCAGCAAGCGGTCGCTCAAGCGTGTGTGTGGGGGGTGGGGGGAGCAGTGGCGGACTTCATTCGGGAGGGAGTAGAGGTGGAGCTTTGAACGGCGGGCGTCCATGATCTGATCAACTGCGGGCAGCACACCTCAATCTCATATCTTCGCACGATGAAACGCCTGAAGGGGATTGAGGGATCATGGACGGCAGCAATAAACCTGGAATGGGACGACAGGGGCACGACCGGTGGGGGGGGCCGCTCTGGGGAACGTGACGTGCGAGGATCGGATGTCAGATGATAACCCTGTAGAGTGTGGAGGATGAGGGGGCGATAAGGCCTCAGGCCTCAGGCCTCCCTTGCGTCCCTGACGTCAAGCCAGTCGGCCCGAGACTGGTGGCTGCTGCTGCCTGGGTGCCTGGCCGACTCGGGTAACCGCGGGGAGAAGACCCCTAGATTATCATCATCAGTAAAACAACAGGGAGGGTTTAGTATGTCTACTTAAACAGGATATCCTTGATTTCTGATCTTTGTACAAAGTCGGAATGATGCGTTTTTATGGGACCTACTGGTGGTGATGTGAACTGCTCGAGCTCCGACTTCGGGTCCCGTATCTGCCTGCCTGAGACCAACAAGGCGACGAAATTCTCCTGAAATATCTCAATCTTTCATGGATTCTTATTGTTAAGTAAACGCGACAGTAGATAGACTAGGTCAGAGCGCATCCTCGTCCCGACTTGTAGAATCCCGCAGGAAAAAAAAAAACAAAAACAACACCGCAAGAAATCTATCTTGTAATCTAAGCAGACAAATACCACTCCCTCTGGGTCAACATCCACGTCAACGTGGATGACGCAACAATCAGAGGGCTGACAAAGCGACCCTTCAGCTGCGCACTCCCGAAAGCCACCCACTCGCCAACAAAGTGCAGCAGGGCAATGCCGAAGGTCCACAGGGCGAGATCGTACACGGCAGGGGTTGTGATGTAATACGCGGCGTAGAGGCGGACGATAGAGGAGAGGAAGGTCCAAGTACCGAAGGTGCGCGCGGAGAGAGCGTTGGTGTGTGGGCGACCGTCAGCGGTCCTGCCATTGTAGAGATCCGCGGCATATGACTCGGATCGGTAGGCCTGAATACTGTTTGCTGCTGAGACGACGGAGACCTGGGGAGAAGAGGATTGATTAGCTTTTGACCGGGTGTAAACAATGGGGTAAATCTCATACCAGGAAGAGCCACTTGGGCAGCAGACCCTCGAAGGGCGGCAGATAGGAAAGAAGGGCAGCCATTGTTGCACGCGGCGTGGGAAGGAAGCTCGGGATAATGGACAGAAGCTTGGAGGGACACTTGGTTGGGGGAGGCTGATAATTGCGAGGGGAGTAGAGTAGAGGAGTAGTTACTCCGTACGGCCGATATGATCTAATCGGTTGACTGCTGCTGGCTTCATGGCCGGAACAACGGTGGTTCCGGCGCCGCCCAATGAGCGGGCGGTTTGAGGTACTAGGAGACTGTCCTATCTGTCCAGATTTTTTTTTTTTTTTTTTTTTTTTTCTCTTCAATCTCCGGCAGTGGTTGTCGGAGGGTGCCGTCATGGGCTGTACTCTGTCATGATTTCTTGCAGTCCAGTCCGCGCGACAGGGTCAATGATCTGCCGGGCCAGCCAGCTACGGAGTAAATAGTAAGGAGATATCTGATATCTAATAATGAAGCACGCGATGCCGTCGCATCCCCCCCCGCATTTGGGAAAATGCGGAGGTTCCAGCCTCCGCATCATGCAACACCAACAACAATTCTCGCTCCGTTTCCGAGCGTGATGACGTGAATCTGATTCTGCGCCCGCGTCGCACCGACGGACGGTGAGTCTCCGTCCTCCCTGTGGCACCGACGGACCGTCAATCGCCGTCCCAACCTCGGTCTTTGATTCTCCGCCGCCGCCGCCATCCACGGCATACAAAAGCGGCGGGGAGGGCGAGATATGTGAGTATTGTCTGGTTCATTCGATACTTACATCGTCAATTAAATTAGACTTACGGAGTCCCTCCTCTACCCAGTCATCCAGTCACCCAACGAGTCAATTTCTCGCTCAATTGCTCCCTCAACCGACCAATCAATCCCATCATGCCCCTCCCCGCAGAAACCGACGTGCTCGTCATCGGCGGCGGCAACGCGGGCTTCTGCGCAGCCATCTCAGCCGCCCAGTCCGGCGCCAAGCGAGTGACCATCATCGACAAATGCCCGGAAGAATGGGCGGGCGGCAACTCGTACTTCACGGCGGGCGCGATGCGCACAGTGCACGGCGGGGTATCCGACCTGCTGCCGATCGTGAACAACGTGGACGCAGCCACGGCGCAGAAGATCGACATGAAGCCGTACACGGTGGAAGACTTCACGGGGGACATGAACCGGGTGACGGGGCGACGGACAAACCGCGAGCTGTGCCGCACGCTGGTCGGGGAATCCAACTCGGCCATCAAATGGCTCGCCAGCAACGGGGTGCGGTTCCAGCTGTCGTTCAACCGGCAGGCCTACGAGGTCAACGGCCGCCTCAAGTTCTGGGGCGGCCTGGCCCTGAAGACCCAGGACGGGGGCAAGGGGCTCATCCAGGACCATCTGCAGGCGGCGCGGAAGCTGGGCATCCAGATCGTCTTCTCGACCGCCGCGCTGCGGCTGGTCACTGATCCGATCACGGGGGCCGTGGTGTCTGTTGTTGTCTCGCACCATGGCAAGGAGGAGACCGTCCGCGCCGGCGCGGTGATTCTGGCGGCGGGCGGGTTTGAGGCGAATCCGCGCATGCGCGCGCAGTTCCTGGGCCCGCACTGGGACGTGGCGCTTGTGCGCGGCACGCCGTACAACTCGGGGGATGCGTTCGAGATGGCGATCCGGGATGTGTCGGCCAAGCAGGCGGGGAACTGGTCCGGATGTCACTGCGTGGCGTGGGATGCCAACGCGCCGGCCGACACGGGAGACCGCGAGATCTCGAACGAGTTCACCAAGTCGGGCTATCCGCTGGGGATCATGATCAACCGACAGGGGAACCGGTTCGTGGACGAGGGGTCAGATCTGCGCAACTACACGTACGCGATGATCGGACGCCAGATTCTCAATCAGCCTGGTCACATGGCGTTCCAGATCTGGGACTCCAAGACTATCCCCTGGCTGCGCGCTGAGGAGTATCGCCCTGAGGTGGTGCAGCATATCAGCGCGAATTCGATCCGCGAGTTGGCGGAGAAGTGCACCGAGCATGATCTTGAGGATGCGAAGCGGTTCGAGCAGTCGGTGCTCGAGTATAACCGCGCCGTGTATGCTAGGCAGCACAAGAATCCCGGGGGGAAGTGGGATCCGGCGGTTAAGGATGGGCTCACGACGCAATCCGAGGGATCGGAGCTGGCGGTGCCCAAGTCCAATTGGGCCCTGCCTATCGATCAGGGCCCGTTCTTGGCTGTCAAGGTCACCGCGGGCATCACCTTCACGTTTGGAGGGTTGGCTGTGAGGCCCGAGACAGCGGCGGTGATCTCGTCGGCAGACCGCGAGGTGCCCGGATTGTATTGTGTGGGCGAGATGCTGGGAGGATTGTTCTATGATAACTATCCCGGCGGCAGTGGCCTGACCTCCGGGGCGGTCTTTGGACGTCGTGCTGGACGAGCGGCGGCGGCCAGGGTTTTGTCGAACCGGCAGGCACGGTTGTGATGATGTTTCTATGGGGCGAATCAACTTTGGGTGAAGATTGTATATAGGATATATCTGCATCGAGTGTATTGCACAAGCTCTTGGACTTTTATCAAATATAGTAACACCTGGTCGGTAATAGGATCTATTGTCTTGAATCGATCGCTACTGCCACGGTACACGACGCTGTATACTGCACCAATCGCATCCGCACACCATAAGATATACAACAGTAAATAAACGTCCCTGCTCACGGAATCATCCTCCATAATCAAGCCACGTGTCAGATATTCACAAGAGGCTTCTGCAGCTCCAGACTTATCACGGCGCGGTGTGACCTGCCCCAGACACCTCTGTTGAACAGAACTGTATCCCCGATGCAATCCACTCTCGATGCGATAAAGTACGAACAAACAAATAGTCATCACCACCGTCACCTCCGCATGAAGCACTGAAGTCCGTCCGTGTGGCTTGGACACTTGAACATCACCAGACAAGCTCTTGAAGAAGACACAGCATAGTCTTTCACCATGATCGGCGTTCAGGACGCTGCTCTTGCGTGTCTTCCCCTCATCCGCCAATCGAACGCGCCGGGGGGATTCTACACATTCCCGAACGCGAGGCATGATATCATGCCACCCTCCAGTATGCCTAGCCCTATGGGGATCCAACCAGGCCAAGCTCGCTCCAAAGTATCCCGGAGAGCCGCGCAACCCCCGTTCACGGGGAGCTTGGATAAAGAGGAGATTAAGATTATGCTTCTGTCAGATTATCATACCATACAGAGTAGCCAGGCAATGGGTACGTTACTGCTGGCGTTACACCGTTCTTCTCCAGCCTGTCCCGCAGGTACAGTACAACCCCCGGGTGTGCGACAGGCCGGTTTATTTCCTTCCTCACAACAAGAACGCCGTCTTCGTGATGGCGCCTCCTCATTCTTCACCTCGATTCTCCGATTCCCCAGTCAGGGGATCACATCCTTTCTTTCCATACTAGTCCGCGTGGCCTCTGATCCTCTCCCAGTCCCAACCAGCACCGGTATGCATCCCTTGATTGACCACCACCGCCGCCGGGTCTTTAAAGCCAACCCGTGGACTGAGACATCGCTTGGGGAGCGGGTGATAACTTCATGATGGGCGACTACAGGCTTAACGAGTATACCGATCTGGCCGCGCTGGCCGCTGAGCATGGCCTGGAGCTGACGCCCGATGGCTGCCACCTGCGCTGGGCGCGCACCAACCGCAAGCATCCGCGCAACTGGCACCCATGCCGCAAGTCCTACGACATCGTCGTGATATCGCTCTTGGAGTTCTTCACGTAAGTGTCTCGGCCACTGCCCGACGCCTACTGACCCCCGTCCAGCACATGTCTCAGCACCTCAGGAGTAAGCCCCTTCGCGGCCTGCGCCTGTCCCAAGTCCCCGTCTCATATTTGACAGGCTACGGCAGCCACCGCGGCCCAGAGCGAATTCCACACCGGGAAGACCTTGACGCTGTTCCTCTATGTGTCCACGTACGCCGGCATTCCTGATAGTCGAACGAGCCGAGCTAACGTCCCCCAGATACCTGTTGGGCCAAGGCCTGGGAGGCATCGTCTTCCCCCCCTATTCGGAATCATTTGGCCGCAAGAAGCTCTACATCGCCAGTGCCACGCTGTACAGCGTGTTCTGTCTCGTCATCGCCGCGGTTCCGTCCGTGGGGGCGCTCGTTGTAGGTCGCTTCATCACCGGCTTCCTCTCGGCCATCCCCACGGTGGTGATCACCGGCAGCATCGAGGATATGTTCAACTCGCAGGACCGGATCCTGGTGATGCTGATCTACGTGGCGATGGCGTGTATGGGCGTCAGCGCGGGGCCCATCATCAGCTCCTACATCGCCGTTCGATACGGATGGTGCGCACTCCAGCCCCGAGCCCAGCCGGATGCTAACCCTCGCAGGCGATGGATCTTCTATATCGGCGCCATCGTGACTATCTTTCTTGCGGGACTGCTCCTGTGCATCAAGGAGTCGCGCCCGTCCCTGATCCTGGTGCAGGAGGTGCAGACCCTGCGCAAGCTGACGGGCAACGATTCCCTGCAAGCCCAGAACCCGGACTTTATGCCGGATCTGCGCACGTTTCTCCACCTCGGGCTGCTGCGGCCGCTTCGTCTGTTCGTGACGGAGCCGATCGTGTTCATCGTCACGATGATCTTCGGGGTGTGTGTCGCCCTGGTCTATCTCTTCACCGAGGCCCTGCCGCCTGTCTACGAGACATTCGGCTTCGGCACCGAGACCGCATCCCTCCCGTTCCTGGCCATCAGCCTCGGCGTGATTCCCAACGCCATCACCCGTCTGCTCGACTACCGGATTATCCAGAAGCGTCTGAAGGAAGGCACCCCGATCGCCCCAGAGCACAAGCTAACGGGGATCTATATCGGGGCTCCCGTCCTCGCCATCGCCCTGTGGTGGTTCGCCTGGACCATCCCCCCGGCCGTGACCAATATTCACTGGTCCATCTCCGTCGTCGCCCTCTTCTTCATCGGCTACGCCCTCAATGAGATGGAGATTGTCGTGACCGCCTATATGGCCGATAGCTATCTCAGCTACGCGGCCAGCGGATTCGCCGCCCTGTCTATCATCCGATCCATCCTATCGGCCGCCTTTCCCCTCTTCGGCAGCAAGATGTTCGATGGCCTGGGCGCTAACGCCGCGGTTTCTGTTCTCGCCGGCCTGGCCACCCTGTTTTGTCTGGTTCCGCCTCTTCTTGGTCGTTATGGGGAGCGCATGCGGAAGCGCAGCAAATTCGCCAAATATAGTCTTCAGGTTTATGCTGAGAATGGGGTCGATAGTGACTTTTTGTAGTTTTCTGTCTCTCTCTCTCTCTCTCTCCTCTCTCCCTGTGCGACCCGACAGGGATCATCTGAGGCTGACCTGACTTGTTTTGATACTTGAGTCAGACGCTAAGCATTTCGCCCCTTCTAGTTACCCCAAGCGATCAACTGTTACTTAAAATAGGATAGCTTCTCCTTTCACAGTGTGAGGATCTGGCACGTGATCTGCATCCATAAGATGGTTACGTGATCATGGGCGTTTGCTGTTTGTTGTATATTACGGTATTACCCCACCAGTGCTTCGTAGTTGATCTTCTTTTTATTTTCCCCCAGACTTGACTGTTTTCGTGAAATATACCGAGGTTTTTTTTTTTTTTTTTTTTTTATCAAACTTCATCTGATACTACCATCACAGTTTGGACTTGGCGAGAGGGATTTCTGCAGCTAGCTCATGAAGACCGTGGGGCTGCAGATGCCGGGGTTGGTTGGGTTTGTTGGAGGGTTCGGGTCTGCTGCAATCAGTTGTTCTGGTAGTGTATTATACTGTATAGTCTGTACTGATACCGTGATCCACCCCATCATATGATACAGACAGAAAGGTGCTGAGAAGGTAGTAGGAAGTATATATATATATATATATATATCTATGTTTCAGGTAGCGGTCCGTTCCCCGCATTTCCTCATGTCTATCTGAAGTCATTCCGTAACCTGTAATACCGCGGCCACTTGGGGGTTGTGGAAACCATGCAAGTGCAAGCAAAGCCCTGACTGACCCACGCAACGCCCAAGATGATGCAGACAAACAATAGAACCGAGAAAAAGCCATGGGGAGAAGGAAACTACCATGCCTTCGAGGGAAACAGTAGAGAGAGAGAGAGAGAGAGGTATTTACAGTAAAAGAGGTTATGCAAAATCCAGGTCATCATCGGTCTGACCCACATATTGATACTTGGCCAGGATCTGCTCGTGGTGGACGTCGTGTGCTTGGGAATGCACCAACCCCAGCGCTTCTTGATGAAGAGTGGCGGATGGATCCGGATTAATGGGATCATCGACCATCATATGGTACTCATGAGCTGCATGATGTCGGACATCGTTGTCGAAGCTTGAAGGGTGCAAGCTGTGGGTGCCGTGAGTATAAGAATCCGACATTGCGTCGTGGGGGTGGAACTGAGGAAGTTGTTGAATATCAATGATTTGCGGGTCGAGGGGCATGCCCGTGTAGTCGGTTATTGAGTCTACTGCCCCTTGCATGACCGAGTGCGCGGTCACAAATGGGTTCTGCGTATGATGCGTGTTAAGAGTCGCGTGTTCCATCAACATAGTATCGTCAGGCGGTAAATTAGTATTGTTCTCCGTGAGATCCTCCTCCTGGATCCCTAATTCATCCTCGTCTTCGTCGTCATCTTCGGGCGTGTCTTCGTGCATGATGCCGTTAACTAGAGGCGGCTTGAGAGTCTCTTTACATTGGGGACAATCCCGGATCACTCGACTGACGGTTTCTTTGATCCTCACCCAATGGTATTTGACTGCGATGGCCGCCGTGGTTTTATTGATGCCTGCGTGTTGCAGCAGATGCATATGCCGGGCGATATCATATTGCTGCTGCGGGTCCGACACGACCTCCTTGTCCTTCAGCATTAGTTTCTCCCGATCGCCATCCGTCTCTCTCACAAGCTTGTAGTGGGTGGCGGCACTCCGAAGCCGACTCTTTTCGGCCCGATCGGCTCCCCTGGGGTATTTGGAGTGCTTGAGATAATATCGGATTTTATCGAAGCGATCTTGCGTGACGGAGTCTTTCCCGTCAGGGCCCAGATCTCGGCCGTAGATGATAGCGTCTACATACTGTCCCGGATTAGAGATAAGCCTACCACCCCCCGGCACTCTACCAATCCGCTTGAAGCCCAAAGCATCCCAAAGGCGACATGAAGCCACATTACTCTCATAGACCAAATTAAAGACGGCATATGTGTACCCCTGCTGGATGTCAGTCACTGGGATCTCGATTACATGACCCGTAAGCCTTGATTAAAGGGAAGCCACTGGGGTGAATGAAAGGAGACCGCATAAATATGCGAGAGGAGAGAAGAAGTTGCTTTGACACGCTTGCAAAGCATATTGAATACTGACCATCTTAGGGGCCCACTCGAGATAGCCTTCACCCATCAGTCGTCCTACACCTTTATTCCGAGCAGCATCTGTGACAAGAAACATGCCGTTACAGACATGACTACTACGGCCGGGATAGTTGGGTCTGATATTGAAGCTGCCAAGGCATATCTTCGACCAGCTGGCTCGGCCCCTGCCCAAAATGTGAACCTCCTGCACGCTTTTGATATCCCCTAGAAGCATGATCGCGCCGAAGTTGGAGAACCAATACGACCCGAACTGCTCTAAGGGGATAGGATCGATCATGGCATAGGTATCGCCGCCTTCGATCTCCTTGTTAAGTTGATCTGACAGGTAAGCCAGCAGGGATCGCGGCACGCTATCCGCCGATCTGAAGGGGATCAATGTGGCAACCGTGACCCGATCTCTGAGGGTCACCTGCCGCGGAATAATATCGATGGGTAGCTCCTCATCTGTAGGTATCACGGTGGCTATCAAGTCCCCATGGACAGCGGGCATGGTGATGCCGGGGGCCGGGCTGAGCCGGTCGTCACAACAAGACTATGTGTGTGTGTATTGCGTTAGTTGGCTGAACAAACGTCCATGGTGGACACTGGCATGATCAGCGCTTTCGCGCTAGACCGGATTATATCAACCGGCTCATGAAGAGGACCGATTGATTATAAGGACGGGACGGGAGATTGGGGAACGAGGAGCGAGCGAGCATGCATCCTAGCTGGAGGCCAGCCACCAAAGGGAGAAGCCCAAGCCGCCGAGGCAAAGGCACTACCACAAAAGGGCAGGTGGAAGCACTGACCTGGTTCTGACAGGATCGGGGAAAGCAGGTTTAGGGGGGGTTCTTCTTAGGAGACTCGAGAGCACTTCAAGGACCGCCGAGTATTCTCGAGTCCGGAATGATGTGAACGCAGATTGAAGAAGTCGTCGTCCCGCTGCGCCACGGCTGACTCAGCCATCCCCGCCAGCGGCATGTCACATGATAAACAGCACCCTGTGCCGAATACAGAAACCACAGTCACGTGGGGCTATCCCAGAGCCTGAGGGGCATACAGCTCCGGCGGGTTCAGAAAAAGTTGCGGAAGGGTCAGGCCGGAACCGGAATAACTCTCGGCAAGAGTCAGAAGGCGGTGGCAGAATTATCTGACCCCTATAGAGATTCTGACCCTTGCTGTCGCTGAGCTTAATCACATGATTTTTCTGACCCTACGGAGCTCTATCACATGATTTTCTGACCCTTGCGCAGCTACACCGCTTTTTTTGGCCACTCTTAAAACTTCTTACCCGCGAGATTCTTCTTAGGCCTGTATACATAGTCATACATAGATATAATTTTATATAGACTTTTTTACAGAGTTATCTAGATTTTTCAGTATAGTCTTTTTAATAAATAAAGCTTGAAATCAGACTTGAATCTGTAATATTAGTAGTACTAACTTGAAGATATATAAATATATACTAGTATACTCTACTAGTATATATGAAGTAATATTAAAGAATAAAGATTCTGCGAAAGGCTTTTGCAGAGCCTTCCTGGGATTATATCATGACAAGCTTCTAGTATTTAAGACTCTGTCTAAGACTTTACTGAAAAATCTAGATAACTCTGTAAAAAAGTCTATATAAAATTATATCTGTGTATGACTATGTATACAGGCCTAAGAAGAATCTCACAGGTAAGAAGTTTTAAGAGTGGCAAAAGAAAGCGGTGTAGCTGCGCAAGGGTCAGAAAGTCAGATTTAAGCACGTGATATAACTGATCAAGGGTCAGAAGCCTTACCCGTAAGGCATCCAACCTTCTGACCCTTCCGCCGCCGCAACTGGGACCCCGAGCCTGAGGCGATAAACAGTGTTCGGCCACAGAGATTCCGCTCAAGGCCTAGCCTAGCGTCTTGCCAAACAGGCTAGACGGATTCCCTCTCGTGGCTTAGTCCATCCTCTTCGATTCGTGTTAATCTGTAGCTTCAAGGATCGCACTAGTTCATGGTGTTGACTATTTAATTTAAATAGACGGCTCCCTGCCTGTATGGCAGGGCAGGGAGTTGCCCCTCACCTCTCCCCAATGATCCAATGATCCAACAACCAAGATCCACAGTCTTCCCTCCCATGCTGATAGCCTGATCCCGGATCCATCAGCCACAATGGAGGAACCATCAGACATTAACCTAACAAACAACCCCCCCGAACACACACAAACCACCATACCGCTTAACAACACCGGCCAGGGCCCCCTCCTCGTCCCCGGCTTCGCAGGCATCCCCATCCACTATGCCCTCCCTTCCGACGCGCGCTTCGCGCACGGGATGGTCGAATGGCGCCAGGCCCCCGCCGTCACGGCCCGCGAGATAGCCATGGTCGCCGCGATGGACAATCTCACCGATCGGGCCAATTGGCACGTGGATATATTCGATGACGAGGCGGTCGCGGACTGGAAAAGGGAGGTTTTTGGAACAACGCCCCTGATGAGCGAGAAGACGTGGGAGTGGTGTTTGAAGGAGCTGCGCGACAAGGCGGTTTACTTCCGCGAGAAGGGCCATATCCGCGTGCTTGATACGGGGTCCTGCGTGTGTAAAGCGGATTCGGAGGGTCTGAGGTCTCTGGGGGCGGTGTTTAGGTCGTCGGTTCCGGCGTTACTGAGGGAGCAGGAGGAGCAGCGGGTGCTAGATTGGCAGTCTAAGACGGTCTTGAACGTGGTCGATCCGTTGCTATTCCCGTTAGTATATGGGAGAAGCTTGGTGTTGACGGCCGGGGGGAGAGTGGACCTTCACGATGCTCTGGGATCCTACAAGGACGCAACAGTCGCGCCTCAGCATTTCGACAGACGGGTACACTCCCAGGCATTGCAGAAGAAGATCGACGAATGCCGCGATCCATGCATGGGAATCTCTCCTCACCGAGGTGACAAGTCCGAGTTCTATCGCTGGAGTTCCAACTACCAGTGTCTTCCATGCGAGGTGGAATTTATCGGGGACTCCGGCACCGAAGTGCAGATCACCTCGTACATCAACAACCTATATCCCGTCCACAAAGGGCTCTACCATGCAATCGAAAAACTCGTCTCCCTAGCGATCAAGCCCTGGAATGACTGTCTGGTCCAGGGACAGCGTGACTGGCAGAATGACTTCAATCAGGGCCAGCTGGGGCCCGTCCCGCTGCGAATCATCACGTACGGGGTGGAATGGGAGAACGAGCTCCCCGACTGGGCGCTCGCGTTCAGAGTCCCCTCAGAAGCCAGGAAACGAATGTACCGCAAAGCCCAAGAAGCGCTTCAGAGCAGCAAAGACGATAAGTCCAACAAGGGGAGAAATCAGCACCTTACGGCCCAGAAACGGCTGGCGTCGCTACGGGATGTCGCAGGGAAAGAAGACATGCAGCTGCCTCCCCCGGACTCCGACCTGTGGCGGAAAGCAAAGGAATATCTCCAACTTCCCGAGGACGGATCCAACACCCCCGTCCCAGTCCCAGATGACTGGGCAGACGGGGAAGATACACCGTGGCGGATCCTCCGACAAAAGGCGGACCGGACCATCCGCTACAAACACCCAGAGCCCGGAACCGCCTTTTCGTACGAGGAGTGGAAGAGCAACCAACACAACGACAAAGCCATCGTCGATATTGTGCGCCATCGGAACGACTGGGGTGGCTTCGGGCGGCCCTTCAAGCCGCTCACCCCGGCCCACACGCCCTACACGATCACCCTCGAAGACAGATTCCGGAAACAAGGCCTCCAGATCATCGTAAAGATAGAAAACATCGAGCTCACCCCCCAAGCACCTACCCACTCCACCGACACCTGGCAACTGGATGGCCAGCTAAACGAACACATCACCGCCGTGGCAATCTTCCCCTACGACGTCGCGAACATCACCCCTCCCCGGATCGCATTCCGACAGTACACCACCCTCCACGGCGTGTTCTACCAATACGCCGAGGAACGATACACGACCCGGGAGTTCAATATGCGTTGCCTGCCCGCCCATCGATACGGCAAGATAGCCGGGAAGGAGATCGGGGCAATAGCCGAGATTCTTGGCTTCGACCCCCTGCACCTCTCGAGTGATTACCACGGGTCGAAATCCTACCAGGGCATAGGGTCCGTCGCGACGCCACAGGGTCGACTGGTGACATTTCCTAGTACCTTGGAGCACAGGGTTGAGCCGTTCCAGCTGGTTGATGCGAGTAAGCCTGGCCACTATCGCTCGATTCAGCTGTACCTGGTTGACCCGCACTACCGCGTGTGTTCGACCCGGAATGTGCCCCCGCAGCAGCATCACTGGTGGGCGCAGGAGGTGGCGAGGGATCTTGCTACAAAGGGGTTGCCTCGGGAGTTGGTGGATGAGATCACCCAGCGAACGGGTAGCTGGCCGATGGGGATGGAGGAGGCGAGACGGCACCGAGCTGAGCTGGTCAAGGAGCATCGGTGGAATGAGGTGACTAAATTGGCGAGTATGTCTGGTCCGGGGTTTTGATACCTAATGGTCAGATGGGATGGAGTAGTAAAGCCTCACTCATTCATTGATTCCATGTGACGAGGAGCTGGGGGTCTATGTGGATGAGCATACCAGGACGGGGTTCCAGGGCGCGCGCTGAACTGGTGTCACGTGCGCACGGCCGAGGGGGGGGCAAGTATACGTGGGGCTATAAGGTGTTCGCCGGGAGAAAGATTGATACTCCTTGTGCGGTTGTGTCCGGGAAGCAGGATTGGGGGATTTATCAGGAGCCCGGGGCGCTGGAGAAGATAATGGATGGGACCGTCTGTAGGGATTTCAAGAGGATGAGACTAGTGAATAGGGTTGGGCATTGGGCGCCGCAGGAGTGTCCTGGGAAGGTGGTGGATGTGATATTGGAGTTGATGATTGGGGGGGGGGGGGGGGGGTTATAGTGGGTGGAGCGTGGTAGGTAGTAAGTAATAGTAAGATGACATGACATAACTAGTTATGATGCAGTATGTACGGGACCAATGCCACTATTGCCGGACGCCAGAAATCAGACAGCATGAGTTCATTCGGCAGATACCGGGGGATTCGACAGACTCGGGGTATAATAAGATGGAAGAAGGGGGAAAGAGGGCGGGTATCATCACATCACATCACATCACATCATGAGAAACCCAAACATCACGATCAGCAGCACCGGTACCACAGCTGTGAGGCCCAGATGGCTCAGCCGCACCGCCCCGGAGGTCGTCAACGACTTCGAGGCGAACACATACTTGAAACCGATATCCGACGAGTTGAAGCAATTTTGTGGGGTCACCTCCTCGGCCTCCCCCGGTTCGACGAAGGTGATGTCCACACACTACAGACATTGGTTAGTCTCACAACACCTTCCGAAGACTTCTGACTTCTAGAAGCAGCTTACATCGTAAAGAGCAGCACCGTGCTTGGCAGCCTCGACAATCTGGATGGTGGCGTTGTCTCCGGGGCTGGCGGTTGTGTTGGCCGGCAGGGGCACCTGCGGGAGACAGATGGTACCCGGGTACGGGTCGTTATCGGGGCCGGTGATCTCGAAGACTGAGAGCATGGGGTTGCTCATGTTCGGGGGAACGGTGCCCCATCCGATGTTGATGTAGATAAAGGCGGTCTCGTGGCCGCGGAACCAGCCCGGTTGCAGAGCGATGGCACCGCCGGTGACGGGCCATTTGGTGCGATTGCGAGAGGTGGCCATGCCGCCGCCTGGACGATCAAGTCAGTTCAGGTCGTCATCCTCAATTGGTGTCGGCCAAGAAGACATACAAGGGTAGATCCATTGCATTCCATATGGGTAGACATAGGAGCCATTCTCCCAGCCGACGCCCAGACCGTTTGTCTGTTCGACGGTACCGTTGGTGTGCAGGTTGTTCCCTCGATATCCGGGGTATGTGATGACGGAGTGGGCATTAACCAGACCCAGACAGAGCAGGGTGAGGGCGACAGTCCACCGCGATATCGACTCGTGGAAGGACCTCATCGTGAGGGAGGTACAAACACCAGGACAAGAAAGATAGAAGATCAGGAGCAGGATCTTATCCAGAGATCACCGCAAAGCCGCTAGGACAAGTAATCCAAGAATGATTATTATCAAGCCGTCTCCCGTCCACCGGAGGGCTGACTGAATCTTTTAAGGTCAGACACAGCCATGGGCGGTTCCTGCGCATCGCACGCACAGCGGGGAAAGGCGCCGGCTTGGACAAGTCACAGCGCAGCGCACGATGTGACAACGCCCGCAGGGACACCATCGAGGCCAACCGTTTGACCGTGGCGAGAGGCAGGCAGCAGGGCACGGGTTGCACCCGGCAGCAGGCGAGACGGATCGCGGGCGTGGGATTGGACGGAGGTGCAGCGGGCTGCAAGAGGCATCACCTCGGGGGGGGTTGGTAGAAGGCACATCTGGGCGGTGATTTGCGGAGAGGTGGCTGGTGGTAGCGCCGGGACGGGGACTAGAAGAGGGGATGGACGGGCGCTATGCAGGCAGGGCGCTTAGAGACCGACTGAGGGGGACGGACGGGGTGATCACGGTGTGATGGGGGCGATCATGCTGCAGAGAGAGGAGAGGAGAGGAGAGGAGAAGAGCAGTTGTGAGTAGTACAGTATCTAGAGTACAAGTACTAGGAGTAGAAGTCTTTATCCGTCGGCCAGCCCCGCCCAATCAGGACTCCCCACTTACCGCCCACGATCCACGCCCATCACGTTCGCTATCTATCTGTTTTCTATCCAATAATTCTATCCACCACCCGGTCCGCAAGGCATTGACAGGTCTCCCTTGGATAGCCGACAGCATCATAGACAGTGATACGGACACTGCGCCTAACCACAGACAATGCATGGAAGGACTGGCTCCAATCAGGGCTGGTAGTACCGCACTGGATCGAACCATGTGTGATGGTATCGGGTGAAGTTTGATCAAAAAAAAAAAAAAAACCTCAGTATAATTCACGAAAACAAACTAGTAAGTCTGGGGAAAAAAAGAGAACAAAGTCAGCTACAGAGTACCTTACGCAGTGAGGGTGGGGTTATACCGTAATAGACAACGGCAACAAACGCGGATGATCACATAACCACCTTATATAACCAGGTCACGTGTCCGATCCTCAGTCGACAGAATTAGGTTAAGACTGAGCTGGGGTGGGGATAAGTAGGGATAAGTCAGGATGAGGATAAGTCCGACAGACAGGTGTCCCGTAGCTGTACATATTGACCACTTGTTTATTTAGCTATTGGTCAGGGTATCTGGGCAGACCACCAGAGACAAGGGAGTCGCTATGCCTAACAACCATGCAATCTACAGTCCAGCAAAAGAGGCCTGCCTCTGCTGACGGCTTGTCTTGTTAACGGACAATTCATATACAATCCCATACTCCCGTATAATACACCCATACCCATTGCCATCCCTAATATATACCACACCGAACGCCATAACGCTATGCCATCACGCGGGAATCTCAACCGGAGTCGCTGGAGTGGCCACCTGGGGGGCCACGGGGGCCCCCTCTGCAGCCTCGGCCTCGGCCGGCGAGTTTTTATCCCGCGGCGGCCAGTTCGGGGCCGGGTAGCTCAGCAGCTTGCATATATCCTGTTGCGGTCAGCGCATCCACACCGCAGTACGTGCACATTATTTGAAAATACTTACCCTCCTCCGCCGCCGGAAATCATCATACAGCTTCTTCCAGATCTCCCGATCTTTGCACCCGCTCTCGTGCGGCGTCCCCGGCTTGACCTTGCACTTGGGGAGCATATCGGCAATCAGCTCCTGCGGCCACATGACCCAAGGCTTCGGCAGCGGCCAGTCTGAGAAATGCACCAGCTTGGCCTCCGCAAGCGCCTTTTCAGGATCCCACTCCTCATACTCATTCCCCAGAAACGCCCGGTGCTCGTCCCGCCGGAACTCCCCCGACACCAGCCCGTACTGCCGATGCGGCAACACCATTGCCGTGTCCCCGTACCGCTCGTTCATCAGCTCCATATCGTACTTGTACCGTGAGCTCACATTTGCTTCGACCTGGCCGTACTCGATCGCCCGCGCCGAGTCCATCAGCGCGTACCATTCCTTGAATGACGGTTCCAGCACAATCAGCAGTGACGAGAGCTGTTTTTTTTCAGGCAGGTTCCAGTATGCCCGTGGCATGGCGACTTGGGTGTGGGGGAGGAAGAATAGCTCGTCCATGTTCTGCAGTACGCTCACGTCCGAGTCAATGTGAATGACCCGGTCAAACTCCGTCTCGCCAAATGCAAGCAGTTTCGAGATACTCTTGTCCCAGGACTCGTTCGGGCCTGCTCGGTTAGTTTCTGTTTCGGGTGGAAGGGTTGAGAGAAGGGTGTAAGAGAGGGCTACCTGATCCGGCTTTTACCATCTGGACGTCGATTGGGACTAGCAGGGCGTTATATTTCTCCTGCGCCATTGTCAACAGCTGGCTGTCCCGGTCGCGGGTGTCGTCCACCAGCACGTCCCAGTTCTCAGGGTAGAAGAGCACGCGTTGCGCCCGGCTGCCGAGGCGCTGCAGCGTGTCGAACACGATCAGGGCGTTGCAGAGGTATGGGCTCGAGGTGGCATACTGGCTATAGGCGTAGCGCGACCAGTCGACGCGGTCGAAGTCGATGTGCGGCAGGGGCGGCGGCGGCGGCTTCTCGCGGCGCAGGAAGAGGGTCAGGATAGTAAGGGCGAACAGGGCCAGCCACGTCCGGAGTTGCTTCAAGTGGCGGAGTTGTCGTTTGACGATGGCCCAGCACGGCTCGTCGGGGATGTCGAAGAAGTCGGCCTCGGAGGCGTCCGAGCCCCGTCGGTAGGGGAGGATGGGGGGTTTTCTGACTGCCATGGCAGATTAATTGGATGGCATCTTCACAGATGGAGAAGAGAGAGAGGGAGACATTCTCGATAATCTCAGGGATCGGATCGGGATAAGGGGATGAGTCAGCTGTGCGTGCATAGGCTGTATATAAATAGCACGCCGCCGGGAAAACACCGGGCCGCCAGTACACCGCTAACCCGGTTGGGTTAACCCCGGCAGAGCGCGCAGGCGCCAGATAACAGGCAGATGAGGTCATCTCCTCGTCTCTGCTGTTAACTACCTCAAGGCTGGAGTCCTGCTTCACTATCCTACTATATCCCTCGTATCCAGACGAGCAGGTAAGAATATAAGTACCGGGGCCTCTATAATGCCTGGAAATACAACGGGCCGAACAATAGGCCAAGAGGTCGGGATTACAATTACATCGGTTATGCTGACATGCTTCCATATATTAGAGACCTTCTGCAGTCAATTTTAATCGACAGACAGCGTTCATTCGTTTTGTAGTTGACTTTCTTCTCTCTTTTCCCCAGACTTAACTGTTTTCGTGCATCACACTGAGCTTTTGATCAGACTTCATATGGTATCATCACACAGGCGGGCGCGGGCGCGTGGGCAGTATTAGAAGTTATATAACATGATCTAGTAAAGTAATATGATCTTAAGTATAAGCCATTCTATTGCTGAGCTCGGCAGGCCGTATATAAGAATAGTGTGGTGATAGTAACAGCGGTGTGGCTGTAGCGCCCCTCAACATATACTATATATCAGTCAAATCTTAAGCCGTTATGTGCCATATCGAGCTGGCCAATGACTTTTATTTTCAGTAGGGAAGTAGTGAACTTCAAAAAGTTGTTAAGATGCTGTCGAGCAAAGACTCGAGCTTTTCATTGGTGTCTTGGTATTGCTGCCTCAGATAGTAAGGGAACTTACATCCGCTCCTTCGTCATATATATCCAATCATGACCGTGCAATTCAATAATCAGATTCTCTCTACTAATCTTATAATCTCCTGTGGGAGCCATCTTATATATTACACTTATCCTATACCTAACCTCTAGCTCTATAAACCATTACCATGAGTCCCAAAAAGCCTGCCCTGGTACCCAGCACGATTGAGATACCGTCCATAAAATCCGGGCGTATCACCCGATCGAGAAAAAAAGAACCCCCCGGTAAGTTCCAGCTTCACATGCTACTTCAGGTGTGCCGAAAGGGCCTAATATATAGCACGATAATAGGATTTCTGCTGGGTACCCCAACACCCTCCAGTCCGATATCATCTACGGCTTCTGCCGATATATCGACACCTAGTCCGGGTCCTGACTCGGTTGACGGGGACCCCCCAGCTTGGGCAGAGGTACGTCTAATCGCTCTGAAACTCCTAAATCACATATAAAAGTAGTAATGGGTGATGATTATTGGTCCGACCATAGTCCCGGCCTGAGCTATGTGATTCCCTCCCTTGGTTTCGCGCCGTGCAGGGGGGCGTCTATCACAACGGGAACTTATGTCTGGGCTTCCTTGTCGATGCGGACTGCGGAGTCCGCTCGTTTATCGATGACGAGATTGTGATTACGAGAGTGTATGTCTGGATAGTACACTTATAATTGCTTCCGAAGAGGACTATCGCTGACTATTATCGTTATTGACATAGGGGTGGAGGTTGCACCAAGGATGCCGACGGAAATCTGGTTCTTCTCAAGGACCAAGACAACGATAGCTCTGCGATTAGTAGTTTGGTGAACAGCATGGGTCTGAAAGTTCCGGTTGGGATGGTTATAGGTATGTACCATCTATTCGGCCATTTTCTTCAGCAAAGCAGCATATATATGTATCGTCTGATCATGGTAGCATGGTGACTGGCTGGCTAGCTAACTTGACTGGTACTGAAGGCGACCGCAACGCTCTTCTACGGAGAAAATTGCCGCATCGGTATAATGTCATGGCGTACTTCCGGGTGACTCATATCTGGTATGAGAGAATGGGTAAGAAAGCAGGGGCGAAAGTGCGGTTTGAGAAAGTAGACCTGTCGGATAAAAGCTGGTGGACAGTCAAGGATGCGCCGCCCCCCAGACCTATTCATGAACGTCGGTTCGATGTGCAGGCCAAAAGCTTGCAGTGTTCTGCCTGCCACCAGTGGAGTGTCCAGGTCTATAAGCAGGGATGGATGTGTCTTCACCCATCCTGCAAGAAGTTCTGGAGTATTCATAACTCACCCCCTCCACTGGACCTCACGTTCCACGCGGACTTCCTTAGGGCCCGCCTTCCACCAGACCCCGAGGTGCAACCCCACTACAGCCTTGTGCCAGACTTGCTCTCGACATTAACAGAGGATAATGGCGACGCGATTTCGAAGCGTATCGCGTGGAAAGGGATCGTGTGCCCTTGGTGCTCGAAGTGCATCTCCCGGAGGTTCTGGCAGGGCTGGAGATGCTCAGAGAAGAACAACCTTCCCACACTGTCGCCCGGGAATGAATCCCACAGGTGTCGGTTCGAGAAGATGATGAGAATGCAACCCGTTTCACTGCGGTCCGTGATCGAAGATCTAGAACTAAGTCCGATAAAGCGCGCTCTCAACTTCAGCCCGAAATTCATGACCCCCGAGATCGATGACCGCTCATTGCACCCATATCGAAAATTGGTGTATATCATACCCGGAGTGGGTAGTATCACTCATCTTGTCTCGTGCAAGTCTATCAACACGCGTATTGGTGGTCCCGATGATCTCTTCAAGCAATTGCAGCTGGCAGATCTTGGATTACAGCGCTATCCATTGCAGCAGAGTGTGGGTTCGTGCGCCGAAAGAGATCGCGCTCTTGTCTATTGCAGTTCAATGCTGACCACCTCCCTCATCTGCCTATAGTGGCAGGAACTCTCACGGCACATTTTGCCGTTAATTATGTATGCACATTCATTTCAGACAGGGCTAAAGTTCGACTGCCAGTACTAACGCTGGTAGGGGATGCCCTACAAATACGTCGTCTCGGTAGAGTCGAAAGGCTTTGACGAAGCCTGCAGTGAAATTATACGCGCGCTGGGTCGATTGACCTGGGCTACCAGCCAAGCTGTGAAGGGTACTGGAGACCGCTTTATCCCACCGAACGAGCTGCTTCTACTGGGCTACTTGGAGGGCATGAAGATTGGTGTATGCTAGGCTCGCGCCTATATCAGCTATCGGCTAGTTTACTGACCCAAATACCAGTATCACGACGACGGAGAGTCATCACTTGGTCCCACAGTTGCCACGCTTTCGCTCGGTGCCAAGTCCACGATGCTCGTCCGGATGAAGCATACATATTATCATGGCGTCAGTAAAGGGAAGAAGCTCCTACTGGAGGATCCTATTCTCCCTGGCTGCAATCAGCATGATGAGCGAAAGGCCCTCAAGGATCAGCTCGCCAACGGTAGCCTGAGCCAGGAAAAGTACGATAACCTTCGCACCGAGGTCACAAAGAAGAGCCGGGGTAGGGAGGCACCACCATGTATTAAGATGGAGCTTAACCACGGGGACCTGGTCGTCATGCATGGCGAGAGATTGCAGAAGTACTACGAGGTATGGAGGAGTCTCGAGCGACAAAAGCCGTCTTGAATTTCACAGTCTGACTTGTTTGATTCCCGCCCAGCATTCAGTCATACCCGAAAAGAATCTCCGGTTTGCGTTGACTGCTCGGTACATCAAGCCCGATCATGTCAGCCCGAAGGAGCTCAGAAAGGGTCAGTTTACCCTGGCTGCAGACCAGATTTACGATGGAAAATAGAGTGGGACGAAAGAAAGAAAATGCTGGGGAGTGTCTGACACGTGACCTGGTTACGTAAGGTGGCTATGTGCTCGGCAGTTGTTGCTGTTGTTGCTGTTTGTATATTACGGTATTACTTACCCCACCATTGATCCGTAGTTGACCGTCTTCTCTTTTTTCCCCAGCCTTAGTTGTTGTTCTCGTAAATCAGACTGAGTTTTTTTATCAACATTCGTCTGGTATCATCGCATCCACAGGCTAACCCCACGTGCCCCTCATCGCGCTGTGAGCCTGCGACCTGCGTCTCGTTAATCGAACCAGATTGTCTAGCCCAAAATATAAAATAACCTCACAAAATGAAACTAAATCTCTCGGTATACTTGGTC
Organism: Aspergillus heteromorphus CBS 117.55; assembly: GCF_003184545.1. Taxonomy (NCBI): domain Eukaryota; kingdom Fungi; phylum Ascomycota; class Eurotiomycetes; order Eurotiales; family Aspergillaceae; genus Aspergillus; species Aspergillus heteromorphus. The sequence goes on from NW_020290419.1 coordinate 63,015, forward strand.
ACAGACTCAACCCCGGCCATCCTCAAGGGGCGGGATCTCTGCGCCATCGTCGAGCAAGCCCTAAAAGGAGGCGAGTCACTCCTTCGCTGCGATTTCCCCTCGCTAACATTTATTTCGCAGGTGTAACGATCGTCCAGTATAGAGATAAGAAGAGTGACACGGGCGCCCAAATAGAGACGGCCCGAAAGTTGCATCAGATTACCAAAGCATATGGCGTGCCTTTGCTAATTAATGACCGTGTTGATATAGCTCTTGCTGTCGGGGCAGAGGGAGTCCATCTCGGCCAGGATGATATGGGTATATTTTGCACTATCCCGCGTGTTCCTCGGATTCTGACCCCTTTCAGCTATTGAGATAGCTAAAAAGCTTCTTCCTGAGAATGCTATTATTGGAGTTACTGCAGCGTCTATCGGCGAGGCCCAAAAGGCCATCGCTGCGGGTGCCAACTATCTTGGGATTGGTACAATGTTCGCCACGCCAACGTAAGTTGCAGTGCACTCGAATAGCTATTTTAAAACCATTAACAGATACTAGTAAGACAAACACCAAGTCCATCATCGGTACTGCCGGCACCCAGGCCATTCTCGATGCCATTTCCGACACAGGCTGTTCGGTTGGCACGGTCTCCATTGGCGGGATCAACACATCCAATGTCCAACGAGTCATCTATCAGTCCCGTGCTCCGCGGAAGAGTCTTGATGGCGTTGCCATCGTCAGTGCTATCATGGCCGCGGATGACCCCCAGGCAGCGGCTGCTGAGTTCGCAAGACTCGTTTCCAGCTCGCCTTCTTCTGTATGGAGTCAAGAGGCTCTTACTGTCGATACCGCGGCGCTGCTTAAGCAGGTCCCCCAGGTTATTCAGGAAGTTGTCAAAGCTCATCCTCTGGTGCACAATATGATTAACTATGTTGTAGCCAATTTTGTGGCCAATGTGGCGCTTTCCATGTGAGCCCCCCTAATTCGCTTTAGAAACCCAAGATGCTAACAGAACAGGGGCGCATCACCGATCATGTCCTTGTACGGAGACGAAGCCGTTGACCTTTGTAAATTTGACGGAGCCCTGGTAATCAACACGGGTACGCTCACGAGCGAGAGTATTCCCAACTACTTGAAAGCCCTGAAGGCGTATAATGTGCGCGGCAACCCAGTGGTGTACGACCCAGTTGGCGCTGCAGCCACCGGCATTCGTCGCGGAGCAGTCACCCAGCTTATGGCGGGAGGATACTTCGATCTTATCAAAGGAAATGAGCGAGAGATCTGTCAGGTATTTGGTAGCAGCGGGGTGACCCAGCGGGGTGTCGACAGCGGGCCAAGCAGTCTTGACAGCCACGGAAAGGCCAGAATGGCGCGTGATCTGGCCAGGCGAGAGCGTGGGTACTTCTGCTGTTACAAACAACCGTGACTAACATAAGCTAGACACCCTGGTCCTCCTAACCGGCGCCACCGATTACCTGAGTGACGGAGAGCGCGTGGTCGCCGTTGAAAACGGTCACGAATTGCTCGGTCAAGTCACTGGTGTAAGTTCATCCCGTCCACTATTTCCATGTAAAACACACACACACGCTGATAATCAATTACCACCAGACTGGCTGTGCCGTGGGCACTGTATCCGGAGGCTACTTAACCGCACACCCAAAGAACAAGTTCCTCGCCGTGTTGGCCGGTCTCTTGATGTACGAGATTGCTGCTGAGAATGCCGCGTCGAAGGACTATGTCCGTGGACCGGGCAGCTTCGTCCCGGCTTTCTTAGATGAGCTGTATGCTATCCGACAGGCTGCTTTGAAGGGTGACCATAGCTGGTTTGCTGGTCGGGCGAAGGTGCATGAGATCAATTTGTAGGTAGAGTATACCCGATGTATAGATTGATTGATTGTTGCATTATACCCGATTACAGCACTCTTGGAGACTCTTTCCGGGTCGCCGACGGCCAAAGGGCCCTGACTGCGGAACTTTTTTATACATAAAACAGACAGTGATCCTCAATATCCCCTCGATCTGCCAGTTGATTCAATCTCTTTGTACTAGTTTGTAAATCCTTATCTTATTCTGTAGCCTTTCTGTTTATAGATGCGTTCTAATGCGCAAGCCTGGCTTTGATGTGACTGATAAAGCCGTCTTTCTTGGCTTTCTTGATATTCTGCTTTGTGTAAGGGATGATATCCGCGGGATATGCATACTTACAAGGGTGAAGCCCACCTCCCCCCGGGTGTACTTGAGTATATATATGGGATTCTAGGGGTCCGCAGGTAACTGCGGGTAATGTTAGCCTTTTGGCTCGGTGGCAACAACTCCCCTAGATTGGTGTCTTACAGGGATCTAGTAATATATAAGATAATAACATTCGCCGAAGTAATCTATTAATTATCAGCGCACTTGTTGATAAATCTAGAGAATTTGAGATTAAACAGGGCCCTTAGGGCCGGACTGGGTTCTCAGGATTGGATGCTTGTATAATTGGCACAGGGATATTAGAATTATGAGATTATTATTGTAATCTTTAGTAGTTTGACAGTCGGACTCTTCGCGCCGGGCATACATATTAATTTTGCCTCGCGATTTTATCTCAGTTCTTTCTGCGAGAAAAATATATAGAATAAGTCGAAAGAGATAATTTCAACACAGATAAGGAGAAGAAGAAAAATATGTAGAGTGAGTTAAAAGAGATGATTTTAACACAGGCGAGGAGAAGGAGGAAAACGCGTTTTGGTTGGAATATGCATACTACCTCTTCGTCCCGGGTCGTAGAGATTTAGGGCAAAACATTCAGCAGCACCACCCTAGTGGTCCCTTAAACTCGAATGCGACCAGGCAACTCGATTTCCAGATGTGTCCAATATATCCAACCCCCATCACACACCCAATCGCCATACATACCCCTCCTCGCCTACAACAAGCACATACGACCATAGGGTGTGGAGAACAGGGCTTCCCGTCCGCTCAGCCGTACTTAAGCCACACGCCGGGAGGTTAGTAGTTGGGTGGGTGACCACCAGCGAATCCCTCACTGTTGTATGTTTCTTTCTCTTTTTGTTTCGAGAAGAAAGGTACCCGATCTATATAGTATAGAGTTGTTACTTGAATATAGACTTGACTTTGCTACTCAATGTAGGGAGAGTCGCTACCTCCACACCGGCCAGGCTCCTAGTCCCGCCACACCTCCCAACCCACCACATTCTGTGATAGGTAAAGGACAACTTAAAATTAAGGGTAGTTAAAAAAAAACATATCTACGGAGTACCCTGATACGAGCTATCCCATCCTCGCGATAGAATTTCTTACTTCTCCATACTGATCCCAACCGCTTACAGACTTAACTATATAGCCTACTATATCACTAATCTATACTATATATGTCTTTTCAGATAGTTTGATAATCTTAAATTAAATAGTTACTTATGAAAAAGCCCGAATATCTAGTTCTTCAGATTATAGAGAGAGATGCCGAAGACAATGGGCAGGAGGCCCTAAATCAGACTGCTTGGAGTCAACCGACGAGGAAACCATCTAAGCGGTTGGGATCAGTATGGAGAACCAGGAGATTCTATCGCGAGGATGGGATAACTAGCTCATATCAGGGTCTTGCCCTATACTGCTTTTTACTGTAGTCTAGTTGTGGAGCCACTCTAGCACAAATTGCGAGCTCAATTAGGCCAATAGAACTTGAATTGAAATGAATTGAATTGAACTGGATACCCCCATCCGCCCGATTCACAATCCAGCCACCTGCCGATAAGCCCGGTAGTCATGTATCACTCCCAGCATCGGTATACGGCTGGTGGCTGGTGGCGGTGACACTGACACTGATGTAACTCGGTACGGGAGTGGTAGTTAACTACTTGCAACCCAACATGACACATCCGATGTGAGGATACGGGACTAGTGAATCCAGTGCGTGCGCGCGCGCGACAACACTTCTCCTGTACGGAGTATTAACCAGTTAGTGGTGCGGATCTGTGATTCCGGAGGATTAGGTTCTGTATATGGCGTGTCTGAATTCTAACGTGCTGTCTGGAACTCCTGGTGTGATGGATCGAGTTTGTCAACACAGCACAGCGCATGGTGTTTATGTGTTGGTTTTTGATGTATCTCTTTTAGCAGTACTCGGTAGCATTTACCGAGTTCTTAGTAGTAGTAGTAGTAGTAGTAGTAGTAGTAGTAGTCCATAACCTACAGGTAGGTAATTTTGAATGCTCCCTACCACGAGACTTAGTTCTTTCTATTCCGGATTACTCAAGTATTTAGATACTTTTAAACTGGATAGCGGGCCATGAAATCCATACATATATCAAAACTAGCACTATGTCGTAGACAATAAAAAAAATTAAGGGAAAACACAATAATGTACGTACCACATCATATCACTCGTGTAAAGGTAATGACTGAGAAAAAAAAAACATACACAATGGAGAAGGAAATCGGGGGATGATAGGATGGGGGCTAATTGGGGATTGGGGGAGGGGGGGGGGGGGGGTGTGAATATGTAGGAGTGTAGGTTATAGTTAGGGGAAAGAGAAAGGGAAAGGGAAGTGAAAAGGGGGATGATAGTAGCAAATATAGCTCAATCCACCGCTGGCATACATACCCAGCCAGCTGATGTTACCTGCGTGTGCTATATGCTAAGTTTGGGGTCGTCAGACAGACGACGCGCGGGAATCGGTCTTGTCGGAGAGGTTGGTTTTGATTCGGGCCCTCGCCTTTTTGATCGTATCGTTTCGCAGTCCGGGTCGTTTCACTCACTTCCGAGGTACCGCACCTGTTGTTGATTCACGTTTACAGGAATCCGGCGAGGGAGCGTATCGCGAGCGCGCCGACAACGGCAATGGGGCCGGAAATCGAAAGCGGGATCGAGGGAGATCCGGCGGACGAGGAGGTGGCGGCAGCTGCGGTCTGGGTGGCGCTGGTAGTACTGGAAGAGGCTGTGGGTGGGGGAAGATGACTTGGTTAGATGATTGTTTGTTTCAAATCTTTTGGATACTCACCCGGTGCTCTGGAGCTGGAGGGAATGGTGCTAGATGATAGTGAAGATGTGTGGTGGTTGATACAGGGGCGGGAAGTAGTTCTTGTCTTTGTGACAATGGATGATGATGGTGATGATGATGGTGACAGTGATGGTGATGGCATTATTGATGATGATGATGATGATGATGATGATGATGATGATGATGATGATGATAAAATAGAATTATCCTTACTTGTCTCGACCTTGCCAACCTCAGTCACATTGAACTGCGGGGACTGGCTCAGGATTCCGGTGTTCATCGTGGTGTTGGAGATGCCATTGAATTGGTAGCCGAAACTATATGCACATGGTTAGAATCGGATCCCGACGTTATAGCCGATGGAGGAGTCGCAGAAAGCATACGCAACCGGGATCCCCGTGACTTTGTCAATGGTGTATTGGTTCGCCGAGGTCTTCACATTGGCGATGTTCTTGCTGACATTAGGCTGGCTGTTCATGTTGACCAGCATGAGAGTGAACTCGGTTGGGTCGGACCTGGTGCGAGGGCACAGTCAGCTCCATGAATAGCTCCGTGTGACCGTGTACAAGACATGGTTATGGATACTCACCCGACAGTGGTCCACTTGACGGTGTAAGGCTTGCTAAGGTCCACCTGATCATTGCTCCGGGGCTGGGTAATGGTGAGGGCTGAGGGAAGAACGTTAGCACTAACTAGAAGAAGGCATTGACATCGAGCCGTCAAGATTCGTACCTAGAGCCGAAGCAGCAAAGGCCACAATGGAGATAATGATATTAAGGAAACGCATTTTGATTGTCTAAGCTCAACAAGCGAGGGTATCACGAGAAGGAAGATGAGATTCAAAGATCCTGAAGCAGCTAACAGAGGCAAGAGCACGGCGAACGTGGTTTAAATTATCAGATATTCACTGACTGGAAGATATCTGGGGCGATGATAGACGGGGCTGGCTTGAGAGACTTTATAATCGCACCGGTTGGACATACACCGCAACGAGACACCTCATAGCAAGGGTCCATCGCGGTTGACGTCTGCCTGTTTGGGTCGCGTTTTGATCCCTTCCATCTTGCTCAATTCTCCTAGCTCCTCCTGTAGGAGAGTGATGAAAGGTAAAAAGTATCTATTTCAGGCTCGTTGGCTGCAGTGAAAGCGAGCCCAGGGTTCGGTGTCATGCGAGGGGGCTGCAGCTGATCTGTCCTGCCCGCCTCCTGCAACCTTTAATCCTGTGCTCTTCTGTGCTCTTCCCCTTCCGCAGGAGGCTCCAGGCGCTCCGATCCTGTATAAGACGCGTCTAGTGGCGGACCTTGGGAGCGCCTGCAGGGTTACAATGGGACTCCGTACCCGTAGACATTGAGCGAGAACGAGATGAGGCTCCTCGTTCTGGTACACAGAGAAACGAGGGTGCTCCTTTCTCCGGTGTTCTGACGTTCGATCTCCCTTCCTCCCAGGGAGAGACAGACTCCTGCTGCCCTGGTTTGGTTTTAATATAGGATACTTACAGTGGTCCGTACCGTAAGATTACGAACCAAAGGTTTCTCGGTGTACTACTCCGTACTCCGTATTACAGACTCCAATTCGCAGACGCGTCGAGCCGCCACTGCAAGCTACTACAGCACAAGATACGGAGTACATATATGGGCTTAATAGTGCCGATGACTAGTGATCTTGACCCGGCAACCTGTTGGCCGTCCAGATTAAAATCCCAGCCAGCACAGACCCACGATTCAGACTGTCGGAGGCGAGCAGAAGGCCGACCAATACAACAGACGGCAGTCATTCGATAAATAAGGCAAGACCGTTTCGTGAAGGCGGAAATTTATCCCCCACGCGTGTTCTCTCCTGTGGTGTGATACCAAACGGTGAGCCAGGTCAGCACCGAACCCACTAACTAGCCTTATCAAATCGAGCAACGCCACTTAACTGTCACGGTTGTTCCTTAGGAAACAGACCGAGGCTTAGATAGTACGGAGTAGCTCTATCGTACATATTATCTAGTTACACCACACCACCTATCTATGTCCCAGGCTCCAGCCAGAGCAGTCATTCGACAGGTCATATCGCGGCGGCGCCATAAAAGTCAACTATTACTTTTTAGCCTTCCGTTATAGCTTGGCCTGGGGATCTAGAGCATGGAAATCGGTCGACGCGTATACCAATACCCAACCAGACAGGTATACGGAGTATCAGAAACAGTGACGCGCCAAAGCCGGAATAATATCAGGTCAAGCTATTATTAGCCGAGAGTATGAGAGGCGGGTTAGATGAAGAGCCCACGTGCAGCACCACCGCGACTTCTTCACTTCTTTACCCTCCGAAGCACCAGTAACAGGCACGTCGTTTCTGTGCCTCTACTATTGCCAATGCGGGAGTCTGGATTCAGTTCCATGGCAACCTCTCACTCGGCTTGCGGGCAGTATGCCGACCATGTACGGAGTAGATTTGGTACTTGCCACCAGCAACCCTAAGTCGGACAACTGTATTTCATCACTAGGTCACGTGGGCTATCTAATTAGGCTGGCGGTGAGGGCGCCTGGGATCGATCCTGTCAACCGATTCCTTTGTCTGAGTCATGCATACACTCACTTCCCTCTCACTCGCTGGGGGTCACTACATCGATTCGATTCTATTCCTTTGTCTATTTAAGCCATGCATACACTCAGCCCCACCGCTTCCTCTTCCCTCTCACTCGCCAGGGGCCACTATATCTATTCTATCACCCCGTCGTCCCCAGCATTATTCGCCGCCATCTCATCAGATGATTCTCTCCGCGTGTTTGACTCAAACACCCTCAACCATGCTTCTGTAGCTGCCACAAACATCCACGAGGGCGTTACCCTATTAAAGACATATGACGCAGGCCAGCAGCTGTTATCTACCGCGGGAAGAGATGGCAAGGTAAAATTATGGGACCTGCGCGGCGGCAAGAGCTCCGCTGTTCTAGAATTAGAGACCTGTAAGCTGATCCCTCCCCCCCCCCCCCCCAAAAATAAATTACTATCTGGTAGCCCGTATTCAAGACATGGCTTTCCTTGCTTCTTACCATGTCCCGGTTGCCAGTTATAATAAACCCTACTCTTTGTATATGTGCACATTACTGGTTTTTCTTAGTGATTATTTACTAACATTATCCTGGTAACAGCACAGCAAGCCCCGGTGCTATCTATTGCTTGCTGTCCGGAAACCAACAGTATTGTGGCTGGGACTGAGCTAACTTCGTACCAGGCTACTGTCGCATTCTGGTGCGTTAGTTTCCTAACGTCTATACTGAAACGCCTAGTTTTACCGGCTGCTAACTAATAATAGGGATATCCGATCACCGGGTCAAACCCGTCTTCAATATATCGAGAGCCACAGTGACGATGTCACCGAGGTAAGGTGCTCTTGGAGCCTGAGAAGCTACCCACTAATCAGACTATAGCTTCAATATCACCCAATCCATAAAAACATTGTTCTTTCAGGGAGCACAGACGGCCTGGTCAATATCTATAATACATTAATTACTGATGAAGACGATGCACTTATGCAGGTAGTTAACCACGGCTCTGTGCATCATGCGGGGTTTCTAGACCAGGAGACTATTTACGCCTTAAGTCACGATGAAAACTTCTCGATCTACCCGGTGACCAATCCGGATGAACAGACGCAGGGGCCTGACCCGGTGCAATTCGGTGACTTAAGGCAACCTCTTGGCTGTGAATACATTACACAGCTTTTTATCAGTAACCAGGGGTCGTATATTGCCGGGGGTAATAAATTGTATGTGACGCAGTCTCTGCTTCTCCCGCCGCTGATGGGATGATCATTAATCTTCTGGGCTAATTGATATAGGGAAACCCGTCTGGACTTGGTGCCGCTTATCTCCACCCCAACATGGAGATTTGACCAGGAGAATCTGTGGCGTCTACCAGGCGCCCATGGTGAGGAGGTTGTGCGCTCGGTATATCTGGATGGGCAGGTATGTTCTTTCACAATCTAGGATCAGCGATGATCGCTGACAGTAATCAGTCCCATACTGTATTCACCTGCGGTGAAGATGGGTTCGTTCGTGCTTGGAAGCCTGAGGGAACGGGCCAGGCTGATCCCCAGAGTAAGGGTGATGTCAAGGTGCCGCGAAAGGATAAGAAGGATAAAGAAAAAGGAAGATATAAGCCTTACTGATTAATTTTAATCCAAATGAGGTACGATGTCATACATTTTTACCACAATATAATTGGCCAGCAGCGGGGAAATATCTCAGTATACTCCATACAGGGAGATTGATCGATTATTATTGTTTATTATTCATCCACGCATGGAGTGGCGGAAGGTAATCGGTCGGTTGGTCCGATGGCCAGGCAGGCCGCCGGGGTAGTAAATACAGTATAGCCACATGTCTGTCATCAGAGGTCACCTAATCAGAAAACAACAAAACACGCGCATCCGGCATCACCTCGCAATTGTGAAGGATGGAAACTTTTAACACCAAAGAGCTCGCTCACTCGCGTACACCAGTTAGCAGCACCTAACAGCCCTCATGTTTTAGGCTGATTTCAAGCCGCTGGAGGACCCCTGCGGGCCCCGTCGGATCCACGCCCGGGATCAGCAGATGGCGCTCTCTAGCATAGAGAAGGTAGCCCCGGAGACCCCCTGGTAATAAAAGTACCAACCGAGTGTGAGGACTTTGCACGTGACTCAGTTCTCTAAGGGGGTCATGAGACGGGGTTGTAACTACGGGTCTAGATGTCGTAATCCGCTCATGGCAATGATTGTTTTGGTTGCGCGTTTGATGACCTGTTGTAGATATACATGTATGTTCCTTCCACTGTAGCTCCCGGTCGAACAACACACCCAGCAGTTTGGCCGTGGGCGACGGTCGGATCGCCGTGCCATGTAGGACCGACCAACTGTCCCTTCAGGAACTTGCTCTGCTTGTATTGCCGTGGATTGATGACTGGCCGGTATATATTGAGAATATTCTCGATCCCTTGCCACTGGAGGGCGCGCCATGATGCGGATTGTCTTCAAGGATCTGGAGTTCTAATATATAAGATAATATCATATATCCTGGGATCTTTTATCTAGACTTATTCGCAAGGTCACAGCGATTAATCAAGTTGCTGTTACAGAAGGATCATCCGGTAGTAGGCCTCTTGAAGTTCTTCGTTACTAGCACATCTGAGTCTCCGATTTGTCTGAGATTTCAGGAGATTCAAGTAGATCCGAAGGTCTTTATCAAGCAGAAGCAGTGGATGACATTAAACAGTGAAAGGATACTATAACTTCCTCCTGAATCTCGGGCGGTCTAACTGTTCGGCGACTCGCAGTAGTGTACTTGCCCTAGGACATGCATCAGGGCGGGTTTCCTTCATAAAGGTTCTACTATATATATAGTAGGTGTCAATAATTTTTATTTCCAGTCTAAAAGTCCCTTCTATTTCCTAATATCTCTGTGATGGAGGAGAGAGACCATGAAGTGGTTTGATTCCTGGAGGAACGCTAAGTCTGGTTAAACAACCATTATTCCGGCCATGAAGCCAGTGAACCGATTATATCATATCGGACTATGATTCGGGGTGGCGGTATATGCAGGCATGCAGGCAGACGTCGAGGGGCACGCGTCACGCGGTTGTCCGGAAGGTGCCCGCCATACGGCAGATCGTCTTATGATGTGTATAGTATACTCCCTAGCGCTTGTAGAATATCACTCACGGCCTTTCGATGCCCGAAGGCGCCTCGGACCAGCCACGTAGAAAACAACCGGACAGGTATACAGAGAGAGTAAAGCCGCTGTAGTAAAGCGACTTACTGCAGAGAAAAGCCCTTGTATTGGGGTGTGTAGATTCGGGATGGTGGGTGGGAATAAATTTACTGAAAACTGTATATGAAAGAACCACACGTTAGATATCCCTTTACCTCGTGTACTGCTTCTGCAACAACTTCGCAATAGTCTGCAGCTGGATGTTACTGGTTCCCTCGTAGATGGCCCCGATCTTGCTATCGCGGAACATCTTCTCGGCGATGCCCTCGCGCACGAAACCCATGCCGCCCATCCATTCCACGGCCGACCCGGACACCCGGCCGGCCACCTGCGACGCATACAGCTTCGCCATCGCGGCGTCCTGCACGAAATCCTGCCCGGCTTCCTTCTTGCGCGCCGCGTTGTAGACCAGCGCGCGCGCGGCTGCGATCTCCGTGTAGGCTTGCGCCAGCTGGTGCTGCATGCCTTGGAACTCGCCGATTAGTTGGCCGAATTGCCGGCGGTCGTTCCAGACGTAGCTGGTTGGTTGGTTAGTGAGGATTTGGTGAGGGATTATGATGGCGGATTGGGGGATGGGGGTTGATTGGGGTTGTTTTTGAGACAGGGGGTTGTTCTTACTGAGCAGCGTTCTCCCAAGCTCCCAATGCCAGACCGGTCATTTGAGCAGCGATACCGATTCGGCCCTCATTGAGGACGCTGATGGCGTACTTGTATCCTTGACCTTCTTCGCCCAGCAAGTTACCCTTAGGGATCAGCACGTCGTCGAAGTTGAGCACGCAGGTGCTGCTGGCACGGATGCCCAGCTTCTTCTCCTTCTTCGCGATAGAAAGACCGGGGGTATCCTTCTCAACAATAAACGCCGTGATACCCCGATACCCCTTACTGGGGTCCAAGTTGGCAAAGACAATGAACACGCCGGCCTCCATGGAGTTAGTGATCCACATCTTCGACCCATTGATCTTGTATCCATCGCCAGTCTTCTCCGCCTTGGTCTGCAAAGCAAACGCATCTGACCCGGACGCCGGCTCCGATAGACAGAACGAGCCGACCGTGCCTGTGGCCAGCTTGGGCAGCCACGTGCGCTTCAGCTGCCCGTCGCCGTACTTCATGATCGCCGTGTTGACCAGGGTATTATGCACGTCGACGAGAACACTGACGCTGGGGTCCACGCGCGCCAGCTCCTCGATCGCCACGATCGCCGCGGTGAAGTTCATCCCCGCCCCGCCGAAATCCTCCGGGATCTCGATGCTCATCAGCCCTTGCTCGAATAGCTGCTCCACCACCGTCGGGTCCATCGTCTCCGCCTCATCCATGTCCCGCACTTTGGGCGCGATCTGTTCCGTCGCGAACTTCGATACCGACTCGGACATCAGGGACTCTGTCTCTGAGAGGAAGGTGATCGGGGTGGGCGTCAGCCCGGAGAGGTCGACGTCCCGCCGGCGGGACGTGGTGGAGAACGCATGAATGCTGTGAGGAGAGGGCATTCGTTAGCTGGGTTTCTTTACTACTGCTGTTGCTTTCTGGATATTGCGGTTGGGGGACACCGGCTAGGATGTATTATCCAGGTTGTCAACGAAGCCAGGCCTCGGTTGGATCTCTCACCTCGGGGCTGCTGCTACTCTGTGCAGTGCTTGTGGTCTTGCGATCAGGCGGGCAGAGCGCGACAAGGGCCGCAACGCGCGGGTGATGGATGCCATTATGGGGGTTGGGGGAACAAAAGCGTCAGAATCGAAGGGAATGAAGGCAAAACCCAAAGACTAGGGAAGATGAAGGTGGGGAGGAGAGAAGGGGAGAGCAATCAAGCTGGGGAAACGGGCGGAATCACGGGGGACGGGATAAGCCTCGGTTAAACGCGGCCGAGGCGATCGTCGATCAGCCAGCGTCTTCTTCTCTCCGCACGCCACCTTAATTCGAACTCTTCATTTCTTGATTTTCGGAGGACTGAGGAGGGAGTATGACTTGAACATTCCCTCGTGCCAGGGGCAATAATTTCTCTATGCTACCGATCCCAACAACGCCTATCTATTACGATTAATGATTCTTTCCGGATGAAGTCCGTTTCCAGTGCGCCTTTCACATGCCTTTTGTCAGAGTCCTGCATGGGCAGACATCAGACATACACCACCTTTTCCGGGTCGAAGGCGCTCGCCTGAGCGAAATAGTACCCTCGTTGGTTTGCCACGATGCGCTTCCCCGTCCTACTCTCCGTAAAATCGCAGTTGTAGTGCGTATGTCCGAATGCCCACAGCCGCACCTGCGGTTTGTCCCAACACGGTTCGCCCACAAGATCGGTCGCGAACCCGGACGAGATCAGACTGTTGACGTGCGCGGGATCTACCGCAGGAGGTGCAACGGTCGGACTGTGGTGCGTGAAGATCACGATCTTGTGGTGCGGATCGGTCCTGGCGATTTCGGTGACTTGGTCGTTGAGCCAGGCCCGGTCGGCTTCATGGGCTGCACAGTGTCCCTCCACCGTCCAGTCCTGGATGTAGTAGAAGTCGTTTATCCCGAAACTGACCTGTTCGCGTTCCTCCGGCGCCTCGCTGACCTGGGAGTGCAGGGTGCATCCGAGGACGGTCACGTCTGGCGTCAGCTGGTAGCGAGTCTGGTCGAGAAGGACGAATTCCCCGAGTTTGTTGTTCGGGGATCCGGGCTGGGGCTGGGCTTGTCTGAGGCTAATATCGTGAGAGAACTTGCCCAGTTTGTCTCTCACGTCCAACCAGCTGGAATGGAAGGGTTCGTGGTTTCCCAGCACGAGGAAGACAATCTGGAACTTTCGCAGCTGGGCTTCGATGAACGGGAGGAACCCATCGTCCGTGACGTTGCCGATATCGCCGAGCAGTGCTAGGTAGGGTGCTTTTGCGGGGATCTCGAACAAGTCGTATGCCTTGGGCTTTTCTAAATGCAGATCCGAGACGATCTGGAACCGTGCCATTTTTAGCGATGGGACTAGTACTGTGAGTCGGTTCGGTTCGTCAATGAGAGAGCTGGATGATGATGTTAAGCGCCCTTGGCTCGGCAATCAACCAACCCGCTACGGGATCAATCACACGGAGGAAAGTGGAGAGGGGAGGGTTATCAGACAAGATGGAGAGGGTCCCTTCCAATCTGGACTGCGCCGAGCCAGGGTGAAGCGTTTTGATGTTGATATTGTAGGCACCAGCGTCACGTGCCGATTTGTTACCGTTTGCTCGTCGTAGTAATCATCTACTTGCGTGCTACGTAATTCACGCCTAGTACGTAGGTAGTGGCGAGGGGTCTGGGGGAACCCCCATGTTTCGGGGCGATGTGTGTACTTATATATATATATATATATAGCAGGGGAAAGCCTCGTCGCTCGAGTCAAGACGAGAGGGCCGTAACTAGTGGGCCGGCTACATCAGGTCAATAAGTTTTAGTTACTACCACTACGGAGTACTCCGCACTGCTCCGTACCGACGGCCAGGCGGGCCGCCGGGGTAGGGGTATACAGTTCGGCTGGGATCAGAGTCAAAATCGTGTTCTGATCCCAGCCGAGCTGGTACTGCGAATCCGCTAACCCGTAATGGCTTGCGATAAGGTTATAATGCAGAGGACTATAATGCAGGGAAAGGCGATAGATATTATTGCGATGAACTAAGAGGTGAGTGAGTATGCAGAAAAGGAGGGCATGGTGCCCGAAGGCGGTCAATATTATTGAGGAAAGACCGACCCCTGCCTTCCTCCGGGGCAGTAAATAATACAACAGTCATGTGTTCAGGTCACGTAATCAGAAACCACGCAACGTGAAGAAATCAGAAAATAAGCATCACGGTATTTATATACCTCACTCTTATGGAATGCTTCAACACCAAAGGCCCGTTTGCTTGCGTACACCTTTACTGTGGTGATGCCAGATGAATATTGACAAAAGAAATCAGTCTAATTCATTAAAAATACATTAAAATAACCAAGTCTGGGGAAGATTGACTACAGAGCAATAGTGGCGGGGTAATACACAATAATAGCAACATGACTACCTTATGTAGCCAGAGCACGTGGCCGATCACGTGCTGGGTCCTCATAGGATCCTCGGCGTTGGGCTTACAAGGCTGGTGCGGCAAGCGGCGAAATTTATACTGCAGACACGACTCCTAGGCCAAGCACGTACCACCTAATCCTAAGCCAAGACCACCGTCGATATGTTCATTCAGCCCATGAGGCCGCCAAGGACCACGCGGCTGACCCCAGCGATTTCATTTTTCGCATAATAGCGACTCGCATCTTCGAACTCGCGTATGATCCCCGCCACCATAATCTTTCTGATCTTAGCATCTGCCTTAGAAAACATCTCCCCCAGAGCCACCGTGCACAGCGAAGGGGTAAAGACCAGCGATACAAGGCGTGTGTAACAATCTATTAGGACGTCGCACAGCGTGATGAAGGTTTTAAAATAGTCGGGCTCGAATGGTAACAGGGGCGTCAGGAGATAAGAATATTCCTCGCCCGGAAGGAGTTCCGAGGCCTCTGTGTGTGGGAAGGAGATGGTCGCAGCGCCAGCAGAGTTCCCCGCCATGGCCTTTAAGTCGGAGGGATCACTGGACTGCATGGGCAAGCCGATCTCGGTGGCCGAACTAGCTCTCCTCGCTTTCGTCCCAGCATGCGCGGCTCGTTTGAACATTTGTGGTATGCGTGCCCTGGTGAGCGTCGAAGACGACGTCCCGTCCGGGGGGTGTACCTGTTGGAAGGCCTCGAATTCGTTCAACAGGGTGTTAAGTGCTCGGAGGTATTCGACCGGGGTGGTGCTGACATCCAGGATCGGGGGGAGAGAGAGGCCGAGAAGGAGGAAGTTGATTGCACGACGGGCCAACTTGCGCGGTTCAAAATACGGCAGCCGACCGAGGTCATTGCAGGAAAAATGCACCGTGTTGAACCAGTATATCTGACTCTCGTGGGTCTTGCGCAGGTATCCCAGCGTCGAGATCCGTTTTGCCGCCATATCATGGATGTGTTGGTAAATTGCCGCCGCACTCTGCGGCCCAAAGGAGCCGCTGCCACTCGTTAATGGGGGTGGGATAGGCCCCGCCGCATTGTCATAGCTAATGCTGGACTTTGTGTCCCGGCGGGAAAGGCTGGGGGCGAACGTGGAAGAGATTATATTAGACATGGTTTTTCAGCAGGCAGGTGCCTGCCCCTTGCATTGAAATGAACCGCCTCAAGCGTTGAAGTCGCCGTGGGCGAGTCGTGGAGGGAAAGAAAGGGTGGGGGGGGGGAGGAGGCGAAAGCTCCTGATCCACCGCGTGGTCCGTCCGGTGTCCGCTACGGCGGGCCATTGCGGCCATCGGGCAAGCTGGGAGAACCCGACACGTGACTCAATCACGTAATGCGATCATGTGACTGTGGGTGTTTGTTGTTGCTACACTCCGTACTGTCGAGTTCTAGGTTATACTCTAGTTGGTTGAGGACGATAAGCGTCGTCTTCCATTGCTACGATCGGGAGACGGTTCGTTGAGGTATCCGTCATATGATGAGACACGGGACACCTAAGTTGACATACTTTTTCAGTGAACAACACCGAGTTTTCATCAAACCTCAATTGTTCACGTCACAGAAGGGAGGTGAGGGGGGGGAGGATTTCTATGTTGAGCCAATGCCTGCGTAATATGAAAGGGTGACTAGCTATCTCATGTCATGTCATGTATCTATCGACTTGACTAGGAAAGGGTACGAGATGGAAATTGAGGGGAGAGGGAAATGTGAGGAGAGATAAGAAAGAACTAAAGCTTGCCCAAAAAGCAAGTCTCATGCATGCGCGCATGCGCGCATGCATGCATGGTATGTATGCACGTATGTAGCTGACCAGGTCATGACTATCAAAAAGGGTTATGCTTTTATTTGTATTCGTGATAACCCCAGCATTAGCTTCACCCTCCCTAGCTTGGATGCCGTTGCGCAGGGCGGTTAGTAAGAATATCATGAGAGAGATGGAGATAACGATAGAGAGAGAGAGAGATCTAGTCACGCCTTCCTGCGCCGTTTGGCGGCCCCGGTGTCCTTGGCCTGGGAATCTGCCGCGTCAGATGCGCCGCGGTACTGCAGGCCGTCGTCGACGGTGCCAGCCGGGCTGGTGGATTCGCTGTCGGGGAGGGTTTCGATACGGCCAGAGTCAATGGGGAGGGGGGCGTCGCCGCCGTAGCCGGTGCCGTCAAAGTTGCTGCTGCTGCTGCTGCTGCTGTTGTTGTTGTTATAGAAGGCAGCGGTGGCGGAGTGGTTCTGGGGGTTGGCGGTGCCGAAAAGGTCACCGTCGGCGGGGATGTGGTCAAAGTCGAACAGTTCGCTGGCGTCTTTGATGGCGGGGTCGTCGTGGGAAGGGACGACGGGGTCGGCGGACGTGGTAGTGGGGATTTGGGCGGTGGCGTCGCCAAAGTCGAGGTTGGCTTTGTTGTGCTCGAGATCGGCAATATCCGTGAAGTAGTCGTTACTGAATATTTGGTCCAGGTCGAGGGGGGGGAGGGGGGAGGCTGCCGTCGGCGCAGATGCCGGGGATGGCGCCGGTGGGGCTGAGGGGCTGGAGGAGGTTGGTTAGGTTCTGCACGGATCGGTCCTGCTCGGCTTGCATCTTGACGAGGTTGTCGATCTCAGCGCGGGTGTTGGCCAGACGGCCCGAGTAGTTGTGAGGCATAGGGGGCGGTGTGGGGGTGACCAGGGCGTTGTTCGGGGGGACGGGCGCGTGGGAGCCGCCGGCGATGGTCTCGTTGGCCATCAGGCGCAGCATGTCGGCGCGCTGGTTGGGGGTCAGAGGCGAGTTGCCGCCGGACGTCTCAAGCGAGGACAGCACGTTGGGGAAGTCGGCGAACGTTGTCGGCATCCCGTTGCGCGCGTTGGTGTTCTGGATGACCGACATGATGTCGCGCTGCGGGAACTGCTGGCTCGCGGGCGTGGACTCCTTCTGCCGCGGGCTGTTGTCGAACACCTCTTCGACATGCCCCGGCTGCGACGTGCTCGTTTGCCGGCCATGTCCGCGCGACTGTGACCGGTCATACGCGCTGGTCGCGGGTGACAGCGTCGTGGCACGACTCTGGCGATCCGACCCCGGAGGTGCTTTCAGCAGCAGCGGCTGCTTCTTCATCGACCGCTGACCGCCAGGGCTGTTGAGATTGCTGAGATTAGAAGCACCTAGGGTGCTCAGCAAGTAGTCATCCCCCATGTCAACCACGTTACCTTGGTCCTGTGAGATCGCGCCGGCGAAGGAGTTGGCCAGGTTTTGCGGTCCCTCCTGTCCCTGCAGACTGCGGTTGTAGACGGTTGCCAGGAAGGTGAGGATGGCGTTGATCGAGTTCTCATGGCGCGTGTGCTGTTCCTGGAAGTTGGCGGCCTGCGCGTAGAGTTGCTCGTGCTCTCTCCGGAGCTTACTGATGGTATTGGAGATTATCTGCTGCTGCTGGCGGATGGCTTGCAGCTCGCGGTACACCCCTGTCAGCTGGTCCTTGGGCATCGAGTTGTTATTCGTGACCAGGGACAGTTGCCGGTTGCGCGCACGGTCGTCGCGCGACGGCGCCATCTCGTCCCCGTAGTCCTCGTCCTCTTCCACGTCCTCCGTCTTCACCCGCACATTCCCCTTTCCTATCTTGTTACCTTGGCCTGCCGTATTCTTGGGCTTTTGGATCAGCCACAGAAGGTCCGGATGGCCGCGCTTGAAGTAAGGGTTCGCGTATTCGCTGGGGCTCTTATTCTTCCGCTCGCTGGCCCGCATTGAATTGTCTGATAGCCCCACCTTCTTATGGAAGCCGTACATGTTCAGCTGGCGGACAAAGGAGGCGTAGTTGTTGTGTTTGAATAGTTCTGGAATAAGTGTTTTGGCAAACTCGTCCTCGTCCATCACGATAAAAGAATTTCCGTCGTCCGACCATCGGATAAGCTCCGTGTTTTTGGACTCATCCAGAAAGCTACGACCGTCAGTCATGGTTTACTACATCCACGGAGGAGCTCTCACCTGCTTAGCTTCTGTACGAATGGCGGGATCTGCTTCCTCTTGGCTTGCGAGTCCCTCTTCGCAACCATCGCACGCTGGTAAAGGTCCTCCAGGCTCTCCCCCCACCCCCCGGACTCTCCGTTCCCGTTCCCGTGGTCGGGGAAAGGCGTCTGTGTCTGTTCAAATCCACGTCCCCGACTGACCAATTGTTGCGTCGGGGTCTGCCGACGTGCCAGCTGCCCCGAGGCCGGAACGGTGGCAGCAGGGACATCTGGGCTCGATGTGTAGGCCGTAGCACTGTAAGGATTCGTATCGGGGTACGAGGGGCTGGAGGCGTTAGGGGACGGATTCTGACCCCATTGTAGGAACTGATCGTTGGAGAGTGAATTGCCGGTGTTCTGAGGATAAGTCGAGAGGGGGTTGAGTTGGGGGTGGACGACGGGGGATGTGCCCGGGGCAGGTCTCTTGCGGGTGACACCTTGAGGACTCATCACAGGCGACAGAACGACTGCGATCGATCGAGAAGGAAATAGCCTAGGGGTTGTGGCAGTCCGGGGCTCTACCTGGTTGGAAGAGTGACGCAGTTGGAGATTGAGCGAATAATGCAAAGGCGCTGTCGGTCGGGCAAATGGCGGGGTGAGCGGGAGCCTGCGCTGGCACGGGGGATGCGGGAAATGGCAGGAAAACTCGTCATCAAGGCCGGGTCGGTCTAGAATCCCCGGCGATATCGCTCGACAAAAGCAGGAAATTCTCAGCAGGAGACGGCAAGCAATGGAGCGCAGGTGTCAATGGCAGAGACGCGACGGGCGCCGCGCAGACGCTAGACGGAGAGGAGCAGGCACAAACGCGAGCGGGCGTTAGACAATCGGCGGAGGGGGGGGTCTGGTACCGGGCTGGATATGCGACAGGGACAAGCGATGTCGCCGGGTCAATCGTCGCAGCAGTACGGAGTCTTGAGGCTGGGGAGATGGAGGATGTCGGCGATGCAGAGACTTGGGGGGCCGGTGCGGTCGTGGGGGTCAGACAGAGCAGAGCGGCAGAACAAGAGGCAGGATAGAGGCAGTGAGGGGACGGAGTAGAGATAGGATAGGCGGTCCTAACGGTGGCGAGCAGAGCAAAGGGATCGTATTGCAGCGTCGCGGATGGGTGGATGGACGGACAGGCGGGCACTGGAGCAACGGGACGCGCCTGGTGGATAACGACGACGGAAAATGGTAAAAAGGCGTCCGGTCGGCCAGCAAACTTGAGATCCTTGGCGGGCGGTGATCGCCCTGACTCAGCGGGGCTCATGATGCCTGAGGCAGAAGACGTGGCTTAGTTACATAAGGTGGTCCTGTGACCGTGGGCGTTTATTTACTACTCTTGTTCCCCCAGACTTGGCGGTTTTACTTGCAAAGCGACTAAGTAAGGTACGGAGTAAGCTCTGAATGTATACGGTCATTTTGGGGGAAAGGTTTTTTTTTGGCCGGTCTGAAAGGGTTGAGCAGTGTAACATCAGCATCCCCGGGAATTGAATTTTGATCGCGGATTAATATGCAAGTCGGACTGATCCTGATCCTGTAGATAGTCCGCTCCATATCAGCAGCAATAAAATCCCACACCCTCTCCGCCGTCCCATCAGCCTGAAAGCCATCTAACACCTCCGCTGCTGCAGTTGTGGGTTCCCCCTGGTTATCGACCGAATGCAGTCTTCCAGAAACTGCAGCAGTATCCGTCCTCCCCCTGTTACTACCATCAACCGGAACCCCACCCCCTGATAAACCGCACTTGTTGCGAAAAAGACATGCCATGCCGCTCGCCACACTCCGCCGGTGGCGTCTCAATCAACGGCATGAGCAATTAGTCAACGCGATCAAAACAACATTAGTCTCTGCATCGCGCATGGTTTCCCCTCGCACCACCCCAGGCACAGCATGCACGAGTCACTTCAGGTGCGCACCGCGACACCTCTGCAAGTAACAGGATTTGTATGGAAGCGAGCTGGTTGCGCCATTTGCGCAGCGGGAAGCCCAGGTAGGGGAGGTTGGTTGTATCGATCTCGCCTTCGCAGGTGACTGCGAGGACACTGATCACGCGGCGGAGGAAGGGTGCGTTCTGCAATGGAGGGAGTAGGTTCAGTATGGATCGCAGACAGGAATGCGTGGCCGTGGCGAAGGCGAAGGGGAGGCCTTCGGTTGTATCTGCAACCAGCGATCCGGGTTAGTGATTTGTGGGGAGGGGTATGCTCTTGCTGAATGCCATCTACTAGACTGGGGGGAGTGGGAGAGTGGAGGCGATGCGTTGGTTCGACGCGGTGACTTGGGAGAGGGTGAGGGTGACCATTGTGAGAGATTGGGTATGAAGCATAAAGCATAAGGTACTAGGAGGGGGGGGATTGAAGCCTGGCATGACAGAAAGTGTCATCTTTGTCTCGTATCGCTCGATCCAGTTAGCCTGACCGAAATGGGGCAAGCGTGCTGACCCGTGCGGCGTGAGGAGAGCATCCATTCTTCTTCTGGTGGTGGGTTCAGTTGGGTATCGACTAACTACGGAGTAGTATCGTACTGTTGAGATCACCGCAACCAGGCAATCATCAGGCGGGTGGACATTTGGGCTGGCCTGCACTGGTCGTACAAATAGTCGGTAGACCCAATTCCATGCAGAGTGTCCATTGCATCGGCCAATTACACCAATTACATAACCGTGGTGTCAGGCCGTGATAAAGAGATCCTCTTCTGCCTGCCCTTTCACTTTCACATGACGTAGCCATGAGAACCTCTACTTTTTTTCCCGGGGCGCCTTGTTTCCTCCACCCGCTCCAAGCTCAACCTCTCCCCCCCTCTCCTCCCCCCTCTCGACCTCCCCTCCCGCTGAGGAAATTGCTTCATCCCGCTATTCTGTTGTGCACTCTCCAGGTCCCCATCCTGGCGCTCTCTTCTCCTCTCTGACCCCTCCTTCCCCCTTTGGCCTGTTTGGTCTCTCGCTCGCGGTCTCCTCCCCCATCTCTGCCACCATGACAATCTACATTGCTTCACTGTAAGCTTGAGCCGGCCAGCCGCACAAGCTTCATGACATGTCCCCACTTGACTGACTATTGTGACCCAGATTCCTGCCCAATACGGTCAATTTCCATGCCAACCCCGCACAAGCTGATCCCTCCGAGGGGTCAAGTCCTCAACCATCCAACCCCCCCACAGACAGCGCGGCTGCCCCGTCCCAAAACGCGGCCCTGAGTCTGTTTGAAAGGAATAACGGAGGACCGAAGACAGGCCTCACCCCCGGCGCTACAACCGAACACGAACGGATTTTTATCGCAGACGTCGCCAAGGCGGAGCAAGAACACTCGGGATACCCGTTTCCCAGCTCAGAGAGCGATGCAAACCCCTTGACGGAAAGCGAGGCCCATTCGCCTAAATGGGGCTCGACGCTTTCTCTGAACCAGCCTCGGCCACGGTCGGCATTTCCTGCATCGCCCTCTATCCTCAGTCACCAGGAGTTGGCGACTCCAGGGACACAACCGTCGCATGAAAAGGCGAAGCCGGACCCAAAGCCGCGAACCTCGTATATCCCCAATCACCGCGGAAGCCACAGCCGTAAAAGCTCCTTTTCCTACGCAGACTGGACCATCGAGACGGCAGAACAAGGCAACGGAGGCCTGCGCAATGCGGTGCGATCGGCCACGGATGCGGGGCAGCTGGAGGACAAGGTCTGGGTGGGTACACTGGGGATGCCCACCGATGCGCTACCCGCACACACCAAGGAAGCCATCGCTGGGAAGCTCGAAGAGGAGTATGGGTCCTTAACTGTCTATGTCAGCGATGGCGACTTCGATGGCCATTACACACACTTTTGCAAGACGATTCTTTGGCCGGTGTTCCATTACCAGATCCCAGACAACCCCAAAAGTAAGGCGTACGAGGATCATTCGTGGATTTATTATGTCAAGACCAACCAAGCGTTCGCCGAGCGCATTGCCCGAAACTGGAAGCGCGGGGATTCCATCTGGGTGCAGGACTATCACCTGCTGCTCGTCCCGGCCATGCTGCGCAAGATGCTCCCCGATGCACAGATCGGTTTCTTCCTACATATTGCCTTCCCCTCCTCGGAGGTGTTCCGCTGCCTGGCTCCCCGCAAGGAGCTTCTCGAGGGAATGCTGGGCGCAAATCTAGTAGGCTTCCAGACCGATGAGTACTGCCGTCATTTTCTTCAGACGTGTAGCCGTATCCTCTGTGTGGAAGCTACCAACGAAGGGCTTCAGCTGGAGGATCGCTTTGTTAACGTGGGCAAATTCTCGATCGGGATTGACCCGACATCGTGGGATCAACGGCGTCGTGCCGCAGATGTGGAACGATGGATCAAAACCATTTCGGAGCGCTACGAAGGAAAACGGCTCATTGTGTCGCGCGATAAGATCGACCAAGTGCGCGGAATCCGGCAGAAGCTCCTTAGTTACGAGCTCTTCCTCAACACCTATCCCGAATGGCGCGATCAGGTACATCTCTCTTTGTTTCCCTTTAATCTTTGCCCATGTCAGCGTACTGATCTTGGTTGGCCCAGGTTGTGTTGATACAAGTTGCGACCAGCACCACGGAGCAGCCTGAGCTGGAGGCGACAATTTCCGACATTGCGATGCGGATCAACTCGACATACTCTACGCTAGCCCACCAGCCATTAGTCTTCCTAAAACAGGACTTGGCCTTCCCCCAGTACCTCGCCCTGATTTCCGTCGCGGACGCTCTGATCATCACCAGCTTACGTGAGGGCATGAATCTGACCAGCCATGAGTTTGTTTACTGTCAGGACGGCAAATGGGGCACCAAGAAATACGGGTCTCTTATATTGAGTGAGTTCACCGGCAGCGTGTCTGTATTTGGCGAACACGCATTGCTAGTTAACCCCTGGGACTACCGCCAATGTGCGGAAGCGATCCATACTGCTTTAACAAGGGACGAGAAGGAACGCCGGGAGGTATGGATACAGCTACACCGAGCGGTGCTGCAGAATTCCACCTATAATTGGGTCAAGTCCTTCAATGAAACCTTGACCCGAGTGTGGAATGAGCAGTCATCGCGAGAGAGCATGGCCGTCCCCCGACTTCAGGTGAATAAGCTGGAGGAGGTGTACCGCCGGTCGTCGCGCCGGCTAATTATCGTGGACTACGAAGGTACCCTGGCCTCCTGGGGTTCGCCGAAGAGCATCATTGTTACCACGCCGCAGCGCGCAATCACCACACTGGCCGAACTGACTGAGGATCCGCGGAATGTGGTCTACGTGATGAGCGCAAGGATGCCCGAGGAGATGGAGCGGCTGTTTCGCCTGGTCTCCGGCCTGGGTCTTATTGCAGAGAACGGCTGTTTTGTGCGCGAGCCACACTCGGAGACGTGGCTGAAGCTGACCGACAAGGCGCAGATAGACGCGTGGAAGGCGGCGGTGCTCCATATTCTTGAATACTATCAAGAACGCGCGGAGGGGAGCTGGGTTGAACAGCGACACTGCTCGCTCATGTTCCATTATGAGGCGGCGGACGACCAGGCGGCAGCCTCACGGCTGGCGTCAGAGTGCGCAGGCCACATCAACGATGCCTGCATGAACCAAGGAGTACATGCGGTCCCTGTAGAGCGCGCACTGATCGTGGAACCCGCGGCTATCAACAAGGCGTCGGCTGCGGAAGTGGTGTGGCGATCGTGTCTTAAGCAAAGCCAGCGGGATGAGAGCGTCCAGCGCCCAGATTTCCTGCTGGCGATTGGTGACGGCCGAGATGACGAGTCGGTGTTCCGATGGGCTAACAAGCTGGCGAACGCGCGCGCGGTCGGCTATGCTATGACGGTCACCCTCGGTTCTCGCAGCACGGAGGCGAAGGCGACCCTGACTCAAGGAGTGACAGGTAAGAATAAGAAGACTTCTTCCTCGAGGTGACTTGGTCTGGCACAATAAATGCTAACGGGAGCGTAATCGTAGGCGTTCTTTCGTGTCTGGAACGACTGGCAGCGTCTCAAAGCGGACCACACAGCGGCGCGTGAGTCTTACGACCGTGGCTTATTGACTGATGGATGAATGGATGGATGGGGTGATTGATTGACGAGTACACGACTGGAATCATGAAGGGCGCATGTATACATTGATACACGAGCATGGAGAGAATGGAGATACAAGACATAAGCATGAAGTGGCATGACAAATCTTCTTAGGATTCATACGCACTTCATGGCGCCGTCTCTCGATGACCTGACAAATACGTTCGTTCTCTCGAGGGTCAGTCCGGAGACGGTGCTGCAGGAGGTGCCCAAGGCGATAAACGACCGACTTGTCCCGACAACGACGGGCCCACCACGAAATCCACACGAAGCCGTAGTAATTGTAAAAGCCGACGGGTTCGAGTAAGTTTAATGACATTTCTGAATCCGCAAGACGCATCTTATCCAGCGTCTGCAGCGAGCCATCTGTGTCGCGCTCTGTCACTGTTCCATTTCGAGCTGTCGCATAGACCAAGCGCGGGTCAACGCAGACGCCTGTATCGCAACTTCCCTCCTTTTCCCAGCATAGGGATCTGGGATGTCCACAGATTTATCCAACAGCGATGGGGTAGTCGTCGACCGGATCTTCGCCTCCTACTCCAGTCTGATACAAGTTTTCCTGGCTAGCGCGCCTCTTATATCCTTCCAACCGTCTCTCCTGCGGCCTCTACTGGCGCAGAATCCGGCAGGGAATCCGGACGCATACTATATACACGGGTGAGCGATAAGACAGTCCTCAGATTCAAAGACCATCTTACCAGGATGCTGAGCTTCCGTGCGTTACGCGAGACCAGGACTTATCCCGGCCATCCCCACAGATAAAGAACGTCAGTCGCCCGGTTATCCTTGATGTCCCCATTCATGTCCGAGGCAGGCCCAGTAGAAAACATCGCACCTGACTCGTCCCTCGTAGTATATCTTCACCTTTCCAAGTCTTGCGTCATACGTGTTGAGTCACAAGGGGGGTTGGTTGCTCTCGTCTTCCTGGCAGGACGGACTGTATGTAACCTCATGATGCGTGATGCTTGTATAGTACACTGAGGAATCAAGAGGATGTTAGATTCAAGTTAGTCGGAGATCCAAAGCAGAATAAAGTAATAGAGACAGGAGAAGTTGGCTGTGTGGGGAAGAAACAGCTGGAATCACACGAAGAAAGCAAAACGTATCATTAGGTGTAGATTATAGATCAAAGGCAAGAAACTCCCCAAACTTGGTTCCTAGTTTTATTTTTCTTTTTATCCTGCCGAAAACTGTTTGGTTTTGTGCCACTCTGTCAACCAGGTTAGGAAGCTGGCTGGGTGGTCCGGATGGATGTTAGTAGTTCCTATGAATGCCTTACCGGTGGTAAAAGATAAATATCATGATATTGTGCCGCAAAAAAAAGTATGAAGGGTTGTGAATACAGTCATACAGTCAAAGCAAGGTGGTCAAGTACTGTGAGGGTGTGAGAGATATAATCCTTACTGGATTGAATTTTATTCCTTGAAATTAATTACTTCGCACCCCTTTCCTTTCCTTTCTTACTGGCAATGAAATAAACTAGCTGCAGAAATGGCATGATGGATGAAGCAATATAGTAGTAGTATTATATGCGATAGGAGTCGCGGCCAAAACAACGCAACGGACAATTAAAGCATTCTAATTTCCCCTCTACCGAGTCAATCCTTAGCAATGGTAAGTTGGATATTTCTTCCATCGTCCCAGCCACAGCGAGACATGCACCCCTCAATCAACATTCCACCTTCTTGGGTATCCAGACACCCTTTATAGTCGAGTGGTTTTGATTGACAGGTACGCAAAATCACCTTTCGAACGGTACTTCCCCAAGCCTTAGGGAAGACCAACCCATGCTAAACTGCTATGATAGAGCCTTCATCCGTTCCCGAGTCATCAGGGTCTTCCTCCATCCAACCAATCCCCAGAGCGTCGATAACATTTGCGACTTTTTCAAGTCTATACCCACTGTCAACATAGACAGCGCCCATAATGGCTTTCATCATGTTGGCTACGGCTTCCTCTATGGCCTTCTTGGACATGGGAACCCGGTCCTTGGGTATAAATCTATCCAGCTCCTTGGTGAATCCCACCCACCACAAGTTCGAGTCGCCGGCCTCTTCGAGGATCACATATTCCGTTAACCCTGCGCGAAAAATAATTAGTTATATACTCGACTAATACAGGAGGTATATATGCCGCGCAGGTAGGGGTAAACTTACCAGCACCCTCATTGTTATGAAATCCATCCTGACTAAGTATCATCTTCAGGGCAGAGTGCCCGAGATGAGCGAGATCCTGACTCCCATTAATAAGATATCTCCCATGCACTACCATCGCGGGTAGGAGTGCACGGGCCAATAGACCACGGTCTTTGAATTTGTATCTTATAATTTGCTCGATCAAGGGCGTTGCCGCCGCCGGACTGCGAAGCACGTTAGGGGGTGTCATGGTCCGATGGACAGGGGCTGTGGCTGAAGTGTTTATAATATCAACAAGAATAATAAGAGTAGAAGAACTGGGAAGGAAAATCGTGAGAGGTTTGAATAGGATTCTGGGATCTGAACGGCCACAAGAAAAGGAAAGGAAGGATAGAAAGGGAAGGGGAAAAAAAAGGGAGTGAGCCGGTCATGATGGTGCCTTCTATACCTAGTAACGCAGCCGGGTATGTCGTATACATTATTTCAAACGATTGCTCATCGACTTATGTCACTTTGACAGCTCGCCGCATCACTCAACCGTAGATTAGCGGTTAAGGACAAACTTGATGTAGGAAGGGAAACAATGCTGCCGAGATTTTCTGAATATACGCGGTAGCTGCTTAGCTTATATGCATATGCCTCGAGGCACTGCCGCGAAGACTAGGGATGTATATCTGTTTGTTTGAGTTGAAGTTCCAGTCCTTCGAAATCGCCACACACACCTAGGCATGGCGAGCGATATCACCAGTACTAGATGGCATAAGACATTCGTAAGTAATGATTATGATACTTCATACACGCGTGCCGCGTCTGTTATGTCAATATGACATGAATCGGCAAGCGGGCCTGAGTGATCTTGTAGCGTTCCGATGGCGTAAACCCACCCAGCGGAGGCAGATGGGCGATTTCACAAGGTTTCTTGGTACCTAGGGTTGAGGCTAAGGATGGAGCAAGAACTACTATCGATCCATCTACTTCCTTGCGATGAAGGAAGGGTTGTGCCTGACGACCTTGCCTAGTTTGGCAAAGTCCCCCCCCCTCTCTCTGCAGCGGGACGGAGACCAGACCCGCAACCTAAATCTAATCACCTGCTCTGTGTCAACGTTCCAACGTTGAGTCATGAGCAGAATGAACTAGAAATTCCTTGCCTTGCATGACACCAAGGAGAGAATCAGGTGCCCGCCACAAAGTTCAAGCACATTTCCTCGGTTACTACGGAGTTATCATGTAACAGATCAAAAAAAAAAAAAAAAAAAAACCACTCGACTAAAAAGGTGTCCAGCCAGACACCTATCTTACTACCTTGATAGGTATGATACTGAATGATATACATGGCTACTTGCCAGGGCAGTGAGAGGCGATGGCCTGGTTTTGGCCTCCTGCCGCAAGAACTCGTGGACACCACCTATAACTTAACTATTCCCCCCTTTCTGTAGCTAGAGAGAGGTGATGCTAACTAGGCTACGTACAGAAGGAAGAGGCGAACCCAGTCACCTGACCGGAGGGCTGCAGGGCTGCTGGTTGGCTTCGCTCTACACGCCTCTGGGCGACCTTGCCGGCCCCAGCACTTACGGAAAACAGATGTTCAAGGATGAGGCAGACGATTCACTGCCAAGGTATATTTCCTTCTAGAATGATTATAAAAAAGATTGTAGTAATACAGCCAAATCCTCAGAGATGTTTGCCCATAAGCAGAGACGTCAACGCCTCGCGGGTGCCATCTGAACTCCATGAACTCCGTGTGCTCCTGTGAGACTTCCCAAATTGACTGCGCCGTCCTTTACGCGCCGATTTCAAACCACTCAAGATTCGTTTCCGTCGTCCTGGCTTTTCGAGCAGGTCTATCGTCCACGCCAAGGTCAACAAGGACTCCCAGCTCCATTGGACTTTCCCAGCATCGGCGGCCGATGCGTCTACCTTAAAGAACCCCTCGCTAACAGCCAGCTGCAATGCCCTGCCCGTCGCATCGCGTAGTGGACGCGCCAAGGCTGGGTTGCACGCTAGAAGTCTGGCGAGAAGTCTCATCCGGAAGACCGTGGGGCGGCTCGATGCCTTCGAAGCCGACAGAGTCGGGGTCGAAATCAACCATAGAATCAAATGGAAATGCCGATAGATCTCCTCCGTCGAGAACGTCAAAGGCGAGCCCATCTTCAAGGACTGAAGAATCTGAGCCAGCGGGTGAATCAACGTTGAATAGGCGGTGGAAGTCGTCGTCAGAAAGAGGAGCTGCAACATCATCGGCAGCATGAGACTCAGCGTTTGACCCGAGGTCAAACAGGGAGAGGGCGCTTCCTTCTCCTTCCAGTCCAACGACTGACACTGCAGGTCGCACAACACCGCTGCAGGATGTTGTGTCAGGTCGGAGGACTCAGCCAGAGTGGAAGGCCTGAGGGTTGGGGAGTAATCGGTAAGAGATGGAGTCGGAAAGGGGATTCGTTCGAGGGGGATTTCATCACGTTCCTGTTTGAACAGAATCGGGGTGAGAGTGGGAGAGGCCGTGGCGGGAGAACCGGGCTTGGGAGTGTTTCCACGAGAGCTCCGGACCTCAGCGGATAGTTGAGCGATTTGTTGGTTCAGACGATTGTTCTCGGCTTCCATCTGGGTCAACCGCTGGAGGAGAAATTGGTTTTGTTGCTCCATCTGAATCTTCTCGTTCTCTAGCTTCTCCATTTCGAGCCTCTTGCGCTCGCGGGAGGTTTGCGCTGCTGCACGGTTGCGAAGTACACGTTCGATGCGACGTTGCTCCTTCTCATCCTCCGTTTTGGCCCGTTTCCTTTACATCTTTTGGTCAGCGCCATCTGGCTGTGTCGGACCATGACATAGAACATACCTTGGTGGCAGGTTGGTCTTGGGAACCGGCAACTCCTGGCCCCAGGACTTTCTCTTCTTCACAGGCCTCTTCTCATCGGATTTGCCATCGTCCGTCTTCATAGATGGGTCCTCTAATGAAGTGTCGGCCGGGGAGACTGTGAGCAAGGCAAGCTCCGGTGCCGGCGTACTGGCAAGGGAGTCAACTGGAGAGAATTCGCGTTCCATTTTTGCGAGCGTGATAGGATTGATGTTGGGAAGACAATCAAAACTAATCAACCAAGCAAGAGTCTATCTCCAGAGTGATGGAAGGGAAATAATGACAGGTGCGGTGCTGGTGGGGGACACAGCCGGTTCTGGAAGGGGCTCAATGGCGTTGGGTTGCCCGCGTCACAGCAACAGAGGCCACGGTGTCATAACGGTCAAAGCCGGAGGAGGGCCAGACTCTGGGTGATGTTTGGGTCGGGGGGGGGGGGGGGGGAGAGAAAGGACAAGTGTCCTCAAAAGGCCGGAGGACAATAAAAAGACGGGGAAAGGATGGGTGGATGGTGAGCTCCTGGTCTGTACGCCGTACCATGAGGAGGGGGTGAATGGCTCTTTAAAAGGCCAGCGTGGTCAGTTCAGGGCGGCCCCCTTTCAGCAAGGGGGCGGAGTCATCGTCGTCAGCCAAGTATTGAGACGGCCTGGTAACAATACCGGCTGATTACGTGGAATCCGCCCTTCCTGGGGCCCTGGAGGCTCTTGGGGCCACCAGGAATCCGACTCCTGGTAAAAACCGGTATCCGGACACCTGAAACCTACCGACAGCCCGTGGCTACTGTGGGTACCACCGATCCAAAGGAATTAAGGAGACCTCCCCTGTCTGGCCCCTTCACGCCGCCACGGTCCAAACTTCAGGCGTCTCACTCATCCATGGGTATCTCGATTGGATAGTTGAGGTCCTTTACTTGCGACACTCGTAACTGAAGTGGAACCAAACTAAGCCCCCCTCCCTATAGCCTGCCTCTCTCTTCCTTTCCGTCCGTTCCCGCCCCCCCGCCCCTTTTCCCCTTCTCATGTCTCAATAATAATAGTAACAGCGCTGTCCTGTCTATCTATCTGTACGGAGTACTCCGTACATCTATGCCATGCAGCATTATTTTTATCACTGAGTCTTAAGTTCATATCCGCTCAGCCTTCTTGAGCTTGAAGAACTGATACACAGCAGTAGGGACTCCACAGTACCTACAGCCTAACAGGCGTCATGCATATCTGCACCCCTATCTAGAGATACGGAGTACTATTCTCTCTCTTGTCTTTGTACGTGTTAGCAGCCTACTTAGGTCTAGACTTTCAAGAGTCATGTTAGAGTTCCTTATTGTACACCACTTTTAGAGCTAAATGGGAGTAAATTCTCCGACCTTCATCCAATTGATGATTTTCCATGATCCCTCGCCACTGAATATGGGGGTGTGCTTCGCAATTCTCATGGATCCAGGAATCATATTTGCGTGATTATTATTATTATAATTATTATAATTATTATAATTATTATCATTATTATCATGACTCCGTATCTTCAAGGTATCTCCATATCGCGCGGGTGGTCATCTTTCTCCACCGTGGCGCCATCCTTTCAACTTTAGCCGTCGGAACTCCCGGCCTTGCGATTGCGAATCTTTCTTATTGGGGTCTGGAACTATCCATAGAGGAGTACCCGCACTGTGTGGGAGGAATGTACTAGAATCCACCTGCCTTAACTACTCCGTACCTTCTCCGTAGTCCGTACGGAGTACAGACTACAACTATCTACGAAGTATGTACTACGGACTATGAAGACTTCAATCCTACTACTCCGGAGTTAGTTTATCTAGTTGACTATCTCTCCTTCTCATATTAATACTATTATTGATTGGAAGTTGATAAACGGCCACCCTCCCCCTTCCCCCCCCCCATATCGCCGTTTGGGATCTCGGGCAGCCTCACCGCCCACCTGATTAGGAGGGTGCCGGCAATACAACCCGCAAGGCCTTGGCACCTGGGGCAGGTCAGACCACTTCAGCGTCGTTTGATTAATTATTACCTCTTTTTGTGGTATAAGCAAAATTATAAATGTCGTCAACCGCGCGCATTCTGATGATCTGAACTCTCGATTGATCTTTATAACTTTACGGACCAATCGGATCGCTTCAATCCATAACCATGACCAGCAAAATAACGGGTATGTTACAGGGTAAGAAGGAACGATATCAACAATGGCCTCATGATGCCATCATGGAAGGACAGTAACGCAATTGCAAGGTGATTCCGATCGCAATGGAGATGCCGTGCAGTACTACACCATCTTATTGGTCGCCGGAGCTGGGCTCCTTCTCCGACAATCACCATCCACGCACTACTGGCCATCTAGAGGCTTTACATAGAATATTAACTAACTGGCTAGTGCTTACGAGAACTAGTAGGGCAATTTATCTCCGGTTGTACGGGCTTGGGGGGGGCATAAATACAGCCAGCATCTTTCTTTACGGCATGACTGCTATAATCAGTTCATCGGTGCTATCTAGTTGGTTCATAAGGTCGAGATTAGAAAACGTATATACATGCAGTAGCACAGATCAAGAAACGCAAGGGGGAGGTCATGGCCATAACATCGTATACCTTCGGTCCACCTCGCGGATGAACGAAGCCATTATTCTATGTCGTCAAGTTCGTCACTGCCCAAAGATCCGACGAAGGCTCTTTCCAAAAACTTCCTCCATATCCGATTCTTGGGCTTCTTCTTCTTCTTATCCTTCTTGCTCTTCTTCTTCCTGTTCTTCTTTTCAATGTCCAGGTCTTCCTCGTCACCCTCGATGGTTTCCGAGGCGTCACCATC
This sequence comes from Aspergillus heteromorphus CBS 117.55, assembly GCF_003184545.1. Taxonomy (NCBI): domain Eukaryota; kingdom Fungi; phylum Ascomycota; class Eurotiomycetes; order Eurotiales; family Aspergillaceae; genus Aspergillus; species Aspergillus heteromorphus. The sequence goes on from NW_020290419.1 coordinate 95,508, forward strand.
AAGTGCGGCGTCCACCTCTTCAACCCAATTGTCAGTTTTACCCAACCGGTTCTTGGAGATCTGCTTAGCCAGCTTGAAGAAGCTGCGCACTGTGAGATCGTCCATGTTGTAAAACTTGGCGTCTTTGGTATCGTATTCAATCTCATACTTGAAAGCATCGTGCTTCAGGTCGCGGGCTTCGTCGCTTTCAGCGGAGTCGGCCTGAGCCAGCATTTCATGTTGTTTGGCCACCTTGGCATTGATCTCGGTGAGGTTAGCATAGTACTGGGTGTAACCGAGCCAGGTGAGCGCCTGGTTTGAGTATGCTGGTCCTGGAGGGGCAGAAGCCGAGGGAGGTTCCGGGATGTTAAAGTTGGGTTGCTTCTTCTTGTTCTTTCCTTTCTTCTCGCTCGACGGCTCATTCTCAGCACGTTTCTTGAAACTCGGGCTTGGAACATCATTCGTGGAATCGCTCCAGGTTGCCGTGGCTTCCAAGCCAGTAATGTTGTATTCAACCACCCGCAGAGTCGGGAAGAAGTTCGGTACAACACTAGGCGACACCAACGACACGCTGTATCGCTCGGCCCATGGACCACCAATCTTTTTGAGGAATCGCTTCTTCTTGGGCTTCGCACCTTTCGCACTTTTCATGTTCATATCCTCGTCGACCCATTCGTCCGCGAACAAGATGTCCCTCGATACACCCTTAGGCGGAGTCGGTAGGCTAGACCAGTCTTCCCGAAGACTGGAGAGATAGTCGAAGCGAGACTGAACAGAAATATCGCCATCCTCGTTATACAGATCGTTCTCCTCGAGCACGTCGGAAAATGCAGATGCACTGTCGCCAGCAATCTTCACCTTATGGCTATCCTGGAGCATGAAATGGTCGATGTTCATATGCCCATATGCACTACCGACCACAACATCCCGGAATCGATTGACAAACAGCGTATATTTCTGCCAGCAAGTCTCGTCCCAGCTTCGCTTGGAGCCTGACCTCGCCGGGGGGACATGCCCTATGATGATGGCTTTTAGATTACGCGCCCGCAGCAACTCCAACTGGACACGCAGCCACTCTATATGCTCATAGCCCGGCTCTGATTTTGCCGCACATCCATCGACTGCCGAATTGGAATCGAAGAAGTAAAGCGTGTTCAAGCTGATAACGGCCAGCGTATCGGGGATCACCTCAGACACAAACCATCCACCCTCCACAAAGCTATGGAGTTGGTGCTCTGGTATGAATTTGTGCCAAACCTCTTTGTACTGCTTCGTCCACCGGTTCGGGCCGTCCTTAAAGATATTGTGCGGCATAATGTCGTTATTTCCGAACGTCGGAACCACTGGGATCGAAACTCCGGAGGCGCCCTTCTTCACTTGGAAGGTATCGATGAATTTATCCGCAATGAACTCGTTCAAGGTAATTATCTCATTAGCCGTGCGAGGGTTCTTCTCGTCGTTGTCATGGCGGGCAGAGTCGCCAGTCCAAATAACGAAGTCGATTTTGTCTTTGAGGTTGTCTTCGATCCAGCGAAATGTTGCGTTGATGAGAGAATAGGGCGAGTCGCATTCCGTGCCTTCCGCGCCAAAGTACCCGGCTGAGCCATCACCTCTATGACACGCCCTCTCGTTCGTTGTCCCGGGTTCATAGTAAGGGTCTGGATGGAGATCTATGTAGATAAGAGATAAGATCAGCGTGGTCCTGACCCCCTGAATGCGCGCAGACTGAGGTGGCGAGGGATACCTGTTATGTGCAGAAAGCGCCCCGAAAGCGCGCGTGAGAACGAAGCCCCGATCTCTGATGGTTCGGATTGACCGGCACTCTGATGACTGTCACCCAGCGGCTGTTGCTCAAGAACGGGGAAGGCAGCCCCGGGAGTCCCGAGCAGGAAGACGGCCGAGAGTAGCTGGATAGGAAGCATCGGGAAAGCTGTGAGCAGAGACAAAGCCCCGACGATGGGGGAGACCAAAATCAAATTTGGCCAGCCGAGCCAGATAACCAGCACGCGGGAAAGCACGCGACCAAAAGGACGGAACACAGCAAGGCGAGGCCGAGGATAGCAGAAGATACGGTGCGATATCGGTGGGAGGCCTTCGATGAGATGGAGATGGAGATGGAGATTTTGTTTGGGGGATCGTCAACGTCACTGCCGCGCCTAATCGGGAATAACGCCAGGTAGCCTTGCGGGGCCCACTTGCAATTATTCTTAGCTTGGAGCGGAAAAACCGGCACGGAAGTGGTCGACGGGGTTTTGGCTGGCATTTAAATGTTGGCTGGTCTGGCACGTATTGCTGGGCATCTGACTCTTTTGGGGGGGGGAAGGGGGGGGGGGGGGGGGGGTCAATCAGATGTCTACATAGATACCAGAAGCGCAAGCGCACAGCGCGGCCGGTGACCCAGTCATGGGCTAATAATGTAAGGTACTGACTAGCAGCCTGTACCGTCGTCTGGACAGCCCACGTGCCGCCGCCCGACAATTGGGTTGAGCCTTGAGGAGCAGGACGGCCTTAGTCAGCCGCGTCCAGCCGTTGATAAACTCTCCACCGCCTGACCTCCGCGATCATCGATGGCCTTCACCATGTTGACGGGGTGACACCATCCCGCCGTCCATGGATTCGGATCAGTAAACCAAGATGGATGGGAAAAAAAATTAAAAAAAAAAGTGTGGATGTCGATGGATGATTCAATAGACTGACATCTATTACACTAAAGCTACCTATCGTCCAAACATAACCGAAGACCCGTAGAAGAAGGATCCCAACTCTCCAGAATCATGATAGCCGCCTTTTCAATCCCTGGAAAATAAAAAAAAGAACCCCAGAACTCCAATGAATTCACACAAAGCCATCGCCCCCCCACCACCATACAGACCCAAGATTCCCGGGGCAGACCGGCCCAGCAATGAAACACAAGCAAAGGAGAACGCAATATACATGAACATCCCATCTAGACCGCCGCCTCGACCGCCTGCTGGGCAGCCTCGTCGTTGGCCTCGTCGCCGGCCTCCTCCTCCGCCCAGGAGCCCCAGAGGGCACGCTTGCCACGGATCTTGAGGGGGCCGCCCACGGTCTCCGCCCGCTGCTCAACTTGGACAGCGTCCTTGGTGGCCAGCACGAGGACCTCGAAGAACATCTTGGTGGCATCCGCCTTGGACGCCTTCTTCTCCGGGAGCAGATCCTGGAACTTCACGCTCTTCTTCTGTTCCGCGGCGGATTCTCCGAGGCAGTCCCGGAGGATGTGGACCGCGTGCTTCGTCCCGATCGAGACCGGGCCGCTGTCGGGAACAACCGTCTCGTCCATGTCCTCCAAAGGTTGGCCTTCATCATCGCTCAGGCGCAGGGCGTGGTCTTCCTCATCGCCGGGAAACTCGATATCCGAGCGCTGGTGGAGGGTAGTGTCAAGTCCGACCCCTTCATCGATCGGCAGAATGGTTTCTTCTTCGCCCAGTTCCAGAGCGGGCGCGGTGGCCTCTTCGACGTCCATGTCGGCAATGCCACTGTCGCGCTTGCGCTTGAGTTCACCGGCCTTCCGGACAGTGTCGAATGAGAGCAAATCACGCAGTTCCGGAGCCCAGCCACGTCCTCGACCGCCTCCCAGCACGCTGGATACAAAGTCGCCGTTTTTCTGCATGTTCATAAGGGTCAACAGCACAGGATCCCGGGGAAGCCATGATGAGGGCCTCAGGATCCCAGAGAGGTCCAGATGCTGGTCTTTGAAGACCTTTTGCGTATAGTCAACTTGGTCGTCAAGATCCATGGTGATCACCTTGCGGCGCTTGGTACGTTGGGTCTGTTGGGCGGCAAGTGTATCGGCTTCCTCGGCCTCTTCGTCTTCCTGTTCCAGATGGGCCTCCTCTTCGGAGTCATAAAGCCCCTTGAGCTGATCCTCCGACATGTCGGTAAGAACGCTTTCGCGCTCAAGTCTGTCGTCGGCTTCGGCGTCGGCGTCGACTTCGGCACCGGCATCGGCATCAGCGTCGGGGGCAATTGTGTCGTCACCACCAAGATCCATAGCGTCATCATTCAGGAGAAGGTTGTCGTGTGGGCCGTCGTCGCCGAGATCCATCCTGTCCAGGGGCGCATCGTCTTCGCCAAGGTCAAGTTGCAGGTTATCGACGTCGTTGAACTTGCCGCCATCGCTAAAGAGATCCTCCTCCACGGGGCGGGGAGCAGGGGCATCTCGACCCACTTCCATACTGAAATCATGGCCGAGGGGCGTCTCATCTTCTCCCAAATCAAGGTCGACCAGGGTGTGATCCTCGAGGCGCGCGGGTTCCTGCGAGGCCGAGCGCCGCAGGCCGGTGTCCGGGAGAAGTTGAGTTCCGAATTCCATCGAGGACCCGGGCCGTTTGCCCTCCGGTTCCAGGTTAAGCGATTGCGGCAAAAGTAGCGAGGAGTCCAGGTTCATAAACAGGTCTGACTCAGTCAAGACATCGGGCAGCGTGATGCCACCTGGGGCAACGACCGTGGTCGTCAAGTCATTGTTGTTCGTAAGGCGAAAAGCCTACAAGTAATCATGTCAGCGATGGACGGCGCACACAAAGTCTTGGGGATAGTTACCATTTTGATCTTCATCAGCGCCTCGTTGCAGTCATCCAGCAGATAGCGCGCCTTGCGGCTGTAGATGCGAACCACACCCAGAAGCAGTTGGCCGCTCAGTCGCAACGCCATGGGTGCTTGTCCCTGATCGACGATAGCGCTGACGCTGCCTTCGATATCCGATTGCAGGATATGCGACTTGGAGAGCTTGCGCTCGAGGTTGGCCGACAGCCAGACGCGAGCCAGCGGCCCGGTCTTGGACAGCAAGGTCTCGGAGTAGAACATGGCGAGGTGATTAAGATCAAATCCAAAAGATGATGTAGAAGTAACTCAGTCCAAGAAGGAAGAGACGGGTTGACAACAACGCACCCAATGCGGTGGCTGTTGGTGGTGGTGGTGGTGGTGGCAGTCCCTGGCAACCAACGCTCGATGACGCGCCGGTAATATCCAGACAACAAAAGGATCAGCGACTGGTACGCCCCCCGACGGGCCTGTGGGAAGGCGAGTCCACACAGGCGAAGCGGTCAGAACACGGGTAGATTGGAGTGGCGGATCGCGTCGGTCGCGATCCAAAAATTAATACCAATAACAGATGGTTGGAGGGGAAACAGAAGACCAAAAAGGGATAGATAGAGAAGAGGGATGGAGGGGGGGGGAGAAAGATGGGAGGTTAAGGGGAGGGGGGGTTGGTTAGATGTGGGTGGAGGGAGGGAAACAAGACGGAGAGGGAAGAGGGAGAGAGTCGCGTCGACGACCAGCCACCGGGATTATTGACTAAAAGTTCAAGACGCTACGGAGTGCCTTAGCATGGAGTAACATGTATTATTACAGGATATTACACGATACAATGCCAGCTTCCTCTAAATTTATCAGAAGAGGCAAAAAGAACAGTAGATTCATCTTTCAAGAAGAATAAAGCCACAACATTGAAATTTTCGCTGTAGAAGGTATGATATAGTAAGAACTGTGTTATATCAATTAGAAAGAATTATTAAAAATTCTGTCCTTGTGGTGGAAGGTATTAAGAAGTTGCTTGGGGGAGTTAGTCAACTAGTTAGTTAGTATTGAATCCTTAATAAGCAGTAACTACTAGTTGTAAAATACTTTTAGATACATTGTCCGTCCACCCGGCACTTGGTTGGGCAGGCGGGAGGGGAGAGAAGCGACTCTGCGTCGGTTGCCCCGCGGCCATCAATAATCTACTGTGTAATCGAATCACCTGACTGGCACCTTCCCATTGTGGTTTAACCTTACCGTCTCAGGCAGTAAGGCCGTGAGCTAGTATGCTTCCGTTGGCGGTGAGGGTGCGGGCTTCCCTTTTATCAATCTCCTAAGGTACTCTGTGTTGATTACTGCTACTCCGTAAGGTACTTATTCGGTAACTACGTACTAGTATGTATTATTATTAATGTTCCATAGTTAACTAATCCTTTTTATATATACTGGCAGTGTCTTGAGTCCTGACTGAATATATAACACGGTCATCCCGCCTGATACCCCCTGTACATTATCATCATATTGGCCAAAACACTTGTCATAGTAATATCATATTCTTCCCTGCGTATCACAGAGGGCTCATATATATTTAGATATCTCTCTTAAGGCGCGACTCTCCATCCTAAACTCCGGAACAATCTGATTGGAAGACCGCGGTCTTTATGCGAGTAGACCAATCAGAGGTCTGGGATCTATACGAGGTGCAAAGGTGAGTCGGTCATGTTTGCTATCTGACCCTCCGCAACAGGATGGAACCTGGCGAGGGCGACACGCACTACCGAACGTAAACACCATACTCGCTTCACACCATATATAGTGATCCGGTTCGTTACGACTCCCGAAACAGGAGGGGTGCAGATTCCCGCGTTGTTGCGCGGTGAGACCAGCGTGCCTTCAGACAGCGAACTGGGCTACTCGCGCGGTGTTGCAGCGATCATCTTGGGCAATGGGTATGATGATTCCGACATCCAAATGCTGCGAAAAGCAGCAAAAGACATCAAGCCAATGCCTTGGCTGCAAGCCGATGGGTCGAAGCCGACTCCGCCACTTGGGCCTGAGTATGGGAAGGCGTTGGTGGAGAGGATTAAGAGCACGGTCAAGGAGTTGCAGGAGAAGGGGGCGATGGATGAGGATGCTGCCGTCTATTATTAATTCGGATCATGTGGGCGACCGAAAGAGAATCAATCGTGTGTAACTGCCAATCCCAAGGTTGTCAACGAGGACGTGTTCGCATAGCAGAGGCAAGATCGGACACCAGGGAGGCATGGTAGACAGATGAAGACAGGGTTCTCCGCAGGGGGAGTGGAGGAGGAGAAGGGCCCCGGGGGAGTAAAAAGCAAGACATTCTTCCACATTCCTGATACCATAGTCCAGACCCGTGGCGTCGGTTGATTACTCGCGCCCGAACCACCCGCCCGCCGTTCCAACCCGTCACATGGTCTGCCATATCGTTGGTGCCCACTCAGGGTAAGGAAGGAAGGGGGATCAGAGTTTCTACTGGACAGCCATCCATGACCCAATCACGACCTACCTCGACGGCTGTCCGGAGCGGGCAATTCTACCATATAATTTGATTTTGGATAACTGTATAGTGAACTCGTTTATAACTGGCAGGTAGTGCACTTTAGTGTCGGATAGGATAGGATAGAATAGAATAGAAGAAGCCCTAAGATATAGGCTTTATTCTAGAGAATACAGATAATGCAGGCAGGGACAGTATCAACTGCTCCAGCTTATATTACTAAGATTTATATCAGTCAAAACAGCAAAACCCCAGCCATATCCCGCTGAGTTCTTCTCTTCCCAGCTATCCCAAAGAGTCATCTCAAGTAAGAAAGTCTAGTCTGTCAGTCTGTCTGATAACAGTTTATATACTTTTCACCAATATCCCAACGACCAAGTCAGTGCTTCAAGCATATCATTATAGTCCCATAAGTCTGAAAAAAGATGCGGGCGGATTTATCCAGTTATCAAAAATTATCAAATAGACAACTATTCACTGCTCCCCTTCTCAAACTTATTATCACTATCACTGCCCATCTGGTCCAGCATGCGGTCAATCTCATCGCCCGCCTGCGCTTCCAGACCAATCGACTGCCCGCGGAATCCGTATACCGGGCGCCCATAATCCGCGCGGACATGTAAATCCCGACTGCACGGCACGCGGGCATCCGATCCGCGCGAGTCGCTGCTGCTCTGGAAGGGCAGGTGACGCTGCGAGGGCTGTGAGGAGTGGTAGCCCGAGTGCCTGTGGCCCGGGCTGAACATGAAAAGCAGCGTCTCGATGGCGTCCTGCTCCATCGCGCTGCTACCATTATACGGCGTCGGCGTCGGCGTGGAGGTGTTCTGGCTGGACGGCCGCAGCGGGGGCGTCCCCGGGACGAGCACAGTACTACTCCGGGGTCTGCTGACCTCCCGACTATTACTCCTCAAATAATGATCATACGCAGTGCAGCTGCTACTCAACATGCCAGGCTCGAGAATTCATTCACCTTTCAATTTGCATTCCCCTGTGGTGTGAGAAAATAATCTGGCCCGAATCCAATTCTCAGGATGCGACGTCACAGCCCGGGCATTTCCACGGATGGAGAGGATGAGTTAGAACCCGACCATGATTCTGCCACAAAAGGCGTGGGATGGGCTTTTGTCTTTCACCTGCCATGGATCAGCAAGGTCAATACTATCATGCTCAAGCATCGCCAGTTGTTTTAGCCCAGCGCTTTGAGCCGCAGAAGGGTCGTCGGAAATTCCTAATTAACCGGGTAAATTCCCGGCGGGCGCGGGGAGTGTAGATAGTGGGAAGGCGGGGGATCCGGGCTAGAAATTAACAAGAATCACTATTTAAGCATGACAATATCCCCAGAGTCCAGAACTTACCCGGTAAAAGGAATGGGAATCGGGAATATCCTGTCATAGCTAGGTAGCCACTGGGCCTGGCACGCATCCACACGTCAATTGCCTGCTGTTGGTCTGATCTTGCCGAGCAGCAGGCTGGCGGAGCTCAAGGGATAAATCCATTCCTCAGCGTGACATCATTTGATTTTATTTCTCTCCAGCGCGCGCTCACTTTTCCTTGCTCTTCCGAATTCCCATCTCATAAGTCCGTTCTTCTCTCGAGATACTGCACCCTTTACTACCTCCTCTTTCTCTCTTCTGCGTGCAGCCATTGCCTCCATACGTCACACTCTACCCCGCCGTCGCCATGTCGCAAGCCCCGCTATACATCGGCTTCGACCTCTCCACCCAACAACTCAAGGGTCTGGTCGTCAACTCCGACCTCAAGGTCGTCTACGTCTCCAAATTCGACTTCGATGCCGATTCCCGCGGCTTCCCCATCAAAAAAGGCGTCATCACCAACGAGGCTGAACATGAGGTCTTTGCCCCCGTCGCCATGTGGCTACAGGCCCTGGACGGCGTCCTCGACGGTCTACGCAAGCAGGGGCTGGACTTTCGCCAGATCAAGGGCATCAGCGGTGCCGGACAGCAGCATGGCAGTGTATACTGGGGGGAGAATGCGGAGGTTCTGTTGAAAAGCTTGGATTCAAGCAAGTCGCTAGAGGAGCAGCTGGACGGGGCATTCTCACATCCGTTTAGTCCCAACTGGCAGGACTCGAGTACGCAGGCGGAGTGTGATCAATTTGATGAATTCCTAGGCAGCCAGGAGGAGTTAGCTTTAGCCACGGGGAGCAAGGCGCACCATGTGAGTAGCTGCGACCGTCTGTGAAGGTTGGATTGGGCTAATGCTCGGCAGAGATTCACAGGTCCTCAGATCCTGCGGTTCCAGCACAAGTACCCTGATGTTTACAACAAGACACTACGGATCTCGCTGGTGTCTTCGTTCCTGGCGTCCCTGTTCCTCGGACGGATTGCGCCCTTCGATATCTCCGATGTCTGCGGGATGAACCTCTGGAATATCAAGATGGGCGCCTACGATGACAAGCTCCTCCAGCTCTGCGCGGGTCCCTCCGGGACCGAGGACCTGAAACGCAAGCTAGGCCCTGTCTTCGAGGACGGAGGCATCCATCTCGGCCCGATTGATCGATATTACGTCGAGCGCTACGGCTTCAGTCCCGACTGTACCATCATCCCCGCGACAGGCGATAACCCCGCCACCATCCTGGCGCTGCCGCTGCGAGCCTCCGACGCCATGGTCTCGCTGGGGACCTCAACCACCTTTCTCATGTCTACGCCCAGCTACAAGCCCGACCCGGCGACGCACTTCTTCAACCATCCCACGACCCCGGGGCTGTACATGTTCATGCTGTGCTACAAGAACGGCGGGCTTGCCCGCGAGCAGATCCGCGACGCCATCAACAAGAAACTCGGCGAGGAGCCCTTATTCCCCTGGGCGAACTTCGACCAGGTCACCCTGGACACTCCGCCGCTAGGCCAGAAATCCGACGCTGACCCGATGAAGATGGGTCTGTTCTTCCCGCGACCGGAGATCGTACCGAACCTACGCGCCGGACAATGGCGCTTCAACTACCATCCGGCCGATAACAGTCTGCGTCTGACGACTGAGGGCTGGAACGAGCCCCTCGATGAAGCCCGCGCCATTGTTGAGAGCCAGATGCTATCGCTGCGGTTGCGGTCTCAAGGTCTCACGCAAAGCCCTGGAAAGGGCATTCCCGCGCAGCCGCGCCGGGTGTATTTAGTTGGCGGCGGGTCGAAGAACAAAGCCATCGCCGAGGTGGCCGGGGAGATTCTGGGCGGCAGCGAGGGCGTGTATCAGCTCGAGATCGGTGACAATGCCTGCGCACTGGGAGCGGCGTATAAGGCGGTTTGGGCGATGGAGCGGACGCCCGGACAGACGTTTGAGGATCTCATTGGGAAGCGGTGGCATGAGGAGGAGTTTGTTAAAAAGATCGCGGTTGGGTATCAGAAGGGGGTGTTCGAGCGGTACGGGCAGGCTGTGGAGGGGTTCAAGAAGATGGAACTAGAGGTATTGCGGCAGGAGGGAAAGATCAAGGCGTGAGAGATCGGGGTAGAAGCTAGACAGGATAACGCAAGATAGGATTCTTGGATATTTGGCTGTTCTGTGTGGAGTAGATAAGTAACTAGATGAACTGCTTTTGATATAAGAATTGAGAAGTGCGGAGTACGGAGTACTCACTCACGTTCCTTCCTGCCTGAGGGCGACCTCCCGAAAAACTGCCGCCTCCCGCCGCCTCCGCATTCTCCGGACTCGTTTTCATTAAGCAATCATCGATCGGTAATTAGGAATCGGCACCCATGCTGCTTCTATGTCCGTAATACTCGGGTCTGCCCCGCGCTTCTTGCCAGCACGGCTGGCTACTTTCGGACGCCGTCATGCTCAGGCAAACCTGAGCCCGTTGGTTCGACAGCTCCCCATACGAAGAACAGTCGCAACACACGGCAGCACAGCAGCCAGATACAGTCCCTTGGCCTATACATTGCTAACAAGGACCCCGGAAGCAATTGTGAGAATTGACTTCATGCCCATGGGCGATGCGCTGGCTAATTGTCTGAGAGACTCCAGATGACGTGCTTTCGAGCTTGCCTCCTATCCCAGGGTCCCTGACACCCGCAGACTACGTTCCCGTCCTTTTCGTCACGCCCGCCTTTGCCAGTTGGATTGATACCTCGTCGCACGGGTTTCTTGAACAATGGATCAATCGCTTTTATCCCAACACCTCGAAATGTGAACACACCAGGCCTGTAGACGCTATTGTTGCGGTGGTGGATAGACTGCCCGATCATCGCGTGAACACCGAGGAAGCTATCGACGGGGTGTGCACACCAGAGTCCGAGGGGATTTCACTTCTACTGGTGAATGCAGACAATGTACGGGGGAAAGCCGCTGCACCTCGTCGGATTCGGAGTATGGAAGCTGCGGAGTCAAGTCTGGTCTTTGTAATTCAGAACGGCGACACGCGCTTATTTAGCAAATCACCGACGCACGAGATTGGGCTACGACTTGCAAACACAATATTTGTCAACGGCAACGAGAACACCCTGTTTGGGACACGCTGGGTCTACACGCCTTCGCACGGTTATGCTTTGGATCAATCAGTCAACCTGTCAAGCTGTGTCGTCACATCGAATGCGAGTGCAGTCAGTGACTCATTTAATCTTCCGCTGTACCCTGTTGGCCAACGAAGGAGAGTTATATCGAGCATGGGGAACATCCTCCGTCAGCTAGCGAAGCATACGGACAGCCAATCATCTGCTCCGATGCCAGCTTCGTCCGAGCTAGAGAAAGAGCTCCCGCGCTATATTGCGGAACATGGCATCGTTGATCAGAGAGTCTCCGTCTGGGCTTTAATCGAGGATAGCGAGGACGGTTTCCAAATGGACGCAAACACCAACACCCAAAAAAGCCTCGTCAGCTCGATTCGGAAAGGAGGCGCACTCCACCGGGTCATGAGTGGTGGAGGGGGATGGGGCAAGAAACAAGGTCTCTTGTCATTGGATCCTGAAACGACTTTCTTAGAAGCAGATGGGAGATGCGGACTGTTGGGCCTAGATGATGTCTTCAATAATGCGCATTCACCACCAGATGCCCCGCCGCCGCCGCCGCCACCGCCGTCCTTTGACATGCCATACTTTGGGGACGATCTGTCGGCCTTGTCCCAAGCAGCAAGGCCGGGCGATTATGTCCAGTTTTTTGTCTCTTTAGAACCCGATCATGTCCCAGCGCGTGAGCATGAAGATGGGAGCATATCATTTCACTTTGGCGTTGTTTCTGATGCCGAGACCGTTGTACAAAGCACCGATTCCACGAAGAAGGACTTGGTAGTCGCGTCCAACTACTTCGGGGCGCTATCGGAGAGAGCTATCACCTACTTGCAACCGATGAGTGGAGCGGAGTCTGCCGAAGTGGTGCAAGAGTCGAGTGCCAAGTTCGATATCCCCGGATGTCGGGTGGAAGTGGTAATGAAATGATCCCAGTTCAAGGATCTGAAATGCGTATATGTATAGGTACGATTTTTTTGTCTGAACAGCATGTCAATCAAATGTCGTCGTAGTAAATTTAAAACATCGCGAGGATCGAGATAAGAGGTTGATGGGATGCTGATTTACTCTACACTACTCCGTGATTAGCGTCGGCTCATCGCGGAAGCGAATTAGACCTGGTAAAGGATGGTCTGGTAGATATTTATCATGTCCAAATCTAAAGAAAGCCGACTATGAATGTCGAAAGTACACACAAAATACGGACAAAAAAAAAACAACACATGGATATATGTACACTTCGCTGGATATAATCACTCGCTTTTCGGGTTGGCTCTCTGGGCCAGCAGGTTCAAGGCGCTACCGGCCAGGACGAAGGCGCACTGGTCGGGACTGAGGGTGTGCTTGACCGGGATATCAAGGGACTCGCCGGAGCGTTTGGTGACGCGGAGCTGGATTGAGCCCTGGCCGCCGGCCTGCAACACGTCGTACAGACCGTGGGTGGCGACGACGTCGCAGGCGTCGATGCGGTCGTAGTCGGCCGGGTTGGCAAAGGTCAAGGGCACGACACCCTGCTTCTTCAGGTTGGTCTCGTGGATGCGGGCGAAGCTCTTGGCCACGATAACGCGACCGCCCAGGTAGCGGGGCTGCAGGGCGGCGTGCTCGCGCGCGCTACCCTCGCCGTAATTCTCCTCCGCCACGACCAGCCACTCCGCGCCCTGGGCCTTCCACTGCGCGGCCAGGTCGGGGATGGAGTACTGCTTGCCGGCCTCGTCGTAGGCCACGTTCGTCTCGCCGGTGGCGGCGTTCACGGCCCCAATCAGCGTGTTGGCGGAGATATTGGGCAAGTGGCCCTTGTACTTCAGCCACGGGCCGGCGGCGGAGATAGTGTCCGTCGTGCACTGACCCTTGACCTTGTACAGCACCTTGAGACCCGACAAGTCGCCCTTGGGAAACGGGGCGAAGGGCTCTAGCAGGGCGAGGCGATCTGATGTGGGGGAGACAATCACGTCGCAGGACGCGTCCGGGACCGCGGCGGTGGGCTGGAAAGATGGGTTGCCGTCGGCAAACCCAGCGCTGGGGAGCGAGTAGCCCGTGGGGGGCTGGAACCGGAACTCCTCGCCGCTGGGCGTTTTGAGGCTGTCGGTCATGGGGTTGAAGGTAGTGCTGCCCGAGTAGACCATCGCCGTGACCAACTCCGGGGAGGCCAGGAAGTTCATGGTTCTCCGGTTGCCGTCGTTCCGACCAGGGAAGTTCCGGTTGTACGAGGTGAGAATGGCGTTGTCCTCGCCCTTGGGGATGCCATCGGTGCGATTCCACTGACCGATGCACGGACCGCAGGCGTTGGCCAGCACGGTGCCGCCCGCTTGGGAGAAGGTCGACAGAGTCTGATCACGGTCCAGCGTGGCCCGGATCTGCTCGCTGCCGGGGGTGATGAAGAAGTCGGACTTGGGCTCGAGTCCGGCGGCGGACGCCTGCTTGACCAGGTTCTCCGCACGGGTCATATCCTCGTAGGAGCTGTTTGTGCAGCTGCCGATCAAGCCGGCACCGAGAGACTCCGGCCATCCCTTCTCGCGAACGGTGTCGGCAAAGGAAGACAAAGGCACGGAGAAGTCAGGGGTAAAGGGGCCGTTGATATGCGGCTCCAGTGTGGACAGGTCAATGGTGATCAGCTGGTCGTACTCGGCAGCCTTGTCAGCCTGGAGAAGGTTACGGGGCCCGGAAGCAGCAATCTTGGACGCGGCCTGGGCAACATCCGCCCGGTGAGTCGCCTTCAGGTAGGGAACCATGCTGGGGGAGAAGGGGAATACCGAAGTGGTTGCGCCCACCTCAGCTCCCATGTTGCAAATGGTGGCCATACCGGTGCAGCTTAGGGTTTCCAAGCCCGGTCCGTGATACTCGATGATGAATCCGGTTCCACCGCGGACGGTGAGCTTGCCAGCCAGGTGAAGAATAATATCTTTGGGAGCAGCCCATCCATTCAGCCTGCCCTCCAGACGCACGCCCAGCACGCGGGGCGCCTTGAGTTCCCAGGGGGCATCAACCAGCGCGTCAACAGCGTCCGCACCTCCCACACCAATGGCAATGGCACCCAGACCACCCGCATTCGGGGTGTGACTGTCGGTTCCCAGCATCATCAGACCAGGAGCAGCGTAGTTCTCCAGCACGCTCTGGTGGATGATTCCAGCGCCTGGGGGCCAGAATTCAATGCCATAGCGTTTCGCAGCACTCTCCAGGAAGTCAAACACCTCGCTGTTGCCCTTGATAGACGCAGGCAGATCAGTGTCCGCTCCGCGCTCGCCCACAATCATATGGTCGCAGTGGATACTGGCAGGCACGGCTGTCGAGGGCAGGCCGCAGGACATGAACTGTAACAACGCCATCTGGGCTGACGCATCCTGCATGGCCACGCGGTCCGGCTTCAGCTTGAGGTTGGCCTTGCCGCGAATATCTCGTCCATTGTCGGTACCGGTCAACAGGGACTCCTCGGGGTTGTCCAAGTGGGCGTAGAGAATCTTCTCCGCCAGGGTCAGGTTTCGCGACGGCCCAAGAACTCGGCGAACGTTTTCAAGGTTCTGTACGATCTTCTGGTAGGGAGGTAGACGGGAGGATGAGGGTGACGCCTCAGTGGCCAGGCCACGGCGACTGAGTAGTCTCTGCGGGGAGAGGCATTTCGGAGCCAACTAGAATAATGGGGAAGTGGAGGTCAGCCATCCATCTGACTCCTCGCTGTGCCATCCAGGCGGCGGGAGACTAAGGGAGGAGGGGGGGGTTTGGGGGAATGGGAGGGCGCAACTTACCCTCTGAGAGGCGGTGGCCCGTTGCCAAACAAGTTGCCTCACCATCGTCTTACTGATTGCTAGGATGAATTGCGGAGGAAGCAACATCCAGGGTCACGCCGAACAGCGTTTTCTTCTCCCCTTCTTAGTCGCACTTTTTTACCTGCCCCGTGATTGGGCCGTCGCCACCGCCGATGCCGGGTTGTCGATCTGGGCCCGTAGATCGGACCCGACCCCGACACCGGCTGGCGCGCACCTGCAAACGGAAGGCGGCGGGGCAGGCGGTCAGTATTTACGGCAGATACAAAAATTGCAAAAACGTCAAATGATCCTTCATTACTCCGTTATCAACCTTTCAGTTCAAAATCCCTACGCCTGAACTCTAACCCTCACCGGCATAATTACCTCTATCTACTAAGATTGCACTAGCCCCAGATCTCTAGTTAGTGATCACGGGAGCTGAGTTATCCCATCTGTCGCTCTCCACTGCGTCGACCAGCCACCGCGCCACACTGATGCGACTCGTGCTGGCCATCATCGGCACCCCTTTGCCATCCTCCGGCCACACCCTGATAGGCATTGCCCCCGTATCCACGAGTCGAGAAGGCCGCACAAAGACATAGTCAACCCCGCTGCTCCGCACCTCCCTCTCCGTGTCGTTGTGATCATCGTACTGGTAGGACATGTTGGACTTGGCCATGAGCAGACGCAGCAGGCAGTGCATGTTAGCCCATGAGTCGCCCACCCCAAATGCCTGCAGGATGACTGTTTTGCGCACTCCAAACTCCTTCATCGCAGCCACCACGTTGGCGTTGCAGTCGGTCATCAGCCGCGGCGGGGAAATCGGAGCCGCAAACGGACTGTCGTTCGCCCTGGGGGCGTTCAAGGTCACGATCACGGCGTCGGGCACGTCGGCCTTGAAGGCAACTCGTACATCGTCGAGCTGGGTTGGCGTGCCTGGTCAGGTTAGCGGGCCGGTCGTCTTTCCCCTAACATGCAGGGGTTATGCGAATATACACCTTGGATAATCTTCAGGCCGGCGGCTTGGATATCGCTCAGCGCATCGGGGTTGCGGGCTAGGGTGGTAACTTGGTATCCTAGAGGATATTAGCTGGTGTAAGAACCCTTCGTAGAGTGTAGTATTAGAGCTTACCTCGGCTAAGCAGCTCGTCGATGACGAACTTGCCGCATCGTCCAGTTCCGCCAATCACGAGAACGCGCATGTTAACTTCCAATCAATTCTCAATTCCATGGGTGTAAGAAATGGATTGTGCAGTATTATCCAGGCGGTTCTCAACTCCTACCGCGTTTACAGGCAGGCCTATATAGTTAGTATCTGCTTCGGAGCAGACCTCGGATCCGACCGGACAAGCCCTCTCTCCTCCGGTCCGGAGAGTTGGGCTTGGAGGAGTCTACTCCGTACTCCGTACCACAGACCGGTACTCCGTACGGAGTAGATAATTTCTCCATCGGCTAATACCTAGAGGATACAGAGTAATCCTTTAGCGCAACAGGAGCGGGATTCCGCGGCCAGCCGATGCGGGTAGCGCCGGACATATCGACATTCCGCGGCGGAAGAGTTCCGTCCGGGGACCCTAAGTACGGAGTAGTCACCCCCTACTGCGTACCCCGCAGTTTCCCCAGGCACCGACTTATCCATTCCGGGATTCCCGCGGCAAGCATTATTCCATTCCTATAAAACATCCCCGCCGTGGCTCATCCGCCCGAGACCTCCAAGACTGAGAACCATTCCATTACACATCATGCCTGTAACCAATTTCAAACACACCGATCCGTACTCTTACCAGACTGGATTTGACTCCTATCATGAGTGAGTGATTGGTGATTGGGCCTGACACCTCTGGAGAACCTTGTTTATACTGACCGACCGACTCATCCAGGTCAGAGGCCGTCGAGGGAGCTCTTCCCGTAGGACAAAACTCGCCTCAGAAGGCCCCTTATGGACTCTACACCGAGAAGCTTTCCGGCACCGCGTTTACAGCCCCCAGGCATGAAAACAGACAAACCTGGGTGTACCGCATCCTTCCGGCGGCCGCTCATGAGAATTTCCAGGCCGAGGATACCGATTCCTACCACACCACCATGACCACCGAAACACACAAGCTGCACCATATCCCCAATCAGCTCCGATGGGACCCATTTGACCTGGACGAGACCGTGGACTGGGTCCATGGCATGCACCTTGTTGCCGGCTCGGGGGATCCCACGCTCAAACAGGGCCTGGGAATCCTCCTGTATGCGGTGGGGAAAGACATGGGAAAGGAAGCTTTCTATTCGGCCGACGGGGACTTCCTGATTGTGCCCCAGCATGGCGTGCTGGATATTCAAACCGAGTTGGGTCGACTCCTGGTTCGCCCGAACGAGATCTGCGTGATTCCTCGTGGTGTGAGGTGAGAACCATCCGACATTTGGATACTCAAGAGTCTATCCTAACAGGCCCAGATACCGTGTCACTCTCCCTAATGGACCAGTGAGAGGATACATCTGCGAGCTCTACCAGGGCCACTACCAGCTCCCTGAGCTCGGCCCGATCGGATCCAACGGCCTCGCCAACGCGCGAGACTTCCAAGCCCCGGTGGCCGCCTTTGACGACGAGGAGGAGCCGTCGGAGTATCGCCTGTACAGTAAATTCAACAATACCCTCTTCTCCGCCCGCCAGGCCCACACCCCTTTCGATATTGTTGCCTGGCACGGGAACTACTACCCCTACAAGTACGACCTGGGCCGCTTCAACACGGTCGGGTCGATCTCCTTCGACCACCCCGATCCCTCCATCTTCACCGTTCTGACCGGTCCCTCCGACCACACAGGCACTGCAATTGCCGACTTTGTCATCTTTCCGCCCCGCTGGCTGGTGGCGGAGGGCACCTTTCGTCCCCCGTGGTACCACCGCAACACCATGTCCGAGTTCATGGGGTTGATCAGCGGAGATTACGACGCGAAGACGGGCGGAGGATTCCAGCCGGCCGGCGCCAGTCTGCACAATGTTATGAGCGCCCACGGGCCAGACATGAATGCATTCGAGGGGGCTAGTAATGCGGAACTGAAGCCGCAGAAGATCGGCGAGGGAAGCATGGCTTTCATGTTCGAGAGGTCAGTCTTCCACTCCCCAGGATTTGAGCATACAGGACCTAACACACCACCCAGCTGCCTTATGGTCGGAGTATCCGAATGGGGCCTGAAGAGCTGCCAGAAGGTGCAAGAAAAGTACAACGCGCACAGCTGGCAACCTCTGAAGAGACATTTCAAGAACCCTAACAAGCCATCTGCTTAATTAAGCATCCAGCCTTGGAGCGCCCTGTATCAATCCCCTGCCCTATTCAAACACTGTTGTAGCCAACGAGTTTCGTAAATTGAACATCCGTTGATTATTTCCTCAACACTCTCCTCACTCTTGCTATCCAGAAATCCAGTTGGCCCGAGACCTTGACCCGAAGGCACTTAATTTCCTTGCCAGGCCTCGTATGGCCGCCCGCGTGGCCAACGCAGTTGACACCTCCCGACGCAGTCACCATTACTAGTACGGGGCAACACGAGCAACGCAGGTTTCCAATTGGCCAGTATAGTACCTGAAAATGGTGTTTTAAAATCGACCGGTATGGACTGGTATCTGTCTTGGTATTAATAATAAAAGAACAATGATCTTGTTTAATGATTCCGAATGCTTTTATTCCTTTCCCATGCTTTTGCGACGTGGTTGCAGCCTTGCTTTCATCAATAACAGAAATAGTAAAAGATGATATCGTATATACAGATGGTCACCCCCCACACATGCAGATGGTCACATCTACCGGATCTTGTAGACGCAGGGCTTGAGAACGGCAGCCTCTTCCTCGGCGGACATTCCCTTGTCGGCGAGAGACCGGTCGATAAACCTCTTCTTGCCCGGACCAGAGCTGGCAGGGGCAGTAGAGACATGCTTGCCCTTGGAAGGGGCGCCATGCTTAACAAATTCCATCCTCACGAACATCTTGTTGGACTTGTCAACCGACTCGGGCTTCAGGGAGAAGCCTCGCGTCCGGAACACCTCAACAAATGCGGAGATATCCGTCTCGTCGTTGTTGCTGGTCGGACGAGCGTCTTCAGCGAAGACTTCAGCGTCCTCCGCGTCCGACCCTTCCTCCTCGCCCGACTGAATCTTCTTGAGCTTCTTCCTCTCGGACTTGGTGAGCTCTTGCGGCTTCTTTGCGCCGATCTGAGCCTTCTTGCGGGTCACCTTGCCAAACCGACTCTTGACCTCACTGACCCAGCACTCGCCCTTGCCGTCACTTCGCAGGACGCGCCATGCCTCCTCCACGAACGACACCCAGTTGGTGCCCATCAGACTGAGACAAAAGACGGCAACGTCGACGGAGCCATCAGCCAACGGGAGATTGGAGATGTCTGCCTTGGTTATGGGAGAGTCTTTCGGGGCGTGCAGGTCGTAGCTGAGAAGCTTCAGGTTCAGCTTTTTCGCGGACGGCTGGAGCGCACGGGCGAGTTGGGCATCACCACAGCCGAGATCAGCGACGGTGCACAATCCATTGGGTCGGCGAGGGAGCGCGAAGGCAGGGCCCCGCTTGTTGTCGGGCTTGTTCCCCCTCCGGGGAGCGACCGCTCCCCTACCCCGGAACGCTTTGATATAGCCGTCGACGGGGTTGGAAGGCCAGGACTCCTTAACCTGGCGAGCGAATCCAGCATGATACTCATCGAACAGTTCGGGGTTAGCGGAGAACAGCTCCAGGGCCTTGGCGGAGGGTGTCGTGTACAGGGTCTCGTTCAGATGGCGGAAACGGGACGAGATCAACTTCTGCCGCATGGCCTGCTGGAGAGGGGTGAGAATGGCCTCAGTTTTCGGGGGTGCAACAGGCAAGGCATCAGCGGTTGACGCTCCGTTGGACGCGCCTTCGCCGTCCTGTGGTTGTTCTTGTTGCTGCTCCTGTTTCTTGTTCTTGTTCTTCCTCTGGCGCTTGCTGACGGGCTTTTCTCCTTCCTCTGGTTTCTCTTCGGGCTGCTGTTTTAGCTCCTGATCCTGCTGCTCGTCCCTCTTGTCCGCGGGGCCCTGAGCATCTGCATTCTTGGGCTTCTGGTCCTTCTTCTGCTTCCTGTCACCCTTCTGGCCCTTCGGAGCGGGCTTCAGGCCCTCGATATGGCGACGGTACATCTCGTCGACATTCGACTTGGTCACACGGTCATCACGCTTGCGCTTCATAGATCTCGAGTCGGATTGGGGGGTTCCATTGGCTCCAGTGGCCCCAGATTGGTTTTGCTTGGAGGCATCGGCCTGAGGCCTCAGAGCGGCGGTCTCGAGCGACCAACCTGGAACGGCGAACATGATCGGTCTCTGGAAAAAAGCGAGTTCTGTAAGAGTTGATTGATACCGGTGGATAATCCAATTCAGATCAACCCTTCCAGAGTAAAATTCAATACCTTTGCAGCCTGGAAATTCGGTCTAGACGGTGGAGAAAAATACCGAAATTTTCCAGCAGTAAAAGGCGGAGGAAGTCCGCGGGCAGTTTTTCTGCCGTTTCTCTAAAGGCGGTCAGGGGGCTTTTTCTTGAGTTTGGCGTCCTGCTTCAAGTTACCTTTCTGTTTTGGGAATAGTAGATAATCATCTAGCGTCATCGTCGAGCATTCCGAAACCCACGCGCATTTCGGAATAGACAGTCCGGAATGCCCCGGTGCTTCTCCTCAGCGGTACAGCTGACACATGCTTGTACGGACCAATTCATTGATCAATCGATCAACTGTAAGATTGTCACTATTAAGTAAAAGCCATCCAAATGCTCCATATACGACTAAATACATGATGGCGTCGTGACGCTGTTGGCATGCGCAACGCAAATCGGGATATCAGAAACCATTTAATCCGGACGATCCAAAACATCCAACGAAGATGGCCCAATGCCAACAACAGTACAATGTCAACAACAATGGAGAAACAAGCCGCCTTGAGAGAATTGAATTGGAACAACGATCTATCACATAGCTGCAGTGCTCCGCCTCTTGGTGAGCACGTCAATCACTCGGGTGTAAAATTTCGAGGCTTGTTGGCGAACAAAAGTAATGTCCACTGTCAGGTACTCGGGAAGTATGTCAACCAGATCGCGGTCTCTATTTTCGTCCAAGAGGGGAATATATTGAAACTCGGCAGATTCAAAGTTGGCCGAGGATACATGAGGGACAACTAGCTTGAAATGGAGTGCTGCCACATGTTAGAAGCCATCACCGAAGGGGTCGCGATATACGGGGGGGAGCTTACTTCCGTTGCTACCCGTTTGGATACAGTCGTACAGGTTATCCGACTGTCGCTTCTTGACGTCGCGAATGATTAGACCAGTAAGGTCAGTGTAGAGATCTTCCTTCAGCTGCGCAAATTGGGCTGCTTGCGCGGCCTCTGCAGTTACTGCAGCATTCGCACGGTTAAGACCACTCTTGATCGCACTTCCGGGCACCTTGGCTGCCGCGCTTTCGAGACTGGCGGTGGCGGTAGCGTTACGGGCCGCTGCAAGTTTTGTTTGCAATGCCTTAACCTCCACCTGTGCTGAAGAGAGCTGGCCGGTCGTCTCCTCGGCTTGTGACTTTAATTTGGTCACTTCCGCATCCCGCTCTTTCAACTGTTTTTGTAGCGACCGGCTTTGCTGGCCAAGCGCTCTCTGCGCCTCTAACTCTGCCTTCAACGAGGCGATCACGGTATTCGAAGCTAAAAGCATTCAGTAACCATGGCCTTTGAAAAGCGCACAAGGGAGATGCACATACCAGTTGCCATCAAATCGAATTGTTTCCGTAGCTTTTCCATGTTTGTATTTGCTTCGACAACCCCTATTTCTCTGAGATTCCTGTATCGATTCTCCAGGGTATCACATTTCTTCGTTAGTTCCCCGATTCGACGTCGGAGCTCGGGCTCTATATTGGCCTTGTCCTCAGCGCCACTGAGCCTTGATTTCAACGGAGAACTATGTACTGGTTTCTGCGGTTGTCCACGTTTTGCCGGTGATCGTGGTATTGACGGGGGCTGAGTATCCTGAAGCATGGTTTCGTCCACAACATCTTGTGCAGCGGGTTCATCTTCTTGTGTGTCCATCTCCTCAGCTCTCCGTTTTTGTTTCTTGGGCTGTGCTGATTGCTCCTCGGGGGCTTCAGTTGATTTACGTCGTCGGTTGGTCGAGGGAGTGTATTCGAATTCGCTATCCGCCTGCAGAGAATTTTCTCTGTTGACTTTTCTCCGACCTCGTGTAACTGCAGGTTTCGATTTGGTTGGCTTTGGAGCACTCTGTGGCCATTCTAGTTCATTATTCGAAACTAGAACGTTTTCTTGTTCCTGGGCATCAGTCTCATGCTCTGACTCTTTGGTCTCATCTTGCTCTTCCGCGACGTCTTGGGACGCCTGGACTGAGTTTCTGCTACCCTTCGGTCTGCCCCTCCTCCCGCCTCTCTTTGCTGCAGGCGCATCGGATAATTCTGGGGGCGCGGTAGCTGGATCCTGTGTTGATGAGATCAGGGGCTTCATTTCGGCTGATTTGGATCGCGGTCTTCCTCTTTGCTTCTTAGCAGGGCGTTTATTATCGCGTGTGGAGGCCTTTCCGGAGCCATTGGCTTGCATCATGTCCTCATCGTTAGACTCGGTGGCAGCAGAGAGCGCGGTGGCGGCCTTTCTTTTTGGCATGGTATAGATTGCTGTATATGATATATATAACGCGTCGAAGATATTTCACGGCAGATGGATATAAGGCCGATGTTGTATGTACACGGTTAACGCATCCAAGTTCGGAGCGCGCGACCGCAACGACCGCAACACAACAATACTGTGGCGCCGGGGCATGTGACACTCTGGTCAGCCACATCTCCGACCGGCCCGCGCCACATCCACTCTCCCGCCGATGGCCGAACGTTAATTACAGAACTTGATTGGATCAATCAGTTATCGAATACTACCACAAAAGTCCATTCCCCAAAAGTTGTACGTGTCTATTCTATTTGATTTACATTAATGTACAAGATATATATCCATCTGGTCCGACGCTTCACCAGACCTTGTTTGTCTCTAGAGTCGCAACCGGCATGCGAAGGAACATATTCATCAACAAAGCCGCGGCAACACTAACATTCAGACTGTCCACTCTAGCCGGATCAGCCTTGACCCCCAACGCGGAGCTGATCCGCGCCCCCGGCAAACTGATGATCGCATCTGCCTGTCTCCGGAGATGCCCACTTAACCCGGTGTTTTCATTACCCAGCATCAGGACCGTCGGGGCCTGTGCGAGGGGTGTCCCCTCACCGTTACTGTAAAGCGTGACGGGATCGATGAGCTTCGGATTCGGACCCGGAGCATCGGCCGCCAGGAACCGCCAGCCGTTGGCTTTAGATTGCTGAATGAACGCCACTTCATTTCTGGTGTGCAGGAGCGGCATGTTTTCTGCGGCGCCGGCCGCCGTTTTTGTCGAGACGGCCGACAGCCGCGCGGAGTTTCGGCCCGCGAAGACGATCGCGTCGATGCCTAGGTAGTAGGCTGAGCGGATGATGGCGCCCATGTTGCCTGTGTCGACGACCCCGTCCAAAAGGACTACCACCGGGTACCGCGCTTGGAGGGCGTTGTTGATTGTAACGCGTGGGCTGGTGCCGTTTACTAGGGCTTCTTCTTTGGATTGCAGCCCGAGCTCGACGTTGAAGTAGGGTTCTTCAGCTGAGGGAACGGCTTGGAGGTTTAGGACTGGCCGTTGCGGCAGTGGGGATGCCTCCAGCACACAGCCGTTGTGGGGGCGGCCCGCGCTCATCTTGTCCAGTATACGGTCCCATTCTCCGAAGGCCATTTTGACGGGGACGTTCTTTGCGAGAGCGAGCTTGCGGATTCCTACTTTGGCATCGTTGAGCTCCTCGTCCATGTTCTGGTATATGTATAATTTGTATAGCTGGCGGCGCTCGCAGCGCAGTGCGGCTTCGATGGCGGATGTGCCACAAACAAATTGCGATGCTGGTGTGGTGTATGGGATCTCACTGGGGGGCAGCACGTTCTTCTTCACCCGTTCGGGGATTTTGTCGGTGATGCGATGGGCATTTCGCTCCTGGCGCTTGGGAGTGCGGCCACCAAAGTCGCGGTCCTGGGTAGAGGACTCCCTCGACCTAGAGGGGCGGTCCTGTGTATAGGACGACCCACGCGAATTATTATCCGTTCTCTCTGATGAAAACCTGGGCCGCTGGGGTGATTGCAGCTCGCGGGGCAATGCTTGGAATTTCCCTAGTTTAATGAACGCATCCTCGTCGAACTCGGTCTTAGGTTTGTATGACCTGCGGGGGTCTCTGTCGTCAGATCTCCGCGGTCTGGAGTCTCTGTCCCTCTTGTTAGAGAAATCGCGGCCACTGCCTCCGTCATCAAACTCAGACTTGGATTTCCACGGCTTGCGCGCGTCCTTGTCTTCAAACCTTTGCGGCTTCAAGTCCCTGTCTCTCCCGCGAGAGAACGCATTTGGCTTGCGTGTGTCCTTCTCCTCGAACCTTTCTAGCTTGGAGTCACGATCTCCCCTGCGAGAGAAGCCGTCCGACTTGCGGCCATCAAGACCAGCGGATCCCCTTGTAAACTTGCCCTTATTCTCATCAAACTCGGACTTAGACTTCCATGGCTTGCGGGAGTCCCTCTCATCCAGCCTTTGCGGCCGAGAGTCGCTGTCCCTGTCCCTGTCCCTACTGCGAGAGTAATCCTCTACTCCACGGGATTTGCGAATGCCACGATTGATGGCGGAGTTAAGGGAGGCATGTCTGGCGGGACTGAAGCGCGTAGCGGCGGTGATGGATGTTCGCAGGGGTGACCAGAAGGGATTGCGGGGGTAGAGAGACAACATTGAGATGTGGGATCTGGGAGAAGCACGAGAAGCAGATATTCCCAGCCACAGATTAATACATATTCCGTTGTGGTGCTTGAAGGAAAACAACAGGAAAAGATAGGGCGGTGACAGGATTTTCCTCACCGCCCGGGAGCTGCCGATCGATAAGACCTACGGAGTACTATCTATCTATCTACTTAGCCCAGGTTGCGAATACCAAGACTTGAGACACGAATTCGATAGTACTAGTATACTGTGGATAGATTTTCACCCTCTTCCTATCTACAGCCCACGTCCACGTCCTTGAGTTGAGATGTCCGGATTATTATCCTCGCTCAAGGCGTTGACAGCCTAGCAGCACCCTCGCATTTGGTCCCTGCACCCGCCTCATCGAATCTATATACATAGTGGGCTGAGGGGGCTGGGTTGGCATGGAGGATTGATTAGTACATGGGATATTTTCAACATTTACATACGAGAAGCAATAGTTTTAGATAAGTTATTATAAAAGATATTCAGTTGCCACATTGTCAGTTGGTCCGACCCGAAGAGGGTTAGATAGAGGGAATCGGCGGATGATCGGAAGACTAGACAACAATAACTGTTGCATGCGAACAGATTCGGATTATCTGCAGAGAAAGGATAGGATTTCATATGCAAAAGCGGAGGCGTCCGGTGTCTAGACTCTACGGAGTACGGGGTACAAAGTAGAGCATTTATTACCAATCAGAGGCTGCGCAGATGACGCAATCGGGCCCCGGCCGATCGGCGCCGCAGGCAAAAGCAGCCGCCCGCGGAATGCGAGGATAAATGCGTACGGCCGACACGATTATTCAAACTTTCCCAATAATATTATTACTTATCTGCGTCACAACCTTTGCCCCAGGAAACCATCATGGCGGCCCCTTCAGAGATGGCCCGCTCGGCTCCACGAGCTTTTAAAGCTGCGCACCTGTTCAGCCAGCGCGGGCGCCCTTTAACTGGAAGTCGCAGAATCCCAGTCACATCAGTGCAAAATGCTTCCCCGGCAAGCTACAGAGCCCTGCACCAATCCCTGCTGCGGAAGTCGCATCCCACCCCTATACAGAAAAGCTCTCTCGCAAAAGACCCATTATCTTCAAACCCTGCCATGGCGTTCCCCTGCCTGGACGCGCAGGATGCAAAGTCCGCCCAACTCTCTGCTCGATCACTCCAGTCCGGTCCCGAGCCTTCCTATACGACTGGCCACCACGAACTGTTCCACGGTGAACAGCCACTTCTACTTGATTGGGGTGGCGTACTACCGGAATTCGATATCGCATATGAATCATGGGGTCGGCTAAATCCCGACAAGAGCAATGCTATTCTACTACATACCGGGCTATCCGCCTCCAGCCACGCTCACAGTACGACGGCCAATCCTAAGCCTGGCTGGTGGGAGAAGTTCATCGGGCCTGGGAAGCCTCTAAACACCGACAAATACTTCATCATCTGTACTAACGTCATTGGAGGATGCTATGGCAGTACGGGGCCGTCATCATTCGACCCTTCGGATGGGAAGAGATACGCTACCCGGTTCCCTATTCTTACTATAGATGACATGGTGCGGGCACAGTTTCGTCTTCTTGATTCCCTGGGCATAAAGAAGCTCTACGCCTCCGTTGGATCCAGTATGGGTGGCATGCAGAGTCTTGCTGCGGGCGTTCTCTTCCCGGAGCGAATTGGCAAGATTGTTAGTATCAGCGGCTGTGCGCGAAGCCATCCCTACAGTATCGCCATGCGACACACTCAGCGGCAGGTACTGATGATGGACCCGAAATGGGCCCGGGGGTTCTATTATGACTCGATCCCCCCTCACTCGGGCATGAAACTCGCTCGAGAAATCGCGACGGTCACATACCGAAGCGGACCAGAATGGGAGATGCGGTTCGGACGACGGCGTGCTGACCCTCGCAAGCAGCCTGCCCTCTGCCCCGATTTCCTGATTGAAACCTACCTCGACCATGCGGGTGAGAAGTTCTGCTTGGAATATGACCCAAACAGTCTTCTTTATGTCTCAAAGGCGATGGATCTGTTTGATCTAGGCCACGCACACCAAACCGAGACAAAGAAACGGAGAGCCGAGTACAAGGCCGAAATTGCCGAAGGCGTTCACCAGAGTGACATCACCTGCAGCCTAACTCTGCCGGAGAAACCCTACGAGGAGCAACCGTCGGCTGAGGAACAGGCCATGGACGCAGCCGCGAGACCAGATGCGCCACCGCAGGATCTTGTGGCTGGTCTGGCACCACTCAAGAATCACCCTGTGCTTGTGATGGGCGTTGCCAGTGACATTCTCTTTCCCGCTTGGCAGCAGCGGGAAATCGCCCAGACTCTCCGGGCCGCCGGAAACAACAGTGTTGAACACATCGAACTCGGCGAGGATATCTCTATGTTTGGACACGACACGTTCCTCTTGGATCTCAAGAACATTGGAGGTGCTGTGGAGACGTTTCTGCGGTAAACCAGTAGCGATCATGACTTGCAATTAGCGTGCTGTACGGGGTAATTCTGGGGGACGATGGAATAGACATGGTTGTGCGTGGCCTGTAGACTAGCAACAATAATCTGTTCGCGCTGTACTTATAAAGGTAGTACTGTGCTATTATCGACGGCCGTAGTCGCGGGGCCAGTCACTCCGGGGAGGCAGATACGCTGCTTGCGTACTTTCTCCGGCCGGTCACGTGGGGCGTCCCCGCGGATGGAGGCTAGCCGGGTTTCCTCCGATTGCGGCGCCCTTTAAACGGATGTTTTTCTTCAAGCCAGCAGAACAGAACCTCTGCATCCCCTTCTAACGGACATTCACCATGGCTGCTGCTGCTAGGACTCTTCGCATAGGTCAATTGATTCCTTCTTAATAGCATCATGCCCACCTTGCCTGACTAGCCACTGACATATCTTGTCTCCTGTAGGTCTCATTCCCGGTGACGGCATCGGACGAGAGGTCATCCCGGTGAGTCAACGAGCGAACCGCACTCTGTTGAAGGGGAGAATCTAACAAGACCGCCACCACAGGCCGGCCGACGGGTGCTGGAGTCCCTCCCATCGTCCTTGAATCTGAAGTTCAGCTTCGTTGATCTGGATGCCGGTTTCGACACTTTCAACCGGACTGGTAGCGCGCTGCCGGACAAGACTGTCGACACCCTCAAGAAGGAGTGCGATGGTGCTCTGTTCGGAGCTGTCAGGTAAGAGGGATACGGTCCACTCGAACATACTTGGCTTTGTCCACTGACTGGTTTCTCCTAGCTCCCCCAGCACCAAGGTCGCTGGCTACTCCTCTCCCATCGTTGCCCTCCGCAAGAAGCTGGACCTCTACGCCAACGTCCGCCCGGTCAAGACTACCGCCGGCAGCAGCAACGGCAACCCCATCGACCTAGTCATCGTCCGCGAGAACACTGAAGATCTTTATGTGAAGGAGGAACAGACCAAGGACACCCCCAACGGCAAGGTTGCGGAGGCTATTAAGCGCATTTCCGAGAGTGCCTCATCTCGCATTTCCACCATCGCTGGCGAGATCGCCCTGAGACGCCAGAAGATTCGGGATGTGGCCCCTGCTGCCGGTCTCCGTACCAAGCCTATGGTGACCATCACCCACAAGTCCAACGTTCTTTCGCAGACCGATGGTCTGTTCCGTGAGACCGCCCGCAAGGCCCTCGCTGCCTCTCGTTTCTCCTCTGTGGAGGTCGAGGAGCAGATCGTCGACTCCATGGTCTACAAGCTCTTCCGTCAGCCCGAGTACTACGACGTCATTGTTGCTCCCAACCTGTACGGTGACATTCTATCCGACGGTGCTGCCGCCCTGGTTGGCAGTCTGGGCCTGGTGCCCAGCGCCAACGTCGGTGATGGCTTTGCTATCGGTGAACCCTGCCACGGCAGTGCCCCTGACATTGAGGGTAAGGGCATCGCCAACCCCATTGCTACCCTGCGTAGTGTGGCTCTGATGCTGGAGTTCTTGGGCGAGGAGAACGCTGCCGCTAAGATCTATACTGCCGTCGATGCTAATCTCGACGAGGGCAAGTATCTTTCTCCCGACATGGGTGGCAAGGCTACCACCCAGCAGGTCTTGGATGATGTGCTGAAGAGGCTGTAAAATGATGATTAAAAGTATGTATGTATAGTGTGCAGATAGGAGTAGACTCCGCAGGGAGTACAATAATATAGAAAATCTGTCACGGACCTGGCCTTAGGTGCGCTTCTAAAGTAGGTCCGCTGTCATGTCCGCTAAATAATTGGCAAAAGACTAGAGCTCTGACCCACCAGACATCCCTTCTATGCCACAGAGGCCACTTCCTCACACCTTCAGCTATTTGGCGAATACGGCTAAAGCATGCGTGTGGGAATAAATCGATCGATCGGTCGACCAGTTGATGGTTGCAGTTGAATGATCCCAAGGTTCACACTCTTCCGACAGGATCTGGACAAAGCTAACAGACACGAGAAGATTAAACATCTTTGGCAAACGGACACCTCTCCAAAAAGACCGATCAAGAGCGGCGCTGCCGGCCATTCCGACCACCGCCATCCTTTTCCTCCGCAATCTTTGCCTTCCTTCTTCCCGTCCGGTTCACCAGATGATCGATTACACAGCCCTTGTCCCACCCGGCAGACGACTGCCCGGTAATCGCCCGACATCGCGGACATGATTTCCCATGACGTATAAAAAGCTGGTGCAGCGAATATTTCAGATGGTCTGGAATGCGCACCTCTAGATGCCGGTAGGCCGTGATCTCCTTCGCCTTGTCTGGGGGCACCCAGTTCAGCCATTTGCATATGCGGAAGATGTGCGTGTCAACCGCGAAGCAAGGCCGTTGCAGACAGAAGAGAAGAACGCACCCTGCCGTCTTGGGACCGATGCCCGGATATTTTACTAGCTCTGCCATCGCATCATCCGTCGGGAGACCGTGGAGGTGGTTTAGGGAAAGGAAGTTCTGATCCGCACATGCGATCTCATACTGTTTGCCACTCTCGGGCTTAGTGAGCAGGTTCGCCGGCACATCTTGGCTGCCTTTGACTAACATTTCCCGGCGCTCCTGGTTTTCCGCGTAGACCATGTCGAGGATGCCCTTGATCTTTTTGCTTTTAACATCCGCCAACCCACCTCGCTTGATGGCTTCGAAGACATCTTTAAGTGATGCCTTACGGACGGCATCCCAGTTCACGCTTCCCTTACCGATTCCTTCCGTCAGGATGCCAAATCTCTGCACGAGGCCGTTAAATGCCAGAGCAGAGTTAGTCCCCGTTGTTGCCCCGCTGAGCAAGGTTCGGATGAGGGCATCAAGGACCGAGGGCACCTCGCCGCAGCCCGTGACTGTAAGCGATGGCTCCGGGATAGTGGCGGGTGGTATAACATCCCCATGCACGGTGGAGAGCAAGCGGTTGACCTCTTTGCACTCTTCCGGAGTGGGATGGACCCAGTCAGGAAACGGGGTGACGCCAGGCGTGAGGCCATATTGGTTGGTCTTCTTGGACTTTTTCCCGGTCTCTGCAGCCTTTAGTTAGATCGAGTTTCTTCCTTAACTAAATGTTGGAACTTACTGTCAAGGCGGTTTATTCCCTCTTTCTTAATGGCGGATTCTGACTTGTCTGTCTTCTTGAGTGGGGTCTTTCTGTCACTACTAGTTGGGGATAGAGGAATGACTGAGCCCAAATTATGAGGGAGCGGCGACGCAGGGGACCCCGGGTACATATCAGCCGGGGTAAATACACGCCGAGTGGCCGTGGTAGCATTTGTTTTTTGCTTCTTGAGGCTCTGACCCGCAGATGCATTGATATGCACTCTCTTTATCGGTTTTGGCGAAGATTCAGCCTCCGGGGTCTGGAACGTCAGAGACGGGCTGGGCTGCGTTTCAGCTGCCAGCAGAGCAGCTTCTCGCGCAGCTGCAGATCGCGTCATGCGTGCCATGGCAAAATATTGAATAATAGGTTGTGGAGAACGATGAATAATTGCAGGCGCACGGATTCGAGTAGTACTGTTACCCCGATGTATCTAGCTAGGCCTATAAACCTGGAATGTTCGGATGACAAGCATGGCTGGGGCAGATGCGGATCTGCATGAAATGGTGACTTAGTACCTGCTTCTAATAATAAATAAGGGCCTTTAGATCATTGCGATCGAGAGTTGTCATGCTTAAGTCACGGGCCAAGCTCTGCAAGTGGCTGGCGTCATATGACCGGAGGGAGTCGGCCAGGAGTGAAGATACGTCACTTCCTCAGAGTAGAAGAAGGTAGATACCTAAAAAGATCCAGAAAGGTGGCAAAAGTTTCCTCCAGTCATGGAATAATCATTCATGACTAGCGATGGTTACGGATGCCGATGTCCATGCAATCCATGACCTCGGGGGGCTCCCCCTTCCGAATGGGGCACGCGCTCACACTTCAGTCGCACTAATTGGGTCTTGCGTAGCGATGGTGTTGCCGTGGGCATCTACAGCTTAACACTGTTAGTAGCTATCTGGAATGAATCATTACTAGTGAGCCCCGGGGGGGGGGGGGGGTGATGCACCAGGCACACAAGGTAAGTTCCTGATGAAACCTGGTATCATTCAACCAAAACCATCAAGTCTGGGGGAAAAGAGAAGAAGGCTGACTAGTACTGTTAGTCCGTTAAAGCGCGATGGCCGGAGTAATCGGTATCGATATACAGTCACATGACATCATTACATAATTGGATCACGTGGCAGGTCCTTGTCAGTAGATCCACTACCATCACAGCTAGGTTATTGGTAAAAGACTGGAATTCTGAAATATAGTGGCCCAGAACGCGCATCCCCTCTATACCGGGTGAACAGGTCTTCACACCGCACAACAGGCAACAATAGCAAGGCAAGCAGGCAAAACGGGGAGAATTTAGACATTGAAAGAAGGCTATCAAAGTGGTATAGAATCTAAACGACAAGCTCGCTTCAACGCCTCATATTTGTAGGATTGCCAATGACAAAAAAGTCCTCCGAGATGAACCCAGCGGAATCCATACGGAAAACGCCATTCTGGCCCTCGACTTCCAAAAGGATAAAGCCTTCCTGAGTGAAGATCTGGCGGATGGACTGGAATACCGCCCAGAGAGCCATGTTCAACGCCTTCGCAGGCGTCTTGAAAAGGCTCACCTTTGAGGCCACCTGGGCTTGTTGCTGCATGGGACTGATCGCGTCCGGGGATATCACCAAGCGACGCGAGAAGGCAATTTGATGAGGCAGGGCGTCAAACTCAAACGGCTTGCGAAAGGGGACGATACTGCGCACCGTGAACCGAATAGATGCCTGGCCCTTAGTACTGACGGCCTTGACGGTGCGGACCAGTCGGGCAGTCTTGACAAGCATTACCGTACCCATGGCGCTCATTGCCACGCAGACACCACCAAACAAGCTTTTCTGCCACATCGGGATCTCGATAACTGGGTCGCGAAAGACCGCATTGGAGTTAAACACGGAGTAGGCAAAGCAGAACGCCGCGATACCGTAGGCCCCGATCACGTAGCTGCGATGCGACGGCGCTGCAAATAACACTAGCTCACCCTCCTGGGCGACCTTCCGTTCCAACCTGCCGAATCCTTCCGGCCGTCTTCCTGCAAACTTCAGGGTATCTTCAGGCTGCCGCGGAGGACTGGCCTGCTTGACCTTGCCAGCAGCTTTTGTGCGAGAGGCGCTAGAGGAGAAATACCTCCATGCTGGACTAGATGACTCGAAAACATATGACCGCAAGCTCCGAGGGCACTGCTGCAAGCATGCCCTGGGGGCAAAGGACCTGGCAAACATTGTAGGTACCTAGAAATCATATCCGCGATGGTTGGTTAGTATGGCGGGAAAGAAAAGCATGGCACCACACCAACAAGTCGCGGGGCTTGATACCCTCATGGCGCGCCGTAGCCCACCCTGACAGACTGAACGAAGAACGGGAGGGATGGCTTACCAGGAGAGAGACGGGGGCCAGGTAATTAATGACTTCTTGTACGCGCAGGAGATCAAGCCGGGTGCCGGTTGTTCTCCGCGGCAGAAAAATGTTCCCGTCCGGGCCGCCGGTGAAGCTCCCCAACATCAACCTCAACCTCCTCCGACCTGGCTCTTCCGATCGCGACGCATTCCCCCGGCTTGGATGTCCTGCACCGTGTAATTAAATATCAAGCCGATTCTCCGGGTCCCTCGAATCTCTTGTGAATCCGCGCGACCCCCCCCCTCCTTTCCCTGGTGGTAGGTTCTGGTTCGATCCGCTCGAGATCCTCATCCGCTAAATCAAGTCCAGCAGCGATCCCGACAATAGCATACCCTGGTCGGAGAAGATATATACCCCCCTTGTTTACCACCAGACATATCCCCGGAATACCATGGCCTCTAGCCTGTCTATGCGCCGGCTTCCGGTCGCGCTTGCCCGCTGCCAACCCCGAGTCATCAGCACTTCCAAGCGTTAGTTTCCCGTCACTAAGAGAAGAGATGGACATCCAGACACCCCCAATGCTAAACCATCCTTTCTATTGCCAGGCCTGAACTCCACCTCCGCCCCTCAGACTCAAAACCCCGCCTACCCCTTATACCCATCCGTCACCCAACTCCTGCACGAAAAGGGCATCCCCGAGTCTGAGATCTCTAAGATCCCCGCCTCCGGCCCTAAGGGCCGTCTCCTGAAGGGCGATGTGCTCGCATACCTGGGTACCATCCCCGCTGACTACCCGTCCACGCAAGCCGCGCGCATCAGCAAGCTCGCGCACCTTGATCTCAGTAACATCAAGATTATGGCTCCGGTCCAGCCCGCGGAGCCTGTTGCCGCCGCGGTTGAGAAGCCGATCGCCCGCCCCCCACCGACTACCTCCGTCACCATCTCCATCTCCCTGGCCGCCGTGCTCTCCGTTCAGAAGAAGATCCAAGACACGCTGGGTGTGACAGTGCCGCTATTAACGTTCCTGGCGCGCGCGACGGACCTAGCCAACGATAACCTGCCCCGGTTGGCCCATGAGACCCGCTCGGCGGATGAGCTGTTCGATGAGATACTGGGTGCTCAGCCGGTTAATACTTCACGGGGAGAGTATACCCCGGAGTTGAATGCTGTGGAGGCGCCTGTCCGTGCCGTGCAGGGGAGGCAGAGGAAGGAGGATATTATTGATATTCTGAGCGGGAATGTGGCCAAGAAGGCGGTTACTACTGTGTCGGAGTCGGCAGAGACGGCGGCGAATGTGTTCAGCTTGACGGTCCCTGTTACGGAGGAAGTTCGGGCGAAGATTTTCTTAGACCGTGTTAAGACCCTGTTGACCGTTGAGCCTGGTCGGCTGGTCCTTTAATTTTATAAGTTTTGCTGATTGCCGCGGAAGTGCCGATGGGAGGAGAGGAAGGGTAAAAGCTTCGCCCGGGCTAATGCGCTTTTCTAGTAGCTAATGTGATTGCAGTTCCCTATACTAACCGGCGTACAATAGACATGGACTACTTACTCATATGGTCCATTAAAGTAGGAGCAGCCCTTTTTTGTACTGTAGCTTATAAACAACAATTCGGCTATCACTATGTATACTGCCGGTGCATGGCCATGCTGGACTTGGGTGGTCTTCATCTAGTTAGCTTCTACTATTGTTGACTACTACCGGCCCTACGCCAGTTCCCATGACTCCCTGCGCTAGTGGCCTACTTGAGCCTACCCTAGGATTTCACGATCGCTGGGCGATGTGCTTAATGGCACCATCTCCACCCTCGACTAGTCAAGAGCTACATTGTAGGCGACAAATCCCGCCCCGGGAACAAAAGGGAAGAAGGTTGACAACAGCAGGGTGATAACATAACAGCGGCGGCCACTAACTAGTTAACAGGACCTGACAAGCCCCAACGCGGACGTTGCTGACCGATCCCGATGAGGGTTTGGCCCCATTGCTGCCTTGTTGCTGCCTGATCTGGCGTCTATATACGGGGTAGATTCCCAGGCATCACATTCGATGATTTTTCTTGCTCTCCATTTATCACGTAGTATTCTTCTTGGTCGGATGCGATATAACTAATGTCAACTTGCGGTCCATCGCTCCTGCATGCAATGCCTTATTACCTAATCCGATCAGCATCGGCACGCCATACTCACTCACTGGCCATTCTTCATGACGACATTCGTCCCGTCCACCATCTCTTCAACAACTATCTTACCGCCAGTCGGAACATCTACACACATTCGCTTATTAAGAACATACCAAGAGATTGCCTCTTCTTCACTTTTACAGCAGGTTATCTTTACTTTCGCGATCGACCCGAGCCGGAATGGCCGATAGACAGTACGACGTACCGGGCGACGACTTGAGCAGATATGGCGGTGCCACCTCTCAAATCCCCAAGCTCGAGATGGACGACGACCTGCAGCGTGTCCCGGGTCCAGAGCAGGTTGCCACTCCGCAACGACAGGTTGCCTCATATGCCTGGTACAACCCCCGCGGATGGCCGCTGCGCACGAGGTTGATCGTTGCAGCTGTGATCATCGTCGTTGTCATCGGTGTCGTCGTCGGTGCGGTGGAGGGGACAAAGAAGGCACCGTATCCGGATTACCTGAAGCTGAACTACAAGTTGGTAGATACGTATTCGGGAAGCTCGTTTTTCAACCGCTTTGACTACTACTCTGGAGAGGATCCGACCGACGGGTTCGTGCAGTATGTCAACCGGTCGACGGCAACGTCGCTGAACTTGACCTATGCCACCAGTGACTCCGTTGTCATCAAGGTGGACACCGTAAGCAAGAATGCGACGAACGGTCGGCAGTCTGTGCGGTTGGAGTCGAAGACCAGTTATGATAGCGGTCTCTTCATCTTTGATATCATCCACACACCGTATGCGTGTGGTCTTTGGCCGGCGTTGTGGTTGACGGACACATATAACTGGCCGGTGAATGGCGAGATTGATGTTGTGGAGACAAATAACTTGGCGACCGAGGGAAATGCCGTCACTCTACACACCACAGAAGGTTGCAAGATGGATGTTAAGCGGAAGGAGACCGGGACTCCGGAATATGTAACCTGCGGCAATGAGACGCATGGCAATGCTGGATGTGGCGTTCGAGGCACACCCAGCACATACGGACCGGAGATGAATAAGAATGGCGGTGGTGTAAGTCCAGCTTCCAGCCATCAAAAAATATAATCCACAAACGCTAGTGTTAATACGCGATAGGTCTACGCGTTGGAGCTGCGGGATGCTGGCATCCGAGCATGGTTCTTCTCACGCGACTCCATCCCCAGCGATATTGATTCGAGCGGCGCACCCGATCCATCAACCTGGGGAACCGCGCTCGCCGACTTCCCCAATACTCACTGCGACATCTCGTCCCACTTCAAGAATCAAAGTATCATCACAAATATTGATCTGTGTGGACAGCTGGGTGCCAGCCACCAGTTCTATACCGAGCAATACCATTGTCCCAAAACATGCGAGAGTTTCGTTCGCAGCAATCCCGGTAACTTCACGCAGGCATACTGGGAGTTTAGAAGCTTTAAAGTATACCAGGCTAGTTAGATAGCGACGTTTGTATAGAGCCTTAGCCGCATTATAGCGATTGCTGATCATGATAGTCATGATAGTGTTTAGTGATGCAACCGATAGATTGAAATTGCCAGTATTTGCTTTGCAAGATAGCTAGTTGGATTTGATCATGATTATATATTTTGCTTCGATCCAGGCACTGCATCTATCTGTGTATGGAGTGCTGGTGTCAGATCCTAGATGAGATAAAACTTGGTAATTATCGCTTGACCAGGATCATCCCTGTCTTACATAATTAGTAGTCATTAGTTAACTAACTAAACTAGTTAAGGGGCCCCCTGACAGTTCACTAGGTGGCCATTGTTGGTGCAGACTGCAGAGGTGCATGACGCATGCAAGGGAGCGGTCTGTGCGTCGGCGGCAGCCATAAGCTTAAATCCATCTTGCATTGTTTTGAATTTCCAACAACCTACAAGATAATTGGAAGAAGTGGGGAGAGAGGGGGGGGGGGTATTATTGATTGAAGAAGAAGGAGAAGAAGAAAAACTATATACATGATATGATCTATGATCGAATCAAGTCACTTGGACGTCGTAACCCGTAATGAGGACCGTCTAGCAGCTGATGGGTATGTAGGGTATGCATGCATGCAAGAATTCAAAGACAATCGCGCAGCATGAAATCAAGAGCAGATGGGGCAGGCAATGCGACAAACGCTTAAACAGGAACACCGCCGGTGCCGAACAGCTCCATCTTGATGCGATCGGCACTCACACCTTCCGCGGTCAGCTTGGCCTTCACATCCAGCATGAACGGCGTGGGCCCGCAGACGTAGTACTGCGCGGAGGCATCGTCAAGGAACAGGTCGGACTTGGGGTCCAGCTTGCTCAGGTCCAGGCGGCCGGCGAAGTCGTAGTCCTCGCCCTGCTTGTCCTCAGGTGCCGGGTGGGAGGTGAAGAAAGTGGCGTGCAGGTTGGGCAGGTTGCTGGCCAGCTCGCGGATCTGGGGCCGGAAGGCGCGGGCAGCGGAGGTGCGCGCCCCGTGCACGAAGGAGATCTGGCGCTGGGTCTGGGCGGCCGGGGTCTCGAGCAGGGTGTTCAGGATGGAGGTGAGTGGGGTCAGACCCACCCCGGCTGCCAAGAGGACGATGGGGCTGGAGCTCTGCCTCTCCGCGTCGGACAGGAAGAAGTCGCCAAAGGGGTGCGAGACCTTGACGGTGTCGCCTACCTGCTTGGTGTCGTGCAGGAGGTTCGATACGTAGCCGGGGTGCGCCTTGGCGTCGCCCTCACCGGACAGACCGGCCTCCCTCTTCACGGAGATCCGGTAGAACTGCGAGCTGGGCTTGTCGCTCAGGGAGTACTGGCGGACCTGGGGGTGGCCGAGCTCGGGCACGAGGATCTGCACGGAGATGTACTGGCCGGGGAGGAACAGGGGGAGGGCCTTGCCGTCGACAGGCTCCAGGTAGAAGGAGGTGATCTCCGAGGACTCGGGGATCTTCCTGGCGATGCGGAATTCGCGGAAGTCGGTCCAGCCCTCGGCCGCCTGGTAGAGAGCGGCTTCGCGGCCGATCATGATATCGGCGAGCTGCCCGTAGGCGGCAGCCCATGCGTCCTGGATAGCGGGGGTGAAGGCATCGCCGAGCACCTCACCCATGGCCCCGAGCAGAAACTTGCCGACGATGGGGTAGTGCTCGGGCTGGACGTAGAGGGAGGCATGCTTGTGGCAGATAAGCTCGACGGCGCCCCCGAGAGCGGCGAGGTTGTCAATGTTGGCGGCGTAGGCGAAGACGGCGCCGGCGAGGGCGCGGGGCTGGTGGCCGTTGACCTGGTTGGGGGTGTTGAAGATGGCGTTGAGCTCGGGGTGGGCGGTTAGCAGGTTCTTGTAGAAGATGGCTGTGACGGCGTTGCCGTGTTCCTTGATGACGGGCACGGTGGCCTTGATGATGTCCGTTTGCTCCTGAGTAAGAGCCATGTTGTTTTGGTTTGTTGATTGGTATGGAGAAGGAAGACAGTCTTCTGCTGCACGGGAAGAGAAGGAGGGGGGGTGGGTGGGAGGATGGTGAATTACATGAGAGGGAGTGTTCGAGTCAAGTCGCGAGTATTTATACGGCCAGGGGCGACTTGAATGAATTTGCGCGGTGGACTCGGGTGGACGGCATGCCGCGGTAAAGAAGAACATTCGGGCTAAGAATTTTTAGGGCAGACATGGTTGGATGGTGAATGCAGGCCAGCATCTCCGCGGAGGGCGGATGTCGTCTTCGTGGGCTGTTGGTTATTATTATTATTATTATTAGGCGGGTGCCTGTGCGTGTCCTGAGATAGTAATGAACTAGTTATGAACGCCTGCTTAGTTGGTAGTCCCCCGCGAGAGTCTGATCGCAGTATCTCAACCTGACTGGTACCGTCCGTGCAATGCTCCTCCATGATCACCGGTAGGAGAGTAATGATGGCGATGGCGATGGCAAGAAATGGATGTACTCCGTATACTCCGGAGATCTGACCGTTGCAGTGGGGCCTCGCTAACCGGGTTATTAGTCACACTGATTCTTGCTGATCAGCCCACCGAATCCCGACCGGAAATTTTAGGAGCCGCCGCCGAGACTCGGCCATGGGGTGATTTACTGGTACTGTCTACTGCTCGATAGGGACTAGTCGTGTTATTCTCACTCGCGACGAACTACTCCTCCGCGGGGACTCGACCACTCAGGACCGCGCCGTTGGTCACGATGGCACGATGCTCTCGGGGAACTATCCGGCAAGGAAGGCTTGTCTCTTAGTCTTTATCCTTGTCTGATGGGGAGAAAATGTAAGACTCCATACAAACCCTGTCGCTCGTGCATTGTTCCTCCTCCCCACTGGAGATGATTCTGGTACGACGGTGTTTGAGATGATACGATGATACTACTTACTACCTTACCTAGTACGCGACATGAGGTGGTGTTTACCCGGCTGGCTGGCTGACTGCCGCTAGATACTATACCGTACGGTATGGTTAGCCATGGTCTCTCAGTCAACATCCCGCCGACACATGTAGTACCACCCGGGGAGAATAAGACGGGAATTAACGCCTCCCAGAGATATACCGTAGTAAGTACTTAGTAGGTAAAGGTAACTATCATCTGCTGCAGCTACAGTTCTCGCCTACTGAGCAATCAGGAACCCCTGGACCTTGTGTGAATTTCGCTTATTCTACCTGTTCTCTGGGGTTTCCTGCTAGGATGTTCCTAGACTTTCAGATAGCCTCAACTCAGTTGTTTCGGCCATATTCCATGGGCCAGAAGTTATGTCATGTCAGCTTTGCACCCAAGGCCACGGGGTACTCCGTGGTCTCGATGATGTCGGGGAAGGACAGCCCATTGGCCCGCCGCACCGCATCCAAAATGTCCATCACCTCAAGACTCTCCTTCCAGGGTAGACCGGCACTCTCCGTGCGTCCGTCTCGGATGCATCGCGCTACCTCGTCCGCTTCGAAGCACAGTCCATGCGCACCTCCGGGGATGGAAAACGAAAACTCCTCTGCGTCCCCGACCTGGCCGAATGCCTGTTCACGCGTGATCAAGCGGTACCTGGAAGGACACCACGGCACCCCGAAGACCTGGATCTCCCCGCGATCCCCCTGGATCCGAACCACCGGGGTCTGGCCATCAGGGTCGGCGGTCGCACGGAGACTGGCGCTGGCCACCGCCAGCACCGATGAGGGGCCAGATGGCCCCTCGGGAAAGGTCAGGACGATCGTGGTTGATTCGTCCACGTCGGCAGTGACCAGGGGGCTCATGGTGGACGAGATCGCACTCGGCTTCCGGTCTTTGAGAAGATGCAGTGCCTGGAACACCCAATGGATGGGGTAGACTCCCACTAGTTCACACGCAGTATCAGTACCGTGGGAAGACAGAGCCTCGTGTGGAGGAGAGGGCCATACAGTCCATCAGAGCCCCGCCAGCCAATTCCTTCTTGGTCAAATAGCTGTGCTTCAGTTCCTGGAGCGCGTCTGTGCCAATGGCATTGTCCGCGAAGACCCGGAGGACGGGCCCGATTGCGCCATCCTGGATCTGCTGGCGGATCTGAATCGCGATAGGCAGGAACCGCGTCCACATGCCTTCCATCAGGAAGCGTCCTCCTTCGCGAGCTGCGCTGACGAGCTCTCGCGTCTGACCCGCATTGATGGTGAAGGCCTTCTCGCACAAGACATGCTTGCCCGCGCGCAGGGCGAGCATGGCATTCTGGTAATGGTGCGAATGCGGCGAGGCGACGTAGACAACGTCCACACTGGGGTCGGCCACCAGGGCCTCATAGCTCCCGTAGGCGGCGCAGGGGGCGGGAGCTTCGATCTTGTCGA
This sequence comes from Aspergillus heteromorphus CBS 117.55, assembly GCF_003184545.1. Classification (NCBI taxonomy): domain Eukaryota; kingdom Fungi; phylum Ascomycota; class Eurotiomycetes; order Eurotiales; family Aspergillaceae; genus Aspergillus; species Aspergillus heteromorphus. The sequence goes on from NW_020290419.1 coordinate 136,317, forward strand.
TGAAGCGGCGAGCGGTCTCGTCGGAGCGGGAGGAGGCGACGGCCACCAGGGCATGCGACACGTCGGTCACCTCGCGCGTGGCGGGGTCGAACAGCAGATCTCGCGCAAATTCTGGGGAGGCCAGTTAGCCCGGCAGATCAGTCACAGCCGCGCAGAGGGGATTCGCACTTTCCGCGATCGTGCCGGTGGCTATTGGCCGCAGTCAGGGTTAGCTCAGCTCGGGCAGGGCTCCAGCCGCCTTGCATGCAATGCGCATACCTAGAATGCCCCAGCGGAGGCAGAACGGCGATTCGTGATGGGACCCCATCGTGACGGCCTCTGGGGGTGTGGAGTATGGGGGTTCCCTTCCCAGGATAAGTACCTAGTAGGCAGAGTGTCTGGGCGACGGGGACGTGAAGTTGTGGGATTATACGACGTGCAATGCCAGGGTTCCTGGTCGGCGCCCGGACAGCCCGCACTCGGAGGGATCCATTCGGGGGACTATATACCGTCCGTCTGCACTCGCATTGACTATACGAAGCCGGTCAAAGACAGAGACTAGCTGCACGGCCACGTCGGGCCTCGTCCGGGTTCCGGGGAAGGAATGCAATTGGCGTGATGATCGGATAAGAGTCGAGGCATGTCGGCGCGCCTTGCCTAGTACTATGTGAGGGACTGACTCTCTTACATATTCCCTTACTCGCTATCTAGTATCAGGCGGTGCTGCAAGCTAGCTGCATTAATACCTGATTCCCAGTCCACGGGCCCAATCCAATGCCTCTGAAGCACGGCCCTCGTCACTGATCTTCGCTGCGTCCCACAAGAACGGAGACGCTTATTTCCTTGCTTTGGCGGGGGGAGAAAGGGGGAAGGGGGTGTTGGAGACTTGTAGTATGCATACTGTTAGATTCACGTGCCTGCGCGTCTAGAATCAACACCTGGCCGGCCGCGTAAGTACATAACTAGGTATCTAAATACTGGTAGTAGTAACATGATATGATGTAGCCCTGCTACTTACTGGCTGACCACATCTTCTCTCACCCAATGCCCACTCTTCCCCCCCCTCTTCTCCAACAGCTTCACCCCCCAATAACCATCCCCTTATCGACCGCCTTCAACATGTCGTACACCGTCAACGCCGCCCCCATAGTAGCAGTCATGGCTTCCATCTCCACCCCGGTCCTGCCCTGACAACTAACCGTAGCCACGACGCGCATTGCACCATACCTGACCTTCCCTTCCTCCACATCGCCAACGCTGTCCACATCCGCTGGCTTGACCAGCTTAACGTCAACCTCCACCCCCGTGATCCCAATCCCGGGATGACACAACGGCACCAAATCCGGTGTCTTCTTCGCGGCCATGATCCCGGCAATGCGGGAAACACTGAACACGTCGCCCTTGCGCGTGCCGCGCCCCTCGCGGAGGACTTCCCACGGTCGGGGGTTGGAGAACTCCACTAGACAGGTGGCGGTGGCGAGGCGATTCGTGATTGCCTTCTCGGAGATTTGGGTCATGTGAACATTCTGGGAGGCGTTGAGGTGCGGAAGGGAGGGGTCGGGGGTAGTGGGGAGGGACAGGGATCGTTTGTCGCTGGGCTGTGTGGGTTTGTGGTTCGTGTGGTAGTAGTTCATGCGAGTCAGGGTTGGCCCATGGCTGGCGAGGAGGTGGAATGGGATTCTAGGCCGTGGGACTTTGGCAGGGGATACTGCTGCTGGATGGATATTATAGGGGATATTTTGATTATCTATAACGCTTATATCAGCATGATTCTAGAACAGATATTCACATCCATATAGCTAGACACGGACGGGAGCCGATGGAGTCTAGTCACAGCAGCCATCCCAGTCATTAAATACAAGTCATAACATCATCCGTCATAGTGTCGCCGTCAAATCCAGGGTTCGCGCCTACCCACCAATAAGTATCATCGGCCTGTTCTTCATGCTCTTCAGCTCGCTCATGCCAGCATGCTTGGCCTTCTTTCGCTTCACGGCCACCCCGATAACCTCGAGCAGTTCCTGTTCTCTAGGAGGGAGTTGGCCGCCCTCGTCATAGATCCGCGCCGCAGTCTGCGCGGCCTCCAATAACTTGGAGTCCTGTGTGGCGCTCCCCTCAACCAGATCCCTGGTGTTGTCCCTCCGGATAATATCCCGCAGCGAGACTTCCGCATTCCCAAACAAACACACTTTCAAATTCCCATCACACGTAATCCGCAGCCGGTTACATGTCCCACAAAAGTTATGCGTCATGCTAGTAATGAAACCAATCTGACCCTTGAACCCTGGAACCTGGTAGGTCTTGCTTGTGTTATTCCTGTGGTCGGTCACTTTCTGTAGTGCCGGATACTTTTTCTGGATTGCAGTCAACATCTCCTGATACGAGACCATCTTGTCCTGATTCCATTTGTTCCCATCGAAAGGCATATACTCAATAAACCGCACCTCGATGGGACTATCTCGCCCCATCTCGATAAACGGGATGATCTCCTGGTCGTTGATCCCGCGCATCACCACACAGTTGATCTTCAACTTGATCCCACCACCGGCCTTGTTGATCTCCAGGATGCGGTCGATGCTGCGCATCACTGCATCGAAGCCCTTCCGCCTCGTCATGATCTGGAACTGAAATGGATCCAACGTGTCCAGGCTCAGGTTTATCCCCGTCAGTCCAGCCTCCACCATAGCGTCCAGTTTGCGGTGCAACGAGATGCCGTTTGTCGTCAGGCAGAGCTCACGCAGTCCGTTGCGACGCAGCGCACCGATTGAGTGCATCAGTGGGACAATATCCTTGCGAACTGTCGGTTCACCACCAGTAAGACGAATCTTGGTGACACCCTGCGACACAAAGAGTGACGACAGGTAGACAATCTCGGCGGACGTAAGGAGGCGTGCGGGAGGTGAGAGTTGGATGCCTTCCTCGGGCATGCAGTAGAGGCAGCGCAGGTTGCAGCGTTCGGTCACGCTAATTCGAAGGTAGTCATGTTGGCGGTTGAAGGTGTCGGTGAGGAACTCGGAGAAGGGCTTTGCGGTCTTGAGGGCGGACCATTGTGGCGATAGGGAGGGTGAGGTCTCCGAGGGTCGCTCGGGTTGTGTTGCTGCGACCGTGGAGTGTGTGTTATGCGCCCGCGTACGACGGATGGCGAGGCCTGTCTGAGTGAGGACTCGGCGGGTGGGCCGTGAGGATGGCAGCAACGGCGAAAGTGCCCGCCCGCGCAGCAAGAGTTCGGCCATGCTGGCTGGATTCTGGTCAACGCAGGCAAAAACCAGGCAAACGCATCGTTGGGTGGTGGATAGGCATCGGTAAGTGTGGGAGGAAGGGATGGTGGTGTGTCAGCCAAGGTGCGATAACTAGTTAGGACTTGCTATCATTGTACGGAGTACTCCGTAATGATAACAGAATAATTGATTCATCAAATCATCCAGACGGTGGCGCGCCAACAGCCGTTCACTCACGTGACCGTGCCATGTGACATTGTGCGTGACTCGGGCACGCCAAGGCTCTGCCTCAGTAGGACCCAAGTTTCGCTGGCTGAGGCAGGCTCCGGAACGACTTGGGCTCTGTCCGGCGAACGCCTCAAATCCTGGTCTCCCGCACCAACAGGTGAACACTTGCCGATGGATGTTTGGCCCATTTTTGAGTTGGTCCGATACACATCACTCCCGATGCGTGTATCAGAATCAAGGGTCCCTGCAACTCTGTTTGAGCCTTGCCGTACGGAGTACTCCGTAGTCAACCACTCCGGCATACTATACCAACTCCCGTATCCGGATGCCCGGGTGTTCAAGGTAGGGTCTCGGGTACTTGCGACAAATTATTACCGTCATCAGAAAGTCCCCTCTTTGCTTCCAAGTCAGAATCTTCCCAGTCTATGATGACCTTCTGGGGCTCCATGCTTGACTCCGGCCCGTGAAGGCCGAGCTACGTTGATGTCTTTGGAAACCAACTAACATGCTATCTATGTATGAACCGAACATCAGCTCGGGGGCACGGTCAGTCTCTCTGTCCCGGACACCTTTCCACCCGCGCAACGAAACCATGATTGTCGATAGTGCTGCTGGTAAAATCTCGGGACATGTAGCAGTGCAATCCGGCTATCTGGACTGGTTACAGTGCCGCTGAGCTGTATCTAGATTATGCCACCACATCCAATCAGACTCTGGCGGTTCGCACGTTCAACTCCTGTGAAACGGGATAGCGTCGCACCGGGTGGAAAGCAGATCTTCTGTTGCCGACTAGTAGGCCTTCGACGGCATCTCCAGAATATTCCAGTGCCCTGGATTTTGGTTAAAACGCGGAATGACCTCATCCATATGGCGGGAAATTCGCCCACCGGTAATCCGATGGCACTGATAGTCTGATACAAGCCTTGGTGGCTGATTGCTAGGGCACGGGGTGGCTCATTCTTGGGTTCTGGTGGAGCAGAACCCGAAATGATCTTCGAGGGATTACCAAACAGGAAAGAATCAGGGCCATGATTAACCCGGGGTATGGAGCATGAAACGGCCTCTAAAACGCCTAGTTTTGATTCTGCTGCCTCGTAGGTCCCCGAGGGTAAGTCTGCGCGAGCTTTCTGTTATCTTCACGAGTAGATATCGAACTCATGCAGGGTATATAACTCACCTCATCCCCCCAGCTTGTTGTATCGTCGCCAGCTCAATCAAGTCTTCCACTCGTTGAATCAGTACTATTTCCAAAAACTATTTCCAACTCATCAAGATGAAGTTCACTTCCTCCTCTGTTGTGGCCGCCGCCACCTTCTTCTCCGCTGCGAATGCGGCTGGCCTTTCCCTTCCGGACATCCCTCAGAGCTGCTTGCAGATTCCTCAGGTCCTTGGGAACAAGCCTCTCCAGCTCATGCACTACTTCAACACGGAAGTGTGTGACAAGAATTGCACCGCCACTATCAACCAGCACAACCAGTACCTCCAGGAGCAGGTTGTCCCCCAGATCACCAAGGATCTGGATGCAAAGCTGGGCATTTCTACCAGCCAGGAGGAGTCGTTTTCGCAGTTCCGGACTCAGCTTACCTCGGCCGTCACCAAGGACTGCCAGACCGAGGGCAACAAGCCCCTTTGCAACGACCTCCAGGGGCTTTTCCAGTATGGCGCCTGTGTGTTCAAGGCTACCCAGCCGATCATCATGAACCACATTGGCCAGATCTCGAGCTCCATCAACATCACCGAGGCGGGCTGCAACAAGATCAAGGAGCTTGATTCGGACCAGACTGTCTGGCAGAAGACCTTGCCCGGATACATTGACAAGTTCGAGCAGCTGTGCGCGAGCGAGAAATAGAGGTAAGGTTACCTGCCTTGCAGATGGGTGTGAACCATGCTAACTTGGGCTTGAAAAGGGTCCAGGTGATCTCCAGTCTGACGATGGAAGCTTCGATAGCGCGTGGACGTTATCCGAAGATGTGATTTGAAACATTATGCTTTTATTTTATGTTTTTTTTTTCTGTTTATGCTGCGCATTTACAAGCATCTGAGATGCTGTCGTCACTCCTTTGGAACCTGTCTTTGAGATCTGCCGCTAGAGAATGTCTTCGAGTACCTGCCATCAGTCAGTGATCCTTAGATAGGGACCCGAATAATGAGACATTTTTTACCATAAGCGCTGTGCCTGCACAAGCAATCCTTCCCCGATCCAAACCCTGACCCCACATTCTGGTCCATAGGCACAAGATGGCTAGTTGACACACCATGTACCTCGTAGCAGTATCTTCATTTTATTCTTTCGTGAATGTATATCCAGCACAGACCAAGCAGAGACCCAGCATCAAGCCCCCGCCCGCCCCATCCGACGACCAATCGGCACCCACCGTCCCTTGGAACCAAGAAAACTGCCCGCCCGGTACTATTATTATTGATCTCCCAGTTCCCCCATGAAATGATCGAGCATCACTCACAAGGTCACTCACCATGGCCGCCCCAGACAGTCTCGTTTTCCCAGAATCAGACCGGGTCTTCCTAGAACCTCATCTCCCACCAGCCGACCACTCCCACCATGCAACCACGGACCCCAGACTCCCCTTCACTACCCTCACATTCGCTACCTCCCTGGACTCATCCCTAGCGCTCTCCCCCGGCACCCGGACCGTGCTCTCCGGACCGCAGTCCAAAGCCATGACCCATTATCTACGCTCCCGGCACGATGCCATCCTGGTGGGCGTAGGCACCGCCGTGGCCGACAACCCAGGCCTAAACTGCCGATTGGCAGGGGTTGGCGGATACGGCGCCGAGGGCCTGACCGGTCAACCCCGACCCATCATCATCGACCCGTCCGCGCGATGGGACTTCACGGAAGAGTCGAAGATCTTCGAGCTGGCACGGAATGGACGCGGGCGGGCACCGTTTATCGTCACTGCCGCGGAGACGGTTCCTTCTCCGGTCCAGAAGGAGGTGCTTGAGCGGCATGGGGGGAAGTTCATTGCTCTGCCGGTCGGGACGGAGGATGGGGGGCACCGGATTGATTGGACGGCGCTGCTGGACTGTCTTGCGAGGGAAGGCTTGGAAAGCGTGATGATTGAGGGTGGGGGGTCGGTCATTAATTCTTTGCTTGAGCCGACGGGCCAGGCCTTGGTTGATTCGGTGATTGTCACGATCGCGCCGACGTGGTTGGGGCGCGGGGGCGTGGTGGTGTCGCCGCGGAGGAGGGTCGAGGATGGGGTTGTGGTGCCGGCATCGCGGTTGACGGGCGTCAAGTGGTATCCCTTTGGGGAGGATGTGGTTCTTTGTGGGAGGATCAAGGGGGAATAGGGCAGGTCAAGGTGGTGTTTGAGAGGAGATCTTGTAGGGAGTAGGGAGTAGGGAGTAGCCGCTCTGGAGTCGCACGAAGACAACTTTGAAGAGTGCGGCTCAACGTTGCTGCATCTCTTTACGAAAATGCGCATGTTCCAACAGGCCATCGGCGCGTTGCAAAACGAGGACAAACCGAATATCGCCAAAGCCTTGCCCAGGCACGTCTACTGAAGACTTTAAAGAAAGAGTTTGATTAATTCTTAGCTGTAGTTCCTGCTCGGTTTCTAGATATTATATACAGAATAGAAAGAATTCTCAGCAATAAGAGATTTGATTGAAGCGAGAAGAATAAAAAACTTTTTTTTTTCAATCAGACACACTTAGGATAATTTGAATTTCAAAGGGTTTTGTAGCTTTTCGCAATGTACTACTGTAGTACTACTACTAACTAATTAGCACTTCACTTGCTTGCTGTTGCAGCCACACAAAACACATGACCCCGCAGTCACGTGTAGCTGACCGCAACAGCCTCGCTTTCCTCCGCGTCGGAAACATCCGCAAACCGCGATGATTTATTATTCTTCGGAACCAACCGGTCAACTAACTGCCCCCCCCTTATCTTTCTGGCATTTTCTCGGAGTTTAGAATCCCGTTGGACTCGCTTCGCCGTTGTCGTCGCATCCATCAAGGTTTCCCTACTGAGGTCGTTGTGCACATGTAATGTCCATTGAAGTCGACTGGGGCACCGCGACCTCGGGTCCGGACAGAGAAGCACTGGCCGAGCGCATCCGCTCCTTCATCCATGACAAATTCCAACAAGTGGCTCTGCCGCGCTTCATCCGATCCGTTCAGGTTCATTCGTTCGACTTTGGCACCACCCCGCCGGATCTCGAGATCAAGGACTTCTGCGAACCGTTCGCCGACTTCTATGAGGAGGATGAGGATGATGATACCTCCGTCTCCGGACACAGTGCGCAGTGGCATGGGTCTCATTCGGACCTTGACGAGTCCCCTTTCCGGGACGAGAGCCCTCTGAATCAACCTCTCCGTGATCCTTTCAATGACCGGGCACATCCCGCCACTGTGCGGCCTCCGATTACTCTCGGAGATCATCTCAACCCGCATTTCCTGCCTCGCACCGGCACCCCAGGTATCCCCGGGGGGACATCGACCCTGGGCTACCACCTGATGTCTCTTGGTGGTCTTTCTGGGACGCAGACTCCCCTCACGGCAGTCGCAGGTGGAACCCCGTTCGCAAGTGGGTGGAGCGATTCAAGAATGATGGGGCCTGGGGGCAGGGGCCGTCCGCCTGCTCCAGCCTTCGCCGCGGCGCACCAATCACGCCCGGAGGCCGACATTGATGACAGCAATCCCACTTCGCGTCCGTCAACATCCAGCATGCCCCCGTCTCATCTGTCCGGGTCAAACAAGAGCGAGGGGGGTGCGGCAGGCAGTATTGATCATGGCTCGCATCCAGAGGACAAAGACCTCGATGACCCCACCTCGGGTGAGCCGTTGCGGTTCCCTCGGATGAGGGAGCGGAGGCCCGAAGATTTCCAAATCCTGTGCCATGTCAAGTATGCGGGCGACGTGCATCTGTCATTGACCGCAGAGATTCTGCTGGACTATCCTATGCCAAGCTTCATGGGACTGCCGCTGAAACTAAATGTTACCGGGATCACCTTCGACGGGGTGGCCGTGGTCGCGTACATCCGCAATCGAGTCCACTTCTGCTTCTTGTCTTCAGAGGACGCGGACGCGTTGGTTGGGTCCGATCAACAGGATGTAGGGGGCCAGACCGAATATTCACGGCCAGGCGCGGATAGTACGGCCTCTGCAAAGCGACAGGGTGGTTTGTTACAGGAGATCCGGGTTGAGAGTGAAATCGGTCGCAAGGAGGATGGGAAGCAGGCCCTCAAGAATGTCGGCAAGGTGGAACGGTTTGTTCTTGCCCAGGTGCGGCGGATCTTCGAGGAGGAGTTTATCTATCCAAGCTTCTGGACATTCCTTGTCTAACGATTCAGGATGGACTTTTCGGAATCAAGACATTCTCTCTCTCTCTCTCTCTCTCCCCATGACATATTGGAAATGTACTTTGTTTCACCATAGCACATTTGATCTGAATTTCGTGCATGTATATCCCTTATCTTAGCGCAAGCTGTATCTATCTTGGTATTATCTTCAGCAGCAATGACATCAAGCAGAGGCAAGGCTGGCTACTTGTCGCTTGTCGTCCTTTACCAGAATTAGCTTCTGCGTACATTTTCGTGGTAGTACAGCCCCTTGCTCTAACATGGCCAAGCACACTAATTGGAGTCTTTGAAATGGCAACGAGAGGCTTGGGTCCCCGATAAGAAACCAAGGCAACATTGGGTGTAATACTAGTAGAGCCTGTAGCAGGAATGGTTGAAGGTTTCCGCAGAGAACACATTGATATTTTAACTTCGATCTCTTTCAAAAAAAAATTTCTCTCTTGTCTTCCCCCCCCCCTTTTCCACTCCATATATATCGACAATCAGGGCTTAAATCATATTGTAGCCATATATACTAGTTTGGATGAATCTCACCGTCTTCGTTCTGCCTCCCGCTCCGTCCCCATCAAAACTTTTGCCCTCTCCTATATCAGACTGCAGGCTGTATAATGATCTTTAAAGACGGATACTACTTTAGTAACTAGAAAGTTCTAACTAACTAGTCGGTTCTACTTTATGGGAAAGCCATCGGGTCTAAACCCATTTCGAATAAATTCGAGGTCAACTGAATTAAATTGAATTGCTGGTTATATGTGCTTATTTGTATGTGCAAGTAGATAGTAGTAGATAGGGAAATTCTATGATAAAAGTGACATTGTTTTAATGGAAATCGTCCACCTATTGGTGAAGGAACTGGTTCACAACCTCTGTGAATGCGGTGGCATTCTCAAGCATAGGCAGGTGGCCTGCTTTGGGAATAAGCTTCAGTTCGGCATCACCCTTAAGATCCGCAGCCATCTGCTGCATCGTCTTGGGCAGCACGCCATCGCTCTCTCCCGCGATGAAGAGCCCCGGTACTGTTGCTTGGGCCATCCGCTCCCGCACGTCGTAGGCACAGAGCGCCTGCATGCTCTTACGGAATCCCTCACGGCTGTTGGTCCGCACGAGTTCCTTCGCCTTGGCCGGCAGATGGGGTTGCGTCTCGTACGACTCGGGCACGAACCACCGACGCACAGTCACCTCGGCCAGCTGCTCACCGACGATAGTCTCTTGAGTTGTGGACGACACAGCGCCTTCGTTGTCGGCCATCTCGGCCCGGTCGTTCCAGGCCTTCCGGTTCGACTCCGGGCTGGAACTGTTGGTATCACAGGAGATGAACCGCGTGACGCGGTCGGGATATAGGAGTGAGGTATTCAGCACGGTCACTCCACCCAAACTGACCCCGATCAATGTCGCCTTGGGGATCCTCAGGGCATCCAAAAGCGCGATGATATCGGACGCGAGCACGTCAATGGTGATGGGTGTGTTGCCACATTTCTGCAGCCGGCCGCGCTTGGAGTAGCGAAGAATGCGGAAGTTCTGGTTCCTCGGGTCGGAGAGGAATTGGTCCACGAAATCATCCCAGATGGTGTAGTCCACCAGAATGGAGTTGCTAAGCACAATAACGGGACTGTGGGGGTCGGTGCTTCCTTCCAGTCGGTAAGGGAGGTCCACGCCGTCGGGAGTGGTGACAAAGGACTCGACAGCCGGGCGGGTGGGGGAGGGGAACGTCCGGGTACGACCGTCAATCGATGCCCAGGGCCCGGCGACGTCGTTGGATGCGAGGGAGGAGAGCTCGCGAGGCGCGGGGCCAAAGGTGTAAGCCCACTGGTAGACGCGGCGCTGATGCTGCGCCACCACGTCCTTCACGATGCGGTTGCGCCACGGGGTGTCCATGGCGGCTTTGTGCTCGGGACCTCCCAATCCGTTCTGGGCGCGGTATTCGTACAACGCCAGGTACTCGCGAGGGGCCTGGGGGTCGATGGCGGCCGTGACGAAGCGGCGGGAGGAACGCCAACCCGGTACGCGGGACAGCATGGGGAGATGTTCTTCGGTGTACCACCGGTTGAAGTCCTCCTCCTGGGCGGCGTCGGCGGAGAGGGTGATGGAGACAGCAATCAGGACGGAGCCGGCGGCCTCAGAGTCGGGGATGTTCTCGAGGGGGGTGTAGTCGGAGGCCTTTTGTTCGCCGAGAAAGTCATACAGGCGGCGATCGACAGCAATTTGAGCCATGGTGGCCTTTTCGCGCGGGGTCTTGATTCCGTCGCCCCGAAGGGCTAGGTAGGTCTCGCGGGTCAACTCGGCCATGTCGGTGATATCATACAGGGCCACCCACTCGGGCTCCTTCCCATCCGTGGCGCGATACCGAAAGCCATTGGTGCAGAACGGCAGACGGAGGCGCAGAGGGCCATGTTCGGTGTTGTACCAGTCGTGGAATTGGGCGTCCGGGAGGGACGGACGCGGCTGCATCGTCACGTAAAGCAGGCCGGGGGTCGCCATTTTGACAGGACAGATTGTTGAAGGAAGGAGAACGTGAGTATGATTGTGGTTGAGTTGTACCAAGACAACAATACAAAGGTGAGCGAGGGGGAGGGGGAGGGCAGAAGGCGGGGTATCCCGCGTCCATGAACGCAAGCAAAGTATTATGTATGATGTATTCGAATGCCGCCGCCCCCGCGTCTGGCTCCTCACTGCCGACCCGAGAGCCGAAGGGCGGCGGGTAAGGACTATGGAAGATCGGGTATTCCTTTACGTCGGCGATCGTCACGGGGAAGCTACTCCTAGATGGGACACCGCCCACAACCCTCTGGCAAACCCTGGTATTATTATTATTATTATGATTATAATTATGATTATTCGTACTCTATATAATGTTTAGCTACTAGTGTATTTGGTCAAATGACTAAACCGAAATTCAAAGAGAGAAAGAGAATCACGATATGTATCAGGCCTGTAGTATACAAAAACTATGTACCGAACCATTTGATCTCTATTGAAACACGGATACCACTCCCGACCAGCTTCCCCGGCTCCGTTCATCCCAGTACCCATCCTTCCCGGCTTTCAACCGCCATGCGACCTCGCCTTCACTCCCCTCCTCCACCCGCGCAAACCACCGCGGCACCCACGACTCGCCCGCAGCTTCCATATCGCGCCGCCGCGCCCGCTGCCCCTCCTCCAGCTGAACCTTGACTTCCTCCGCGCGGTCGACATCCCCGTCCTCGAGCGCGCGCTGGTCCGGTCGGAGCCGCGAGTCCGTACCGGGGAGCTTGCCGTCCTCGATCGAAGTGACCTCGTTGAGGGTGGCCGCGAAGGTCGTCAAGCCGTAGTGTTTAGGCGCGTTGGATACGACGGCGCCCGCGGTCCAGGCTGCGGTGCCGGTGAGGGCACCGTTCTCGGTGAGCTGAAGGGAGGTGGTCCAGGTGCCCGCGAGACCGAGGGGAAGATCGCGGCCGGAGCCGTCAACAGCCTTGGTAGTGACGTCCTCGCTGCGGCCAGAGAACATGCCGCCGGCCTTGAATGTGGTGATGGTGCGGTGGCCAGTGGTCTCGTTGAGGACAGCCATCTCGCCGACGGGTTCGACGTACTTCTCGCCGGCGATGATGTTGCGGAGGAAAGAGGTGGCAGGGGCCCAGCTGAAGTGCTCGCCGGTCGAGTGTAGCGTCACGCGCATCTTTCCCTCGGTGATGATCTCAGCGGACTTGCCCCAGAATTTCTGCGTCGGCATGGGCGACTGCGTCAGGCTCCAGTCCTTGCTGTCGGCCTGATAGGCCAGCTGGACGGGGCGATGTGAGACCTTCTCCGCGACAAAGCGGAATCCGAGATCCTCGCGGACGAGCTCGTAGGTCTCGCCCAGCATGGGGTTGAAAGGCTTCCTGATCGCACGCTCGCGCACCCTGTTGCTGGACAGAGAGGACAGCGCGAATGCAGTCACGTACATGATACGCTCTCCAGCGTCGGAAGTGCTGGCAGCACGGTCGAGGATGGCGGAATATTCCATGACTTCGGCGGCGCGCTGCAGCAAGGAGAGCGGTTCGTTAGAAGACACTGGCATGGAGATCTGCGACAGGTCCTTGCCAACATTTTTGCGCAAAAATCCGATTAGGCTGGGAGGCATGACCGTCGGGGCGGTGATGTTGGTACGACGGGATACGGCACTAAGAGGAAGCGGCGAGAGCGACTTAGGTCGCGCTGGGAACAGCGGCGAGAATTGATCATGCGCACCGCTAGCCAGCATTTCGGGGGCTTCATCTTCACTGTTCGAGAGCGCATCGTCGATCACTGGTTCGGGTTCCTTCACATCCGCTTCCGCAATGGAGTCGGCCGCCTCGTCATCGCTATCACCCTTGATCGTGAGGATACCGTCGTCAACCGCGTCAAAGAATTCCTGGGACACATCCGACTCGAAGCTGCGGCGCGACTGCACGGCCGTACCGGGGGGGTGTCGGCGCTGCTTGCTCTCTGAGATCAAGGTCGAGAACTCACTGACAGCCTGGTCCAAGTCACGCAGCACGGCCATCAGATGTTCGTGAATCTCCTCCATCTGGTCCAAACGCCCGGATACGCTGGCTGGCTTTCGATCACCCGCGAGAGATGCCGTATCAAAGGATCCAGGCACAGCCAGCTGCGAGGACATCGAAGCCATAGTAGTAGTGCGCTTGATGCTGGGTTGTGTTGCAGTGCTGTTCTTGCGCTTCCAGAACGAGGGTTTGGTATCGCTAGAATCCTCACTGCCCACGCTCAAGTCCGTTGGCGTCCGATGTGGGCTACGAGAACGACCGCGCGGCCGGTCAGCGCCGTTACCGCTCAAGTATTTTGGGTCGGTATCCTTCGCGAGGCGCCGAATGGCATCGCGCGACCCGGAAACCTTGCTCACGAGGCCCTCAACCTGCTCCCATTCGCGCCTCTCTGCGGGGTTCGTGATGACGGACTGCGAGGGCACACGTAGGAGAGGCTCGGGTTGCAGATGATCATCAGCAGGGGTCTTAGAGGAGGCAGCCCGCTCCAGAGCCCGCTTCCACGAGACAAACTCTGTATCGTTGTTGGCCCGGAGATGCCACACTTCAGTGCCCGAGTCGATAGATATTTCCCGCGACTTCTCGTTACATGCGACCGCAGCCAGGGACAGAGGGATGGACCCGCGAAGGGCAGACGAATTGCGATCATGGTAGTAGGACAGAGTCGAAGAGGTGTAGTCAAGTGAGAAGAATCGGCGTGCCCAGCCCTGATGCCGCTTCCTCCGGCGCTTATGCAGTATTCCCGTGTGGGTTTTCGCAGCGTCAGAGTCGCTGATTAGAGGAGGTGGCTGAGCCATGCTGTTACCGCGTCGACGGGCTGCCAGGGGTTTCCCAGTATCCGCAGCGTCGGCGCCCTGGGCAGGTTGACTGGACGCATGAGGGACGGGGACCGACTGCGGTGGTAGGGCGCACGGATAGGTAAGCAGAGCGAGGGTGACGGTCTTGGAGATCTGCTTGGAGAAAGTGTTGTCAAATACAAGAGCGTAGTTCCCACCACCGTTGGCGGGCACGTCGTAGGTGCCGCGGACGATGCGTTCGGCCTCACATTTGCCGATCCACTGAATCTGCTTGAGGCCGATAGCCGTCAATTTCTCAATTATGGAGGCATTCGGTCGTCCGGTGGTGGCGGCGGGCAGGCTCTCGATGGAGTCGGTGCTCTGGGACTCGGTGGCTGGGAGATTGGTGTTGGAGCCGAGGACGGCGGAATGGCCGGGATGCTTGAAGATGCCGAAGTTGATGGACTTTTTATGTGGTTGAATGCTCCATGAGATGGTGTGAGCAGATTTGACAGGTACCCAGCGAACAAAGTAGGACTAGGAATGAGCGTAGGGTCAGTGTCGGGGTGTCATGACAGCTATAGCGACATCCCTTACCTTGCTGTGGATCTCCAACTCCTCCATGGCCGCCATGATTACGCGAGGGGGCAGTCGACCAGAGAGCGGGGGAAAGGCACAATCGAAGGTAGACCACGGGTGCTAACGCAGAGGATCAAAAGCGAGAGTGAGAGCGAGAAAGCGAGATGGGATGAGGAGCAACAATGATGGTCTGAAAGAGATCGATCGGGGGGGGAGGGAGATCAGGCTGAGGCTCGGCAGGCGCAGCCCCAAAAGGAGGGAGGGATCAGCACACACCAGTCGGGCTGACCATCGGCCGTGGAAGCGAGCGAATTGGGGGACACCAGGATCAGGGGAGATTCAATGAGCGACTCATGCAATGGCTTAGCGAATGACAGTCACACAGGAGGCGAAAAGGAACATGGAGGTTGTGGCTGTGGTTGTAGTTGCTGTGATTGTTGTTGTGGTTTAAGGATGCGGGGAGGAAGAGGACAGGCAACGCCGAGTCGCCGACAGGGGAGACGGAAAGTCGGAGACATCACATGAAGGACCCGGCGTCGGAGGGATCGACCGCCTCCCGGGTTGATGTCCGGACCCTTACGTTTCCCGTTTCACATGGGGATCCCATGGTCCACATTATGGGTCCGAATGCCTTCAAAATAATGAGAAAAAACTACAACTCCGTTTTATCGCTAGGAACATCGGATTCAGACTCAACTCCGGTAGCATCACGGTCCCAGTATATGTCACGTGTTGGGTCATGTGATCCCTTGCCCTTCTGCCGAGGCGCATCACTCTCAGATACGGAGGTTTGCTGCCTCTAACTATTGTAATATTTGAGCCTTCATTATTAGAATGATAGTGGAGGCGAAAAGAGCATGAGACGGTAGTTTGGAGGAGAATGGAAAAAAAGAAGTGAAGCCTTAGCCGAGAGTCGAACTCAGGATCCCCGCATTATAGTTACTGGTCGTATCGATTAGTAAGCAGAGGAGGAGGAAGAAGAAGCAGCAGCAGCAGCAGCAGCACCATATGGGATCCCCATTTGAGGGAATCCATCCTTGGCTGATCACGGGGATCTGAGACGACTGATATTGATCTCTGTGGAACCTGCAAGCTCGCATCAATAGATCCCCTCATATGACTCTACCAAGGGGAGAGATGGTAGGATCAGTTGCATGAGTTTTATGTGAAGAACTGCGAGCACCTGTGGACCCTCTGAAGCGGATGAACGGATGAACGGATGCGATGGTAGTACTCCCCAGTTAAACTGACTTCGATGTCCACGTCTGCTGCTTTATGCCTTTCCTCCGGTCATCTGCTCAGACCCCTGCAACTGACCTGTCTGCAACTCAGCACGGACAACAGGAAGTGCACCGAGGATGATGCCACATGTATCTACTCCGTATCTACCTATGAATACATGTCTGTCATGCCACTACTGCCAAGCCTTCACATGCATGTACTGCAGACGCGTAGCCCGCCGTCCGTATTCTGTTTGCATCACGCGTGGATACCCTAGATTGGAGCTAGTATACAGCCAGCTCTCAAAAATCGATGTTTCACGTCTATCGAAGGCCGTCTAATACTATTGAAGCTGTTTCTAAGCCACTTCAACAACCTTCTTCTGGATTCCAATGGTGGTGTTAATTGCAGTAGTCAAGTCGGAACAGCAGCATGTTAACCAGCTTCTGTGGTTTGCTTGCCACCCAGCCAGTGGCCCACATATTGTGTACACTGGACAGTGTTCTGGTCGCCTGGATGGAGCACTGTCCAAGAAGAGTAGTACTTCCCCATTGCCGGGGACGCCTGGACCGGGAGGCAGTTGATCCGCCCGAGCCGAGGTCCAAGGCCCGCCCGGGGATCTGCAGATCCCTTGCTGCTGCAGACCGTCGCAGCTCTTCTTCTCCCGCTTCTTCTCTCTTCTTCTTTCCCTTCATCTTAAAGGTATGAGCTTTATCCTTTTTACCTCCCAATATCTCCGGCTTTCTGCTTTCACCTAGTTAGATCGTTTACCTCCTCCTCCTCCCTCTTCCTCTTACCGTATCTCTCGGGGGATCCCCTAGCCTCCCCACCTTATCTCCCCCGCTCTTGCGCCCGTCCCCGCCATCGTCATGTCCGCATCTCCCTCCGCCGCAAAGCCGATCCCGGAGGACGTTAAAGTCCCAGAGGTCCAGGCTATCAACCAGACCGTTGCGCAGCTTCGCTCCCTCGCTGCTGGAGCTGCCGGTGGTGTGTGTGCTGTTGTCGTTGGACACCCGTTTGACCTGGTTAAGGTGCGAATGCAGACCGCGCAGAAGGGTGTCTACTCGGGCGCAATAGATGTTGTGAAGCGGACAGTCGCCCGCGAGGGTCTCGTGCGTGGACTTTATGCTGGTGTTTCCGCTCCCCTGGTGGGAGTCACGCCGATGTGTAAGCTTCCTGCCCGTTACCTCCTCTACAACTACTAACATGGGGATTGTTTGTGCCTTAGTTGCCGTGAGCTTTTGGGTATGCACTATGTGAGACGGTCGAATCACTTCCCTGGGCTAACAGTCAATCAGGGATACGATGTGGGAAAAACGCTAGTGGGCAAAATGTCCACCGTTCGCGTGGAGAATAACATCCCCCAATACACTATCGGCCAGATCTCGGCTGCTGGGTTCTTTTCGGCCATTCCCATGACATTGATCACAGCCCCATTTGAGCGCGTAAAGGTGCTCCTGCAGATCCAAGGACAGAACCCACCGCCGCCGGGACAGAAGCCGAAATACTCTGGCGGGCTGGACGTTGTGCGGCAGTTATACCAGGAGGGAGGCATCCGCAGTGTTTTTCGGGGCAGCGCAATGACCCTGGCTCGTGACGGTCCCGGATCGGCTGCTTACTTTGCCGCATACGAATATATTAAGCGCACCTTGACCCCCAAGGATGAGAATGGCAACGTCACTGGTGGACTGTCCATGCCGGCTGTCCTGGCTGCCGGTGGAGCCGCCGGTATTGCCATGTGGATTCCTGTTTTCCCTGTCGACACCATCAAATCGCGCCTGCAAAGTGCGCCTGGTCGTCCCACAATCGGCGGCACCATCCGTACTGTCTATGCCAGCGGTGGCTTCAAGGCCTTTTTCCCTGGATTCGGACCCGCCTTGGCTCGAGCGGTTCCTGCCAATGCTGCTACTTTGTATGTCTGCCTTCTAATACTTATAGGCCTAATTGCTAATGTGCGCATAGTGCGGGTGTTGAGCTGGCCCACCAATTCATGACGAAGTTCTTCGATTAAGCACCTGCAATGTACAGCGTTGTCTGGTGTGGGACGTATATCTACGGATATACATTAGATTGAGCATTAAGTGGCCCTTGTTTTTCCTGTGAGCATTTTCCAAGCCTGGATATCCTCTGTTTTGAACTTAGACTAGACGTTCTGGTTGTCTGCACTGGTGCTAGCAATACACATCATATAAAGCATTCTCTTCACCAGAAATACTATTGACAGTTATTTTCATACCACACGTAATCTAAAATTGTCGCCAAGTAGGGGACAGCCGGGAAAAATGAGGGTTCAAATAACAATTGCCTTGCTTAAAGCAAGTTACAAACACAGCTTGGCAACATTGAAAGCGGTCTCGCGCATCAACTTTGATTTCAGACTTGCGGGGAGCTGTCTGACTGTATGGTCTCATATCCCTGGCCTAATCTCCGACTCATAATCTTAACATCCAAGTCAGTACTACCGTAGTAGTGGAGCCATTTATGGCTATCCGAGGGACTTAGTAGTGCCCAAGTATATGCCCCATCTGTGACTTTTGTATTCCGTAGTGTGTAAGTTCTAGGTAGGATGTATCTAGCTCATCATGGCTAAAGGTTCTATAACCATAGTCCATAGCGAGAGCTATTATTCCGTTCCGAGTCTCTGATCACAATGAGCAAATACTAACCGCGCTGAGCTGAATTTCGATAATAGAATTCAAGATCACTTCCGGTAAGTGAATAATACTACCATATTTCTAGTCCCATCAATAACTGCATTGCCCAAGGTACTTGTTCAGCCCCACGCATGACTATACACTGGCTCCGGCTCAGCGACATGGTTACTCGTGATCCCAACCAACCTTGAGCCGGGCCTCGCTGGAAATCATGGTCTTGATATTTTTCGGGTTCTGCGAACCTACAACGCCATTTGACGTTCTTGGAGTGCAAGGGAGCTATATCTGGTATCCTTGGACATGGAATTTCTACCAAGTAGCACCCTTGATGATGATTATGACGGTAGCCAGAAATCACCTTAAGCACACCGCTGAGAGTTAAAGCACCACCATAAGAGAAATACTCCCGATTTCTTACTGGCTGTTGAAGGAGTAAGACTCTACCTATCCAGATGGGATCTAGATTGATCTTGTCATATTTCCTCGTAGTAGTACGGAGTACGGAGTACTGCATCGCCAACCGGCCCGGGCAAACCTGCATTACCAGCGGCCGTGGGTCTCCTCATTGGACGCGGGCCACGCCAGACCGACTCAGCCGCATTGGTGCCTGCGACCGTAGGTTGCCGCCTGATGGCTTGGCAAGACTTCCCCCCCCCCGTTTATTTGTTCTGCCTCTCTCCTCGTCATCACCATCATCATCCAACTGTTCGTCTTTCCCTTATTTCATCAATTTTATCATTCGATTACCACTTCTTACCGACTGTTCACACCTTGGTGTGACTACTACTGAATATCATGGCGATCTCTTCCCTCGTCCGTCGAGGTGCGGAGGCTGTCGCGGACTTCACCTCCAAGCAGCCTGCCCCGAACCAGCCCACCATCCACTTTGCTGGATGGCTGTCGGCTCTTTTTGTCTTCACGGCCTTGGCCTTTATTGCCATTGTCTTCTCGGTAAGCCGTCCGCGCAATTACTGTTAACACTGCTGATGCCGTGGTAGGTCGAGTATACCTACGGCATGCTGGTCCCGACCCTCGCCGCGATTGAGGACTCCAACCCCGATATCTATGTCCGGATTGACACCGATTTCGACCCCAACAAGCCCGTCGATGCGGAGGAGCCCGAGACCGAACAGGTGCGCCCGAACCCGGTCACCCACAAACTGCGTACGACTATTCTGCACCTCCGGAACCGTGCCGGCTTTCTGTCTCGCTTCCGGGGCCTGAGCATGCTTCTGACCTACGGCTTCGCTCAAGGCCTGGTCTTCATGTTTATGCCCTTCTCTATCGATGCCTTTCTTCCTCAGTTCCTTGTCAGCATGGTTAGCGCCGTCCTCCTGGCCAACCTGCAGCTAGCGTGGGTCCACATTGTCATTTCTGAACCTTCCCCGAAGCGCTTTTACCAGCGGATTCCCGGGTTTGCCGCCTGGAAGAAGATTGCTCCTGTCGTTGCTTTTGAGCACGCCGTCACAGGTGCGGCATACTACATTCCTTTGTTCCTGATCAGTGTCTGCAACGGCTTCAAGGGCATGGAGAACCCTGCCGAGGGTGGCTCTCCCACCACAACGATCGGAAGCGCTATTGGACTGGTGTCCCTGCCAGCCCTTCTTTCCTTTGTTGCATCGGTCCCTGCCCGAGCGATCTTCATCCGCGTGGCTGCATCCATGCTTCCGGAGGAGGACGAGTCTATTGTGCCTTTTGACCGGTCCTTCGGCGGCAAAGTCTCGCCCGCCATCTTGGGAGGCAGCGGCAAGGTGAGCATCGTGGATGCTTGGAAGACGTTCGACCGGCCGGCCCTGATGCGCTTTGTCAAGGCTATTGGCAAGGGCTTTGCTTTGGAGGTTGCCGTGGTTGTGCTGTTTGGCTCGTTGTTGGCTCTCCAGATCTGGGCCGGCGCGGTGACCTATGGGTTTGGAAACGCCTAAATCTGTCTTGACTAGCTCCGACACGTTGCCCGCCTGGATTATCGGCATGATGCCAATCCTGTAATCCTGTTCATAAATATATCTGCCTGAATATAAGCTCTTCATAGTCGCCTGTCTGCGTTGTGGTTTTGCGGTGGCATGAAGGATCCCCGGACACTTGAGAGCTGCCTAAACTTGATATAGTCTACCTAACTCTACTCCTAACTAAAGTCGGTTTTCTGTTCTGATAGGTACTGCTGGGTTGGAGTGTAGTCGTCACCGCGTCACTACGTCAATAGACACCGCGGTAGAGGACGTAAGCTTCCCCCATGATCAGAGCACCCGCACTCGTTAAGCTGGGGGATAACTTCCACGGGCTATTATTGCACCTCTCCCATTCAAGCACGCACGGCTGTTTCAAACTTGAATTCAAGGTCCTCATCGCACCCGGGTGTTGGTTGGGCTGTGGTGTGCTTGGTACACGCCATGTGTCACGTGATCATAGCAGGTCGAAACCCCGCGCGCACTGTCCCCTAACCCCTCATCTCCTCTCGCCTCTCAAAAGGGCAATTTGACTGGGGCATGCGAGTCCTTAATATTGTGTGAAGCATCTAGCTGAGTATTCTTGTTAAACCCAGCCTGGCATCATATTCTGCCGGCAGAAAGCAAACATGACATCAGATCTGGCCATCGAGAGGGCGTCGGGAGCCCCCCAGACTCGGAAACCCGAACATCAATGCCGCCTTCTGCTGCCGTTTCCCCGCATTCCCTAATCGGGGCTGGCGTCGGCTGCGCAGCCCGGCGCATCTCCCGATCGGCCACTATCGCGTTAACTTTTCCCTCCGTTCTTCCCCAGGGAATTACCATGTTCCGCCAATTGTCCCAAGCTACCTCAAGATTCTCCTGGCCTTCCCGGGCTTCCTCCCTGACCACCTTCATCCCAACTGCCACAATCACCTCGTCCCCTCCCCTCAAAATGAAGCATCATCTTATGGTTGGCACCTGGACCCCTCCAGGCCGCATCTACACTGTCGCCTTTGACGATGAGGCCCTGACCTTGGACCTGGTCAAGAAGACCGACATTCCCGAGGCCGAACCTATCTCATGGATGACCTTCTCGGTAGGCTTTTGTGTGCAATGCCAGTACCTGATCCTCGCTCACTCTTAGTAGCACGACAAGAAAGCCATCTATGGCGCCGCCATGAAGAAGTGGAACAGCTTTGCTGTCCACAGTCCCACTGAGATTGTACACCAAGCCTCACACCCAGTAGCTGGTCACGGTGAGCCTCCCATCACCACTGCCTTCGTCCGGAACTAATGGATCCAGAACTGGCCCCTAGTGCGGACACCAACACCCGTGCCATCTTTGTGCTCGCCGCCCGCAAGCCCCCCTACAATGTCTACGGAAACCCGTTTTACAAGTACGCCGGCTTCGGCAACGTCTTCTCCGTCGGGGAGGACGGTTCTCTGCACAAGAACATCCAGAACTACGAGTACGAGCCCAACACCGGTATCCATGGCATGGTGTTCGATCCCACAGAGACCTACCTCTACTCGGCCGACCTGCAGGCAAACAAGATCTGGACACACAAGAAGGACTCGGAGACAGGCGAGCTTACCCTCCTCGACTGCATCGAGGCCCCATCGCCAGACGATCACCCCCGCTGGGTTGAGATGCACCCCAGCGGCAAGTACTTGTACGCGTTGATGGAGGCGGGCAACCGTCTCGCAGTCTACGTCATCGACGAGCGGACCCACAAGCCAGTATTCACTCACATCACATACCCATTGCTCCCTGGTGGTAAGTCAATCGTGGTCGTACGTAGGCACATGGGCTAACAGTTGGACCAGGTCTCCCCCCGCGCAACAAATACCGCGGCGACGTGACCTTCACCACCCGCAGCGGCGAGTACCTGTTCGCCACAACGCGGAGCAACCACTTCGACGTTAGCGGTTACATCACGGCGTTCAAGCTGGGACCAAATGGTAACATCGAGCGTCAGCTGTTCATCCACCCGACCTCCACGAGCGGTGGTCACTCGAACGCGGTCAGCCCATGTGACTTCAGTGACGAGTGGTTGGCGCTGTGCGATGACCAGCTGGGCTTTGTGGAGATCTACCGGTTCCGCGACGAGAATCTGGCCCGGGTGGCCCGGGTGGATATTCCAGAGAAGGGATTTGGCATGAACGCGATCTGGTATGATTAATGATACAATGTGTGCATAGAGATGAGACAAAATTATATCCCTGAGCTGTTCATTCACTCCTTTTGAAGTATATATGTCTGGTCCACATCACGGAACCTTTTCCAGCTGCCACATCTTTCAATGCCTCTGTGCATGCAGTGTATCCGCATTGGATTCTCGCAGGGTACTCAATAAGGAGACATGACACCACGACAACTTTCTGACAGTGAAACAATTCATCCAATTAACTGATACGGAGCCGTATATCATCACGTGGTCGGAAAAAACTCCGGAGCGGTGTCGGATACGTCGTCAGCTGGAACAAGGTAGTTATTCTATGAGCATCTCGAAAACATCGTCATATCAAATCCGAAAGCCCGGCAGCGATGGCTGTTACAGATCACCCTGCTAAGATACGTGTGAAGGGACTTGGAATGTCACCTTTGTGTTCTCTTGTCTTGGCCCCTTCGAGAACTACACACCCCTCAGCTCCTCCACGATCTTCTCCGTCCCCCACCCCTCCCGCAACCCCCTCACGATCAGTTGCTGCTCACTCTCCGGCGCCATCCCGCTCGGTGCGGGCGGTCTTCTATCCAAGTCCGTGGGGAACGGATACCCGTCCGCAACGGCACAGACAAAGTCATCCAGCTCCCTGCTCAACCCACCATCCTTCCGATACCGCTCACAGACCTCCCCCCAGCACCTCTCCACCACCGGCACGGTATCAACCACCTCCATGGTCTTTCCCAACGCGCACCCGATCTGCAACAGATTGGCCTTCCTCTGCAACCCACCCTCATCACTCATGACATTCGCCCCGGCCGCATGGAACACGGCGGGATTGAAAAACACCCCGTCACCCAACTCCAGCGGCAACGCCACATAATTCTCCTGGAAGAACGCGCGGAACTCGCTCCTCCGCCAGGCCAGGTACCCGGGCTGGTAGGTCTGGCTGAAGGGAAGGAAGCGGGTCGGTCCGCTCTCCAGTGGCATGTCACTGTGGGCGACGGCGCCCTGCAGGGTGAGATACTGGCTGGCGAGCTGGATACTGCGGGGGAAGGCGGCGCAGCGGTCGAGTTCCTGGAAGCCGAGATGGTAGTCGCGGTGGCTTTCTTGCGCGGCGCCGCCGGGGCGGACGATGTTGACCTGGGCGGTGACGCGATAGGCGGGGCCGAGCCAGGATTCGCTCACGAGGCGGAGCCACGGGTTGGAGTAGTAGGTGATGAAGGAGGACGGGTCGACTAGGGCGTGTTTGCCGAAGGAGTTCCAGATACGGTCGTTTTTGCCGCTCGCGGCGAAGTGGTCGCCCTTGGGGCCGAGTGGGGATTGGCGTTCCTGGTCGATGATCTGTTGGAAGGCTGCGTTGGTGGCTGCTAGGGTGTCGGCGTAGGTGGCTGGGTGGTACATGCCCTTTAGGACGAAGATGCCGGGGCCGGATTCAAGGATGTGATGCCATTCTGATTGGAGGCGAGGTGTGAGCGAGGGGTCGAGATGGTTGAGGGCGGTGGCTTCGTAGATGGGGATGTTCCTCTCGACGGTGGAGGCAAGCTGGTAGGTGGCCGGGCTGGTGGTCTGACAGCAGATTTGCTTGAAGTCTTCCAGGTCGGGTGAATCGATGTGGAAGAGCCGGTTTGGGACGGCCGTTCGTTGTGTGGTGGAGCCCATGGTGGTTGAGTGGTGAATGCTCTGCAGCGTGTAGTGTGTAGTGTTTCAAGAAGCTGTTGGCTGTCTCTGGAGGGGTCCTGAGGGGAGAGTTGCTGTAGAAATACTCCAGGCGGAGGGAGAATTCCGAACTCACCTGGATACAGCTGTGTGGGGTTGTACTCCGTATGCTCCCTGCATACCTGTGAGGGATGCCTGCATTGTCGATCTGGCTTCACGTGGGGATCGGAAATTAAATCCCGACTCGCCCCAGGTAGGCAGACTACTGGTAGGAACGCCGCAGTACCTGTGGCTACCTACTTGTGGCTAACCCATGTGTGTGAGGGAGATTAAAATCGGAGACATGCATCAACATTACCCTGTACGGCACTTGCTTTTTGCTCAATACATGACAGAACATCTAACCCATAACTCATAGTAAAAGAAAATGCCACTGACTTCGGCTAAAAAGACATCATCAAAAGTCGCCCGCCCAAAATACCATCAAACGCCGCACGTAATCAAAAGGACTAGTTCACAAGAAGAGATTCAAAACCAGAAAGCTGTTCTACAGCTGCTGGATGATCTTCTCGACGCTCTCCAGGAGAATATCAGCTACAGCATGTTAGTACTGCCACGTTATCAATTTGGGAAAGTGGGGGCAAGGTTTGCTTACCATGGTGCTTCTGGAAGATCAACATGGGCCTCAGGCGAATAGCGCTCGCGCCGCTTCCTCCAATGTTGACACCGACGCCCTTAGCCTTACCCAGGAACTCGTCGCGCTTGGGGGTGTCCCAGGCAATGAAGGTTCCCTGGCCCTTACCACGGAGGTTCTGGATGTGGCCGGGGTACTGCTTCGCAAGACGCTCCAGGCCGGCAAAGAGGTAGTCACCCGTAGCAGCAGTGTTCTCAACCAGGTTCAGACGCTCGATCTCCTCGATAATGCCGCGGAAGATGAGGGCGCGAGCCGGGTCACCCATCCAAGTGTTGAACTGACGGTAAGGCTTGTTGGGCCGGAGCGCAGGGTTGCCGAAGTAGTAACCGGCAGTCTGGGCCTTCTTGGAGAAAGTCACCATGTCGGGAGGAGTCTCGAGGTTCCAGTGGTCATGAGCCCAGAACTTGCCAGTAGCACCCACACCAGTCTGCACCTCATCCACAATGAACAGAACATTGTTGCGCTTGGTGATCTCCCGGAGACCACGGAAGAAGGCGGGGGAGGCATGGTTGTCTCCACCCTCTGACTGGATGGGCTCGACCACGACTGCAGCGACGGGGTTGTGCCACTCCTTGATCAGGCGCTCGGTCTCCTGCAGGCAACGCTGCTCCTCCTGGGCATTCTCCTGGACGTGTTCCTCCAGGGGGTACTTCAGGGTGGGGAAAGGAGCCTGGGGCCAGTCAAAGGCAGGGATGTCAAGCTTGTGGATGGGCTTGCTGCGAGTGGTGGACAGACTGCCAAAGAGACGACCGTGGAAGGCGGACTTGAAAGACATGATAGACAGCTGGGGCGATCCGGGAGACTGGTTGTTCATAGTGGACTCCAGTTCCTGCTCAGTGAACTCGGTCTCGGGACCACCACGCTCGCGCTGGCGGTAGTACATGAAGGCAGCCTTGTAGGCAGTCTCGTTAGCATCAGAGCCAGCCATGGCGGTGAACACCTGGTCAAGACCCTTGGGGGCGGCCTTCAAGATTCCCGTGTTCAGGATCTCAGCCCAGTCGTGAGACGGGAAGTTGCCCAGGGCCGGTCTGTTGATCAGGGCGGTGATCATCTCGGGAGACTCGGCCACCTTGCGGAGGTGGGGGTTGTTGTAGCCCACAGGGATAGAGGCAATCTGGGCATAGCTAGAGCCGACCAATGTTAGATACCGCAAAGCCCATGAGGGGGATATCGAAAGCTTACACATCCAGGAGCACGTTTCCATCCAGGTCGGCAATGCTGGGACGAAGTTAGTCATGGTTCGACGAACATTCCCTGCGAGGTGCGGGGGCGGGGAGATGCATTGTAACTGACTAGTTGCCTGTCGACTTGTAGTAGTCGGTCAGCATGTTCAAGCTGCGAACATCAAAGACCTTGTCCAACTTCTCAGCGGCGGCCTTGTTGTTGGGGCCGGGGATGGCGGTGGCCAGTTTGGGCGCAGACGGCTCATTGGGGAAGTACGGCTTCTCCGCAGCGCGCAGGTGCGGCGTGGTGGTGAGGGTGCGGACGGCGGACAGGCGCGTCGCCGGACGCAGTCTGAGGCTGGAGCGGAAGAGGGCTGCCATTGTGAGGGATGCGAGGAGGGGAGAGGAGGGGAATTGGAATAAAGACCGAGGGAGAAGAGCAGGAGGTACCGAAACTCGGTCGGGGAGGCCTTATTATATATGAGGAAGAGGGAGCTTCTGGCCGCGGCGGGAGCTGCCCCGCACCCCTGCTATCGTCGGCGTTCTGCACCAATCAGCAGCCGCACTGCCACCGCCCTCGGCGATAATTAGGTCATAATACCAATGGATAATTCCGGATGATAATGGAAACCAACCAGCCCAATCAAAGGGATGATCCCCCAGGAGTGAGGTCTCTCGGCCTGTGGCACGTAGACTATCTATCTACTTAGTACTGGCTCCCTATCCAGCAGTACTCGTAATTCTCCGTGGTCGATGTCAGGCTTGCAGTTGCTCGTCCCTGAGCTTATCAGTTAAATAGTGGTCCAGGCGGCGATAAGGAGCCCCCGATGTAGTACTAGATTGGTTAGGTAGGCAAGATGCAGTAGGCAAGGTACCATCGGAGTACCAGTAGTGTGTATGGAGTAGATACTACTACTACTACCCAGTAGGCTAGTACGGTATACTCCGTACCCTGCAGGACCGCTCGGCAGTTGACGGGAATCGGAGGGGAATCGACAGGTCTTGCTGTTGCTCCAGGTGATAGATAGCCAACACCTTCGCGGCCTGAACCCAAAGGCTGCCAGGATCTCGTTGCTCGGTCTTTTTTCCCAGAAAGAAAAAGAGCATCCGATGAGTACTACGCAGAGGAAAGGAGGACGAAAAGACGACCTGGATTATGGTAAGAGGACAGACTCCAATTCGGCCGAGTGACACAAGGGGAATAATCTAAGCATCATAAATCCACGCAATGAAGAATGAGTATTGGAACGCGCCTGCAGGCCCACGCTCCCAGCTAATCCAAAAATGACTCGAAATATCTAGGTCTCACGCTATCACAGTGCCTCGCTCACCCTTGCTGCAAGCGTCAAAAGACTGGGCAACTAGTGGGCCTCGCCCGAAAGTTTGAAAGAAAGTTGATGCAGCCTCTACACCACGAGCTGCACCAGGTGATGATCAACGCATTCCATGGTGGGCTATAGTGATACATATCTAGACCTTCCCGCATGGCTTGAAGATGGCCGCTTATGCGGTCTTCCGCCACTGGGAGTAGATACCAATCAAACTGCTGATCGTACCCGCAATACCCACGATGCCGTCGTCGAGCGACGCAAGTCCGAGGGCGGAAACTGGGACAGTCAAGTCGCACAGGTCGGAAAAGAGCTGAAGGCGCGCAACAGAGTATTCCCTAGGACGGCCTGTGTTAGCAAATCGATCCTGTGCCGGCACCCCAGGTCATCCGATCACATACTTTTTAAGCTTTTTGGCCTCTACCACATCTTCGCCCTTCTGGGAGTCCAGGGTCTTCTCCTTTTCTTTCAATCGGAACAGCGTGTACACGCCCGCCACAGCACTACAGGCCAGTCCGGCCATCCAGGACCGATAGGCAGACTCTTGCAGTCTCTTGGCAGCAGCGAGTTTGCGTACACCAATGGCGTCCACGACGGTGATGGTGTCGAGGGTCAGGTAACCGGCGTAGCCGAGCTGGCGGCCAACAGCAAGGTAGCGGATAACAGGGTCAACCAGACTTTTGTTACTGGAGGCAAGCGCCGCAGCCTTCAGGTGCTCCACGAACTTTCCAACCCTGAGGATCTTTCGGGTGGTTCCAAACTGCTTCTTGATGGCATTATAAGGGTCGATGGCAGCCTGGGGGCGGTTGGTGCGGTAGAGGTACCAGGCGTAGAAGCGGGAGAAGTATTGCAGGGTGCGGAGGATTTTATCGCGACCGACTAGGGATCATGAGCATTTCCTCGGTTAGCATGAGGACCAACACAGGTGTCCCTTCGCGAGGCAACAAATGGAATAGCACGTACCTGTTGTTGCGACAAAGCGCAAGTAGTGCGCCAGAGCAGGGTGGTAAACCAAGGCGTCCGCAACCATGTTGGCGATATCTGCGTCACAAGAGCGGGAGATGGCGGTTCGTCGGTCGGAGGAACAAAGCGTCTCTGGGAGCGAAGTGGGGAGAGTGAAAGGGAAGATGACAGGCCAGCTGGCAGGGGAGAAAGGGGAGTGAGTATGCTTAATGTAAATGTAATGATGTATAGATACAGTATAGTCAAACTCCACAGAGGGTCGAAGGGAGAGAAGACGGGGAAGCGGAGGAGGGAGAAGAGGGAGCTGCGATCCGGTCTGGGGGGTATCGGTAAATGAACACCAACGACGGTGATCGACCGTGGTTGGGGCGCCATGGGACCTCGGCTGCTCCGACCATCCGACCTCGCTCTGCCCCGTGCCGGCGCTGTCACAGGTCTTTGTCACCGCCTTCCCCTTCCTGTCTCTGTGATATGAACTGCCAGAACAACCCAATGTGGAGGCGGTCAGCTGCTGATGGGATCAGGCATGCTCCAGGCTTCATTTGGATGCTCGTTGTATGGAGTACCTTACTGTTTGTGTATATTATACTACTCCGTGCCTTAGACACGTCGGGATCTCAGAACGTACAGGCGCGGAGGGGTCAGAGAGGGGGAATCTCGACTGCTCGACTAGGTAATTATCCGGGCGGGAAGACCAACGCTCTCTCTCCTAGTAGTTGGGAAGGTCATCTTATATGACAGCCAGTATCCTGCAGAAATTCCTTCTCAAACCATGGAGTAGAGAGACCTCTTGTTGCACCTTCAGGGAGACCTCAACCGGGTACTGGGGTTATTTCTTGCCTCAGGCCGTGGTGATTAGTTAAATCCCCAGGTATGATGACTAAGGCCTGAGGGCCATTTTCATTGGTGGAAAATTCCCAACCGCGGGCCTGCCTGTTTGGGGAACGTGTTTGGGGCGCGGCCTGGTAAGCACACGGAGGAATGTCTACCGACCAACGTCATCGCCCAGACGCATCTCCTGTATGAGTTACAGCAGGTTGCAGACCTGGCTACCTAACTACGACTACTTTCAACAACATGGCTGTTCACAACAGCCGGAATATCAAGGTTCGGGACAGAGGGCCTTGGCCCATCCAATCTTTGAAGCAGACTGCCGCCACCATGCCTGGTTATATACAAGTCCTGATCTGAGGAATTAATGTCTTGAGCCTTTCACATCAACATCCCACGCGTGCCCCACTGAGGGGTCCAGCTGGCGGGGTACTACCGGTCCTGGCCAGAGTGCCAGACTTCAGAATGCAGCACTTAGTAACTGGAGAAAGGCACCCGCAGCCAGTCACGGCTGAGAGCGCCCCTCTATCCGTATCTGGGGGCTTCTCAACCCCCACCGGAGTCTCCTACCGGCCTGCTCAAGTTCCTCCTATTTCTATCTCTGCTCCCCCTCTTCACTCTCTCTCTCTTCTCCTCCCCTCTCTATCCCTATACCCCTCCGCTTCTCGTCCCATCTCTCAACTTTTCCTCTACTCTTATTTGCTCCAGGCATCCTTTGACAATGTCTCTCGGTAAGAAGGTTACCCTGAACTCCGGTGCTGAGATCCCGTAAGTCTTCTTCTTCCTCCCTCCCCAGCGCAGACGTTCACTCATCTCAATTAGCCAACTGGGATTCGGTACCTGGCAGTCCGCACCTGGCCAGGTCGGCGATGCTGTCTACGAGGCTCTGAAGGCTGGATATCGTCACTTGGTAGGTTCTATCCGGCCCAAATAGATGCAGATTGACTAACTGGACTAGGATTTGGCTACGATGTAGGTCTCCACCGTCTCTTCCAGGCACAGGCTAATCCTTCAAAGCTACGAGAACCAGCGCGAGGTTGCGGAAGGTATTAAGAAAGCCTACAAGGATGTTCCGGGCCTCAAGCGTGAGGACCTCTTTATCGTAAGGGCAACCAGTTTGCGCTTGTTATCGGTATGCTAACTGCCATTAGACATCTAAGCTGTGGAACTCGTATGTTTAGCAACCCCGAAGTGAGCGCTAGTCTGACACCCACCAGCCAGCATGACCCTGCTGTTGTCGAGAAGTCCCTGGACGAGTGCCTTGCCGAGCTCGAGCTCGAATACCTTGATGTGCGTCTATTAAGCTGCCCTATGTCTTCACGGCTAATCAGTAATAGCTCTACCTCGTCCACTGGCCCGTCGCCTTCACCACCGGATCCGAATATTTCCCTCTCGTTCAGAACAGCTCTGTTGAGGGTGGCGATGTCGTGATCAATGATAGCGTCTCTATTGTCGACACCTGGAAGGCCATGACCAAGCTCCCCAAGAGCAAGGCTCGCACTGTCGGTGTCTCCAACCACATGGTCCAACACGTAAGTCAGCTGCCCTGGCAGACCTACCGATGCTTATTCGCGTAGCTCGAGGCTATCATCAACGCTACCGGTGCCGTTCCCGCCGTCAACCAGATTGAGCGCCACCCCGTCCTGCAGAGCACCGAGCTCATCGAGTACTGCCAAAAGAAGGGAATCCACATCACTGCCTACTCGGTATGTCCACCCTTTGTTATCATAGTCTGAAAGCTAATGTGACAGGCCTTCGGTAACAACGGCTTCGGCGTCCCTCTGTTGGTCACCCGCCCTGAGGTCAAGGAGGTCGCCGAGGAGGCCTCCAAGAGACTTGGCACCACAGTCACCCCCGCTCAGGTCGTCCTAGCCTGGTCCCAGGTCGGTGGCCACAGTGTCATTCCCAAGTCGGTGACGCCTTCCCGCATCCAGGAGAACTTCAAGGAGGTGGAGCTCACACCAGAGGAGGTTGCTAAGGTGTCTGAGCTGGGCAAGGATCGCAGACGGTACAACACGCCGTATGTCGCCAACAAGCCCCGCTGGGATATCAACATCTTTGGTGAGGAGGAGGAGAAGCCTGCCTCACACCAGGTTGTTGTTTAGTGTGGTTATTGTTACGAATGATGTATAATGGTGGTATATAGACTGTTAAAATGAGGACGTCTGATCAATAACTCCAGTCAACCCGTTGATTCTATTTTTAGGCAGTCTGCAAACGGACCTGCCAATAGTGTTTCAATTTTTCCCAGGTGCCAGGAATATGTTTAATTGTGCGTCATCACTGCTCTATTATGCTAAGAACTGATCCACACCAAGGAACACCCACGCTCCTACTATAAAGTCGAGCCAGCAAACTAATAGGGAAGACATCTTGGCGCAGTGCCAGAGCAAGATCTGTACCATAATCAGTACCAAAACTACTACCTGGCAATCTTCGGAGGCATGGAAAAATGTGCGGAGAGTATAGGGCACTTTCATGGTCAACAGGTGCAACCCCAGATATTACTCGTGTAGACTTTCACAACCCAGCCCTTACAGTTGAGAACTCCAGCACTTTTAAGCCGTTATCCATCGCTCTGTACCCCATACACAGCCAAATTCTGCATACATATAGTAGTCTAGGAAAGCCACCATTCTAAGTTGGATGATTGTCAGTTTATATATGTCCACCCACCTGCCACGCCTTCATGCTGTTAATGGAGGGCTGTAATAGGCGGGTCTAGGTACCAGAAAGTATTGATATGAACTTGTATGGAACTTTTCAACCCCTCACACAGCGCCCAGTATAATGAGCTCACCGCCTTGACAACTGAATATATATTCTCTGCGCAGACCCACTAAGTAGGTGGATAGTAAGTAATTATCGATTAATCTAGTACCTTATTCCTCCAGTTTCAACTTTCTCTCGAAGTGACGTAAATACTCTCGCAATTTTCTCATATTGCTATCCTCCTTGGTTATCCATCGAAATCCTACACGGCCATTACTGTCACCAAGCCACGCCTATGCCGACGAACTACCGGGGCCCTTATTCTTAGCTTGTTAGGCAGTTGCTCAAGAATCGGCCTCATCATTGTCATAAACTAAGATCTATTAATCTCCTAGCATGTTTTTATTTGACTGGAGGCATCATTACGGCTTCTCTATCGACCTTCTTTGTGATGTTGCGCGTGTTTACGTTGTTTGCTAAATGCCGAGGGAAAACCGGTTCGGCCGGGGCCAAACCACATCGGGATGGGTTCCAGTCGCGGTATCGACCCTGGGCGGAGAAACGAATCATGAAACACGATGACGAGCCTTGTCTGAGTTTACTTCAACTACGGAGCTTTCATCTCTGCATTCTCCCCTGCTTTCTCACTCCTCTCTCCCTCTTTTCGGTCGCGACACCTCATGTCCATCCCCTCGTTCCCATCTTATGGGGAAACCCCTTTCCAGCTTGTGCGCTGTGCCTGAACGATGCCCAACTCTGTGTTGCCTACATGGCCCTACAGTGACGGAAGAAGAGAAAAGGGTCAAAGCATGTCGGCATTTGCTGTCCGCTGAAGAAGAAACAACATGTAAGATGAAAAATATGACAAAAATCCACAACCCCGCTAACACGAGTCCCCGCATCGTTTAGATGTCGGTCTTGAACGAAGTCAGACGCGCCTTGATTGCCTCCTCCGATTCATCCGTATCCAGCTGCCGCAGAATACCACTCCCAACGTCATAAATCAACCCGTGAATCTGAAGCCCCCGCTCGTGTATAGCATCCAACACTACATTTTTCTGCTTTAGTAGCTTGACTCCCTCCAGCACGTTTAATTCAACCAATTTGAGATTGGCCTGGTCGGGTGACAGTGAGTTCAACAGAGCTAGGTTTTGCTCGCGCAGCTGGCGCAGGGGTAGCAGCCACGGATCCAGGATGCCTAGCTGCTTATTGCCCAGGGCAGCGGCAACGCCACCGCAACTGGTATGGCCGGAGAGGACGATATGTTTAACGCGCAAGTGACGGACGGCATACTCTATCACAGCGGAGGAACTCAAGTCTCCGGCATGGATGATATTAGCGATGTTGCGGTGGACGAAGACATCTCCGGGCTTTAGGCCGAGGAGGGTTGTTTCAGGGCATCGGGAGTCTGAGCACCCGATCCAGAGGATGTCCGGGTGCTGGCCATTCGCAAGCATGGGGAACAGGGAGGGATCCTCCTTGGAAATCTGGGCCGCCCAATCCCTGTTCTGATGCAGAGCAGAGGTGAATCGGTCTGAAGAGGCAATGTTAGCACATGCTCGAGGTTCAGCGGTCGAAAAGCGAGCGGCTTGGTGGGATAGGCCAGCCGCAGGACGGGCACGCCGAAGACAAAAATGCTGGCTCGAGAGCCTTGCTGCAGTCCGGTTCCAGCGGGCAGGAGTCGCACTCGGCGAAACAGTCTTGTGGAAATCATGAGGGAAGAAGGGGCTATGGGAAAAGGGTGTCTGCCCCCGACGTCGGGAAGGGGGAAATGAGTCAATTGCCAAGGGGGTACAAAGAACGGGAGACCAGGGCCAGATCCCGCGGTCACGATCCGTCTGTGGTACAAAATCCGGGAGGATATCTATGAGGTGAAGCCACGGGAATACAGGAAGTGCGAGACCGAAAGCCACCTGGTTGACGACAGTGACAGCAGAAAGGCGTTGAGGGAGGAAAGGTCGATTCTGTGGGCCGCCGCCGCTTCGCAAGTCTATCCAGAAACGCCAAGAAGGGGCACGAGTGTTGAGGCTGTTGAGAACGTGCTCACGTACCTGTGGTGTTGGCCATGGTATATGATGAGTATCGTGCTCGGGGGATTCCGCGACCAGATTTCGAGCGGAAAGTCGCCTCTTAGGTCTTGGGGTTCAATATTTTCTGCGCTGGAAAGGAATGCTGCTGATCTTCATCCCCAACGCTTGGGGGCGCTCCGAACCCTGCAAACCCTGCAAACACAGATCACGTGAGCCAATGACAAGCGGGGAGATGTCATCGTTGAATGCCGAAGCTTCGGCATTCAACGGCAGACTTTGTTCCTGAGTGACAGACAGCGTACCCCGTAGGAGCGTAACAATCCCGTATGCCAGGCAAGGCATGTGCCACCGCATGTGATAGGTTGTGCACCATCACGAGTAAATTCTACAGATATACTGATGGCCTCGAAGCTGAGTCGTTGTCTTTACACGTGATCTCAACTTGCCGGAGCTGTCATTCGGCTAGTCACGTGGTTACGGTACAAGTCGTCTCCAGATCTGGAATATTGATATCAGCCTCAGGCAAAAAGTTCTTCAGAGCCATCCGCCGGATAGTTATGGGTTTGTCGATCTCGCGCCCACGTCATTGACGGACAGGAAATGGGCCGGCCACTGATACCACTAGTAGTGGTCATGTCATTGTCATTAATGCCAAGGAATCCAGACTGACAGCAGCAGGCCCGACATGGGATACTAACTACGGAGCTGCAGGGCTAGTATATATATCCATCTACTAGTACTGCCGGCTCAAAGCAGATTTCTGACAGGATGGATGTATGTATCAATCAGGCTAGCAGCCATCTGTAGCTGTGCACTAGTAGCCACATGGCAATCTGCAAGGTAGATCGGATCGGAAAGAAGGTTGATCGGATCGGAAGGAAGTGGACACTGACTAGATACTAGTGGGCATGCAGCGCCAGATCCTAGTGGGGAAGGTGGTGCCATGGCTTTATGTCTATCTACCATGCTACGCGAGAAGAGAAAGGGTTATCAAAGACTCATTGGAACAAATCAATTCACCGGGCCCTCATGAAGGGGGCGGTTTTGAAATAAAAAAAAAATAACATCGCTGAAATCCGAGAAATGTTGAAACTATGTACATCAATCAATGCTTTCAATGCTCAATTCTTCAGTGCTTTCATGCCGTGAGGGGGCCACGCCCGCTTACAACTTGCCCTTGTTGTAGCGCTCGAAGGACGAGACGGGGGGAGCGGAGTTGGGGTTGGGGTGGTGCTTCTTCAGGGCCATGGTGACGTTGTACTCGAGGTCGAGCTGGGCCTTGGGGTCCTTAGTCTGGGGCTTGAACTCGACAACGAGGTCGTCCTTGACGGCGAAAACGGAGTCGATGTCGAGATGAGGGTCGTCACTGGGGTAGATCTGGTTGATGACGGTGGCGTAGTCGGGGTGGGTGATCATGAGGTGGATATGGGCGGGACGCATGGGGGAGCGGTCCATGATGTTCAGGAGGACACCGGCGGGACCGTCGGTGGG
This sequence comes from Aspergillus heteromorphus CBS 117.55, assembly GCF_003184545.1. Classification (NCBI taxonomy): domain Eukaryota; kingdom Fungi; phylum Ascomycota; class Eurotiomycetes; order Eurotiales; family Aspergillaceae; genus Aspergillus; species Aspergillus heteromorphus. Next base: position 171,756 of record NW_020290419.1, read on the forward strand.
CAGAGAGTAAGGGGTCGGGTGGTAGCAGTACCAGTGGAACTCGCCCTTCTCGTTGGAGCGGAACTTGCCGCGGAGGTTGTTCTCGGACTGGTTGTCGTCCTGGAAGTCATACTGGCCGTTGGCCGACGCCTGCCAGATGTCGAGCACGGCACCGGCGATCGGGGCGCCGGTCTCCATATCCTTGAGGACACCGTGCATCAGGGTGACCTTGCCGTTGGGGTTGGGGTCCTGGATGATGCTGTCGCCAAGCTCACGGAAGGGGGCGTTGGGAGACCAGAAGGGGCCGAGGATGACGTTGGAGGTGGGGGAAAGTCCCTGCTCGGTGACAATCTTGTTGGCGATCTCGTCGACAAGGCTGGAGAAGCCGAGTTAGCACTGATTTGTCTTCTTGCGCGGAGGGTGTTTCGTTGGGAGGACTTACGATTCCAGACCGATGACATCGCAGATACGGTGACCCTCGTTACGGACGGGAGTGCTGATCTTGCCGATGGAGTTGACGAACTCAACACCCATCATCCACTCGGCGGAGGTGAGCTCGACCTCGCGGGCGAAGTCATGGATGTGACGGATCAGAGCGCCCAGGACCACGCGAGCGCGCTCGGGGGTCTTGGGTCCCATGGCGTTGACGACATAGGGAGTGAAGTTGGGGTCGAAGCGGGGGTTGGTCGACATGGTGGATGGAGGTTGTGGTTGTATGGGGGGAAGCAGGGAGTTGGAGTCTGGATGAGGAGAGAGGAGAGGAGAGAGAATGGAGGATGGTGAGTGGAAGAGTCGAGCAGAGCGGCCGACTCGAAGGTCTATATAGACGGTCGCGACGGGGCGTGGCAATGGCTGGGGATAGTGAGGGCGCAGGCCGGCGACGGCAAATCATTCGGCTACCCGTGCGTGTGGGGGCGCCGCAACGGGGGAAAGAACCGTCGCCACATGCCGAATGGTTGGATGGCCTGATGGCCGGCCAGAGCGCTGCCCGGATCTGGCTGGTTGAACAGCCGAGTGGCGGCAGCTCCGTCTACTGAGCTAGCCGGATCGACTGGGGTCACCTGGGCCTTCCATCTAATGGCATCTGGCCCAAACCAAATCCGAGAAAAGTCAAACGCTGGTCTTCTCCGCGTCGCTCCGCGTCGCTCCGCAAATCGCAGGCGATCTGATTATGCGCAGGGGGGCGCGGGGGAAAGCAGGGGAAGCAACCGGGGGCCGGGGATGCTCTTACCCGCGGCTAAGACCTCTTCTCTACTGTTCTCTGCCTTCCCCGGGATTCCCTCGCCGCCCACGTGCCGGGCCCCTCTGTCTTCCCGCCCGGCAAGGTTCGCCCGCCTCCATTGCCGCCACCCTGACCGGCGGATTTAGAAGGGCCCGGATTGGCCAGACGAGAGCCGTCACTCTAGATGCTCACGTGAGTCCTTTCGACCCTGGGCCATCCCAACTAATACGAGGGCTTAAGGTTAGGCTTTTTTGCCGCGGCGTCAAAATATCCCCGGCAGGGAGAAAGTGGCACTGGAACTGATTTTGAGTTGAATTCTATGAAATGGGTCTAGTTATGGAAATGGAACTTTCCCACCGTCCACTCTGTTGTTGAATAGAGACCACCAACCAACCAACTCGCCCTCCTAAGTCAACTACTATCACCTACCTACTCCTACCCATCCCTAAGAATTACGTAGCCAGAATAGCATCCAGCCAGCCTCCCGCCGGCCACTCCTCCATCCCATCACGAGAGATTAACATCCTGGAAAACACTCACGTCCCAGATTCCCGTCATATCAAACGGAAACCCATCCATCGTCCCAAATGTCCCCGAAATACTCATCATGTCGTCCACGATATCATTATTAGTCTGCGTCTCGGGCAGCGATATCGCCGCCGGATTGACAAGCTGATTATCCGGCTGCATGAAGGTGTGGTCCGTGGTTGCGTTGCTATTGGGGTTGTTGTTTCTAGGGAGTCGGTTGAGGAGGCGCTCGCAGTGATCGAGGCACATGTCGGCCACATCCCAGTCTTCTTCCTCGCGTACGCGGTGGAGAATCGACCGAAAGGTTTCAACGTTCGTGAGGCAGGAGCGGGCGACTTCCGGGTCGGTGGTTTCAAGGGCGCATCGGACGAGGAGGGTGGCGGTTGTGGTGAGGTGGAAGGCGCTATCTTTCAGGGGGGTTAGTCCAGTATTTTGTTGGGGTTGGGTTGGGTGTCTCGGGGAAGGGAGGTGGTGCGTACAGGGAAGCCAGAATTCCTGGAAGTTTTCTTTCTGTAGGGAGGAGATAAATTGCACGATCTCTTCTGCAGATTGTCGGCATTCGGTTTGGAAGTAGCGGCGAGCTTCAGGGTTATCTCCCTCGGTATTATTGACTTTCTAGAAGGGAGTTAGGACGATTATACGGAATGAATAGTCTGGCGAATGGTACCCACGTTCAGCTCTACGCGGCTGACAAGCATCTTCACGGCCAGGAAGCCTAGTTGCAGACTGCTTGTCCCCGCGATACGCTCCTCAGAAGAGCTTAGAGGGGGGGTTTGTAGCCAGTTAGGGAGGGAGTCCTCCCATGCATCAAGATCGGTTCGGATCTGCCGCACCTTCTTCGTGATTTCGCGGTGGGCTTGGTATTGGAGACCGTAGACGAGTGGCAGCAACTCTCCTAGGATTTCGGTGAGCCGGCACAGCGCGATGTGGCAGTGAGTAGCGCGGATGCGCTCGGGGGTGCGAGAGGCCTGAGGTATCAGTACATCAACGGTGGGAAGAGGGACATCGTATTGATTTTTGGCGATCTGAGGAGGCACGCCATGGCCAAAGCTCCCCCTGTTCGCTGTCAGCCGCTGAAAGGTTGGATGTAAATAATGAGGATGCGCTCACCAGCGATCATGTATCACAACGGCCCACCATAGTCTTATGCGATGATTCTTTTCGGCCCGGGATAATTTCCAGTGGCTGGGATCCCGGTTTAAGCCCAGACAATGTGCAAGGGAAATCATCCGACCGCAGCTGATGGCATTTCCAGTCATAGAAAATATCGGACGACCGGTCAGGTCAATGAGAGCCGCACTGATTGTTGAAAGACCCGGGGCGGAGAACTCCTCGTGTAGAGCGGCTACAGTCATGTTGACCGCGTACCGGGGATCTGGCTTTGGATGACAAGCCAGTTTGGGTGTGTGTTTCCAGTAGACCAGCGACATTGAGTAAACCTGGCAGAGGAGAGAGGCCGGCGGGTCTCCTGGAGACTTGGAAAGAAAGGCATCCCAGAAGCTTTCCCCATCAAAGATAGGGAATGCTGCATTGAATCTGTTGATAAATCTGATACCTAAAGTTAGTGCTCTAGCCTAGATCCTAAAACCACGGGAGGCGTACAGTCTGACTAGGTCGTGCTTGAAAGGTCCGAGAATCTGTTCCAGGATTTCCTTCTGATTCTCCCCGGGAGGAACGCCAACGCGCATGCCTTGCCTCCGTCGGGAGACTGTTGTGTAGAGGATTGGTTTCTGTGGGTCGCTTGAATAGACATTATATGGTTGATTTTTCGGCTCCACAGATCTGTTGGTTCCCTCAGGTGGTATATACCGCTCAATCACCTGGGCATCCTCGGCCACGACAGGTCCGACTATGAGAACTGATTCATTGTGGGGATCTTCGATTCCTTGGCTTCTGGACTCGCTTCTCCGACGGTCTATCGCTGAGTCCGAATGGGCCCCGCTGGAAGCCTGTCGTCGGCTGGTATTGGAAGGGGAATCGAGGTCTGGGGAGCGCTTGCGCTTCTGACCTAACAATGAAACACGCGTGTGGTCTGGCGCCCATGATTTAGAGTCCCCGTTGTTCATGAGATGGTCATGACTGGGCTCCTCTTGGTAATAACAATCCGCGCCTTGGACCCGACAAAGGAGACACGATTGTCCAGGAATGTCTACTGTACATCGAGATTTGCGTTTCCTACACAAATCGCAGGCCCTAACCTTGTGTGACCGGTATGGTCTGGCTCCAGCATTGAATCCTGGAGAAGCAAGCTTCTGCGAGGAACCGCTTGGAACTGCAGGCGGTGACATGATGAGCCCCCAATGGGATTATCGCTGACTCCAGACAGGCTGCAATAGGCGGCGATTAATGACCTGGCTAGGCTAGGCCATAGACTTCCGCTGACACCAGGCTAGATAAGAGCAGACAAGGTGCGGGATAAGTAGATCCGGCCAGTGGAACTGGTGCGCCTAGGCCAGCACAGTCATCTGCTGATAATCGGGAATTCGCGTCAGACTGGGCTAGATGATTAGACTTGGAGATGGGAGGGGCGTTGGACCAGGAAATGCGGATCATGGGGCAGTGTTGAGTAGCATATCGTTGCAGCGGAGTATGGATCAGGCAACAAAGGCCTCAATCACCTTACTCGGAGGCCGACCTCCTTGCATTTCTGGAAAGATGAAAATAGTAATGCGGAGTATTAAAAAACTTGAATCATAATTCTTATCAGGACTGCAGGTTACGTTGGTGGATCAAAGTGGGGGGGCTGAGTCATCCAGGACGACCAACCACGTGCGGCGATGGGCTGGAGCTGCAGCTGTGGGTGCCTGAGAGAAATGGCATTACTGCACGTGTAAGAAGTACCTTGTATGTGTTTCCCCACTAGGCATTATTCTAGCGGTATTCTCCAACAGCACGTGGTGTGATATGTCAGAAATTTGCCAAAGACCGTTCTCACGTTTGCGGGGAGGAAGGAATCCGATCTCGCAGACTGGCAGTCAAGGGAGGCGGTCGAGACAAAGTCACATGACATACTGTACCTTTTCACGTGACATTATGGTGACCAGGGTTGGTTTGTACCCGTCGGTATCACGCGATATTTCCCCAGCTTCCGTTGTTCACGCCCGCCAGAGTGTACGGAGTAGAACACTTTTCGTCTATCATGCCCGACTCTCTTTCAACTGTGCTCTACCTTGATACAATCCCCGCATATATCCTCTCTCCCCCTCCCTTCCTCCCTCCCTCCCTCCCCCCCCCACCCCTCTCTGTCTCTCTCTCTCTCTCTCTCTCTCTCTCTTACCTTGTCATCTCTCCACCGCCGACTCGAACCCCACACAGAACGTATGACCTTCGAGCGCAAAAATGATGCCGCATCTGGACCAAGAAGGCAAAGCAGCCGACAACCGAGCGCGCAAGAAGCGGGGTCCATGGCGTGATCTGCTGATTGGCGAGACACGGGCGGATAAGCCAGTCCGCCCCTCCTTGGGCCGCGTGCCACCAGCCGAGAGCCGACGGTTGAAGTATGGAGTACTCGGTGCACTCCTCCGGATTCCCCTCCCTATATAGAGGGCATCGATGTCCCTCTCGGCCGGAACAGAGACCCAAATCGCTCAGTCGTCTCCTTTATCCATTGACTGCGAGACAACATGGCTCCGAAACGCCCCAACTTCCTCGTCGTGGTTGCGGATGACCTTGGCTTCTCGGACATCGGCTGCTATGGCGGGGAAATTCGCACCCCCAATCTAAACCGCCTGGCTCAGCAGGGCGTCCGGTTTACGGATTTTCATGCCGCTGCTGCATGCTCGTGAGTGGACTCCTGCGCGAAGCTCTCATGTGTTCTTGATATTGATTCCCGTCTTCCTCTTCTGGCAGGCCCACTCGAGCCATGATTATGACTGGAACGGACCATCACATCGCCGGTCTGGGAAACCTCGTCGAATGGACCAACATTTCCGGCCAGAACGGCCCTAAGGGCTCGCAGATGAGTACTGCCCCACAGCGCGGCATGCCTGGCTACGAGGGTTACCTGAATGAGCGCGTCGCCACACTCCCCGAGGTCCTCCGCGACGCGGGCTATCACACCCTCATGTCCGGGAAATGGCATCTCGGGCTCACGCCGGAACGCGCCCCCTCTCAACGTGGCTTTGATCGCTCTCTCGCCCACCTCCCCGCTTGCTCCAACCACTACGCCTACGAGCCTCAGCTACAGGACGCTGACGAAACTCCCACCTTCCTTGAGGCGAGCTACATCGCCCTGCACATGGAAGACGATCAGTACGTCAAGAAACTCCCGGAGGGGTGGTACTCGTCGGATGGATACGGGGATAAGATGCGTCAGTATATCCAGGAATGGCACGATCGGAGCGATGACCGTCCGTTCTTCGCGTATTTGCCTTTCACGGCCCCGCATTGGCCCCTCCAGGCCCCTCGCGAGTACATCGACCAATACCGTGGCGTGTATGATGATGGCCCGGAGGCCCTCCGTCAGAAGCGTCTCGAACGGCTGAAGGCCCTCGGGATGATCCGCGACGATGTTGAGGCGCATCCCGTCGACGCGGAGGAAGTCAAGCCCTGGGAGGAGTTCACGGCTGAGGAGAAGAAGTTGTCCTGCACGGCCATGGAAGTCTTCGCGGGAATGGTGGAGTGCATTGATGCCAACGTTGGCAAGGTTGTCGATTATCTGACTGAGATCGACGAGTTGGATAACACCTTTGTTTGCTTCATGTCTGACAATGGCGCCGAGGGGGCGGCCTATGAGGCTTACCCCATGGTGCAGAGCGGGGTCATGCCTCATCTCCAGAAATACTACGACAACTCACTTGAGAACCTCGGCAACTACAACTCCTTCATCTGGTATGGCCCGCGGTGGGCGCAGGCCGCCACTGCACCGTCCAGGCTGTACAAGGCCTTCACGACAGAGGGCGGAGTGCGCGTGCCTTTCCTTGCACGGTTCCCGTCCAGTGTCACGGCGGGGGATCATGTCCGCAATGGCGGGATCACGGACCAGTTTGCGACAGTGATGGACCTGGCGCCGTCGATTCTTGACATGGCGGGCGTGACGCACCCGGCACCGACGTATCAGGGGCGGGAGATTGTACATATGCGCGGCAAATCGTTCTACCCCTGGGTTGCGGGCGAGAATGCGCGGATCCATGACAAAGATTTTGTCCAGGGGTGGGAGACGTGCGGGCGGGCGGCACTGCGGTTTGGGGACTGGAAGATTGTGTATATCCCGAAGCCGAAGGGGCCGGAGCGGTGGCAGCTGTATAACCTGGTGGAGGACCCGGGAGAGATCCATGATCTGGCGGATCAGCAACCGGATCGGCTGGCGCAGCTGCTGAAGCTCTGGGACCAATATGTGATCGAGACCGGGGTGATCCCTTTGAACCCGGATCTCGGCAATTTCTTGGAGGCGACGGAGGCGCAGATGCCGGAGAATGCGTGGATGGAGTATGACTATTGGAAGAAGGGGGCGAGGGATGAGCCCGAGAAGTTCATGAGAAAGCCCCCCCGGTTTCAGCGGGTGGTGAAGCAGTTTTAGCTGGCTGGCTGGCGAACTCGATCCAATCCAATTCATGTCTCATTCATTAGTCTTGGTGAGCCTGCCCTGTTACGGTAGCTATGTAGGTATTTGCTATCTATCCTCATTAGAGGACTCGGTAAACTCAACAACTCCCCATAAAAACGATACTTGGGTTTTGTAGGACCTATCGATCAAGTCTCCCATCATTCTATTCTCGACTCCTCTCTCCGACAATCTTCAGCCGTAGGTAGGGAAAAACAAGAAGCAAGCGGCAGGCGGTGAGGGTCTCACTATCTCACTGATTCGACCCCCGCAGAGGATCCTCCTACTCTGGTGCGCCCAGTACGATCTCCGCTCCAAGCTTCAACTAGATACTACTAATAACAGGATGTGGTAACGGTATCTATCTGTTGTCCGATGCGGGACAGGGTTTGGATTACCGGATCCATCGAAACACGGCGGGGCGGACCCCGCGGACGCTAGACCGCATCGGGCCAATGAATCCGGGCGTCTTATCGGACGTGTCTTATCTGCGCATCGCTACTCGAGACTAGTACTCCGTACTTACTATCTACTGCTTGCTGGACTTGTTCAGACTCGTTGGACTCGCTCTCGTTACCTCCAGTCGCTTATTTAAAGCTTGCATACATCTCCTCCCTCCTACCCCGATTGTTATACACACTTGCTGGTTGCATCACTTTTCTCAAGTCTCTCCCCATAGACCCTCCTCTCTTGTCATACCCCTACCTACATCTCCGGTTTATTTCTCGCCCTCGCGTTACACATACATACATACCCGCCACCCCGCCCATCATAACCTTAACATTGGACGCTCCCTCCCCGCGCCCACCCGAAGATTGGCACAATACAGGACTCCCTCCCTCCCTCCCTTCCCCTTTATCCCTTCATCCCACTTCCCTTATCACAATGGTTCTCGAGCGCCTCCAGCAATTGAGCCACCAGGTGAAGGCTACTTCGCCTCCGCCCCATCCCTTGGATCCCCTCTCCACTGTTGAAATCGACACGGCCGTCGCTCTGATCCGCAAGGAATATGGCAAGGTCAACTTCAATGCAGTCACCCTCTACGAGCCTCGCAAAGCGGAGATGATGGCCTGGCTGGCCGATCCCCAGAAGGCCCCTTGCCCGGCACGCGCCGCCGATATTGTTGCCATTGCGCCAGGCGGCAAGATCTACGACGGGATCGTCGATTTGGACCAGAAGAAGATCGTCAAATGGGAACACACTCCTGGGGTACAGCCTCTCATCACCATGGAGGATCTGCAGGAGGTCGAATCAATTGTCCGCAAGGACCCGAAGGTGATCGAGCAATGCGCGATTATTGGTATCCCGCAGGAAGATATGCACAAGGTCTACTGTGATCGTAAGCCCTCCCTTCCGGTGTGCTTGTCTTTTTTTGTGCAAAGCCTGACTTGAGTGCAGCTTGGACGATCGGCTACGATGAGCGCTTCGGTACGGACGTCCGTCTGCAGCAGGCTCTTATGTATTACCGCCCTCACATTGATGACTCCCAATACACCTATCCTCTGGATTTCTGTCCCATATTCAACGCCGAAACAAAGCAGGTGATTCATATCGACGTTCCCACGGTCCGCAGGCCCATCAGCAAGGCTCCTCCAAACAACTACCATTCCGACGCCATTGAGAAGGAGGGTGGCTACCGGACAGACCTGAAGCCCATCTACATTACTCAGCCGGAGGGCGTTTCCTTCAATATCAATGGCCGCAGCATCGATTGGCAGAAGTGGAACATCCATGTTGGGTTCAACTACCGCGAGGGTATTGTCCTGAACAACATCACCTTCAATGACCATGGCAATGTCCGTCCTGTCTTCTACCGTCTGTCCTTGGCGGAGATGGTGGTTCCCTATGGAAACCCCGAGCACCCCCACCAGCGCAAGCATGCGTTCGACCTGGGCGAATACGGCGCTGGATACATGACCAACAGCCTGTCTCTTGGCTGCGATTGCAAGGGTGCCATTCACTACATGGACGCTGCGTTTGTCAACCGCGCAGGAGCCAGCACGATAGTGAAGAACGCTATCTGCATCCACGAGGAGGATGCAGGCATTCTTTTCAAGCACACTGACTTCCGTGACGAGTCGGTCATCGTGACCCGTGCGCGGAAGCTGGTCATTTCTCAGATCTTCACGGCCGCCAACTATGAGTACTGTGTGTACTGGATCTTCCACCAGGACGGCACCATCCAGCTGGACATCAAACTGACCGGTATCCTGAACACCTATGCGATGAACCCGGGCGAGGACACCAAGGGTTGGGGCACCGAAGTCTACCCCGGTGTGAACGCACACAATCACCAGCACTTATTCTGTCTGCGTGTGGACGCCAACATTGACGGACCCAACAACACCATCTTCCAGGTTGACGCGACCCGCGGCCCGGGTGAGGTGGGAAGTGCCGAGAACAAGTATGGGAACGCCTTCTACGCCAAGAAGACCAAGTACAGCACGCCGTTAGAAGCGATGGCGGATTACGACGGCAACACCAGCCGGACCTGGGACATTGCCAACACCAACAAGCTTCATCCTTACAGCAAGAGGCCTGTGTCCTACAAACTAGTCAGCCGCGAAGTTCCCCCCTTGCTTCCCAAGGCGGGTGGATTGGTTTGGAAGCGAGCAGGATTTGCTAGACATGCCGTGCATGTCACCCAATGTGAGTATACTCCCATCATATTGCGGACGTAAATATCCTGACTGATCTGGTCCTATCTAGATGCCGATGACCAGATCCACCCTGCTGGTCGCCACGTACCACAGACATCGGGCGAGCCATCCCAAGGTCTACCGGCATGGATCGAAGCCGCGGGTGCGGACAGCTCGATCGACAACACCGACGTCGTGCTATGGCACACCTTCGGGCTAACGCACTTCCCAGCCCCTGAAGATTACCCCATCATGCCTGCCGAGCCGATGACATTGCTTCTTCGCCCTAGACACTTCTTCACTCGGAACCCAGCCCTGGATGTTCCTCCTAGCTTTTCCCAGACGCCATCCCAGCTGGCGGCCAGTGCGGGCTCCTGCTCCTCTTGTAAGAAGAGTGATGGATGCAGCGTGCAGGTTTAAGATTTCGGGTTACATGTGGTTTACTTCGGCGTTGCAGACCATCGAGAATGGTCCTTCCTTTTGTGGATATTATATCATGTTGATTAGCTTTGAATACACCTTTATTTTTTCGATCACTGTTAAAGATCCCACATATTGATCTACGTAAGACCGAACTAGCGATCTGAATTATTAGTTGCGCTTACATCCCGGTCTCGCTGCACCCGAGAGTCGGTTTCTGAACGAAAACACCACGATGACTAGTTAGTACTACCCCTGGACAACCAACCCATCGCTTTTCCCACTTGTCTCCGTCCCGACCGGTTGGTAGACAAGATAGACAGTCTGGTCCCAAGACGAACCTTCAACTTTCGTAACGCCCAATTCAAACTCTCATTACGAATCCCCAGTATAAGCATAATACTGGTCAAGTCTTGGCTCAATCGACCATGAAGACGCGCCAATGCAAGGCTCCGAAACGCGCCGTGTGTGTTAACGGCCGAAGTTACCGAAACGCGCCGAAGCGAGACAACTCGGCAGGTATGTACAGCCTGTTGCCAGTGGAAGGAGCGTTCAACGTCCAGCTGCACCCGCCTGGCGGGTCCGATGTGCATTTCCAATAAAGGCAGGAGGGGGGAGGGGAAGAGGAAGGGGGTCCCTTATCAACAGGGCATTCTCCAGATATCACAGCACGTCAAGGGCAAGCAAATTCACAATGTCAATGCCAATACTGGCTTCTCCGTCAGTCTTACAAACCACAACAGCTGCCTTCACGGGCACGACCCATCATCGGTCACCAAAAGAACGCTCCGACCTGGATCAATACAATCCCAAGTGGCCGACGGGATTCCACAACGCCAGCATCAAGCAGTGGGTGCACGACTACTACAGCACCATCGACAACAAGGATGCGCCCCCGTATGCCGCGGTCGACTTTTACGCTGAAGACGCAAAGATCCAGCTGGGCAGGCGGCATTTGGACCGAGCGAGTGAGTAAACCCGCGACTGACTTTCTCTGAATCTCAGGAGGGATGCGTTAAGCTAGCTGACGTCCCCAGCTTTACTCCAGATGAGCGCCTCCTCGTGGGATCAGGTTGAGTCCCGACGACATAACCCCCGGCAGGCCTACCCTCTGGGAGACGATGCCTACTTGGTTGAGGGTGATGCCACGTACGTGTATAAGAATGGGGAGACCAAGTCGTTCGAGTGGTGTGGAAAGATGCACCTGGTGAAGGTGTATGGGAGATGGGTGATGGATTCTTATAAGACGTATTTTGCGACGGGATACTGAGAAAGCTTCGGTTGACTTTTCTGGTTTTGCCGGCGGCAACCGGCTTCTCAGGGGTGAGAACCCATCCGAGATAGCCAGAGATATAGATACACTCACCGGGTCCATCTGTTTGGACGGGAGCCTATTCTTCAGTTTGTGCAGAGAGGCAACGCTGTACGGAGGATGTTGTACAAAGCACTCCGTACCAAGTCTCTCTGTAGAGAGATTGTTCCGTAGAAGAGGCGTGTAGATAGTCGCGGTGATCCGCGGGTTTCCGCGGGATGGACGAGTGGATCGGACGGCACTACTACTAGTACATAGTAGTAAGTCGCGCATCCGGCAAGACGGCAAAACGATGCATCCCACCCATCCCCCAACCAGGCCGAGTATTTACCGGGCACTTACTCCGCATCTAGACGAGGTCGGGTTAGGGTCAAGCGTCAAGCGTCAAGCGTCAACATACTATCCGTGGGGATCCTTGCTGCGGTGATTTCCGTCATTTCTCGCCCTCCTCATCCGACTCCAGCCACGCGACCACCTCGGCAACCGGCCCGATGAGACGGCGGACACGGCGCAGTGTCGTCCACCTGATCTTCTTCGTCGGGATTCTGTGTCTCATCCTCTTCCTTAACCGACCGTCGCCACCCAGCCGGTCCTTCGCCTGGACCACCGTCTCGTATGAGACCACCGCTACCCGCCTGCCCGAGGCCCGGGGCGAATGTCCCGGTCTGGCAGAGACCGACAAACCCGTCCTGATCGTGTCGCGGGTTGCCGCGGATGACTCCAGCTGGCTCGCGCCGCTGGCGGAGCGGTATCACCTCTGCGTATACACGGCGGACGCACCGCGCGACCCGCGGTCGAAGCAGCTGCAGGTGCCGGCCAACCGGGGCCATGAGGCGATGGGCTACCTGACCTTCCTGATTGACAACTATTCCCATCTCCCCGCGGCGGGGATGGTCTTCGTGCACGGCTCGCGCTGGGCATGGCACAACGATGCCCCGGACTACGACAACGCGGCGCTGCTGGCCGCGCTGAACATCACCACCGCCCTAGCACCCTGGGGGTACCACAATCTCCGGTGCGACTGGAGCGTCAGCACCTGCTCCCCGAAGACGCCCGCCCAAGGCAGCCTGGAGCTGTCGATGCAGTCTGTTCTGGAGCCGTGGAGCGCGCGGACGGCGTCGGACGTGGCTCTGCCGGGCGCGCTGGCCTCCCTCTTCGGCGGTGATCTCGAGAGCAGCCGCGTGCTGCTGGGTCGGAACGACGCGGTGCGGGCGCAATGCTGCGCGCAGTTCGTGATCAGCCGCGAGAGCGTTCGACAGCACACGCGGGACGAGTACGTCGCGTTGCGGCAGTGGCTGCTGGATGGGAGGGACGAGAGCCTCTCGCCCAACCGCCGAGCGGCGCCACGGGATGACCGCGTTGCGGGCCGCATCTTGTCTTATGTGTGGCACATCTTGTTCATCCAGCGCCGGAACCTTTATCCGGAGGGGCTGGGCGGGAGTATCGACCTGGAGCGACTGAATTCGATTGCGTGTCCCCGAGCGGAAGACTGCTACTGTCGCCTGTATGGACGGTGCGATCTCTCGCCGTGCAGCGACGGGACTTGCTATGGGCAGTACCAGCTGCCTCGGGATTTCAAGGTTCCGGAGTGGGTGACTCAGGGGAAGGCATGAAGGGCTACCGTAGCAGATGGTGACGGGATAGACTTTTGTTTCTTTGGCGAGGATGAAGCCTGGCAAGGACACCCAGTCATCAAGGCATCAAGGCATCAAAGCAACGTCTTCAGGCATCAAGTGCTCGGGCGATGCTCTCAGGCACCAAATTGTCCAGCGTATTTTGTAATGCATTTACTTGTTTCCTCCAGAGGATCAAGCTAACAGCTTCTATTCTATCTAAATATTCTTCTTCTTCTACATCTACCACCTTACTTACTTCTAGTTATCTTCTACTTTCGACTTTTAGCATGTTGTTTTAGTTACCGTTTTGAGAGCCCACTAATCAGCGGCCTCTATTCCGGCCCTGCCCGTCGACCACTGACGCACCCCATCAAATCTTCGCCACAAGTCTTGGAATCCTGCCCAATAAGTAGTCACATAAACAGCTTGGTTTCAAGACAATAAGCATTGTTGTCATCTAAGAGCTGCACGGGGCATGTTTACGCGTCCCTCTTGCTTTGTCATTTGTATGCGACACACAAATGAAGAGTCGCTGACTACACCGTATAACAGCCGGAGGTACTCGGTACTCCGTACAGATAGCGGAATGGGTGAACACGCCTATATAGCAATCCAGGCCGGCCAACGGGACAGTCATTCTCCATATATATCTATCTATGTCATAATGGAATAGTGGGATGGTGGACGTTGCCAATGATGCAAGTGCGTATGTAAGTATAGTACATATGTACTCCATACGCACGTTGCGGATCAACCCGGAACCAGACATGGGAAGGAGTTCGCAACCCGACCATTAACTATTAAATAGTTAACTAGTTATGCGGAGTCACTCAGGCAGCCAAACCACCAGCACCCACCAGGTCCAGGTCCAGGTGATGCTGACACTGACAGCCTGATTTGGGGGTAATCATAATCCCCTGACCACTGACTGACCAGACTGACCACTGAGAGAGGGAGGGGGGCTAGTCCCGTCGGGGTCACGTTATCGCCAGTATCTGTCACGGGACCCACAATCCCAATGTTGTGGCGGGGTTGGACCCGGCCCCCCCCCCCCCCCCACGGGGAACTCTCTTTTGCAGTTTGCAGTTTGCTCCTTTCATGCGATGATGACATGCGACATGCGACATGCGACATGCGACATGCCGAGCATTCCTGTCAAGCTGTCAATACGTCACCTACATCTGATGCCGACGGGTTCCATCCCCCTTAGCGCTCATTCAGCGGCGTAGGGGAGGTAAGACCCGGATCGCTTCACTTACCTCGAGACCAAACCGAAAGTCCGAACGGAATGTGATGGGCGCGACCCCCCTCCTCCCCGCCGTCCCGAACCGAAACGAACCATACTGGGTTGCTCGAGGCATGGCGTTCTACGACGAAAAGGGAACGTCAGAGATATATCTCGTGGGCAGAGGAGGCTGGCTCAGGATGATTTCTCGCCAAGGTCGGGGCGGATGGTAGCTCTCAGTCAAGTGGCGGGTTTGAGGTTCAGAAACATATCTTGGTTGGGTTACAGTGTTGTTTTACGCTAGGTGACGAACAAGGGGGGCGGTATAGAAGCATACATACTAGAGGGAGGAGAATGCTGGGTAGGCTGTCGGTCATGAGGATGGGCTGTGAGGGCTGGTCCTAGCAGATCAGATGAGCGGTCGCGAAGCATACTATCTATGGTAATAAAAACACTGCCCTATCATGGATTGAGTAGGCTTAATGCAGTCGCGCGGCAATAGAGCGATATATGATAGAGCAAAGGCTGAGGAAAATGGGGTCGCGACGGGCGAAAGGGGGTGAATATACGTGGGATTCAAGGTAGCAGAGCCCCTCTGATGGATAATCCATGATTCCTTTCGATATAGGCTAATAGGGTGAAGGACGATTGGAAAGGGGGGGGGGGGGGTGTCTGGGAGGATTTCGCGGTTTACTACATCTTATCTTAAAGTGTAAATGGCGGGCTCATCTCTGGATGTTCGAACACCTGCGCCGCAGGCCACAACAGGCCAGCCGTCTCAGGTTAATTGATTACTAGTAGTAGTACTATTGAGAAGATAGGAAGAAAAAGAAAAGAAAGAAGTGATATAAAACGCCGACCTGACACCAAGGAGATCCAGAAGTTGGTAATAACACCGAAGGCGCTGTTGCAATCGACGAGTCAACCGTACAACAATGCAGTGTGGCACGGTCGTAGAAACTCAAGTCCGGCTGGACTTGTTTTAGTGAGTTCCGCGGCGCTTCCGGCGACGGAGACTGAGGGCCTTTCGAAGGGAAGCGAAGGGCTTGGGCGGTGGGGCGTTGTAGAAAGGGTCGTTTTTGAAATCCTCGTCGGTGAATTTCTGCTGAGACAGTTAGCGACACGTAGGGACATGGTGGACGACAGCTGAGACTGACCTGACCGGGACAACGCATAAAGTTCCCATACTCGTTCATCATGTTGGTTCCCTCCTCGTATTCGTACGTACGGCCTTCCAGGTCCGTGTGACCTGGAGGATAGAAGGCCACCCCATCGAGAGGACGGTGACTATCCATGCAGTCGCTAATTTTATCCATCGGAGTGGCCTTCAAGGCTTCTGCGGTGGAGTCTTTGAGCGCCTCGACCGGGCTCTGCTTGGTATCGTAATTCCTCTCAGGGTACACCGCATCGTAAGGCCCTTCGTGGTGGTACTGGAGGATACTGGCGCTGTCCAGACGATCGATCACGTCGGGGTTGACCAGCAACGAGTGACGAGAATACCTCGTCGGCTGCGAGGAGGTCGACGGGCTGCCGCGGCGGTGGTGCCGCGAGCGGTGGCGAGAGGGAGGGCTCTCCTTCCTCCCTTGTGGCGGCTCGACGGGATGATGTTCGGGGGAGCCGGGGTAGTAGACGGACGGGAACGATGTCGAGCGCTGGCGGTTCAGCGTCCGATGGCTTGTGGAGGGAGAGAGGTAGCACTGGTATGGGTTGAAACTGTTCATTTCCAGCTCCGTATTCACGGGGCTGTACCGGTGGGGGAAAGAGGCGGCCGAGTAGGCCGGAAGAACGGCGGAGGCCATCGCAAAGAGGCGAAAGGCGAAGAGAAGCCGACGGAGGATGGTGGGAGGGAGAAGAAGACAGACGATGGCCTGGAAGGGATCCGAAGAAGGCCTGATGGCGGGTATATATAGGGATGGCGATGTCTACCCTATAAATGTATGTAGGCACCTAATAGTAGGAGATACTAGTGACTGCGGTATGCAGCCCGTAACTCAAAACAGTGGTGGGGCTGGCAGCGGTGAGGTAAGGTGCGGATGGATGGATGGATGGATGAGTACTGTGTACACGCCTGGAGGACACGCAGGGAGTGGATTTGATAGATTTGAGGGGAATTTGGCAGATTTGGGGACAATGGGAGAAAAGTGGAAGATCGATCGCAGGGGGAGGGGAGGCAGCGGAAGAAGTAGTAGAAGTAGAAGAAGGAGGAGAGCAAGACGGCCGAAGAAAGAAAAGGAAAGGAATGGCAGGGCAGGAAAAGTCAGTTTTCATAGTCGATAGTCAGAGTCAAGTCATTAGGGAGTCATGGTACATCCATTGTTAGTCATCTACGGAGCGCATGCACGCACACACGCTGTCAACCAAGGGACGGGGCTGAGTGTGAGCCGTGACATGATGAGTTGCGCATGATGGATCCCACAGTTTGTACACTATAGTATCTACACACTGTGAGGATCATCCGGGGGTCACCTTATCGATAAGGATAGCGCCGGAAGGCCAGGAAGACTAGACCCGTTCGGTTACATCGGATCCTCCTCGATGATGAAATCGATGGGATCGAGGAAATTGTCAAACAGGATGCGGGAGGGGTTCGCGCCCAGGGCTACTAGTACTGTGACGCGGAAGGCTCCGTCTCTCAGGCACCCTCCAGGTCTAGGCTTCAGGACCACTCCAGATGAACGGGAAGGGCTTCCCCCCCCCTGGTCGATGCGAGTGGAACCTGAGTGGCAACCCTTGCCATCATGATTGTCGCGGTGTCGTCACACGGGGTGGGTGTGTGCAAACTGCGACGAGCCGTTTTACCGACCGGCTGACTAAATCGCAGTCTTGACATCATCATCATCATCCTCCTCGACATAAGCCGCCCACCCGAATGGAAGGACTGCTACTTCTTGCCTGCATTCTCAGTTCACTGGTATGCATGATCATTACATCATATCTATCAGTATCGACAGACTGTCAGAATTCAGAAAAGATGGCTGGCTGCCGGGCCCAATCTTAAGCTTATCGCTAGTACTTTGATGGCTGGATTTCTCCCGGCCAGTCTAGTCCGGAAACGAGTCTTGGTATGCGACTAGAAGCACAGTAGAAGCACGCGCCAGCCATATCTGTCTGCGCTACCAGGGCTTGCATGGTACGTACATTCCCTCCTACGGCTGAGCAAATCAGTATCATCACCCATCAGCCGCATCACATGTTCATTCGCGACTCACTGCACGGGTGGTTACACAGGATCTACTATGTAGACGATTCAACGAACCCTCAGGAACCAGGGACGCGATCTGACGATTCTTTACTTTTGCTCCGCGGGACCTGACACCCACCCACCCATGGCTTGCGTCTTCTGTCAACCACTGCGAGGTGACATTATCCGCGGTCTTCCATTGCTTCATGCCTGTCTCACATGAGGATAGCCGTGTCTAGACTTCCAAGACCCGGTTGTCAAAAATGGTGGGAGGGGCTAGATCCATGATCCACAAACTCATTTGGTGTTTTTCCGTCCCGCCAGTTACTTGTCACTTTGTCGGCCACATTCTACCTCCCTACCTGTTCACAGTGAGTTCACCAAAGTAATCTTTTCATGAAGATGTATTGTAGATAATCCTCTGGCTCTGATTACTATTACCTGAAAGTTTGAGAAAACTTCTATCTAGCGACAAGCTCCGTACCTAGGTATACAGCACCTCCCAAATAGTATACTGTCGACTGCATTGTTGCTTTGTTCCAGGGCGCATACCGGCAAATACCTTTGTTCCACCAGATTGCAAGGGTTTTGAGAAACTCGAATTCCGCAGGTATCAAGCGCCTTTGGCTTCCCAATCTATGAAACTGATTTTCTTTTTTTTTTTTTTTTTTTGCGAGGGTAGGATCTCGCCGAAGCTATTATAGATACGACTTTCTCCGCTGATTCCTAGGAATTCCCCTTATCCCCTTGTTATACTTCTCGATCTGGGTGCGCGGGATGCGCTACAGTAGGGAAAAGCCTATGGGACATGAGAGATCAAGGCAAGCTCCGCATACTATCGACCACGACAGAAAAATATAAATAAGTCGCGGGCCATCATGCAGTGATGCTTTTTTATTTCCAAGTCAGATCTCTCCGCTAGCCAACTGATTTCTATATTCCCACAACACACTACTCAGACCTAACCATGCCTGGTATCATAGGAGTAGCTGGCTTGTGGTACAAACGGCTCAAAGAACTCTATGAAGACGATGGGTTCACGGTTGACATGGGCACCGACCTTTTGAGTGACAGACTGCTTTATGATTGCATTATAGTGCGGTCTTACATACGGGGCCCATTCCTTTGTTTTATTGTTGCTGCTTCTCGGGAATGGGATGCCCATGATTACGTATCCTGCATAAAAGCCAAGTGGAATGAGATGCGACCTGACTGGGATCTCACGTATCCCTTGTTCGGAGGATACATAAACCGCACAAGCGGGAAGATCTACTTCCATGTGTGTGTAAAAGCCAGGGATCGAGAGGGATTTAGAGTAGTACGGCTATTTGCTAATGGATCTGAGAACCGCATGTACTTCGAGGAAAGTGAGTGGCCAGAGACCATTCAGTTGTGGCTGCGGACCATCGGAGACAGGGCCTATCGAGAGGGAGGAGGGTTCGACCCACGGTTTATCGAAGAACTTGAAGGTGATGATGACGAGATTGAAACTATAGTCGACGAGACTGAAACTGTTAGTGATGAAACTGAGGAGTTATGACTGGTTGGCGAGACTGAGAGTCTAGTCGATGAGGCTGAAGTTATGGACGTAGACAGCGAAGACTGATGCTGGTTGAGGAGGCTCAAGCTCAAGCTGATGTAACAGATCAAAAAGACCTGTCCAGACACCCAGATAGGTGTGATACTGAATGAGACTGAAGTTATAGCTGACGCGATTGAAGCTGTACATTAGCTTTTTGAATACGTAAAGAAGCACCACAGACACTATTAGTCTCACCTTGTTTTTCAGTTGGAACGGTTTTGCAGTGTAGTGTAGAATGTGAGATCCATAGAAGCCCACCCTGTACTTCATACGGAGGACTTCAGGGAGTAACAGTACTAACTAGCACATGCACGCAGGGATGTTGAATTAAGACCATAGGCAGTACCCGCGTTATACCGGTATTATTGAGGACCGGGGGTCGTGTCGGGGTGCCTGGGCCGCGCGATGTGCGTAATACCAATACCGCAAAATACCACCGTTATCCGCGACCAACGATCAACCCCAAACACGCCTGACCTTGATGTCGCTTCTACAACCCCACGACCCCAAATGGCTTTGGTACAGTACTCCGAATCAGAATCAGAATCGGAGCCGGAGTTCCAACAACCGCCGACTAAAAGACCCCGCCAGACCATCCACAACCAATCTTCCTCGCTCCCGCCCCTGCCAGCAGCTTTCCACGACCTTTACGCCTCAAGCACTCGCGTCAGCGTACGAGATGACCCCAGTCTCCACGGGGGCCGGAAAAGAGTCATCCCCCACGTCGAGGGGAACTGGCCGACCCACATCTATCTGGAATGTAGGTGGCATCTGTCTTCAGCCCAACCCAGCTGACATCCATGGACAGGGTATCCATTCAAAGAAGAGCTGTCCACTCTAAGCGACGCGATAGCGCAGATTGAGGGAAGCCTTGATGGCCATGGGACAGAGCTGCATAGCTTGCTGCACAGTGATCTGGGCGCACGGCTTCCACTCCACATCAGTCTTTCCAGGCCCGTTGTGCTGAGAACCGAGCACAGACAGCAGTTCCTGGAGGGGTTCGAGGCCGCGATGAAAAAGTCGAACATCGCAGGGTGAGTGTTTCCCTTCTTACTTTACCTTAATAGCTGAGACGAGGATGTTAACCCATGTCGAAACAGCTTCGAGGTCACACCCAAAAGTTTAGACTGTGTTTCCAATTATGAGAAGACCAGATGGTTTTATGTCCTGCGCGCGGAAAGACCGGAGGACGATAATCTGAACCGTCTTCTCAGCCTCTCGAATCGCTGTCTTGCTCGCTTTGAGCAGCCCCTTCTGTATGAATCGCCGCAGGATGCGATCGCCTCGCTCATGGCCCAAGGCACTGCTACGCGGCGGCCAGGTGTGACTCGTGTGGGTGAACAGGCCGTGGGCAATTATTCCCACTGTTTTCACATATCGCTAGCATGGAGCTTGACAGATCCTTCACCCCAGGAGAAGGAGCAGATCGCAAAAATGGATCTGCGCAAGGTACATGGTCTCAAGCTTCGCTTTGATTGCGTCAAGGTGAAGATTGGGAACAATATTTCAAGCATACCACTTTTCAGTGGCGGCGTGTGATAGGGACATCACCTGCGGAAGCTGTAGATATACTATCCAACCTGTAGAGTCTCCGACAAATTCTTTCCAGCAGCCCATCAGTCTCAAGGGCTGCTGGGTTGACTACGAGGCTATCACGTGATATAAACACGTGATCTGACCGCTGACTGCTTTCTACGGCGGACGGCCGACACCTGCGTGTTTCTGAAGCAAGGGAACCTGCGTCGGGTACAGAAAGGGAACTCTCTCGGGACCGGAGCTTATCTGGATGTTCTTCAATGGGCCCGGCGGTTCTCCGTCCTGGTAAAGATTGATCCCTGCCAAGAAGTCACCCCCTCTTCAGCTGGCCGCCAGGATTCCACCGACCGACGATCCTTCTGCAGGCGTGGAAAAGGACGGATTCAACTTGAACTCCGACGGTCGGTGGGAGGGTGTGCGAGGGCAAGGAGCGTGGGTGACGCAGCTTGACAGCCGCCAAGCACGGATTGCGTCGTCGTCGCGGCGGGCAGGAAAGGTCTGGAAGAGTCACGGCGGGAGAGTCCGTAGGTACGAAGTGACAGTGATGATCGATAGATAACTATACTACTATAGCCTGTACGGAGTAGATAAAAATCGGATTGCATTGCCCGCGAGGCCATTGGTCTCGTGAGCTAAGAACCGGCAGGGTCTGCTAATCATTATTAGGGTATGGATCAACTCCAGGGCCGAAATCGTCAGCGCATGTCGGCCTCGCCTCAGCCGGGCCTTTGGACGGGAGCTGGCAAGGTCGTCAGGCTCCATGGCTCCATGGCTCCCTCTCTTCTCCCCTACTCCTCTCTGCTCCTGCTACGACTTCTGCCACTGTTACTAGTATTGCGACTGCACCATGGAGCTACTGCTTTCTCGACTCGCACCATAACGAATTCACCACGGCGCCGCCTCTAGGCGCGACAAGACAAGGATGCTGACGCAGCCCCTGCGGTGCAGGGCCCATCCTCCGCCATCACGGCCGGCCTGTTCGATCTGGAGTCGATCCGGCATTGTTCTTCTCCCTAGGGCCCTTCAGCTGCGCACCTACGCTTCCTCCTCCTCCACCTCCACCTCCCCCTCCCCCTCCCCCTCCTCTCCTCTGCGCCATAAGAACTCAGCTGGTCCCTCCGTCTCCCCTGCTTCCTTTCCTGTCGTTTTCTCCAATGCCCCCCTCCGTCCTCCCGCCCCTCGTCCGACTCTAATCCCGTCCATCACCACCACCTCCTCCTCCGTCACCTCCGTCACCTTGCCTCCAATGGCTACCCAAACCAGAGACCACGGTGGCCACAGTGGTCACCATCACCACCACCATCATCACGGCAATGTATACCTGACCTCCACAAATAAGTATGACGCCGGCGTGCGGATCACCCGGCTCGGCCTCGTGGCCAATCTCGCCATGGCCATTGGGAAGTTCATCGGAGGCTACGTGTTCCATTCCCAGGCTCTCATCGCCGACGCCTACCACGCCCTCACAGATCTGGTGTCCGATTTCCTGACATTAGGCACAGTCGCCTGGTCGCTGAAGCCCCCGAGCGAGCGATTTCCCAACGGGTACGGCAAGATCGAGAGCATCGGCGCGCTCGGGGTGAGCGGGCTGTTGCTCTGTGGAGGTGTGTTCATGGGTCTCAATTCCGGCCAGGTCCTGCTGGATCAGTTCTACCCCGAGGCTGCCGAGGCGTTTGCCCATGTGGGTGCTCTGGGCCATAGTCACTCCCACTCACACAGTCACGGCGTCGAGGCCCTGGGGCCGAGCATTCATGCGGCCTGGCTGGCTGCGGGGTCAATCGTAGTCAAGGAATGGCTCTACCATGCTAGTGAGTGTCTTCTTTTATTTCCTTTCAGATCTAGACAGCGGCGCTGACTGATTTTCTCTCCATAACAGCCATGAAAGTTGCGACGGAACGCAAGTCCTCCGTCTTAGCCTCTAATGCTATCCACCACCGCATCGATTCCCTCACCAGCATTGTCGCCCTCTTTACGATCGGAGGCACATACTTTTTCCAGGATGCTTCCTGGTTGGACCCGGTGGGTGGCCTCCTGATCTCGTTAATGGTCATCAAAGCTGGCTGGGGAAACACAAAGACGTCGCTGCTGGAGCTGGCGGATACCACGGTGGACGACGATATCAAGGCGTCGGTCCGGAAGACCGCGACCAAGGTGCTGGCGGGACTGGAGGCCGGGGGCGCGATCAAGGTGCGCGATGTGCAGGGCATGAAGTCGGGGCAGAACTACCTCATGGACGTCGAGATCGCCGTGCCGGGCGCATGGTCCATTGTCCAGGCTCGCCAAGTCGAGGAATCGATTCGGACTGCCGTCGGAGAAGGAGTGCGTGGCGTTAAGCGCCTCAAGATCCGGTTCATTCCCCTGGAGCACGAGGAGTTGACCTTTTCGGAGGAATTCATATCTGCGGATGTCGCATCCCAGGTGCGTCCCGAGCCGGAGGAGGATGAACATGACCACGATCATGACCATGACCATGACCATGATCATGATAACGAACCCCGCAAAAGACGTTGAGCGGGTGGGTTCTTTTTTGTTTATGATGTGCACAGGGACCAGCGCGGACAATGCCTCATTCCATAGTTCTCTCAGTCTAGCGCTCTGACTTCCCGGGATTGGATGATGTCTATGACGGATCACAGGCGATCCGTCCACGGACCAGCTGTTGAATAGAATAGAGGGTGGGAGGGAATAAATAGAAGGGATCAGTCGGTGTGTTTATATCTCTATAGCCAAGACGGCCACGGAACCGGCCAAATTCAGGCACAGATTTTCCGTAATCTTTCTTCTGCTTCCTCCTTCATCCTGTCATATTATCGAACGCCCCCGAGCCTTTGTCGGGCATTTCAACAAGGGTCAGAAAATATGACGCCCGCTTCCCAGAGCAGATGGCAACAGGGTCTATCGATAGGTATACGACACCCAACCCCCCTCCAAGGCGTAGACTACGTACGTACAAACCACGGTTGCGTACTAACTACAGCTACGGTATGTTACTTAGTGATGCTCCAGCGCCACTGGCCACCGTTCGATCGGAGGTTCCCTCGACGTCCCACAGAGTGTAGATCAAAGAGTAGGTAGGTGATCTCTCCACCGTCGTCTCCGCTCCGTTCACTCTGCGCCTGCCCGCCCCCCCAATCCGTAGTATCCACTACGCATATCCACGCTCTCACGAGCACCCACCAGAGTGCCCGCCGAGATGACCTTCCCAGCGTAGAATTGACCCTGTCTCTCTCTCTCTGTATATGCCCGACAAATGCGACCACGCCCTTTGTCCTCACCGTCCTCGCTAGAACCCGATCCAGTCCATTTGTTACGCCCAGTGGTAGACATTGGCCCTGGTAAAGCGCGGACGGCGCTGGGTGGCACTGTGGGACGTTGCTGCTGTGTGTTGTATCTCTGTTTGCGTTTCTCTCTTCTTGTCTGGGGTTGGTGGGGAGTGGCGTGTTTTGAAAGGTGGCGCGATGATTGCGTGGCTGGTTGACTGGATCTTGGAGCGGTGTTTCTGGGTCTGGGGAGAAGGGGGGGGCTCGTGGTACACTGTAGATGGGAGGTGGGTGGAAAGGTGGACGGGTGGGTGCTTGGTTGAGTAGTCGGTTGGTTTGAGGGTGGAGGTACAGTGCTTGGATAGCGACAGTGCAGACGAGCAAACGGGGGTTAGTGTTGTTGGGGTTCGTTGATGTTGAAAGATTGGGTGGGGTGTGCAGTTGAGGCAGGCCAGGCCGCATTCCGAACTTGGTTTGGGCCCGATTAGATCACGTGTTCAGTTGGCACTAGGTACTCACCGCCCCGGGTATCCGCTCCGGCGTTCATCCTTGCAGATCGCATCCTCTACTCCGTACAATAATCAACAAGGAGAGGGTAATAAAGAGATCGATGTTGGAGCGTGCGCACAACAGTGCAACTAGCTCACAGACTACTCTACTGGGATACTTCCTTGCCAACCAAGCATGGATTTGATCGATGGAATCCTACTTTTACCAGGAAAGGAAAGTCTACACATCCTACAAAGCACAACCAGAATCAAATGTATGACGCCCGGCCTCAGTATCATTATTGGGCCAAGCTAGAATTGATAACGCCATCTATATGCGATGAAGAGACGCTCAGGGAATCAGCCGTCAAAAAAAAAAGAAAAGAAAACAAGATGCAAGTACCGATACCACTACCAGGTTGGTATCAAGGATACCTCGGCAAGAAGAGCAAAAAACAGAACAAACGGGAGGGAAAGGTATCATAAGCTAAAAAAGGCATCAGTTGCTCGAACGGAACGCTTGACGAGCCCGGCGCTTGAGCTCAGCAAACATCGCCTCCTGCGACTGCTTCGTACGGCCAACAGCCTCAGTGTTCTCCACAGCACGTCTCATCAGGAAGCCCATGCATTCCTTGACGGTACCCCACGTCAACAGCTTGTACACGTTAGGCGACTCCTGGGCGGCGGACGAATCGGCGCTCTTGAAGCCCTGAAGAAGCTCACAGCTGACTTCATCGGCCATGCCTTGGAGCTGGGCGTAGCTGAGATCGACCCCTTGCGACTCGGCGCGAGCAGCCTGGTCGAGACGGATGGCGTGGGCCTTGCGGACGGAGTCCCGGTTGTGGGTGGCGATGATGACGTTGACAGGGGGGAGTTCGGTCTTGTGCTCGACCGAGGCAGACTGCAGCATGGCGTTGTAGCGGCGGGTCAACAGGGCTTCGACGACGCCGTCATAGCACGCGTCGGTCTCTTCCTTCTCAGTCCAGATGAGGTGGCGGGGTTCGGTCTTGAGGTACGCACCGCGCACCAGCTTCACACCGAGGGTGTAGCCGTCCTGGCGGGCGATTTCCAGGTGCTTGGCAATGGTGGCGGGCGTAGAGCGGAGGTAGGCCTGGTAGGTGTTGTAGAAGATGGCGCGGCCGGGGGTCTGACCGTTGCAGTACTTCTGATACTTCAGGGCCCACCTCTCAATGCCGGGCTGCACGGCCTGCTCTTCGGCGTCGACGAGCAGGCGCGAGTTGCGCGAGATGGCCAGGTCGCAGACCTGCTTGATGGCGGCATCCATGAACTCCGAGGGGGCGGCCTGCTGCTGCAGGTAGTGGAGGACCTGAGTACCCATACCGGTGAACCTGGTGTTGTGTTAGTGGGAGGGAGATCGGGAGCAGGGAAAGATGGATGACATACTTCAGAGCAACGAAGTCGCCTTCCTGCGCCATGTCCACGGTCTGGAGGGTTCCATCCAGCCATGTCTGGATCTCGGCGCGCGCGGCCTCCTCGTCGAGCGGGTCGACATTGCCCTCGCCAACAAGAACCTCACGGGCGTAACCCAGTAGAACACCTCGGTATCCCAGCTGCTTGATATCTCGGATGGAGCGCTGCACCTCGAGCTTGTTCTCCCCGGCGTTAAACTGGCGGTACAGAGTGTGCTTGACCAGGGCGTTGAGGAGAGGGTTCTTGGCCACGTCCAACAGGGCGGTCTTGGGGTGGGCGAGGGTGGAGAGGGCGAAGATACAGGGCTTCAGCAGCAGGTTGGAGGACGACACAGACAGGATCACCAACGACCGCAAGACGGAGGCGAGAGGGAGCTTGGCCAGCGGGGATCCCGAGGCGTCCTTGGTGGAAGGGGGGGTCTGCTGGAGGAGGGTCTTGGTGGCGGTCGATGCGACCACGGACGACTTTGCGTTGCTGGTCCGGCTGACGTATCTGGCGGACGCATATGAGGAGGGGACGCCTGATAGCGCCCGCATCGGACGGCGGGCAGCCTTCATGGTGGGGGATAGTGATACGAGAAGGTGTAGAAGGATAGATAGTTAAAAGATGATCGGTGTAGAGACCGGAGAAGGAGAGGGGAGTCTTCACGTAGTTGTGACAGGGATAAGAATTGGAGTTTGAGGAAAGAAGAGGAAGATTTGGAGGAGAGGCATTACGGGTGTATGTATACTGAAGAGGGAGGGACGGGGAAAGAGACGGTTCAGTAGCCGGTGGAAACCGGGCGGGGACATAACCTGGAAAGCCGGTCGGCAGCTTCTGAACAATAATGTCCAGTAGTTACGGAGTTACTACTATCTAATCTACCCCGTACTGTGCAGCCAGCCAAAGCCAAGGGAGTCCCGGGGCTGCAGGTGGCGCATCCATTGTTGGCACCTGACCAAGACCAACAACCTACAACGTACAAACAAGTACTAACTACAGAGTAGGTATCAAGGAGATCGCCACTTGATCCCCCGCCACGGTACGCGTTGCTCGAGCTAGGTACTAGATAAACAGATGCCAGGCAACTGGGACTGCGGCGACGAGAGAGAGCTGGTCACAGGGACACCCAAAACCATGTATGGAACAAAAATCCAAAAATCCAAAAATCCAAAACCCAAAATCCAACGTCCAATGCGCTGTCGCTGATAGCAGATGGCAACCGGCTGGCGGGCCGGTGGGTCCAACCGGCGCCGGTGCACTACCGCTTGACCGGCCCGGTGATCTTGGGGTCAAACTTCTCCAACCAGGCTGGAATACCATTGGCTGCCGGGCGGATAAGGCTACTACTATCTATCATCACTCAGTGGATAGATAGGTACTTAATAGTATATCGGCTATGTAGATGATTTTTCATTTGCAATAGAGGATATCGGAGACAACCCTTGAGTGAGCTACTTACCCTGTACTATGTACGGAGTAGCAAGAATTGCCACTGAAATGCAAGAAAACCTCACCAGGGCAGGGGCCAAGAAGGAGTGACGAAAGAATGAACGCGCTGGAGAAACAGGACCTGATCCCGCACGTGACACGTCAGGTACAGCGTAATTGCCTAATAATTGCCACCACCGCAGGGCGTCCCAAGTTCCCAGCCAATAATGCAGTGTGGGGAAGGATCTAAGATGCCGATAGAGTGCTTGGGGATAGCCAGCCAATGACCGGATGGTTTATTTTTCTTTAGAGTTTCTTTACGATGGTGCTGCTGCCTTGCTCATGCCCTATTTAGAGTCTAGGTTTGAAGGTAGTAGATATATAGTACATACGATGATAAATAGTACATAGCACTAGCATCATCGGCTAAGAGGACATGCATCGGGATTTCAATCCAATTGGACATCCAGGTAGACAGGGATGCTAATTCGACCCGGTCCGGTGCAAGATGACTATACAAGGCTCGGCGTCGACGTGAGCGCTGCCGCTGCCACTGCCATTTGCGCTCTCATCATTGCCTGAGGGCCAGACGCTCACATGCAAGCTGTCCGACTGCGAATGTTCGTGTGCAAGGGTAGTGCATAACGCAGCTACACGTCGCCCTTGTAGGCGATCGCCACATTCAAGAACCACAAGGCCTGCCTTGAGACCGAACGAAAGCGATATGATATGGTAGTAGAAGATGTCCTCCTGCCGGTCTAAGGCAACCGCCAAGGGAACATGATTGACCGGCGGGACTAGTGCGAGCTTAGGCTCATACATCCGGACACTGCGTGTGGTGGTCCCATCTGCGAAGGATTCGGCAGATATATAGGGGGGGTTGGATATTATCACATTAACAGGCGGCGGGGTGTCGACGGAGGGCTTGGAGAGATCCTGTAGGATGTTCTCCACGTGAAAAGGGTCAGCCTTTGAACCGCTAAGGACATTGCCCTGTCTGAAGGTGATATCCGCCATCGCGCGGGCAGACAGCGAGCCTTGTTTAACGTTGTGCATCAGATTCCTTTCCGACAAGTTAAGGGCCGTGGTACTGATATCGATACCGACGATGGAGATTTCCGGTACATGCGGAGAAAGAAGGGCATGTAAGAGCAGAGGTATGCAGCCTGTGCCGGTACAAAGATCTATGATACGTAAAGGAGTTGGGGCTGGGGCTGGGGCTGGGGCTGCATGATCCCCAGACCGAGAATGTCGTTCAAATTTGAGGATATCGCGCGATATCAAGCTGGCAGCATGTACGGTAAACGTCTCCGTCTCGGGTCTTGGGATAAGAACGCCTTTCTTGCACATGATATCCAGATCCCCAAAAGGCTGATCGCCAAGGATGTATTGGAGAGGTTTGCCTCGGGATCGTGCTCGACACATTGACCTAAGTAAACCCCGCCACCCATAAAGAGCATGTTTGGACGTAGTAGAGGATCTTTTTGTGGAGCTCGATTGAGCTACAGTCACAGCTCGCTCCTTCAGCCAGCGCAGCTCATTTTTGGCGGAGTGGATTGTGCGACACTCCTGTAAAAGTAGGGGAAGCAGAGGGTCATGTCGATATGCATCCAGGATCATCCGGGTCGGTATTCGTGGCATCGCTGGCTCTGGTCGGGAAGCATTCGCTTCCTTGCTAGCGGGGGGGTGGCTTGAGCCGCGAAAACAGACACATATGCTACTCTGATGGTGTTGCAGCAAGCGGAATCTTGGATGTAGAAGCATTCGCGTATTTTGGGTTATCCAGTACTAGGATCACGTGGTACATACACGTGACAGTCTGTTTACCATCGGAGAAACACTGCCACCGATTCCGTCGATCACACGCGCTTATATTTAGATGTCCGTGGCCCGTGGTGCGCAAAGTCGTCGCGGACTCGCTCGTATCATAATGCATTTATCTCATTGGGGTTGCCATCCCGTACCTAGGTGGTGGTTTATACACATGACTCCGCTGGGCTATCTAGATCACCGCTGCAATCGGCTCCAAACACCGGCTCATTTGTATGATATTGAACTTGCATCCAGGGATATCCTCAAAAACTAAAAACAATGTACCCATCCATATGAAAACAGAGAAGAAAGATATCGGAAGTGCTCCAGCTATCCTTTATGAAGTGTTATCCGTCGTCAGATTGCCCTCTTCGCACCAATCCTTGATCGGCTGTCCAGACATTAGCACCATACCCCGAACGAGAAAACACAGGTAGGGACTTACTAAGCAGCTCAGGCGGTAGCACCAGGAGCAATTAGACTTCGGATATTTGTAAAAGTCGATGATAAGGAGAATGAAGCCGACGAGCACCGCCACCAAGGCGCCTACACGGACCAGCCACCACGCCCACCACAGTGGCTTCCGACCCCGGAAGAAGTTCATCGGGTTCATCTTGTTCTCTGCACCAGCCGCGTTGCGAGTCCGTCGCCCTTTGAAGAAGTCGACCAGGTTGGGGCTCGAAGACACCTTCTGGGTGTCCTCCGCGGTAGCCCCTCCGGCGCCGCCGCTCATGGCCACGTAGGGGTTGCGCGCAAGCCCAATCCGCTCGCGAAACGCGTTGGGCGACCGCAAAAGGCACAGGCCAAGTGCGAGCCCCATGATGAAGCCTCCAATATGGGCAAAGTTATCCAACCCAGGGAGAAGGCCCAACACGAAGGAGACGGCTATACCCAATATCATGATTATCAGCTCCACCCAAGGCGCGGGGCGCTCTTTCCACGTATACAACAGGTCCAAGATGAAGAGCGCAAGGACGCCAAATAGCGCACCAGAACAACCGCATGACGCTTCACCCTGAGCGGCGTAGTTGCCCCCAAGAACAAAACCCCAGATACCACTGGCGACATAGACCAAAAAGTATCGCCACCAGCCGATCATCCGTTCCATATCCACCCCCATGCTCAGCTGCACGGCCAGGTTGAAGCCGATGTGAATGATCCCCGTGTGGATGAACATGGGGATAATGAACCGAAACCATTGGTTGGGCTCGGGCCGGTCGTCCAGAGACCCGTGGGGATGAGGATTCGGGACGCCGTTGAAACCACACAGTTCCGACAGCGTACAGTGAGATTCTGTTGTAGTGGAGTTCGGGCAAGGAAATAGAATCGTTTCGTTCAAATTCTGAACTCCGGGAACATTCTTCATACACGGGGTGTACCGCGACCCCATGTAGATCTGCACATATGGCGAAGGACCGATCATCACATTGAACGAGGGTTTCGTCTCAATCACAGAACCTGTGAGCTGGGCTACGGAGCCAGTTAGAAAAGTCCCGGTGGACAGCCGCAGCTCCGCTAAACATACCGTTCCTTACCAGCTCCACGATAAACACGATGATCTGGACCAGGGTAAATGTGTACGTCACCCATGGGACCTTTTTCTGAAAGAATCCCTTCCTCTTTGCTTTCTGACGGGCTGCCAGGGCGACCGGTGGCTCTATCGGGTCGGGGGAGGGCGAATACTGCGTGGGTTGGTGCATCCAATTCGGCGGCGGCGGTCCAATGGTGTACTGGTTGCTCTTCAGGGGAATATTTTCCGCGTAGTGATTGTTGTCGTCCAATCTCCCTCCAGCTGCATATGCACTCTGGTCGGAACCCAGAGATTGTTGACTGTAGTGGAGATGGGGGTCGGATGTGGTGGGCTCATATGGATGTGTGTTGAAGTCGGGGTGGCCGGAGGCTGGGAGGTTATGATCGTGAGGATTGGCTTGATCGTAGGAAGGCGGGTTGCTGCTATATCCGCCGTTGTAGTAATTGTTGGCTGCCATATTGAATGGCCAGCCAGGCTGACTTGGGGGGTGGGAGGGGGACGCGAGGGCGGTTGATTGCCGATCGGTGTAGGAAGGGTATGCAATTGCCCGACAAAGTCTGGCCGATGCGATGGATGAGGTTGAAGGAGGACGGCTGACAGGGGTGGCCGGAGCTGGGGGTGACGGCACGTTTGGCGATGGCGGGCGACCAGAGCCAGAACAAGAACCAGACTATAGTAAGACGAATGTAAGAATGTACCTGGTACCCCTGAACTGTAAACAGGCGCAATCACGGCCCCCAACAATTGACAAAGAAAGAAACCGACACCAGGGCGATGCAACCAAACGAGGGGAGAGTGGGCGTAAGAGAGCAATCCCCAAGAGCAGGCAGGCAGGCAGGCAGGCACGGGCAAGCAAACACGCAGGGCTGGGGTGGGAGATGTTTAGTTAGTGGATGGGGAAGAAGGCGCAAGAAGAAGTTTAGGCAGGCGGTTTTTCGGTCTTGGCGGGCGACTATTTTTGGGCGCCGATCGGGGGACCGCGTCATCAGCCACGGTTGACCCTTACTGTACGTACTCACTTTGACACGCACTGCCTCGTTATCCCACCGGTGTGACAGTGCGGAAAACTGCGGAGTATTATCAGGTACTCTGTATGTAGGGAATATGATATGAATATAAGACAGATAATATATGTACACGTCCCAAAACGTAAAAGAATGCCTAGAAATTCTCCCGCAGCGGCAGATCTCTCGAGCTCGACCCGACCCAGATCGTGAAATCCCCCTCCGGCATCACCCAATTCTGCTGCCGCACGCTCCAGTAGCTCAGATCCTTCCGACTCAGACTCATCGACACCGTCTGCTCCTCCCCAACGCCCAGCGCCACCTTGCTGAAGTTCCGCAGCACTCGCACCGGGAAGTCGATCTTCTCCGGCATCCGCTCGAGCTTCACCTTCCTCGGGCTCCGGGCCCCCTGGTGCACCTCCACCCAGTCCCCGTCCTCTGTCACCTCGTCCGGGAACGATACATAGGCCTGCACGACCGTCTGCCCCTCCCGCGATCCCGTGTTGCGGACCTGCACCTCCACCTGGGCCATCTCCTCATACAGGGACGGGTTGCCCCCGAGCCCGCCGCCCGCCTCCGACGGGGTCTGCACTTGATTGTACCCCTTCGGATAGTGCGTGTAGTTCGCCGCCTCCGTGCCCTGCAAGGACGGGAGGTAGGGGTATATGTACTTGGACACCACCTGGAATCCCGCCGGGAAGAAGACAGATTCGTTTCGTGGCGGCTCCGAGTCGTATTCCGGTGGGTAGACCGTCTGCCCCGGCCGCGGCGCCGGCAGTTGCGACTTCGGCTGTAACGCGTTGACCCGCAGGTCCGCCAGCTCAAAGGTCGTGTACGACAACCCAAATCCAAATTCAAACCGCGGCGTGATGTTGTGGCGGTCGAAGTATCGGTGGTCAATATACAACCCATCGCTGAAGTCTACCTGCGGCACAGGCGCATTGGGCTCATAGAGGACTTGTGCTGCCGGCCCGTAATCCGCAAGACTCTTCCCGACAGTATACGGCAGCCGGCCGCTGGCATCGACCTCCCCGAACAGCACGTCCATCAGCGCGTTGCCGCTCTCCTGTCCGGGCAGGTGAGCGAACAGCACCGCCTCGACGCCGGGAATATCAATCCAGGACTCAACCACCACCGGGCCCACGGCGTGCACGACCACCACGGTCGGCCCGCCACAGCTGCTGGCGACTGTCTGGATGAGAGAATCGCCACCCTTCTGCAGAAACAAATGGTTGCGGTCGCCGTGAATGCCGCCGGCAGATATGAACCCCTCACCCGAATCGGCGTTCGCAAAGACTAAACACAGGTTTTTGTCGGCCGCGTCGGCCGGCATGACCGCGTTCCGCAGATACGGGTGCACTTCGACCTCCGATGCCCAGGCCGACTGCAACGCTTCGATCGGGCTGACTAGATATGGCATTTCCACCGTTCCGCTGCCCCAGCCCATGGCCAGGGTGCCCTGGTTGCACCCGCGGTCCGGGCATGCGTTAGGTCCCTGAGCCGGTCCGGCATCGTCGCCATACACACCCACCCGATAGACACCAGAGGAAACACTGGGCCGACGGGACAGCGGAAGCGTGTTCTTGTCGTTCTTCACCAAAACGATGCCCTCCGCGGCCACCCTGCGGGCAATGATCCCGTGTGCATCCGCTCCTTCACCTTGTGCGTTAATGAATCGGTTCACGATTCCGTAGGCTTCATCGTCGGGAGATCCTTGATGGAGCCATCCAACTTGGTCGTTGGTCCATGAGGAGAAG
Source organism: Aspergillus heteromorphus CBS 117.55 (assembly GCF_003184545.1). NCBI lineage: Eukaryota > Fungi > Ascomycota > Eurotiomycetes > Eurotiales > Aspergillaceae > Aspergillus > Aspergillus heteromorphus. The sequence goes on from NW_020290419.1 coordinate 205,231, forward strand.
TTGGGGCCGCCATCACCCTCGGGAGGGGGCCGTTCCCAGTAATCCTGGCCAAGATGGTACCAGGCCGCCACAATGCGGGTCACCATGTCGTTCAATCGCTCCATCGGCACCGAAGTGTTGAGGACCGCCCGAGTTAACTCGGCTCCCCACAAGGACCTCCCATCCGCCCAAAGGAGGCCATCACCTGGCATGCTCATGTCTAGACCCCCAAGGGCACTGTTAATACCGGACCGCTGCGCCAGCCAGTCGGACTGTACAAATCCTTGGAAGCCCAGCTCATCTTTCAGGATGCCGTTCAACAGTTTGCTATTCTCACACGCATGGCTGTTGTTCACCATCTGGTACGCACACATGACGCTGGCGACATCAGCGCGAATACTCTCAGCGAATGGCCACACAAAGACCTCGTGAAGCGCGCGATCTCCAACATTGGATGACATTGCTGATGCGATCCCCCACTCCAGAGGTTGACGGAAGTGCTCCTGTTCATTCAACACGAAATGCTTGGCTGTAGCCATGACTCCGCGACTTTGGATGCCACGGATAGTCTCCGCAGCGGCAACGCCCTGCAGCACCGGGTCGGAGCCAAACCCCTCCCAGTTGCGGCCGCCCGCGGGCATCATGCCAATAGCGCCCATCGAAGGGCCCAGTAGAACGTTCACGCCCTTTAGCCGGGCTTCCTCTCCCATTGCTTCCCCACGCTGTCGGATCAACTCCCGATTCCAGGTCGCTCCTGTCGTTATACCCGCGGGGAATGCCGAAATGAGGTCAGCGTAGCGCAAGCCGAGTGGACCGTCTTGTAGACATAGCGAAGGAAACTTGACGAATTCCGCGGGGCCTGGGCTGTCAGCAACCAACCCCAATCATCATCTTCATGTGACGTACCTGTATTTCCCACACATAGCCCCATCTGCCACCCAATGCCCGTGGTGACATTAATCTTCTCGATGAGGGTCATATCCCGGACCATCATCTCCGCCTTCCGATAGTCCTCCGCCCAATTCTCTAGGGCGCCACCTTTAGGCGTCGGGAACCATGACTCCGACGGGGTCATATCCTACCCCAACAGAAATCAGTATCCAGGACTTGAACGATTCAGGAACCACCTACCATGCGATCCGGATCCCCTGACCACGCTCGATTCAAAAACCCCCACACCATCAGCCCCAGCGCGACGAAAATGACGACCAGTGTCCACCACAACCAGCGTGAATAGTAATAAGCCCGCCATCCCGTGCGGGGTGTATGTCTTCGGAACGAGGAGGTTCTCCGACGATGCCCCTTCTTCTTCACGACGTAGTCCTCGTCCTCGCTATCGTCGGTGAGCTCATACTGCCGCGCAGCGGACAGCAGCTCCTGCTCGGCCTCGGTGATACTGTCGAGGTAGGCCTCGACGTCAGTGGAGCGCCGGTCGGGGGCGGGCGCGTAGGCGGTAGCCTGAGAGGGGTTCCTGGCGTGGTCTACACGGCGCAGCTTGACATTGGAGTCATCGGATTCGTTGAGATCAGGTTCGGAGAGGTCGGAGAGAGTGAGGGTGTCAGAGTAGCGGCGGTCATTGTGGACCTCTTCGGGGATAGACTCGTGCAAGGGGGTGTAGCGTTGATGCTGGGAAGATTTGCGGCCGGAGGCCTGGAATGGAAGCGGCATGGTGCCCAACAACCTAGCAGGAGGTGGTCATGGAGGCTGCAGCCTTGGAGGACAGGAGAGACCGATCACAAGCGAAAGACAGGAAGAATGGAAGAAAGCTGGAAGAAAGGGGAGCCTGGGGGGGGATAGAGAAGATGTGGAGAAGCAGTGGCATGGACTGGGTGGAGGCCTCTGCCAATCAGCGATCACAGCGCCCGGGGCTTACGCCATGCGGGCCGATCGCGATCTGGACTTCTTGTTGATGCAGGATCATTAAGAGGACGCTACGGAGTACTTCGAGGAGTAGAGTATCCAGAGTCACTAGAGACACTGGAGTCATTACAGTGTGTCTAGCATACATTAGGGCGATGAATCTGAGTGTCCAGTGCTAGATATGTGTTCTGGGAAATCCCGAGGAAATTCTGATCCTCCTGATGATACATGTCGGGTTAGTTGAGTCACAAGATGAAGAAGCCCGTGTTTCAAAACCAGGAACCTAAGGTACAATCTGGATTGCTAGGTATCATGCTTTGTGGGAAATATTGAGGAGGTGCCACAAAATCCGATGCTGAAGATCTTCTCCGCTCAAGATTCAAGGGTTGCACAGTGATAAAGAGATATGCAGCACATGTCATCAGAAAGTTGGTGATTCGCCCATCAAGTCTGCTTGCACTGCCTGTGCATATCTGGAAGCAATGAACCAGAGTACATTCACATATACCAGAAGCTAAGGACGCAATCCTTGATAACATCCGTTTAGACCGATCATCTTTACTCCGTACATCCCTAGGCATTTACACCTCAACATGGCTCATGGAGTGGATACACTCTTCGGTGGTTTTACGTAGGCCAGAAGCTGGTGCCAGAGACAAAATAAGCCATGGCGTTCGGCAAGTTCCAGCTTCTTTTTTATACCATCTCGTTCCCCCCTACAATATCCTGGCACCGGATCTTCTCTTTACGTAGACCTCAAGTATACCGCACGTATAATCATCACCGACTCCGCATTCTTCAAGCCAATTTTTCCCACCACGAGGTCTCTTCAAGTGAATCACTCAGAATGCCGACCTTCTACGAAGTCCCTCCCCCTCATGTCCCAGAATTCTGGACCACGATTCCCAAAATAACCTTCCCAGTTGGAGCATGGCTGTGGGTACTCAGCTATATTCTCCTCGCCCGTGAGACATTCCGGAGCAAATCATACGGCATGCCGATTTTTGCCATGGCCAACAACTTCGCCTGGGAGATCATATATGGCTTCTTCTACCAGGATCTGTTGTCAAAGCAGATCGTGAGCACTATATGGGCGATTGTCGATGCCATCATGGCATACGGAACGGTCAAGTACGGCAGAAATGAGTGGAAGCACACCCCTATCGTGGAGAGGAATCTAGGGAAGATTATCATTGCATTCCTTGCATGGTGTCTCTGGGGCCATTGGGCTTTCATGAACTGGTACCTCAACTATAACATTGCGCACAAGAAGGGCAAGTTTTATCTTGGAGTAGAGGGACCAGACCAGACGGAGCTGAAGTGGTGGTCGGGAGAGATCGCTCAGATGACGCTTTCTGTCACCAGTCTGATGCAGTTGATTATGAGGCAGCATACCGGGGGCGTTACCTGGGCTATTTGGTGAGCAATAACTTCTTGAATTTGCCACGCGCAGAGGCTAATATCTGGGAAAGGGCGACAAGATTTATAGGATCCTCCATTCAGCCGCATGGCCATCTCACACTGGCATGGTATTTTTGGCCAGAGGCACATGCGTATTATATGAGCCCTCCTGCCGTGTTTATGTGGGTCACGTCAATGATGTGCGATGCAATATATCCATTCGTTTTTTATCGGATCAGGCAGACAGAGAGACAATTGCCCAATGGACGAAGGGTTCCTGGGAATACCATCCAAAAGAAGGATGATTAGACTGCACATGTTGCTCGGGCTTGCTGCGGAGGCTTTCAGCCATGATGCCAAATTGTATAGCTGGGCGCTGACTGGGTGTTATTAGAAGGCAACTGCAATTGTAGGTAGAAATAAACAAGCTGATAGAGTGGAATATAACAGACAAGACGATAAGTTGGATGGCATGAATTTATTGCCGACGTTATGTTTGGTAGGGGTGGCACGGAATATTAACCAGAATGCGAAGCATGCAGGAAAGGCCCCCGTGGGCTACCAAGATAGCACGTGACCACGCGGCCCCAGAACGCGTTCGTTCCGCGACGAGAACTTATCCTCTCTCTGTCCATGTGAACTACTTTGCAGTCGGTCGGTCGCCACCTATCCCCCAAGCCCAACACTCCCTTCGCTTCTCCAACAGGGGAGACCATCAAAATGGGCAACGAAGAACTTTCCGAGTTTGAAAAGCAGCGTCTAGCGAACATCGCCGAACGCGATGCGCTCCTTAAAAAGCTCACCATGGACGCTCAGTCCTCTGGGCTTTTTCCGCCGAAGATGCCGAAGCCCGCTGCGAAAGATCAATCGCGATCGAAAAAGAAAAAGACACCCGTGAAGAAAATCAAAGAGGAAGATCTGCAGCCGCGCCGTACCTCCTCCCGGTTGAGGGGCATCGCGGCAGAGAGCGAGGTCGCGAAACGCAAGCTGGAGGAAGAGACCGAGGCACAGCAGGCGGCGGAGAGATTGAAGCGTGTCCGCAAGTCCGATGACTTTGCCTTCAATGAGATGGTGGTATATGGACAGAAGTTGTCGGGAGAGAGTCTGATTGGAGTGGATGTGGTTACCAAAGGCGTGGCGATGCCGTATCAGCGGACGTTTGGAGATGATGATATCCAAAAGACGGCAGATAAAGATCTGAAAGCACTGCGGAAGGAAATGAGCGAATTGAAGCTCTGGGAAGCATGGGAACCTAATAGTTTGTTTGCCGACTCAATCCCTAGTATTCTGAAGGCCTTCTCACCGATATGTCCCAGGAATCAAAGTCACCCCCGAACGAGTCTACACAATGACCTTTCACCCAACAGAAACCAAACCCCTTATATTCGCCGGCGACAAACTAGGTAATCTCGGTATTCTAGACGCCTCGCAAGAGAGACCGATCCCCATCAAATCCGAAACCGACGAAGATGAAGACGACGAGGACCCGGACCCGATCCTCACTACCGTCAAACCACATACTCGCACCATCAGCTCCATGTACATACATCCCTCCAAACCCACCTCTCTGTATACAGCCAGCTACGACAGCTCCATCCGCGAAATGGATCTCGAAAAATCTACCAGCGTCGAGAAATATGCCCCAGAATCCACCTCGGACGACGTCCCAATCTCCGGAATCGACATGGCCCTCGACGACCCCAACGTTCTCTACTGGACAACCCTATACGGCGAATTCGGACGTTACGACACGCGCGCTCCTCGCTCGAAACCGAACTCCGTCACAACATGGCAACTCTCCGAGAAGAAGATCGGCGGTTTCTCTCTCTACCCCACGCAGTCACATTATTTTGCGACGGCCAGTCTAGACCGCTCGATGCGGTTGTGGGATCTCCGGATGCTGGAACGCAAGAAGGCGGACGTTGTACCTGTTGGAGAACATTACAGTCGGCTCTCCGTTTCGCATGCGGCTTTTAACAGTGCGGGGCAGATTGCAACATCATCATATGATGATACGCTCAAAATCTATGATCTGAAAGCCAAGGGGGTTGTATCGTGGGATGCTGGCCATACACTTTCTGAGGATGAGTTACGTCCGGACACGGTTGTGCGACACAACTGCCAGACGGGTAGATGGGTTACTATGTATGTGTCTCCATTTCTCCTTCCTTTTCTCTGACTGCATGGCAGATGCTAATTATAATGACAGCCTACGTCCCCAGTGGCAACAGAACCCGCAGTCTTGTATCCAGCGGTTTTGCATTGGAAATATGAATCGCTTTGTCGATGTGTATAGCGGCTCTGGGGACCAGCTTGCCCAGCTCGGTGGGGATGGTATCACAGCTGTGCCGGCTGTTGCTGTGTTCCATCGCAGCAAGAACTGGGTTGCGGGTGGAACGGCCAGTGGGAAGATCTGTCTGTGGATGTGATGGGAATACAAAGTTATAGCTTGAGGCTGAAACTATGTAGGCGCTTTGTCGATGAACCTGGAAATAATGCCCAGATACTTGTACAATAGATGGTGATTGAACTCATCTACAACTGCATTGACCTCAGTCGAGCAAAGTAGTACCGTACACGATACCTACCGCAATAGTATATATAGTACATGTGCATGTCACTGGACCCACCCTACAGGCTCCGGCGAACTGCAGGAGCTTCGGGCGCAGTTCCGTGGTCCACCGCGGGGAAAATCCCGGCTCGAGGCGGTGCCTCTTGATAATAGCAGCTAAGTAGATCTTGGCGCGTGTACGAAATCCCTCCAAGAACCATGATTCATCCCTGATTCACTCACCCCCTTGCCTCCGATACCATATCCACCATGGCCCAATCCTCCCACCGGGACGATTTCTTCCAGACCACGTTCGTCATGCTACCGTCCCGTTGCTGCCTGCATGCTCGTCACGTTACTAATGCATTCCCCTCGCCTCCAGAGCCGCCCTCGACGATCAGAAGCGCAAGATCGCCAAATCGCAGAACACTAATGGCGCTCCCATCCGGCTCCAGAGCAAAATCCTCGCCGTTGCAGCCGATCCCCTGAGTGCAGGGTCTGTCTTTGTGGCTCAGAGTGGTGGCACAGTCAGGAAGGTCATACTCGAAGTAGGTGCACGGTATCCCTGGATACCATACGGGAGCCTAGACTAAGCCGATCCCCGGTTCTTCCGTATTTGTGTATAGACAGGTGAAACTGCGGCCGTATTCAAAGGCCCAACTGCACCTATCACGAGTCTCTGTTTCAGCCCCGATGGTCGCTTGCTGTTCGCCGGATGCTGGGATAAGACGGTATGGAGCTGGGACGTTGCATCGCAAGCACCGCAACGGCGGTATGAGGGACATACCGACTTCGTAAGATCGGTTGCCAGCGTGAAATTCGATGGCCAGGATGTCCTCGTCACTGGAGGCGCCGACGCGCAGATTCTCGCCTTCAACATCGCGACCGGCCAACGACTTTGCACATTGAAGGGACATGCCAAGGGGATTCAGGACCTGGCTCTCGACCCCCTTTCTCTTGGATCGGATGGTCCGGACCTGGTGGTATTCAGTGCTGGCAGTGACCGGGAGATTCGCCAATTCGACCTATCAAAGGGTACGCAAGACCTGACGGGAACCGACGCACTTCTAGCCCACGAGACCAACGTTCACAAGATATTCTTCGATGGCGATGGCGATCTATGGACCGCCTCGGCCGACAAGACTTCAAAGTGTCTCGTGAGAGAGGATGACTGGAAACCAAACCTGACGTTGATTCACCCCGATTACGTGCGGGATGTGGTGGTTCACGAACAGGGCGGCTGGGTGATCACTGCGTGTCGGGATGAGGAGGTTCGGGTCTGGAACCGTTCTGTGCGTGCATACTTTCTCCCCGCATAATCAGTGACTGAGTGTCTGGCTAACAATTTTCTCTTTACAGACGGGGAAGCTTCACCATACATTCTCCGGTCATTTCGAAGAGGTTACCGGGCTTGTACTGCAAGGGTCGACCGTGGTTAGCGTTGGCATTGATGCCACTATTCGCCAATGGTCTTTGAAACCCGACGACCTTGAAAGCGCCATAGCCAAGGCCAAGGCAACCACGACAGAGGAGGAGGAAGAGCAACCCAACTCAGGGTCGATGCTGACCGAGGAAGAGGAACGTGCATTGGCAGAGCTGATGGGAGAGGATTGAGGCAGTTATGTCTCAAGAATCGGGTTCATATGTGAATATTAAAAGATAATGCTTGTCCAGTTGCATCCTACCTATTGTGGGGAAATGCCCAAATAATAATACACTCGCATAGTGGTGAAAAGCAGCAATCTTACCCACTTTGTGACGATCCTCATGAAAGTCTGCAGTCAAACCAAACAGTTCTCCAATTAATTGGAACCTTTGGGGTGATATCAAGCAGTAGTCACTACGCATGTTCAGGTGGTTGCCTTCTTGAATAATCGGTCCAGACGGCACATAGTGTCATCCAGTTTCATTGAAGGCAGCAGATTGTCAGATTTCAAATATCCAGGATTTCACGCAGCCCTATATTGTAGCATATTAACCCCCTCAATCCCAGCGAAGAGACCTTCCTGATCTCCCTCTTCTTATGGCCATCATCGGTCATCCCTCTTGGACACTTTACTGATCTTACTGTTGATCCGTGCAACACATCAGTCAATATGAAGGCTCATTTGATCAGCATCTTGGCTCTCTTTGTTCTGTTTGTGACTGTCGGTCACACTTTCCCCCAGCCTGAAGATGGCCTGGCTGCTTTCCAGGGACGGGATGCAAGTTTGACCGTTACTAATGAGCGCGACCTTCCTTTTACCTCTGCTGAACCTACCTTGGTTAATCCTTCCACTGACGGATTTGACACTGATGGATCTGATGCCGATGAATCCGACGCTGATGAGTCTGACACTGACAGCTCCGACACCAATGTCTCCGACACCAACGGCCCTACCCGCGATCTCGCCTTCCAGGACGACGCAAGCTCGAACACCACCCTCCCCCTGGACGACGACAACCTCAGCTCTCCAGAAGTTCACGGTCTGGGCATCAACACGGCACAGGACCTTTGTGAAGGCGTAAGTTTCCAATCTCGCCATCCCCACATGCCCATCAATGTGACCTTGAAGCTAACCATAGTTTATGATGTGTAGTACTGCAAGACCGACAGCCAGAATTGCAATGGATATTGTGGCCATGACCGTCATCGTACCAAGAAGTGCGGCAAGAAGAAACCTGTAAGTTGTCATGTCATGTATCTTTGAACTCCTGCCGCTGTTCGATTTGTTGTGGAATGGAAAGATGGTTGACTTGTCCGGTGGTGTAGTGTCGTCGTAACAGGGGCATGTGCAAGTTTGAGCTCAGAGGAAAGGAAGCTGAATGTATCTGAGGGGTTGATGTTTGCTGGGCCGCTGGGCCTATAGTCGGGACCGAGAAGGGTCAGCGCGGTTATGTATGGATGGTCTGAGGCACGTGTTGGATATGGGGATGAACGATGAAAAGGATGGGCTTGAGGATGTTGGATCTTTGTTGATTGGATAGTGTTTCTATTTTACCTAGTTAGCAGGCAGAAGATCTGGGTGGGGTTCTGGACCACTGTACACGGCGTGGTTTGGGTTCCACACAGGATATCTCTTATTTCTCTTTAGGTGCAGTAAGTTCGACCATACGGACCAGAGAAGGAAGGATAACGCAAACACACAGGACCCCGATAAATTTCGCCACAGAGAAGTCTTCCTGAAGCGCTCCGGATAGATACAACTTTCACCTCCAGGTCTTACATATAGACCTGCTACTACGTACACTGCCAATACCACTCATTCATCTCGGTGCAGGTATACCCCGATACGCAGGTAGTTACCCCGGTCCATCCCTCGCCACCACACTGCGCATAGGGCGCGGCAACAGCCGTCGACGTGGCTGTAGCCGTTGCGGTCGTACTTACCCCGACCGTGGAGATGGTAGTACTCGTAGTCTTGCTGGCAGAAGCAGTCCCCGTAGCACTCACTGCGCTCGTACTTGCCCCCGAGGAACCGGGCGTATACTCCTCCAACAACTCGAGATAATAATCATAGGCAGTACCATCAGTCGGCTCCAACGAAAAGATATAATCCCCCCACCACGGCCCTGCGCTCCACCACATGCCCCCGAGCCAGACGTCGCTACTGTCTTCCATCGCATCCAGCATCCCCGTCACAGCCTCCTGACACACGTCGTTCGCGCCGCCGGCAAACTCGCCCAGCACGGCCAATTTCCCGTTCTCGCGGAGCCAGGTCGTCGCGGTAGAGATGCGCTCTGCCCCGATGGTCGAGCTCACGCAGGTGGAACTGGTCCCGGATCCGTCCGAGTCGAGGTACTGGTGCATCTCATAGATGAGCTTGTTGGATGGGTCGGTCAAGTTGGCGAGATCGGTGTTGGTCGTGCTCCAGGTCCAGGCGCCGCTGTAGCTGTTGCCTTCCGCGAAGATGTATTGGGTTGTGGCGCCGGTGGCGCGGATGGCGGTGATGGCTGCTTGGTTCAGGGAGAGGACGAGGCTCTGGGTCATGTCGTGGTACTCGTTGTCTGTCCGGTAGATGGGGAGTTAGTTTGGGAAGGGCTCTGGAGAAGGGAGAAGGGGAGGAAGTACTGGTATCGAAGATAACACGGTCATTGGTGGTAAATTCACTGGCGACGGTTGTCCAGAATGCAGCAAAGTCGGACGTAGAGGTGATAATGTTGCCATAGCTGGGGTGGTGGGGGGGTTAGCTCGAAGTGTGACTTGAAGTGTGTTGCAAGACCTGGATAGAGAGAAGAGGGGCTTACTATCTTCCGAAGTTATGAGGGTCTACCACCGCATAGGCGCCTAGATCGGTGATTGTTTCCACCGTCTGCCAGAATCAAAACATGTCCAATGCACATGAAATGGAGGCAACCGCACCGCTTTCAGATCCGCCATGTAGGTTGCATCGGCCGCCCCCGTCAAATTGGTTGGCACCAGCCGCTCCATCAGGAACGGCACGCGGAAAATGTTCATTCCCGCATTGTATAGAGTCGTGATGCCCGCTGTATCAGGCCAGATGTAGTCGGTACCGAGGACGCCGGGGATGTTGGTCTGGCCGAATTCCGCTCCAGACTCATTGCTTCCGAACCCTGCAGGATCAGGGTCAGTATGACTCAAGGAGGTGAGAGAACGAGGGGAGGGGGGGAAGCATACATAGGAAGGAAGACGAGCGTTTGGCTCGGGAAAGGGCCCACGCCTGAGAGAGGAGAAGGGGCAGCAGGAAGAGCTTCATCTTGGGAGATGGGGGTGAACTCTGCTAAGATCCATGGTGCAGACAGACACTGGGTACAGCAGTCAATTTATATACCATGTATCGACTACCTAGCAGTGACAGTGATGTTGATTCCGATGTCGAGAAGAGCAAGAAGAGTCGGACGGCCTCTCGGTCCGCCCTCCGTCGGATCTGCAGGCCCAAATCATCCCAAACACCAAAAAAGGAACGGAGAGAGGACCAATTCGTCACGGCTGTCATACAACGGGAGGTCCGCTCCTTTGCCGATCTGTAAAGGTCCGGATCGTCGGGTTTGATGGGCAACGGTCGTGCAGGCCGCAGGCTGCAGCCAACTGCCGGGCTGCATTGGATGCGGAGAACATCCCGTCCACCCATGTGGCTCTGGCATGAGGACCCTCGCCTTGGACGGATTTGTGTCAGCATTAGGTCTAATCATTTTAGACAGGAATTAAAGGGTTATACACGTGGAGCCCATCGGATTGAAAGATGCACGGCTGACAACCAAGTATATAGCTTCCGAATGTGATATTGATCTGGATATACTGACACTCTAACAGGTGATTCCACTAGGTTTCTACCGCTGAGTATTATACTATTCATAGTAGTGGGACAAATCTCTGCAGAACCAAGCACCGATCAAATCAGATCATATTGCTCCTAACTAAGCAGCGCTCGTTTGCTGACTACTTCTGGCTATTCCTAATCCCGGCTACATCACTCCTCACATCACTCCTCACATCACTCCTCACATCACTCCTCACATCACTCCTCACATCACTCCTGCCTATTGCTCCTCCTTGTTTCCCCCTCTCCACTGCACCCCCCCATTGCCTCCCATTCCATCTACTACCGGCTCATTGTTGCTCATTCCCTTACAGACACTGCGAGTAATAGGAATTCTCATACGTGCAGGTATATCCGCTGACACAAGTCGTCGGTCCCGACCAGCTATCACCACCGCATTGTCCATATGCCTGAGCCACCGAGGTCGAAGTCGAACTGCCCGCGCTCGTCGTTGAAGTGGTCTTCAAGGTGGTCGAGGTGGCCTTGGAAGTGGTTGAGGTGGTCTTGGCCGTGGTTGAGCTGGAGCCGGAGCCGGAGCCGGAGCCAGACGATCCACTCGAATAGGTCGATCCAATGGGCCCGAACTTGATGTTGGAGAATGTAACATACGAGTTCGCGTCATCAGCTTCCACAGTAGCCGGGACCCCAGAATCAGTGCTGCAAGTACCACGTGCCACACCAGGGGAGGTGGCCGATTTGTTGGTCGGGTAGTCACTATCCAGCCACAGCATATCGGCGTCATGGTCATCCCACAAGCTCAAGACCAAAACCATTCCCTCCGACATGGCCGCACTCATCCCCGCCATTCCTCCGTGCACATCAAACACGTTCTCATCTCCGAAGAGCGTCTTTTGTGCATCACACCACGATGACGTGATCGAGTTTCCGCTCGCGCTCGAATACGCCGAGGCGCCATTGGCAATCACCACGCCGTTCTGCACGTACAGCCGCCGGATTTCGGAGAGCGTGCCCGTCGAGGTTCCATCGTCGGTGATGAACTGCGTCACCACAGTGAAGGTGCTGTCCGTGTCCACGGTCAGTCCCGGGCCGTAGAAGCTAGTGTTACCCAGGCGGTACGGGTTGAAGTCGCAGCCATCTGGATCGCATGTGCCGCTGTACCGGTCTCCGGTGGCGCTGTACGTACCACCACAGTTGTCGCCTTCACACATGGTCTGCCCGGGGGTGTTGCAGGGGTGCACGGTGAATGCGTTGGAGATGCTGTTCGCCTCCCAGACGTCCATTTCCGCACAGCACGATCCGTGGTTGCCTACTCCGCTGTTGACGTCGTTGGTGTCCGGCACCCAGCCCTCGACATTGGCTTCACCGTCAATAAACTTCAAGTCTCGGGGACACTGAGAGTCGCAGTACCCTGTGCCATATTTGGCGCCTGCCTTGTTGGTGGAGTTCTCGGAGGTGCCGCCGTCGGCGTCCATAGCGACGAAATACAGTGCACCGTTGAGACCGCAGGGGAGGTTGGAGACGTCCACGTCAAAGGTGAACTCTTGGTTGAGAAGCTTGAAGATCTCGTAGGTGCTGTCATCATTCATCAGGTAAAGACGAGAGCCGATGTTTTTGCTCGAGGAGGTGGTGACGAAGTTCAGCCGCAAGGCGTCGTCGTCCGTGGTCACACCGTAGGTCGCCTCGTAGGTGGCTCCCTCGAGGGCGCAGTTCGCGGCGCAGGTCACGTCGTCGGGACAGATCGTGGCATCCCAAGTGTTACCAGTGTAGCAGTTGGTATAGCCCGATGTCTCGTGCACCCAGCGCCAGTTGGCGTCGATGACCACCTCGCCGTCGTTGGTGGTGCAGCTGCCGCTGCTGGTGCAAGTCTGCCAGGTCAGGGACGGGTGCGTCTCGGTCTGGTAGGTCCCGACCTGCTGTGCATGGCTGGTGGCGATGATGCAGGCGAGCAGGGCTGCTCGGTACAGGTGGAAAGAAGACATTGTCAGACTGATGTCCTAGACTTCTGGAGGAATTGAGTTGATTGAGATGTGCTGCGGTGATGATGAGAGGATGGAGAGAAGGCGTTTATATATATTTTTCACCATAGTATATCTGTTGGACAGCCCGATGCTGGCCAGATGAGCAACGGTCGTACGGACCGCATCCCGATGATGGCTCGTGTTGTTGATAAACCGAGTAACCTGCAGACTGGAAGCGATCTCAAGAAGCGTGATGGAAGGGGTCACTTCCTTGACAAAAGTGGCAACCCGCCGGCTAGTGTGTGGCACGGAGGTTGGATGGAGATGTGACCGTTGCCCATCCGGCAAGGTGGGCTAGTATGTCCGTTCCCTGATCAGGGATCGTACAGGAGGACCCTTGCATGCAATAAGCCGACTTCCCATGTGACGAACCCTATCTCGCAGCCCTAATCTAATCAATCACCATCCCCGCCTTAGTCAGCACCGTCAATCCTCGCCCGCGACCGGTGGATGACAGAAATCTGCACCGTGTCAGGACTCGGGAACTTGAACCACCGCCGATTGCTTCCGCGTCCTTGATTCAACATCAATCCCCCCAATCCAGCCCCCCCGTCTCCAAAATGAGCTATATCCTCACCCTCTCCTGCCCGGACCGCCCGGGCATCGTCCACTCCGTGACGGCCTACCTGGTGCAGCACACCCTCAACATCATCGACAGCAGTCAGTACGGCGACCCCACCAGCCAGCGTTTCTTCATGCGCGTCCACTTCAAGGACGAATCCTCCCCCTCGAAGTCCCTCGCCGACCTGCGCGCCGCCTTTGAACCCACCGCCCAATCCCTGTCCATGGACTTTCAGCTCGTTTCCGCAACCACCAAGCCGCGCGTGCTGCTCATGGTCTCCAAGATCGGCCACTGCCTCAATGACCTTCTCTTCCGCGCGTCCACCGGTCAGCTCCCCATTGACATCCCGCTGATCGTGTCCAACCACCCGGACTTCTCCACTCTGGCCGCGACCTACAACATCCCCTTCGTACACCTCCCCGTGACGGCCGATACCAAGCCCCAGCAGGAGGGCCGCATCCTCGAGCTCATCCGCGAGCACGATGTCGAGCTGGTCGTCCTGGCCCGGTACATGCAGGTTCTCTCGCCGACGCTGTGCGAGGCCATGTCTGGAAAGATCATCAACATCCACCACAGTTTCCTGCCGAGTTTCAAGGGCGCCAAGCCCTACCACCAGGCGTTCGACCGCGGTGTCAAGATCGTCGGTGCGACGGCGCACTTCGTCACCAGCGACCTGGACGAGGGCCCGATTATCGAGCAGAATGTCGTCCGTGTCAGCCACGGCATGAGCCCCAAGGAGTTGACGCACGCGGGATCAAACGTGGAGAGCAATGTGCTGGCTACCGCGGTCAAGTACTTCGCGGAGCGGAGAGTGCTGCTCAACGGACACAAGACCGTTGTTTTCAACTAGTTTGTCTGTCTTGGTTAGTGGTATATAGGGAGAGGTAGGGAGTATAATGGTCTGGCGCGCGTGGGGTGACATGGTAACCAGCAGATCCACTTCAAGGGGTGGGTAATCCTGATGTATAGCTCTCAGATGGGGTCATAAGCATGTTGATGGGATAGCCGATGGGAAGGGCGCAGGCTATATAGAAGAGAACCGGATCTCCGGCGGTGCGCTTAGGCGCGGAGTAAGCAATCTCGGAGAGATTGGAGCAACAATGAACTTTCTACCAATCAGTTTATCTTGTACGGGGTACCTACCAAATGATACTATCCTGTCCGGGCTATGGAGTACAGTGAAAACGTAGCTTCATGACCGATTGCTGGGTAAGCTGTTGCAGCGCATGTTCCATGCAACGACAGACTGGCAGTCAATGCGTATGATGTCCCGGTCGGGGCAATCTTTCCACACCAATGCGAGTGCGGTTCCAGGGATGCCTATGTCAGGAAATCAATTCGACAAAACCAGCATGGTATCATTTGCGGATTGTCCGACCGGCGATAAAGTAGATTCAATTGCGCTCTGACAGCCATAGACAGCCAAAAGGGGAGGCGTTCATGTGAACGATCGATCTGGACCACTTATCAGCGACATGCAAACCATGCAAACGGCCGCGACCGCCCCGGGACGGGCCCGAAAATGGCAGAAAAAAAAAAAAGTCTGTCCGCCGGCGGCAGCCAATATTGTAAGCCAGAAAGCTCACGGCGCAGTATTTTTCCTCCGCCAGGGAAGTTTCACGACCCAGCTTTCCAACTTCGATTTTATTTTCACCCAGACAAAGCCGATCTCACGATGGTCGGGGTAAAGCGCTCAGTGGACGCAGGTGACGACCGCAAGGGAAAGCGGACGAAGACGAAGACCCCGGTTTCTGCGCCGACGAAGAAGTCCAAGTCGGCCCCCGTGAAGACGTCCAAGCCCGAGTCGAAGAAGGCCGAGAAGACCGGAAAGTCGGACAAGAAGGCCTCGAAGAAGAAGGCGCAAAAGGAGGAGTCTGAAGACGACGACGATGAGGACGACTTTGACTTGGATGATGTTGACGATTCGGAGATTGATGCCCTGGACAACGACGAGGATGATGATGTTGATATGAATGATATCGAGGAGGATGCTGGCTCGGATGAAGACAGTAAGGAGGAGACCAAGAAGTCCCAACCCGCCAAGTCCGCCGATGTGGATGCTCAGAGTATGATTGATCTCTGTTGGAAATTGCTCTGGAAATTTGCGGCTAACATCTTTCACTTGCGCAGATAAGTCCACCTCCCGCGAATCGCATGCGAAGCAAAAGGCTCTCCTGCAAGAGCGCAGGGCTGCCAGGCCCAACGCCGACACGATCGCTCGCTCGAAGAAGCTGTGGGAGCAGCTGCGTCGCAAGTCACACGTTCCTCTCGAGGAAAGGAAGAAGCTCATCAAGGAGCTGTTTGAAATCATTACTGGACGGGTCAAGGACTTCGTTTTCAAGCACGACTCGGTCCGTGTCATTCAGACGGCCTTGAAGTACGCCAACCTGGAGCAACGGAAATTGATCGCAACGGAACTTAAGGGCAGCTACAAGGAACTTGCGCAGAGCCGATATGCCAAGTTCCTTGTCGGAAAGTTGATCGTTCACGGAGATGCTGAGGTCCGTGACTTGATTGTTCCGGAGTTTTACGGACACGCCAAGCGACTCATCCGTCACCCTGAAGGATCCTGGATCCTCGATGATATCTACCGGTCGGTGGCAACGAAGGAACAAAAGGCGAACCTCCTCCGCGAGTGGTATGGTCCGGAATTCGTCATCTTCAAGGACGAGAGGGAAGGTCCTCCGTCGGCAGACCTTTCGAAAATCCTTGAGGAGCACCCGGAGAAGAGGGGCCCCATTATGCATTTCCTCCACGAACTCATCAACCAGCTGGTGCAGAAGAAGACGTCAGGTTTCACGATGCTACACGATGCTATGCTGCAGTACTACCTTAACACAAAGCCGGGCAGCTCTGAGGCCAATGAGTTTATCGAGTTGCTGAAGGGTGACGAGGAGGGAGATCTGGTCAAGAACTTGGCTTTCACCAAGTCTGGCGCGCGGGTGATGGCTCTGAGCCTGGCATATTCGAATGCTAAGGACCGGAAGCTCCTCACTCGTTTCTACAAGGACACCATCAAGATGATGGCAGGTGATGCTCACGGACATATGGTTCTCTTGGCCGCCTACGAAGTTATCGACGATACCAAGCTCACCGCCAAGATGGTCTTCCCAGAACTACTGAACCAGGCCATGGACGCAGAGTCCCGGAACGACGAGCTCCTTTATCAAGTGACCGACCTGACAGCACGTATACCGATACTGCAGCCCTTCGCTGGAGATCGGGCCAAATGGCTTCTACCCGAAGGGGATTTGGAGTTGTTGAAGGAGATCCGCGAGATCCGCAAAGAGACATCGAAGAAGGAGCCCGAGATCCGACGACAGGAGCTGGTCAAGGCTGCTTCTCCCGCGGTGCTTGAGTTCATTGCCGCGCGTGCAGAGCCCCTCCTCGAGTCGAGCTTTGGGTGTCAGTTCCTTGCCGAGGTACTGTTCAACGCCGACGGTGACAAGAGCGCTGCCCTGGCTGCTGTGGCGGAGGCCGCCAAGACCAAAATCGATACCCCAGAATCTCCTTTCGTAGGCCGGTTGCTGAAGTCTCTGGTCCAGGGTGGACCGTTCAACCCGGCTGAGAAGAAGGTCGAGAAGGTCGAGCCAGCGCTCGACTTCCACGGCCTCTTGTACGAGCAAATTAAGGAAGAGACCATGTCGTGGGCGACGGGATCGAATGTGTTCGTGGTTGTGGCCCTAGCGGAGTCGGATGACTTCGAGAAGAAGGGCGAGCTGCTGAAGACGCTGAAGAAGGGCAAGAAGGCCCTAGAGAAGGCCTCCTCGGAGACAGGAAAGGATGGCAAGAAGAGCAGCCCGGTCGCCAGCGGTGCGAAGCTGCTACTCGAGAAGATCCGGTAGAAGCGATTCATTTTCATTTTTACATACAATAGCACAGGATAGGTGGCATTGTAATATTAGCTGGTTCAGTACAAAAGTATTCTTGGGATCAGTTGTTCTTTTTTTTTTTTTCTTTGGGGATACTTTTTATCTGTGGTGTAGTCACCCGATCTTGTCATCTGGTTGATCGGGTAAATACTCCGCCTTATTCGTATTTGTTCTTTCCCATGTCTGAAGTTCTATATAGATACGAGCTACTCTGTATTCATTGCTGGATCCTCACCGACTGCAGTATGGACATTGTTCGCTGTGAGCATACTGTTTAGAAGCTAGCATAACTAAGATGCACAGAACTGACTAAGCACCACAACCTGACATAACTAAGCCAACTATCCAACTAGTTAACCAACTAACCAACCTTGGTAATAAATACGCCAATCGCCTTACTAACCCCAGACGGACGAGTGACCAGGTTGGCCGCAATAGTCGATAGACTGCCGACCCATCATCTATCCATCCATACTACCTAGCTTCCTCTTCCTCTTCCTCTTCCTTACTACTCACCAATCCCTCCTACCTCTTCCAATCCACCAAAACCGCCAAGATGCGTCTCCCAATCCTCTCCGCCGTCCTCACTCTCGCCCTCACAACGCTCACCTCCGCCGCGGAGCTCGGCATCGAAGTCACCAACCCCGTGGAATGCACCCGCCAGACCAAGAACGGAGACACCGTGCAGATGCACTACCGGGGAACTTTGGCCTCGGATGGATCGGAGTTCGACGCCAGTTACAAGCGCGGTACGCCGCTGAAGTTTAAGCTGGGAACCGGACGGGTGATTAAGGGGTGAGTTGTTTCACTTTAGTCTAGACTAGACCTGAAGAGGGGGGGGTTTGAAATGAAAATAGATTGCTGATTGTTGCGCGTTTCCGTATACAGATGGGACCAGGGCCTGCTTGACATGTGCATTGGGGAGAAGCGTACGTTGACGATCCCTCCTGAGCTGGGGTATGGGGACCGGGGCGTGGGGCCGATTCCTGGGGGTGCGACGTTGGTCTTTGAGACGGAGTTGGTGGGCATTGATGGGGTGGATAAGGATGAGTTGTAAATGAATAGGACAAAGCATCATGGGATAGAGAATTGAATGGGTGTGCTTGGTTGGATGAATATACGAGGATGATGTCCCCATGGACACTGGGTGGATGGATGGATGGATGGGTGCGTGCGCGCCTCATGCTTGAAATGAATTACATTTCTTATCTATTTATATTATCTGATTGGTCAGGTATATACTATCTCTAAGGGTATCATGTAAGTAGGTTACATTGGCTGGCAGTCAGCAGTGGCAAAGCCGCCAGACCAAGAATGAAAAGCCGGGAAGATATCAATCCATCGCATCCAACTTATTCTCGGTTACCTCGTCGTCGTTCTCCGAAACGAGGATTCCGACGAGACATTCGCCCAGAATGGCATCCCAGTTCACCCACGGATGGATTTCGAAGAAGAGTTGCCCCGAGTCTTTTCCCGCGCCACGAAGCAGCTCGCCCTTCCCACCGGGGTGGAAAGGGAGGTATGGCGTTATGTTGTAGACCTTCCCCTGATATGATGTCCACGCATCGGTGCCCTTCCGACCGTTCTGTGCCTTCAGCATGGAGGGTGTGACCCGGACCAACGTCGGGGGTAGGTTGGCGCCCCGCAGATTGTTGTTGGGATTGGAGGTGAGCGCGGCCCAGTCCAGCGGCGAGTATCCCGGTTCCAGGACGGCTCTTTTGGCTGATTTTGACGGCTTGGCGATGACCTTTGTTGGTGCGAGGCTGTTGTTGGTCGGACGGTTGTTGGGCGGAACACGCAAGGATGCTGCAGCGGAGGGTGGCGGGCGTAGCGAGCTGGATGTATTGGGGCGCGGGGGGTATCGGCCTGATGTCAGTGGCGAAAGGGAAGAGGCCGCTTGAGGTTGCGGATTCTGGGATGCTATCGGACGCAATCGAGGTGGGGCAGGGGGAGGCATGAGCGAGGAGGTTGTAGCTGATGCAGTAGGTTGTTGAGGGACAGGGGGCGGTGGCATGAGAACGTTGTCCCCCATCTTTGTCTGGACTGGGGGCTGAGATGGTGATCTTATCGATCCATTCTGCGCCTCGTGGTCGGGTTGGGACTTCTCTGAGGGGCTTGATCGGTCCGCGGCGTTGTCTAGTTGGAAGGAGGGTACTTCGAGCACAGGCGCCTTTGATGCGGATGCCTTGGGAGTTGTCTGGGACTCATTTTCAGGGTCGTGCTCCTCTTCGAGCGGATTGACGGAGCCGCTGGCTTTTGAGTCTTCCGTGAGCTGAGGCGTAGGGGGCTTCGTGGGGTGTGACTTCGGTGGTGGCTCTGGTGTAGATGGCTCAGGAGCCCAATTAGCGGGAGGGTAACGGTAGAGCAGGAAGCATGCTGTGGCAATAAGCGTGGCGACCCCTACCCAGCCCATCCTGGACACGTCTAGTAACTCGAGAGGAAGATGAGGAATGAGTAGGATGTTTGAACCCGCGAAGCCCAAATCCGCGGAAAACATGGCGCACGTGATGAAAGATTGCTGTTCGGCTTAGTAATATTTATACATGCATGCATTGAATAACGGTGTACCAATCATAGTCTTCCTATTTAGGACCACTCACTGCGGCACCGTATGGCCACTGTCCACTCCACACGTGAATAGAGAAAAGGCGCGGAGTGCGACTTGTCTGCTTTAGTGCGGATGATGACAAAATATCATAAGCTTCATCTCCTCTTGCGAGCCCCAGAAAGCAACAACATACTGTATATCATGGGGCTGCTGTTCAGCTTTCAAATTCGTCATGTGGCCGGACATCAGTGAATAATCTCCCATCATTAAATACCTTTACAGCCTTGCAGTCATAACACTAGGTGCTTGTTTAACCTCTTGTATGTATAGTATCTATCCAAGCAGCCTGCGCCTTGAAGAAACAGCAGTCTATCTGGCAAACGGGAATCTGCAGGCTTTAGCTCAGCCAAGCTTTGTGGGGCCCCCACTGCCCGCCCCGAACGCATGTTTAATAAAGCCACAATCCAATTGACCGGCTCACTGATGCTGCCATGCCCTCGGGATCGCACTTCTTCCTCATGATTGACAGACATCAGTCTGAAGTACCGAGAAATTACCTGTCCTACTGTAGAGTTCCCGAGCGCACTAGCAAATGTAAATTATAAGATGTGACTTGGGCGTGTTCGCCTTGCCCGAATCATTTAGATAGTATATGAAAATAGCCATTACATAGATTAACACTATTATCGAATCTCAAAAGAGTGAGAGATAGCTTTATTGTTCATTCTATCGGCAAATGCCTGACCGATCGGCCCGATATTGTGGAAATCTCCGCGGATGCATGGAAAGTAACACCCATACCAATAGAACCGAGGAATGACGGATAAAAGCTCAGTGGTACGGTCTGGAAGGCGCAGCGCCTTGCTAATCGTACAGTTGCGGGGTAGCATGAAGACACCAGAAAGAATACGCCCGAAGTGATTAACAGTACAGAAGTTATGCCGAAACACGACTTGAGTCTTGTGGTTGCGAAGCTTCGATGACGCGGGACAAATGGCAGCCAACCATTGACTATCATGGGAAAACAAGCCTTACATGAATCCAGACGAACCGAAAGCGGAAGGACTGAATACAGTAGTACTAGTTAGCAGAGTGAAATAGTCAAGCTCCTTGTTCATTTAGTGGTAGAGGGCGGGAGTTTAATTCCCTCCGTGGTCCCTTCCGTAAACGACTCGCCAGCTATGATTCACAGTGGATCACGATTACTTATGCGTGCAGTGAGCAAAGCTTTTCTGGCCCTTGATTAAAATAATAGTTCCGAAGCCTTGAGCGATAATTTTATATTTTCCCCAGTATGTGGTATGTGAATAAATGTTATCAGGCGTTAGCCAGACCATGGGCATGGCAGGAATCGGTCTGATCGTGATTAAAACGGAGAACCAAGCTTAGCCCTGGTACGAGAGGCGAGAACTTCTCAAGTCACTCAACCCATGGAACTCTCTCGTCTGTCTTCAATACAATGCGTAGCCCAGTGGTTTCTCGACGACTTTCCCGAACGAAGAGGCGAAGAGGCCGATATCGCTGTCGAGGCCGGCCGGCGAGCGGGGCTGTGGGGCAGGGCCGGACCGCAGCATGC
Source organism: Aspergillus heteromorphus CBS 117.55 (assembly GCF_003184545.1). Classification (NCBI taxonomy): domain Eukaryota; kingdom Fungi; phylum Ascomycota; class Eurotiomycetes; order Eurotiales; family Aspergillaceae; genus Aspergillus; species Aspergillus heteromorphus. The sequence goes on from NW_020290419.1 coordinate 226,820, forward strand.
CTCCGACCTATCCGCCAATTAGATGGGCGATATGGTACCATTCGTTAGACTTGACGAATAATTGCAGATTGAGTAAGTAGCATGGCGAAAGCTTGTATCTTCCCGAGGGCATTCTAAGTCAAGTCCCAGTACGGAGAAGCATTACACACAAAGGATGGCTAACGAACGCTCGTGTGATATTAATGTAAAAGCTATTGCATGGCTCACCTACTTTTCCCTGGAGAGAAACCCATCAAAATTATCGCTCCAGTGATAGAAAGAGGCATGCATGGTACAGGCTATGGTTGAGGAGTATGTATTGGAGTGGTATGCATCATATCATACGACATCGGCATATAGCTACCTGTACCTAATAATCACCCATGCAGATTACACCCTGTACTGCAACCTATGTGTTTTGAGTTTCTTATGAAAGGTAGATTTTATGAATGCAGCCTTTATGGACTCAGTTCTAGAAATGCTAGCGAACAGGATGTACGGACAAGTCTGGGTACTGCGCGGAAGACTTTAGACTCCTCAAAACACCCAGTCTTCGGTGGCCTTGGGGATAGGTTGCATTTCCAGAGACTTGGAACCAAGACAACAGACTCAATACAACGTATTCATTGACTTTGATATAAAGGAGACTTAGCAAGGCGTTATTGCTGCATTCGGCCTGGGTGTGTGATTCTGCATCACCTACGCTTGAATTGCTGTGTGGGGAACTGACAGATATTGTGTTTTCGAATAACAGTGGCTTACACTGGTAACGAGGGCTGCATATTTATGGGTCAGAAACTAGTGTGAACGCCATATAGGTCATAGACATTGGTTAAGGGGGGTCTGGGCTGCAACCAAAAAGTCATGGGAAGCAGAGAAGACCTGTTTGCAACCTTCTTCCAGTAGAGAACATGATATCAATCCCCAGTCAAGACCCTAATCTGTGATGCCGTACTAATCCATGATGCAATAACGGGGCCACGTACTGGGTAGAATGTGAGCTCATTGGACCTCAAGTGGTACAACCCACGGAAGTAGAATACGGTACACTTGTTTCCTCGTAGACTAAGGTTATATCTCATCCACTGGGCCTAGGACCACCGAGATCTGCTTCCCGGAAAGCTTGTGAGAAAGAGCGGAAGTCCGAAAGCAGAGATGGCTAGACTAATCTAGTCTCTCTGGTAAAATATAAACAGGTTGAGGAAGCTCGCATTCGATGGAGGAATTAGACCCTTGAAACGCGCAAGTGTGAGTGGGACAACAAGCAAAACAGAATGCAGCTTTTTGCGAGACAGAACGGCCGGTCTGTGCTGGCTCTGGCAGCTGTAGCAGCCCTTGCAATCAGCAGTCAATCATGTGCAGTTCATCTCCCCGAGAAGGCATATTCGCAGCTGCTCGAAGTCCAGTCATCTTTTCTCTCCATATTCTCTCAGCAAAAACCGTTCAATCCCCAGATTCCTCTTCCTGATAATCATCGAGACCCAGAAGACCATGAAGCCGGCGGACACAAGGACAGCTTCAAGCACTACTGCAAAAGCGCATTCGCCCACAAAATCCACAGAGAGATGCCGCACGTGAAGCTGCACGATGTGATGTATATTCCGGGAAAATCAACCCTTGAACTTCTCTGGTATCATGAGACTTGCGGCGAGGCGTACGAAACAGAGCAGTTCATCGCGACCGATACCTGCCGTCTCAACATGACTGTTCCTACTTCGGAAAAAAGCAACATAACGATGGAGGCCTGGTTCCCACGAAACTACAAGGGCAGGTTTTTGAGCACGGGAAATGGTGGACTTGGTGGCTGTACGTCCATTCCTGATCTAGTTATCAATATTTCTTTTTTTCTATTTTGTTTTGGCGGCCTGCTCCTACCTTGACGAAAAGACATTGCACTAACCGTCTGACAGGCATCCAATATGGCGACATGGCACTGGCCACCAACCTCGGCTTTGCAACAGTCGGAGCAAACAACGGACACGATGGAATCCGAGGAACATCATTCCTGGGCAATGATGAGACTCTTAAGGACTTCGTCCATCGATCCGTGCACATGGGGGTCGTTATTGGCAAGAAGCTGACCAACATGTTCTACCCCGAGGGATACGATAAATCATACTACCTGGGCTGTTCCACAGGGGGTCGTCAAGGCTGGAAAGCCCTGCATGCACACCCCACCGACTTTGATGGTATCGTGGCCGGGGCTCCAGCATTCAACTTCGTCAACCTCATCGCGTTCGTCGGCCATTTTGGCCCGCTCACCGGGAAGCCAGGCGAGGACAAGTACCTGCCTCAGGAAAAGTGGGAGTTGGTGCAAGCGGAGGTCATGCGACAGTGCGATGGAATCGATGGCGTCGAAGACGGCGTCATCGAGAACCCCGATCTATGCAATCCCGTCTTCACTGAACTGATCTGTCCCTCGGGCTCCTCGTCATCAGATAACGACTGTCTGACCGGGCCACAAGCCGTAACTGCCCGCAAGGTGTTCGAGCCGCTTTACGGAGAGGAAGGGAAACTCCTTTACCCTCGCCTCAACCCGGGCGCAATCGACACCACGAGCGCGACCTTATTTTCCGGTGATCTCATGTACCTGTCAACCGATTGGTTCCAGAACGTCGTCTACAACTCCACCGACTGGGACCCAGACGATCTGAACACCACAGACATGGCACTTGCGCTGAAGCAGGATCCTTTCGGAATCGAGACCTGGGATGCCAACCTGGCCCAATTCCGCGACCAGGGCCGGAAGATCCTCCACTACCACGGCACTCAGGACGAGCTCATCAGCTCCGATAGCTCGAAGCTCTTCTACGAGCGGGTGGCGGAGCAAATGAACGCGTCTCCGCAGGACCTCGACGAATTCTACCGTTTCTTCCCGATCAGCGGTATGGGTCACTGCCTGGGAGGAAGCGGTCCGCACTATATCGGCAATCAGTTGGACAATTACTACAAAGACGATGCGGAAAACAACGTGCTTATGAAGCTGGTCCGGTGGGTCGAGGATGGGATCGCCCCGGAATATATCCGGGGGGCCAATATTTCCTCGACGCCTGGCAAGAAGACCTTCACCCGCAAGCACTGCAAGTGGCCCATGAAGACTGTTTACAAGGGGCCCGACTTCACCGATGAGAATTCGTGGGGCTGTGAGGAGTGAAGCTGGATCCAATTGTGAACCTCAAGCGGAAGCGGAGTGATCCTGCTCGGTGGAGCAGCGCAGCACTTGGCTTGCGAGTATTAGCTAGAAGGACTTTAACCTGGCCAAGCCGGTGGGTTGTTGACTGCTTGTAGGGTGTTTTATTAACCCATTCAACATGGGTGGTGGATGCCTCGAGTAACTATCTTGATATGATAATGCGAGAATAATACACATAATGAGACATAATCTAGCAACTCGTTGACCAGATAGGGCTATCTGTCGTAGAACACATTCCTTCTCGCAGTACCTTTGACAGAAGTCAGAGGGAAGTCAGGGACCAACACGAAAGACCACACCGCGCGTGGTCGATTATATAAGAAAGCGCTCAACAGCTGGATGTGACTTAAAAAATTGAACTCAACCCTTTCATTGGTGCAGGCAGTACCTCAGGTAGTACCTCGTAATCAACTACGAAACTCACTACACAAGCGGGATTGAAATTGTAGAAAACCAGTTGGAGGTATGTATGTAGTATTACATGATCATGCATCATTCAACTTTTCGGGCAGATAATGTCTATATATATATATATGTACAAAGAACAAAAAGGCATGTAAGCCGGCAACGATTTTAAGCCCATTTACCAAGCAAGGCCATCAAACAAGCACCCAGACATAACAGTCCAAACGCAGCCAAAACAATGTGTATGGGTGCTTTTCGCATCGACGTGCTGAACATGAACTCATGAGCCATGAGCTCGACCAAAGCGGTATAGATGAGGATACCCGCGGAGATCGAGTCGAAGACGCCGCTGACGATCAACGTCGTGGCACCATCGGTCGCATAGGTATTACGAACGCCCAGACCGATGGCGATGGCGATGGGTGTGGAAAGACCGAACCCGAGACCCAAGAAGTACGGCGTCCATCGCTTGGAGTGAGGCCAAGGGACCGTAGCCAGACGGGATCCCAGACCCAGACCTTCGAAGGTCTGATGGAAGATCAGAACAACATATAGTGTGACAAACCCGGTGCCGGTCACCGCCAAGGTCAAGCCAACGAAGACGGAATGGAAAATAATTCCGAACTCCAGGATAAAGATAGAAGTCAACTGAGCCATGTACTCCTCCAGGTCGGAATGCTTGTTGCCGAGTTCGACATCATGATGTTCGCGGGAATGGCCCAAGTGATCCTCTCCGGGCATATGGCCCTTAATATCGACTGATTCAGCAGGGGAGGGCGAGACGACACGCTCCATCACCACATGCTGGTGTTCGTGATCCTCCGAATCGTGAGCATGGCCGTGGCCAAACCGAGCATACCGCATGACCATCAGCTCGACGAAGAACAAGACTACGATGGTCATGAGCACGATACCCTCCACCCATGAATATTCTGTGATCGGGCCCGTCAGGCAGGAGTCGTTCAAGGCCTCTTCAGCGGGTGCCAGCAGGTGAATAAAGGCCGTGGCAATAATAACGCCGGAACCAAAGTACTTCGCGACGAAGAAGGCGCATTTCGCGAATTTGGAGTCTCCGAAACTCCGCGCCATGACGGGGAAGAGGGCCCCAAAGGTCGAGCCGATCAGGATGACAAAGACGGACGAGATCCGCAGGCCCATGTGGCCGTTGTAGCCATTGCCAGTTTCACAGGTGTCCCTGGCGACCAGGGTGTGAAGCGGCTCCATTATGACCTCGACTCCGCTCTAGAATCGATCCTGGTATGTCCGATCCTCCGCAATCTGTCGACCGATTACAGTTTCGGGCCGGTGCTCAAAATAGGCCGGAGGGCCCGCTTGAAGGAAGGAGGGAGCGACGAAGGGGTATTCTGACAGATCGACGACCCAATGGCGAGGAGCGAGAGGTGTGACAGGGTGAAAATGGGCGACGCGAGGGGCACGTGGAGGTGGATGGAAGAATGTCGGCGGCAAGAGACGGTTGGGAAGGATGCCTGCTGTAGTCTGCAAGGTACTCGTCTCTTTAACTTGCGATTTCCTGTTGTGCGCGGGGTCGATGGGTGTGAGACGAGACGGGCGTCCTCAAGGTCCTTAAAGCCGGTCGTGTCAACGCCAAAGTAGGAGCTAAAATAGAGAGGCCGCCGGAGGATGAGGACCTTGGTGGCTCGGCGTGGTGGGGGGTGTCTGTCGCGAGAACGATGGGGGACAAATCTGATTACCAACCACCCAGTACTACTTCAAAAAGACAACCTCCTGGGAGAAGAAAAGCAAAAGAGAAAGAAACCAGTCTAGGAGCCACCAGGGGACAGAAAAAAGGCAGACGCCTGGTCGATGATGGCCTACATGGCGTCCGACAAAGATTTCGAATCCGTTCTCGGTAAGGCGCGGATGGGGACCTTGGGGGAAAGCGGACGCCATCACGTCAAAGTCTCAAAGAGTTTTCGGGTACCTTGAGGACCTTGCGGACGGCCTTCCTCTCGACGTTTGAACCCCCCCCCCCCCCACTCGACTACTTATTTCCCGAGGCCATTATTCGCTGAGCGGCTCTCACGTGCCAGCCTCCTCAGCGGATCATCGTTGATCCCGGGGTTTTCCATATCGTCGGCCTGGCATTGGATGCAAGTCTCCGGGTAAGGCGGCGGCGGGGACGGAAATACCAGCCCGCTCTGGAACAGAGGGTCAAAGAAACCTCCAGCCTCTATCTATAGATACAATCATTGATGTGGTTTCAGGTGTATATACTCCGAGCATGTAAAGGCCGCACAAGAGGCACATGTGTAGTCATCGGAGTGTACCGCATCATCACCGTAGAAACCGTTGTTACTGTTGCACAGCGCCAAGAAGCAAGGTGACATGCCGGATTGTCATGGTCAAGTTCCAAAGAACTACTCCATAGCCTGCGCCTAAATGACAGCATCTGTGGCACCCTTGTGTGCAATAAAGCGGGCCAAGGCCTATAGTTTTAGATGACTTGCAGACGATAACCAGAAAATGCTATGTATATGTGTCTTTGCCTGCCTTCCCTTTTCCCTTGGCATGACAACAACAACATCAGCATGCAAATATGGCTTGTTAAACCAGCTAGGTTTTATATAAATCTGATTATGATGTCAATATTTTGTAATTGTCACACCAAGAAGCATCATTGGTCTAGTGGTAGAATTCATCGTTGCCATCGATGAGGCCCGTGTTCGATTCACGGATGATGCATTAAAATTCCTTTCCTTTTTTTGCCGTCCTTTTCTTCTCCCTCCACCCCCGTTCTTGCCCAGGTTAGTTAGTTATTGCTAGACTATTTACAGCTGTGGCTATTTTTGATATCTGACTTAAGCCACCCAAAAAGTCAGAAACGTCTGTACACTGTACACTGTAGACTTTACGAAGTACCGACCATGCCAACACCCATCCAGCCAGATTCTCAACCCAAAACACCCGACCAGTCTTCCTTCCTCATCCACTCCTCCAAACCAGTCATGGGACACTCAATGCCGGCCTAGGCAATCAGCGACCGACTCCCCCTCAAAACCCAAGACCTAGAATACGGAAATACTCACATCACGAATATCCTGTGCCATCAACAACCCCTCATCGCCACCATCATAGCCCGGATCCGTCGAATAGGAAAACATATCACCCACCTCGCGACCAAACTCACGATCGGGCGTTCTGTTCATCAGCTCGGGCAGGGTAATCTGTCGATAGTGGGCGGAGACGGAATTTACTTCGCCCCATACGCGCATGTAGTCCACCCAGCTGCAGGTCGAACCACAGGCCATGTACCTCTTTCCGGGCTTCATTTTCGAAACTGCATAGACAAATGTCCCTAAATCAGCATTGACGTCGAGGTGAGGGACTGGTATATCGGGTGCGGTCGTGAAGGCTGTCTCGAAGGTAGGTTTGCCCTCACCCGTCAGTTTCTGCAATATGTATGATATGTCTGTCAGCCATCATATGTACCTAGAGATTAGATCCCTAATATCAGATCCCGCACACCATCATGTAAACAAAATCACAGCCTGAGTATATCCCGAGCACCGAAAATACAAAGAAATCTCACCTTACAAAGATACGCCCCCGGAATCAACCGATAGCTCAACATAAAGTACCCCGTCTGGACACAGGACATCTTCCCCGCCAAAACGGGATACTTCTGTTCGACATAGCCCGGAAAAACCTCCGCTTTAGCATCGAAATGGTACAGCTCCCGAAATCCCCCCCGACTGCAGTGCCGCGCATGGCTGAGGGTCGAGACAATAAACCCGTTCTGGTCAAGCGAGTCGACCGTGTGCGCGGCAGCGTCCGCGATGTTCTTCCCCTGTTGGAGTTCCACTTCGTAGGCATATCTTCGGCAGGAGAGGCCCGAATCGGTGGCCTTTTGTCGAGAGTCCGGGTGGAAGAAGGGCTCCCAGTAGTTGGTGACGCTGAAGATGTGGGTTGCGCCGTGGAAGGCGGGGATGAGGGTATTGATGTCATTGAGGTCTGCGGGGATGATTTCGACGCCTTGGGAGGATAGGCGCTGGGCTGTCGGGGAAGACGGGTTGCGGGTGAGGCCGCGGACGTGGTAGACTGGGTCTTGCAGGAAACGCTGCGCTACAGAGTTGCCTTGGTTTCCCGTGATGCCTATAATGCATATGATCTTGGTGCGAGCCATGTTTCAGAGCCGTCGCTGTCGTGGTGTCTTTACGAGGATATCTGTTGTGGAGGAAAGGAATGGAATAGAGGGAGGGGATGAGACGACTATCTACCCCGCTTCTCCACGCCGTTGACGATCACCTGCCTACAGTACTCCGTACCTTACCTATCTTCTCGGTAAAGATACGGCGTCCTTCTAGTCCGCTCAACAAGCTTGAAGGAGCATGATCTGACCACCAAGTATAAAGGATATCCCCAGTGTCGCGAAACTCATCTGCTTCATCCCCAAAGAGCGTACTCCACGGCGCATTGCCACTGACAAGAGATCACCGAGTAAGGGGCAAGCCGATTGGAATCTAGATAGAACGACCATGATGCTTATAACTTCATTGGGATGACCACGCATGGTAGATAGTATATATATAAATACATGCCTCTCGTTGGAGCGACATCGTTTTTATAATGGTAGTATTGTTTAGTCCTAAATAAGGGGCACGTGCACATATTAGATGATTCAAGGCTGTCTGGTCGAGGTATAACCTCCCCAGCACCAAAACGGGAAGGGTTTTAGGCTCTCTTGCTATTCCTTACTTTTGTCTATACAGGCTCTTTGCGCGTTGTACCTTCCTTCCCGGACCAAGCCTCCATTTTCTGACAGCATTGGCCATCATTGTTTGCCAGAGAGTTGAGTCTTGTCTTTATTTTGCACAGGATCCACTGAGATCAAGTCACAAGTGGCATTTTCCGATTTAGATCTGACTGATGTTGTATGAGCTTGTGTATTGCTATCGGAGTATGTAGCATCACGCCAATCTGGCTTCAGGGCACCCCTTTAGTAGAGTAGTTTTGTTTGACAATGCAGTGTTGGCTGATGGTAGGAGCCTAACCCAGGATACGGACCAGGGCTGACTTGAAGGATCAGAATCCCGGCAGGCGCGAAAAGTCGCGCCATCGACAAAGTAGAATGGCGACGGAAAAAACATTGGGAGGGAAAATAAGCTGACCGCCCGGTGCTGCGGTGAATCGAACCCGGGATGAACTGTCTCCCATAAATGTGTTGTATAAGTGTTCAAAAAAATGAGGAAGAAAAAGTGATGGGACCAACTTTACTGCCACATCATGCCGGGAGGTATGCGCACACACCAACACCCCTGGTTCCCTAGTGTTCCCTACACACACTTAGGGTGAAGTAGCTTAGCTATGTGGCACGACTAGTAAAGAGGTCACATTACCTATTAGTTAGCTATAAAAATAGACTAGTATACTGCGTAGTTCTGCCTGCTAACTAAGCCCGGAACCCGCGGGGCGCGGCGAGACAAAGGACAAGCCAAATACACTCTCACATATAAGCTGGGTCTGAACCTGATCATGTTACCGTATATCTATCATTGTTGGTATTTTTATTCCGCAAAATGACCTCCAATTACCCACTTGACGCGTTTTGGGGTCTCCCCACCTCCAATGCCAAGTCAGTATACTACTACTATGGACCATTGGATCAAGTACAAACTAACGCCGGAAAAGCTTCTGTGAGGAGGTATATATAGACCATTGCCAACATGGGATATAGAAGACGACGAAGCTAATCGCCGTCCGGATAGGATTATTTGGTGACTAGATACGTTGCCGAGTTCATCAACACGCTGACCAATCTCACCTATGGTCAGGATGTCATGGGGAGAAGATCTTCTCGGGCGGATATAATGTTAACAAAGCCTTTAGTCCTCTACGCGATTTATGGGATCCGCAGCTTGCAGCGGAAACCCAACGCCAAGGCCTTCCGGACCGTCCCATACTGGGGCTTGATGGGAGTCGGCATATGCTCCGGTATATATCACATGAGCCTGAAATACCATACCCAGATGAGTAAGTGACAGGGGCAGTCGTGCCTCCGATCAGGAAAAGCTTCCCCGGGCTAACTGTTGTGCACAATCAGTGGATGATCTTTCGATGCTATTTACCACAACGCCGGTTCTACACCGTGTGTTGACGGTTAATGCTAGTGGCACCACCTCGACCATCCTGGCTGTACTCCTGGGCTCTGGTTTGATGGGACTCATATCCGTTCATGTGGCGACGGACGAGTTAATTCTGCATGCGGCGGCCTTCGTGGTCAGCATCACCGTCATCGGGATCCGCACCATGCAGCTCATAGCCACTCGGACACCGGCGGGTTCGGCTGCGCGGAGCCAGATTTGGGGAATGGTGAGATTCGGAGCAGGTAAGACATCTGTCTTCCTGGGGCTTATGATTGACTGACTTCGGGCGCAGTCATATTCAATGTGGGATACGCTGTCTGGTTAGTTGATGGATGGGTCTGCGACCTGCTGAGAAGCTCGCGAGAGGCTATTGGTCTTCCATGGGCATTCCTATTGGAGCTCCACGGGTGGTAGGTTGATTTTCATCTCAACACTTTGTCCAATAGTCGAACTGATTGTGAAATGGGAAAGGTGGCATATCTGCACCGGCGTGGGTGCATACATCTTCATCGCGGTGATAGACCATCTCGCATCTGGGGAGGATCACGAGGATATTGAAGGGTCATTTGCTTGGCCTGCACCCTGGGCTTCTCGATCGATTTTTGCCGGACGGAGGCCAGCGGCAGGTGGTGCAGCAGGGAAGAAGTCCGAGTGAAGAACAGTCCAGGAAAAGACCGGGAAGGCAAGGAACAGACCAGACTGTGTGTGGGGCATGGTCAGGTGCGCACCGTGTTATGAATTTCGTATCCATCTGTATAATAAATGAATCAGGAATTACTCAGGGAAAAAAGGGTCAGTCATTATTTTATAAAACAGTATATCTCCACGCCCCTTAGAGAATGCCCTTTTAGGAAATACCTAGGAATTGCCATGTAATTTATCCACGGGGCACCGCCTCAACCATGTAATATACCAGAAACGGCGAATAATTACCTAGAAGACCCAGGGTATCAGACCAGTGACTGCCTCTCTATAGCAGCCTTGCTAGATTACAGCCAGAAGTCTCGTCGTCAGCTGCCTACTAGTCTGTCCAGGCTCTGTTCTAGTCGAGTGGTTTTGTTTTGCATCTACAAAAGTCCTTGATTTATGATGACTGTTAGAGAACCAGACAGGGGGGTTCGTGAATTTATTGGTATGGACGGCGGATAGGCAGGAGGGCATAATAACGGCAAGTTAATCTCATTGGGTCTTTTAGCATGGCGATGAGGTAGGGTAGTGTACTATATACTGAGGGCGGAGCTTGGGGTGCCTTCCTAATTAGGAAGAGACACTTCCGTCCTGGAAGATCCCACCCAGAGTCACAAACACGAAGTGAAATGGAATACCTGACTGGCTGAAAGCTTTTTATCTCTTGGCTTGGACTAGCATTTCAAGTAGAGAGTGAATAGTAGACTATTCTGTAAAACAGTGTAGTCGCATGAGGATAGGGGACAGGCAGTCCAATATTAATCATGCTCCTTTATATATCACCATTTGACCAGGCTTCCAGTGTAATACTTCCTCTGCACAAGCCCTAAATGCCCCAGGCCTCCAGGCCATCAATTCAACCCCCTCTATGCCATAGTCCAGACGGAGTTACCCCATCTTAACCCCGCGCCTGCTCCACCGTCCAACTCTGATGAGGTCATACACTTCCATCCATAAAACACGTTCCCCGTATCCACAATCAAATGAGATGCCCCCACAAAGCAAAAAAAAAAAGCGTCTTCCGGCCCCCCAAATAATCCTCGTCACAGGAGCCAACAAAGGCCTCGGCCTATCCATCATCCAAGTCGTCGCGCAGCGCGAGTCCCCAACTCCACGCAACACCTGCATCCTCTGCAGTCGGGACATCGACGCGGGACAGAAAGCAGCTCAGGAACTGAGAGCCCAGGGGTGTCAGCTAAGATCGATGTGGTTGAGCTAGATGTGACGGGGGACGAGCAGATTGCTGCGGCGGTTAAGTACGTGGAGGAGACTTATGGGAGACTTGATGGTACGTTTGCACTTTACACCTTACACCTATTTACCTACCTTACCACCCCTTCCATCCAGGACCCCTTCGAAAGAGGTACTATCAATTCCACCCGACCGACCATACTGTTATTTACTACAAGCTAAGCAGTCTTCCCAGTCCTAATCAACAACGCCGGCACGCTCATCACGCCCCCCAACACCACCACCACTACCACCTTCCCCAACCTCCCCACAACCCGACAATCCTACAACGCCATCCTAAACCTGCACATCACATCCATCGCCCTAACCACCCTATCCTTCACAGCCCTACTACACCAATCCCCCTCCCCAAAAGTGATCAACATCTCCTCCGACATCGCCAGCATGCAAAATGTCCTAACGGCAACCACCAACGCGCCCCGCCATCCGCCCTACGCCGCAAGCAAGATCGGAATGAATGGGTTGACGGTCCATATGCAGGTGAGCGAGGATGATCGCGTCAGAGAGGAGGGCGCGATGAAGCCACGCATTCGATTCTATGCGGTGGCACCGGGGCCGTTAAAGACGGGGTTTAATGGGTTTAGCGGGCCGAGGGCGCCGGAGGAGGGGGCGGAGGTGGTGGTTCGGTTGGTGAGGGATGAAGGGGTGTTTGAGGGGGGGATGAGGGTAGTGCCGTGGTAGGTACTATTAGATAGGCTGGGGTGGATGGGGTGGTGTTGTGGAACGTACAAAGCAGATAAGAGTGTAGGATTCTCGAAGAGGAATCTGCGGTTGTTTTGAATGAAGAGACATTTTTGTCGGAATCTTTTGTAGAGGGGGCTGAACACGCGAGACCGGAGAAATGGTCGCCATTATTAGGTATCTGATGTCTATCGATATATTAGTTAAGCTGTAACCGACGAAACGAACATCCTCGATTTCCATAATGCATAAATGGAACTCTGAACCCTTTGTACTGAGCATAATTAATAAAGATGCGGACACGAATAATGTTCCCATAGTCTCATGCAAGCATCATAATCATATTCCTCATGAAAAATACACTAGGCGTGAATTAAAACCACCTACTACAAACAAACCCCCAACCGCCTCAAATTCCCAAGCTGGCACAACTGAAAGCGGGCGAAACCGATCCCGAATAATCGGCAATGATGGCCTCAACAGCGGCATACAGCCCAGGACCGAGCAAAAACAAGCCACATGCCATCACGAACACATGAATAAGGGTCATCATGGATCGGAAGGCCCCGTCAAACAGCTTCCCGTTATACAGATGCCAATATGCAACGGCAAAGAAGATGAACCCGAAAAACGAGTCGAACGCGGCGCTAAGCAACGAGAGGAAGTCACCCATGCTGGGGACGACCTCCGAGAAGATAAATCCGAGAACCCAGATCCCCACCATCACGACACCCCACACGCCCCACCCGATGAAGGTGTTACTGTGCACGTGTCGCGACTTTCCCAGGAGCTGCCAGTAGATGAACTTGGCGGTGACATTGGCGTAGATGACTCCGATGATGAGGGTGGGGACGATGACGAAGCCGAAGGAGGCCTTCTTGTACGCGACGACACCCAGACTACCGAAGGCGGGGGCCGTGGCATATTGTCCGACGTAATGGAAGCCAATGGCCGGAGGCACGATGAAGAGGATGGTGGAGATGGCGACGAGAACGGCGAGGGATTTGGGGAAGTCCTGCGGGTGTTCCATCTCGGAGATGAAGGTCGGGAAGAGGATCTGGGGGACCCAGAGGAAGGTGATATTGAGTACGGCGTTCATGCAGTTTACCCAGGTGGTGCCAGGAAGGGGGAAAGCGTAGGTGTGCACGAGGCCATCGGTCGGGTAGTCGCCGTTGTAGCCGTAGAGCGGAGCTTTTTCAATGCCCGCGAAAATGAGGAAGAGGAGAATTGCGATACCCATACAGGCCGCTGATACTGGTTAGCAGGATTTGGTGAGATTGGAGAAAGTGTCTTACAGGAAAAGATCGACATGAAGGAGATATGCTGGAGAGTGCGCGGTGCGGAGAGCACGATGCCCATGATCATAACAATGGCGGAGAATGCAACTGTGCATAATGAGTGATCGGACAGGGTGTCGAGCACTTTAGCGCCGGTCAGGATGTGGAAGCCGATCAGGAGGATGTTGTTTGCCAGCAACATGAACCCGGAAAAGATATAGGCCACTTTGCTCTTGCCGAAGATATAGTATCCGAAGTCGCCTGTGCTGATCAGTATGGAAACCGCGTGGTTATTTCCAAGAGAGGGAAGCAGATGGCTTACAGATATCCCTGATTTGCGGGTTCTTCATGATGTATTTGTGCATGGTAATGGAGGTAATCCAGAAAAGGATACCAGACAAAACCATCGTGATAATACCAGGGACCCAACCCAACACCCTGGATACGACGCCGTCCAGTCAGTCATGGGAGCGGGGAGGGAGGCGCGAGAGAGGGGGCGCGACTTACGAGAGCGACCATGATTGCGCCATGATGGCCAGGCAGACTTGATCCCCCGCGAGCAACCAAGCCGCCTTTTGCCAGGTCATTGTTCGGAGTTTGATGTCATGTTGGTGATCTGGACGGGCGGGAAAGCCTGCTGGTTAGTTGAGGCCCCGAGAATCATCATTATTATCCCTGTTCCACGGACCTTCGGTCATCAGCGCATTCAAGACCTCGGTAGAACTGGCGTCGGTCCCCAGCTCGTTAACCTGGGCCGGGTCATGGGGCCGTTTTTCATCATCAAACAGTTGTGACGCCATGGCGAGGGAAGTTTCTGATGGCAGGTGGGATCAAAGGCGCGAAGATCGGCGGGCCCTGCAGATACTTTAATAGTGTGCGGCGCGCAGAGCTTTGTATGATGAAAAATGAAGCACCATGTGGTGGTGCTGCAGGTAAGCGCAGGTGGTACACTGGTTGGGGCGGCCTGATTGGTGCAGCGATGGCGTGATAAGGCCGGGGATGGCGAGGAGGGCCAGAAGGGTTAGTGCCATTCACATCTGCTGCTGCTGCTGCAGTCGCATCGCCCCCACGCTCTTGAACTGGCAGGGGTTGTGTGGCTGTAAGTGGCCGGCCCGCGCCATCTGCCTGGTTAAGGTTAAGATCCCATCCTGCGCCCTTGGTTCGGTCTCTCGTCGCCACCAACCTCCCCGATGGTGCAATGGCCCGTCCATGGCCCCCCTGTCCCTCATACATGAGAAAACTTCAAGGTCTAGGCCGACCGATCAAGCCAATGTGCTTGCCATCCTTTCCCCGACGACAGTGTGAACGGATTTTCCCGATTGGTTTCAGTACAATCCCTACTAGTAGTAGATACTGTATACTTATTCACTAGGATATATCTAGTACTCCGTATCAGAATTGAGTTTGGCCCTTGCGGGCCCACTCTGTTGACATCTCCAGCCCCCACATGCCATACAGCAGAACCACATGGCAAAATCGACGATTTGCCACTTGGTATCTAGATATATTGCATCTGGCTCACCCTTGCTGGAGCTGGAGCCTTTTCTAGCCCCGTTCTAGTGGATTGATAGTAGAGTGCTTCTAGCTAGTGATTATCTGGCAGATTTTTTCTACTCAGCCGGAGATGAAACAACTATATTCCACTCTTAGTAAGCCGGAGGTGGAACAACCATGTTCCACTCGTAGTAACCAGTTGCATCATTTTAAGGGATGATATCCGCGGGATATGCATACTTACAAGGGTGAAGCCCACCTCCTTCCGGGTGTACTTGAGTATATATATGGGATTCTAGGGGTCCGCAGGTAACTGCGGGTACTAATGTTAGCCTTTTGGCGCAGTGGCAACAAGTCCCCTAGGTTGCTGTCTTACAGAAACCTAATCTTTGATTCACTCCTGAATTCACAGATATTATATCAACTCTAGAATGATGAGGCAAAGAAGATCTGATTCTACGATACTGCTGCGCAAGCAGCTGGGCTATATAGACGTAGAATCGGGCAGAAACAAGGCATACATGAAGTCATGTATGAAGTCATATATGAGGTGATTCAGGTGATCGTCAGGGGTACGTCAACCAAAGGGCTAAATCCTATTCCGCCATCATGCTAAGCCCTCGTTCCAATCAATATATTATTACCCTGAGACCATCCCAGATTGAAAGATCCAGAACTAACGGCATACCGTCTTGCCCCCCGTTTCAATTTTCCGACCGCTTGAAGAGGAAATCGTGAAGTTCCGGCAAGATGGTGGTCGCGTCGAAGGTCGTGTTGAGAACGCAACGGGATTGGAGGCTTTGGCTCTACATGATCAAGGGGTCAGCAGAGGCCAAAAAGGTCTGGAAATACTTCGACCCGGACCAGGAGGAGCCGGAGCCACAGGAACCGCCGCCCCTGGGACTCTCCGAAATCGGCTGCAGTTCATGGGAGGAGGTCAAGGAACGAGGGATGGAGGGAGTGTGGGATAGGGCTGAAGCCCTGTATTCCAGGACCTCTCGGGCATTCGAGAATACGACAAAGGCGATAGGGGAGGTCCATGCTCTGATCCTGAAGACAGTGACAATTGAAAACATGAGACCTGTCTTGGACGCGGAGAGCAAGAATGGTATATTAAGAAACCTCCGGAGCCACTTCCACTCGCAAGAGATTATCAGGCGTGAAGATATCAAAAGGCGCTTCCGCAAGCTCTATACACCCAGCGAACCCAAGATGGAGGTGGATGCTTGGGTGAAGGAATGGCAGGATGTTGTCTCAGAGGGAAGATTCCTGAAGATGCCTTGTTTCGAAGAGGAGCCGGCTCTGGGGGACTTCCTCCGGGCAGCATGGAGGTATTCGAATATATGGGCTGAGGCGGAGTTGGCACGTATGTTGAGGGGGGATAAGATGGACCTACAGGAAGAGTTACTCATGTTTCAAGAGTATATGAAGCTGTTTGCTGCCCGGCCAGACAACTCACACAACTCACACAAACCATACAAGCCACGCAAGCCACGCAAGCCAAAGAAGTCTGCTATCACTATATAGCAGCAAGCAAATAGACTACCTACCTACCTGCCATCAATCTGGAAATTTCTATTGTCTCGTCTATTGCGTAGAATTAGTCCCAAATCACCAACTTCCCGCTACCTCTGGTGCTGACCAGTTTCGAACCATATACAGAACCGCCCCGGTAGTGAATAGGTCGAGGGGCGGTGGAGTATCCATGTATTGATTGGAACAAGGGCTTGGCCTGATGATGGCCTAGGATTTAGCCGTTCCATTGACTTGACCTCGGCCCGATTGACTATCCCTCGGCTATTGCTGTATGACTTTATATATGTCTTATTTCTGCCTGATTCTATGTCTATATAGCCCAACTGCTTGCGCAGCAGTATTATAGAATTATATTTTTATTATCTTATCTTACTAGCTGCTATCTAGATTATCATGATCAATAATCATAAGCCTAGTTTATTATAATATTTGATAATTTGATTCTCTTTTACAATTACACTGCTATTAAAATTTAAAATTTTCATTAAATTATTAAATCTATTTATGATTAACTAAATCTTGACTAATTATTACTCTTTTTCTAATCAAATAATTATAAGACTATTATAAGGGGTTGCTTGTATGAGATAGTGTGAAGAAGATATATCTATCGCGAAGTCAAGGTATGTATAGATCGCGTTATGTTTGCCTTGTTTCTGCCTGATTTTACAGCTATATAGGTTGCCTGAAGTTCCTGCATTATTGCCTAGATTACTGACAGGGATACAAGGTGTGCAGGACTGTACAGGTATGTATGTGAGGAACAGGGACAGGGATCAACACAATCTATTATTGTTTAACAGCTACTGGCCACATCTGTCGGCGCCGTTGGATTTTCTTTGGAGTCCATCTTTCTCAATCATTATCGGAGAGGTTGAATATCTGCGCTCCTGACAGTGGGCAGCAGACATACCCAGAAACTGCAATATTCTAGGTATCTCTCCAGGAGCACCGCCGATCCTGAATACAACCGTCAACTGGTCAGTAACTGCAAGCAGCTTTCTCCTCCCCCCTTCCGCAGCATAGATCAAACAGCGTTTCGTACACAGACTATCTATTGGAAAAAGCTATGATTCTGCCCGGGTGGTGTTGCAGCCGATGCCGTGACGAAAAGAATGGCCGTTAGTGGCCATTAGCGCCCGCGTGTTAGCCCTGTAATTGACGGGGATGCTGGAACGTGCCGAAGGCAGGGGTCACCGGGGGGCATCGCTTAAACCAAGTCCCATTTGGTGCTCTCTGTACATAGCCGACTACATGCCGCTTCCCTGGGAGATATGAAGGAATATATCTGCTGGAATGGTCTCCTTCCCCTTTATCGGTGACGCATCTCTCTGGGAGCTGACCGAAAAGCCCTCATGTTACTCATCAGTCTTCTGGCGGCCTCCTGCCTGGCTTCAAGTCTGCATGCGTTGCCAGGATCAATCCTGGTTGAATCCAATACCAACCATCTCCGGTTCACAAGCAATGGCACCTTCCAACTGACCGTTTTTGAGGATCTGCATTACGGAGAAGGTAAGTCCCATTTTCGGACATCCCCCAGGTAGACATATACTGAGAAATTCCCCAGCGGAGGACACCGACTGGGGACCAGAACAGGATGTCGAAAGCAGGGGTGTGATGAACACCGTCCTCGACAATGAAAGTCCCCAGTTGGTCATTCTAAACGGTGACCTGATTACCGGAGAAGACACATATCTATCCAATGCCACCGACTACGTGGATGAGATCGTGGTTCCTCTCATAGAACGCAATCTCCCATGGGCCTCTACCTACGGCAACCACGACAGCGACTATAACCTGTCGCGGAATGCGATCCTGGCTCGAGAACTGTCTTACCCGAATAGCTTGACGAAGAGCATGGTGCCTGGAAAGCTTGCAGGCGTGTCGAACTACTATCTACCGGTGTATCCATCCGATTCCTCGAAGAGCACCCCGGCTTTGATCATGTGGTTCTTCGACAGTCGCGGAGGAAATTATTACCAGGAATTGAAAGACGGGAATGAAGTACCGCAGCCTTGCTGGGTCGATGAATCGGTCAGTAGAATTCCACGAACGGACCCCTATATCACCTCCTGGATCTGCCGTTAACCACCAATCAGGTCGTCACATGGTTCACCAAAACCAATGCCAACTTGGCCAAGCAATACGACACAATTATACCCTCCATCGCCTTCTTCCACATCCCGGTAAATGCCATGCTTGCGTTCCAGAACCAAGGTGTCAGCGTCCACGAAGAGCCGGGCATCAATGCTGATGATCCGTTAGATCAGCAGGGCTCAGCCAGCGGACAAGGGGATGTCTCCGGAACGGTATTCAGCTACTCGGGCCAAGACATCCCATTTATGGAAGCTCTGCTCAACACTAAAGGCCTGATGGCAACTTTCAGCGGTCACGACCATGGTGATGACTGGTACGTACCCCCCTTTCCTGTCTTTCGGGCAGAGAAGGGCTAAAATATGGTAAATTAGGTGCTTCAAATGGGACTCCAAACTCCCCGGAATGAACCTCACCGGAAACGGCCTGAATCTGTGTTTTGGACGCCATAGTGGTTATGGGGGGTACGGGTCCTGGACTCGGGGGGCGAGACAGATCTTGTTGAATGAGAAAACCCTCGGTGAGCAGGTGTCCACCTGGGTGCGCTTGGAAGATGGGTCCGTTTCGGGCACAGTCACTCTTAACGCGACGTATGGGGAGGATTGGTATCCGGCTGTGCCTACAACGTATACCTGAGTCAATAAGAGATGGGGAAAGTGGTATAGCATCTGTCAATCTGCTAGAATATCGTGTTCTGTCTGCCTTGAAATCATATAACACCCATAAAAACTCCTCCAGCTTCGCACCACATTCTTGAGCCTGATCCTTCAATTCACATGGCATTTTACCAAACATACAACGTGCACCCCACAGCCCAAATTCCTGAAACGACCGACACTATCAGTCCGACCAAGGATCATACCCCGTATCGGGATGAGGCCATCCACAATCCACTGCAATATCCTCCCAGCGCAAGATCTCCGACTCCGAGTCACCATCACTATCAAGTATATTGAGAGGACTCCGCAACCCCACCCCATTTCCCATCTCCTTCGCGTTCCTCGCCCTACCATTCCCTCCCTTCCGTCTCCCCGAACTCTGCCGTTCGCGCTCAACCCTATGTTCCTCTCGGGCGCGATCCGCCCACAGCTTCAGCAATTCGGGATTCCTCAAACACCAAATAACCAGATCGCGGGTAGCAAAAGCATCCTCGAGGGCATCATGCCCCTGACTACCAGATTGAATGTCATAGTCAAGCAGCTCCTTAACCAGAGTCTTCAGACCCCAGACACGCTTCAACGGCTGCGTCGCCAAAAGCGTAAGAAACACAATCTCCGCCGTGAAAATCGCCGAATCAACCACGCGCACATGTATCATACCCAGAACACTAAGATCACTATTCAACGAATGCCCAATGAGAACAGTCTCATCATCCACGAAGGCCCACAGCGCCTGACGCGCTTCCTCCCACCCGCGAAACGCCTCCCCTCTCATCAGCGCGGTGGCCATCGACTCGGCGGTGATCCCACTCACGGCGGTTTTCCAGTCGGTAACGGGCAAGCTAGGCTTCACGTACCGATTGATCAAGACGTCGCCGGTGAGAAAATCGACGGCGCTGAGGAAGGCAAGTTCGCGGCGGTTCTGCGATACCTGTACCATCTCGCAGTCTATGACGACTGCCTTTCGTTTGTCTGGGGCTTGGGGGAGGAAGGGCGGGGCGTGGCGGAAGGCGTTCCGGGGGATGATGCTTTTTTGGACCGGACGGTGGCCCGATATGGTATTGGTGGACATGGTGTAGCCTTGGGATTTGAGACGGGCGAGGGGGTGGCACCGGGCTAGGAGGTAGCGGAAGATGAGATTCTGTTCGGGGGTGTCGAGGAGTGTGTATGTGTGATGTGTGGTTTGTGGGTGGTTGAATATAGGGTTTGTTATTGTTGTTGTTGGTGCTGAGTTATGTTAGTATGTGGGTGTGAAGGGTTGGAAGGGTAAGAGTGTACCTGGTATCAGATTGTTTGATTCTCCCATCGCAGTGCTCTGGTAGGAGAGAGGTAGAACGATAGGCAGAGCCGGGGGGCTCGCTGCTACCACCACCGGTTGCTTAGGGCCGGGGCCATTGGAAGCCACGACAGGTTTCTTCGGAGGGCTGCCGTTGGTCGTACTCGTTGGTTTATGAATGACCTGGTGCTGCGCCAGTGAGTGCGAGTCCTTAAACACCCTTTTGCACTTCTCGCAGGTAATCCCATGTCCAAGAGATAACTGGTGGTCCTTCAAGGCTGCGGCCGTCTTAAATTTACTTTTCTGGCATGCCGGGCATGAATGTGTCCCTGCCCCCGCAGAGGCTGATTGCTTGGAGACTTGTTTCTGGGTCATTCTCCGACGATGGATAGTGACATGAATAGATATGCTGTGAGATTACCACAAAGGCATTAGATTCTGGGGGAAGAGGAAGTTAGACCACGAAAGAGGGTGCCTTACGGATATATGTACCCCTCCTTTCCCATCATCAGGCGCCATTTTATGGCAGCGCGCGCCGCATAAGCGCCAGGAGCATGCGTGTAGGGGAAACCCCTGTCCTTGCCCAATCAAATCAGACCACGCATCTGGTGTACTGTCCTCGATGAGGGAATTCACTGGATGATTAGTCTTCTCGTTTTATCGAATCAATCAATTCGATATCAATTGTTTTCTTAGTAGCGCGACTACCCGGAACCGACCGTTGGCGCTAACCTAGGGCTCGATGTGGGAATGTATTCAGCTGGAGGAACCAGATCACCTGTAGGATGAGGAAACTCCACATAGCTTTTTAATATCATGGATCTCGCACGTATCCATCCGGGATAATCAAAGATTCTTATCTCATAGTAATTCATCCTGCGTACATGGGTAGAAAGTAGGAGAGGCCTGTACTCTGAGTAATGCGTCAGTCAATACTTCTTACTCGTGTCAAAAATCAAAGGTGATAATCTCTAGACGCGACGTTTTCGATATACTGCCCCTTTGGAAGGGCATCACCTTCAACACGACCACTTTCTTGGTGTGTGTTAGAATAACCAGGTTCACTCGAAACCAGGATTCTACCCTCTGATATAGCGCACATCAAAGCTGTAACTACTACTTACTCCCTTTTATTGAGTAACAGCCATATCACACTGGTCAGATGTCCATATGTAGTAACAGCTGACAGTCGCTGCACAAGTTCGTCTCAAGGAGGCGTTACTGGTATGTTTTGGAGTGAAAGTCTGGAGAGTTCTTGACCTTTGCGCTCGCTATAACCAGTATGGAACTGACTAGTTGGTTTCGGGATGATACATAACTGGACAGTGAAACGATTCCACTCATCTGGAGACTGTTTGCAAGGCGTGAAGAAGGAAGGTGGCAACAGCAGATTCCTTGATGGGTGCGTACTCGTGGCGACTTCCCTCAATCAATATTCCTATTCACTGGAAGAAAACGTAGGTAGTTAGTCACTTTACCTTCGTGTTTCGGCGATGGCTCTGTTCCCCCCCAACTAGTAAGAATGCTACATGGTAGCCCAAAGAGGTAAAACAGGTTAAATTGTAAGAATTTTTATTTAATTTGGAGTACTGGCCTATCGGAATAGAAAGCTAGAGACTGATATGTGACCGTATTGAACAGATAGTACACTATTCTATTTAGGTGGAAAGTCCAGACCATATCATGCATTCCTAGGTCAAATCTAATCCAAGCTTGATCCCAAGATCTGCACTTCTGGACCCTTGACTTCAGTGACATTTCTAAACACCCCTGCCAGTCATCAGCCCCTATTCTGTCATTTGACTCCACGGCTAACCTTTTCATTGGGTAGTATACTATAGCCAGCCCTTGAGATGACAATCCTCGGAATTACTACGGCCAGTGTGAATTTTAAAGAGGGTGAATTTCAAAGAGGGAATACCTCTTCTCCAATACACAACTACCGTTTCTATGGACATGTGTTTATTATACTGTGGTACATACGTCCGTATTCCTGTGGCGTCAACTAGTAGGATGTTCTAGTAAGTAAACACTGAGGCAAAAGAATACACCCCGCCTACTACGTCTCCTTCGGATATCGACATATCCAATGTGACAGCTTGCTCCTCTTCTATATACCCAATCTTTAATCGACCACAGCCATGGTGAAATCAATCATCAGTGTGCAGTACAGCATTCATACCCATCCCAATAGAATAATTTTACTGTCAACTGCATCCAAACATACCACTATGCACCCAATCTCTTTCCACCATACACCTACCCTCCAACCAATCCCTAACCCTATTTCTTCCACCCTCCAGAAACAAACAGCAAACAAGCCAAAAGCTCACCAAAAAGTTAAATCTAAGGTTAGGGTTAAGCTATCACAAGGTCGTGCACTTCTAACCCTATTCGGCCGATGATAAACCCAGACTCAATCGAAATCGAATCATAAGTCCTATAACAGCGCCCCTCCCCCCCCCCTGCTGCTCCGGTCTTCATTTTGCTACAGCCGCTGTACCACCATATAAAGCTTATCACGAGATACCTTACTTGTGGTAGATAATATTGCCTATTATATCTAACAGAATAATACCTAGGTAAAGTAAGTGGTACATAGTACGTACCGTCAAGAAGACTATTGCAAGTACAGCATCAAGAATCCATTGCTTACTATCCATTGATATTACACCCATAACACAACCCCATCCACCCTATGCACCTTTCCCATGCCAGCAGCAGCAGCACACCCAACCCAACTCTACCTACCTAACCCAAGCTCAACACACCACCATCTTCTCCGTACGCTACCTACCCATTTAGTAAATTAGTACATAATCCCCCTCTCCTCATCCCCGCCCCCACCCCTCCCCCCGCTTAACCTGCAGTATCTTTTCCCGCCCGGCACGCACCCCAGCCGACAAAACACGCCTCTCTCGATTTTAATAGGCCCCCCCTCATTCTCACCCCGAGTAAAGAAAGGCCCGGCCGGGAGGAGAGGAGAAGGGGAGCGAGCTCCGCTACAAGTCTACTAGGTGCGACGAGGGACGGGTGTGGCGGTCGTGTATGTTACCGTTTTTGTGGCCGTGCGGTACCGTATCGTTTCTGTCTTCCCGTCCTGTCGGGGGTGAGGTGGTATTACGAAATGACGGGGTTACAGGGTGCCCGGGGTGTACAGTGATAACTTACCTGGTTTCTTTGTTTTATCGTATGGGTTTGGGAACATGGGGTTGGCTACCTAGATAGGTATATGCTTTGACTGATAATGGATCGAGATGGGTATAAGCGTGGGATTCTTGGTAAGAGATATGTTTACCGAGGGGGATGTGCGTATAATGGCTTTCTATCTCGTCGGCTGCAGCATATAGTGCTCCGTACTACAACATGACAGACATCGGGATAACCCGGACACTGGCAGCATCGAATCGGGAAACCGGGATTGCACTCGACCGGACTCGGGTGTTTCGTTCGGTCCTTACAACCGTACTTAAGACACTTCACTGCAGCCAGACGTCATCCAGCATGTGTCTTCACATCCATAAATTTTCCTTAATCTTAATCTTGCTGAATAACACCCATATGATTGGATCCGAGGGTCAATTCCCTGCTGATTGTGCTCGGTACCATTGGCCGAGAACCCGAGTCAAAGAAGAAAAAGAAATTACCTCGTGTAGAGTTTCCCGCGCGACCGCACCCGGCATGTCAATGTCGTCACGACTCGCTACCAAAGTTTTTTTTTTTACTGAGAACGGATGGCCATGCCAATGGCGAATAGGTAGTGAATGGATAGAGAAAAAAGGATAACCTGCAACGCGGCAGGGCAGTTGATTGAAAACCAAAAAAAGTCTAAAAAAAATCGATCCAATCCATCTAACCAACCCAGTGGAAGAGACATCATTGGTAATGTGTGTGGGAAATGTAAGAAACAGGATTTGTTTGACGCTGCATTTCATTGCATTGCATGTGCATGTGCATCCTCCGCAGGGGAAAAGAAAACAGCCAAAAGGAAAATGAAAAGCCCAGTCTAAAACATAATATTCAAAACAAAATCAGTCGGCTCTCTGGCTTTTTTTTTGGTCCAGGAGCGACGATGGATATCAGTAGTCCAAACCCGTAAGCCGTAACATGCGATGAGAGTGTCTAACATCGATCAAGATGTAAACAAAGAAATGGGGAAATTGGGAGGTGAAGAAGGAAAGAAGACACGCCGCGAAAGTCGAGCATTTACTCGATGGCCGAGGCGCTGTCGCCGTGGAGAACGGGGTTGACCTTAGGGTTCCACTTGAACTTGAAGTCCTGGCCGAGCTCCTTGCGGACGGCGGTCTTGACAGCCTCGAGCACGTTGGGGAAGACACCGAAGTTGGCCGGGTTGTTGTCGTCGTTGTCGCCGCCCTGGAACACACCGGTGCGCACCAGACAGGTGTTCCAGCCGTACATGTTACCACCGCAGATGTCGGAGGCCGGGTTGTCACCAACCATGTAGACGTTCTTGGGCAGGCGGCTCTCGTTGTGGAGCTGCTCCATCCAGGACTTGAGCACCTCATCGGCGTAGGTGTAGGTGGCACGTTCGGGCTTGCCGTAGACGACACGCTCCAGGTCGACACCGGTGAGGGCCTTGTACTGAGCCTCGATGGAGATACGGAAAGCACCCTGGGTCAGACGGGGAGGTCCGCGGTGGTCTGTGGGCATGATCAAGTCACCCTGGGAGAAGTAGACGGGGATACGGGTGGCCACGGGGTCCTTGGCACGGGTCAGAAGCTTGCCGTCCTCAGCCAGAAGCAGATCGAGGATGAGCTGCATGTCCGTCTGGTAATCGCGGGAGTCGGCAAAGACCAGGATGGCGTCGAACTTGATCTTGGAGAAGTCGCGAGGCTTGGCCTGGGCGCGGTCCTCCTCACTGAGGGTGGCCCAGGGGGAGACAGTGGGGTCCCAGGCGAGGATGTCCTTGGGGTGAACGACGTTCTTGAAGCCGTAGTTCTCGGCGACCTCGCGGATCTTCTGGCCCTCACCACCAAGCACAAGGACGGTCTCGTAGTACTCCGCCAACGCCTGCATTGGGGTGTGAGACTGGATGAACTGGTCGGTGGAGATGGGGCAGTCGAGGACTTCGGTCAGCTGCTGGCAGCGCGCCTCCTCGGTCTTACCACCACCGTTGGTCAGGAGGATGTAAGGGATCTTGATGCCGAGCTCGTTGTCACCGTTGAGCATCTTCAGGGCCTCCTTGGCCTGAGGGATGGCGTGGTTGCCGTGGGCCAGGACACCGTCAATGTCGAAGGCGAAGGCCATGTTCTTGGCGGCAGCGACCTTCTCCTTGGACATATCCTGGACCTGAGAGGCCAGGATGTCGCGGGAGACATCCGCGGTGACAACGGACGACAGACGGGAAACCCGGGGGGATCTGGGGATGGGGAGAGAGGTGCCGAAGGAGTTGCGGGAGGCACGACGGTCCCGAGAGGAGGGAGCGAAGCTCAGGTTGTGCATGTACTGAGCGGCATCACTGATGGCGCTGCGGGTGGCGGGGATCTCGACCGTGTTGCCGCTCTCGTTGGGGATGGGCAGAGAACCGGCGGCGCTGCCACGCTCCCGGGGGGAGAGAGTGCCGGTGGCAGGGGCACCATCGACGGCGAGGTCAGCGTCTTCGAAGCGAGGCATGGTGGTGATAGGGGTGAAAGAGGATGGCTTGGTCCGGTATAGAGGTTGGTATAAGTAGAAGGGAGGGATCGAGTGGATGATATCACTCTAGGGCAGGACAACCAGGCAAGGACGGCGTCAACTGCAGAATTGTCTCCGGAGAGAGTTGGAAAAAGGATGGATGAGGATGGAAGAATAGTTGAGGATGTCAGGAAAAAAGTTGAGACAACCGTGGGCAAAGCTGGACACATATATAACAAGCTTTCTTCACAGACAGTGGCGGTAAGTTCCAGCGGACGAGAGGACTCCAGCGTGTTTACCCTGCGTGCAGCCATTCGGAGCAGCCACTTCAGCCATTCAGTCACCGGGCTCCACCAGAAGGGGGGGGGGGGGAGGGGCGTATCATCATCCCTAGGAATTATCGTCATCGGTATTCGTACAAAGTAGTGCGTACTGGGTAAGTTAGAAATGTAGGAATTGTGTGGACTCTTTCAACCTGGAGAGAGACTGAGACTGGGACTGAGACTCTCCTGCGGCGGAGACCAGAGGGAGCCAACAATGGCAGGCCCGTGGATCCCCGTAATCTTACCGACCCTTACCGCTGGACCCTGGCTGGTGGTCATTTACCGTCACTGGTGTATCAGTCGGTACCGGTATGTACCACGTACCATATCCATACCACCCATACCACCCCCATGCTACTATGTACCTAGTAAGGTACCTTCTCCCCCGTCCATTGAGGCATTTCCATCCCTACCGCAGCCGCTTTACCCTACCCAAGTCCGTACATGGTCGCAGCTGGGATGCACACCTCCATGCCGACCAGCATCGTGGCTGCAGATGGGAGCCTGAACTGCCCACCCCTCAGCGGGGCGGGAGGCCTGGTGAGGAGTGGCATCACCGCCAGTGGCAGGGCTGATTGGACCAGCCCGAAATTGGTTCGCAGGACGAACCGCCGAGGAGAGCAACTGGAGCGCTGGTGAGTGGACAGGAGGAGGGCCGATGGGGCGGCCCTCCCATGGACCAGCCAGAGATCGCTGGAGCCGATGACGATCGAGCGGGCGCCGGCGGGTCAAACGCTCGCGCCGTTTCGAACCAGTGCCGGCTGTGATGTCATCGAGTAGATATCGAATTCTCGACTGCTGTTACGGACGGGGTACTAAGGTACAGTACTAGTACGTGTACTAGTCCGTTTGGGCAGGTGGGGGGCGCCCCATTGGCAATTGCAGGGCACATGCCGTCATCTCAGGAGCTGCGAGACCCGAGCTTGAGCTTGAGATGGCATGTAGCGATAGATTGGGAATGGGGAGGACCACCAACACCACCCAAGATGGGGGAAATAATGGGGGGGAAGGGGAGAGGGGGGGACAGTTCGGGGATAGGGTACGGAATAACGGATAGAAAGAAGAGGGCAGCAACGCCCAAAAAAGCCAAAAAATCAGGGCGCGGCTATAGCATCACTCACAGTACCCCTCAACACCCCTCCACCCCACTTGCTGTGTGCCTCCCAGTCCAACTCCCCCCTCCCGGCCACACCGGGAGTCAGTCTGGTCTGCCCGACCTCTTCTATCTATTTGTACTCATACTTCTTCTTCTTCTTCTTCTTCTTCTTCTACTTCTTCTTCTTCTACTCCCTTCCTTCATCTCTATTTCATTATACCCAAACAAACTTCTCCTCCTTCCCTCCCTCCATCCCTCTCTTTGATTCCAATCACAATCATGTCTAACGGAAAGACCTTCACTCTCAGCAACGGCGTCAAGATCCCCGGCGTGGGTTTCGGCACCTTCGCCAGCGAGGGCGCCAAGGGTGAGACCTACCAGGCCGTCACCGCCGCCCTGAACACCGGCTACCGTCACCTCGACTGTGCCTGGTTCTACCTCAACGAGGACGAGGTCGGTGACGCTGTCCGCGACTTCCTCAAGGCCAACCCCACCATCAAGCGCGAGGACCTCTTCATCACCACCAAGGTCTGGAACCACCTGCACCGTCCCGAGGACCTGGTCTGGTCCGTCGAGAACTCCCTCCAGAAGCTCCAGCTCGACTACATCGATCTCTACCTCATCCACTGGCCCATTGCCGCCGAGAAGGAGACCCAGGAAAAGCCCAAGATCGGCGCCGATGGCAAGGTATGTGTATCCCTTCGCAGTGTGAACCACTCCCACTAACCCCCCGATCTAGTATGTGATCCTCAAGGACCTCACCGAGAACCCGGAGCCCACCTGGCGCGCACTGGAGAAGGTCTACAAGGAGGGCAAGGTCAAGGCGATCGGCGTGTCCAACTGGACCATCGAGGGGCTGGAGAAGCTCCTCAAGTTCGCTGAGGTCAAGCCCCACGTCAACCAGATCGAGATCCACCCCTTCCTGCCCAACACCGAGCTGGTCAAGTACTGCTTCGACCACGACATCCTCCCGGAGGCGTACTCGCCGCTGGGCTCCCAGAACCAGGTCCCCACGACTGGTGAGCGCGTCAGCGAGAACGCGACCCTGAACGAGATCGCCTCCAAGGGCGGCAACACCCTGGCGCAGGTGCTCATCGCCTGGGGTCTGCGCCGCGGCTACGTCGTGCTCCCAAAGAGCTCCAACCCCGCCCGCATTGAGTCCAACTTCAAGAGCATCGAGTTGTCCGATGCGGACTTCGAAGCCGTCAACAAGGTCGCCGAGCCCCGCCACTTCCGCTTCGTCAACATGAAGGACACCTTCGGCTACGATGTGTGGCCCGAGGAGACCGCCAAGAACCTGTCTGCTTAAACAACCACACTTTTTTTGAGATTTATGCGGGTCATAAACGGAGTACATAAGCAGGTGGGGGACCTTTCGACATACCACGGTTGGGCGCTGGCGTACGTGAATGAGCTATGAGATGGAATGTGATCGATGTCGACATCCAAAAAAACCCTTCCAAGTCCTATCAAATACACATGAATAGTTACACAAAATACAATACGTATAGAAGAGCCAGCTGTATTTCACTTTCCGTATCTCCTCCCCACTACCTATGTAATATGTCTACCGACTTACCCAGATGAGTAGGTATAGTAGACAGACACCCAGGAACATACATATCAGCTAGGTAGCTAGCTAAGTCAAGACCAAAAAGACCATCCCCCGATACATAATTCCTCCCGCCAAGTCGCTCGCCAGCCACCAATACGAACATCTGAAGCACTGAGCGAACCTTCCTGCATGCATGCATGTGCTGAAAAGCCGACCGAAACAAACCAATCAATCCCGCAGCGGACTACCGCTAACCAACCGTGGACTCGGAGGACAGTCCTCCATGTGTTTGCGACTAGTCCTGCCGAATGACGTAGTGCGCTGTCAAATCGGGTCCGCAGAACTATGTATGTATCTTATGTCGTTTAACTTTGTACTGTGTAGTAGTAATCTGTACCCTGCATCCAACATGGGATACTCCTGCCTACCTGCCTGCCTGTCACACAAACAAAACAAAACAAAACAAACTGGGAAGGCAAGGAAATGAAAAAGAAGCTCTAGATCCCAATCGACCATTTGAACGACATAGGTACATCATCGGATACCCCTTCCAACCCTTCCCTCTGTATCAACAACAATAATAATAGTAACTAATAGTGACAATAACCATGACCCTGTTACACATGCTGTTACACAACCTAAGCCCAGGCACACCCCCCCCCCCCCCCCCCTACACACAGTATCCATAGATTGTATTCTGTAGTAGTGTAACAAGTCGTACTCCGTATACATAAAAAAAAAAACCACTAACCTAAACCCCCCTTAGCCCCAATTCCCAACATCGGAGAATCCCGGAAACACAGCCACCAGCTCGGTGGACTAATCCGGGCAAGCCCTAAAACACCGAGTCGCTGGATGGGGAAAGGCTCGGTCGGTGGTGGGGCGGCCGTGACTTATTTGCCCTAACCTAACCTAACCCTACGACGGGGGCTCCTGGTTGGTTAGTGGTTACGAGGGATTAAGGGGGAGGAGGTGGTTGGTTGGTTGGGTTGGTTGGCATGATTCGGATGTCTTTGCTGCTGACGCTGTTGCGTTGCTACTAGATACGCGCTGCCCCTGGATAGTGGATGGATGGATGGATGGATATCGGATGGATGGGTTTGGTTTTGGGTAAGTGACGTGACGTGGTGCGGGAATTATTCTTTCGGCTTTGGCTTCGGGTTATGGGTTTATGGTTTGGGATGTTATTATTGTTGGTTGGTGGTTATGATGATAGTGGTGCTGGTGCTGGTCCACTTGGTAATGTCGAGACTTGTAGTGTAGTGTTTGGTTACTGATTACTGGTTACTGGTTACTGGTTCAGGTTCAATGGTGGTGCCTGATGATGGAATAATGGAAAAAGTCCGAGATGGATGGATGGATGGATGCGATGCTCTTGTCTCATTGCTTGCCAGGTTTGTTCAATTTTCCGACTTCCGAGGAATAAGCATCCATCATCTTGTCTCTACTCTCTACTATCTACTTTGATTCGACCTTATCGGCGATGGGGTTCCGAGTATTGTCCGTCGGTATACCCCGTGCTGGTATAGGATGCGCGGTGATGACTCTATCGGGAAAGGGGGCTTTCGGCTTTCCTTTGGACTGAAGTTAGTTGGTTGGATCTGCGGGATTTTAGGTGATGTGATGTTGGTTGGTTATCTTTTATACTTTACCAGGGAGTGTGTATCTGGGTGGATGGCTGGGAGGGGTGTTATAGGAAAGTGGTTTGAGATAAGGATGCGCGTGTATATTTGGTGGGGTGAAAGAGTCAGGAGATGATTTGAGGGAATCGATGTGTGTGCGTACAGATCATTTACTTCTGTTTTCTGTAGAATAAAGTACTTGGTGACATATCCCTTGGAATTGAAAGTATATAGAATTCTCCAGTTAAGTACTACTACATATATGTTGCTTAGAGCACGCCATAAATATCGATTCTTACTTACTGGTGATCTCGAGGGGAAAAAAAAAATATGGCCGCGATAAGGAATTAGATTATCTTCCCGCATACCCAGTAGCCATCATATTGAACCGCCCAATAGGATCGAGCCAGTTTTTGGTTAAGTGCCAGTGTTGTTTAGGACAGGATTCGCACCATTCTTGAGAAAATGACATTGTAAAAAATAGTAAATCTATGTGTCTTCTTGACCATCCATCGTACTTGGATATCCAGACAATTTATCATTGAAATGTCTAATCTAGAGATATCTCTGAAGTACACAACATCTCTAGAACCGTCATCTCATCTCTTACCAACCTGCTTGTTATACGGAGTACATACACTGTGAAATGCCTGCTCCGTACAGAACACCGTCTTCCCCAGCGTAGAGGCCAATGTCAACTCCTCTAGACAATCAAAGCATTCTACTGAAGATTGGTCCAAGGATTCGTCCATCACAGCATTAGATCGAACCTATACAAAGTGTCATGATAGCCGACATCCTCTCAGAGCACAACACATGAAACCATATCAAATGCGCCAAAGCTCTTTATAATATCCAGTTCCCTATTTCCCACATAATCATTTTAAAAAGCTACTCCTCACAGCTACAGAGCAATGGTCTTCTGATATAACACTCATCTAGTCACAATGGCAGACAATACAAAGAGAGCGGAAATGTATTAACTATAATCGCACCAAGATTCTCTCTCCCAAGTTCAAGGACTCGGCGAGAGATATCTTCTTTGTCTCAATTGCGACTACTAGAAACTCGAGAGATGGAGAGAGGATCATAAGTGCCATTATATATTAAAATCTATTCTCAGATTAGATCATAGATGATAGTCAGAGTTTCAAAGTGTGAGTTTACTTTTTAGGTACTATATAGTTGAAGGTAAATGTTGTGTAAGTTCGCCACCAAGCTTGATTCCAATCTCAATTATCAGATAAGTCATGCATCATACCTAGTATCCTCAAGATTCGTAGAATACTTAGTCTTAGCAGTGCCATCTATCACTTCTAGCCTTCTATCCAACCAATCTCAAATAGGAAAACAATCCCTCTCCTCATCACAGGAAAGCATCTCACCCACGAGATATCGTTTATTATCCAAGTATACTAAACCAGAAAGCTCATTTCCCTCTCAGTCTCAAGGCGATCAACAGAATCATTCCATAATACTCACAATAACTTACCAGGTAATCAACTCTCTACCCTACATCCCATACAAACCTCTCTACCAGGATATTTTACCCACAGCTAGATAGATCCATCACCATATGCACAACACAGCACCCCCAAACCAATTATACAGACTTGCATGCAGACCGCGAGGAGTTCCAGCTTCACCCGCAGGCTTGGAGAGCACAGAGCATAGTACATACTATTTAGTTGGACGGGCGACGACATCAAGATCTCCCTACGTGGTCGAGACCTCCACGCTAGATCACCAATATCAGGGATGGTAACGAGGCGTTATGTAGGCCTTACATAGAGATGATGTTATATGCGGAAGATCCTTGCTTTATGCGGCTCACTGTCTCTTAAGACTCGGGAGGGGCTGGTTTAGTAGGTATGGTGACGGTACGGGATACAGGACCGTATGTGTGGTTCCTGGTATTGAAGTTTGCCTTGGGTTGTTTGTTGGCTGAGGGTGTATCCATCTAGAAGGACCACGCGTGGAGATCGACAGTGATCCGTGCGATGGAAGGGTGATCGTTGATCATCACGAGGCTTACTTCTACTCCGTGGCTGATCTATACAATCATGAAGGACAGAAAGGAAATAAGAGTAATTAAAGGGCTGTATAATCGCGCAGCGATAATCAGAATACCTAAGGTAGGTAATAGGTAGGTATGGACCATATGAAACCGTAAACACAACGCCGTCCTCTGAATCCCATCCCAAACGCCTTGATTATGTACACTGCCCGTGGCACTAACACCAGCACCAGGGCAGAAGCATGAAGCCACACTGGATCAATACTCACGGACGCGGGCGGACTTTCCGCGCGACCGGGGTCGAGCCAGCATTGACCTTCAGCAGATTCGTCTTTGCGCTACTACTGCGCAGTGATGTCTTGATGCCGCCGACAGACTTGGACGGCGTCTCCATCGCGGTCTTGGGGGACTTCGGGGTCAGCTTCTTGCGTTTTTGAACCGGGCTGTCGCTGCTTGAGGGGGATGAGGGGGAGCAGGCCATAGTCAAGTCGAGCTTGGGAGCTCCCGCACCCAGCCGACGCACGCGCCGCGTCCGAGGTGTTGCAGTAGCAGGTGCAGTAGTGGCTGCGTCGGGGCTATCCTCCCCACCAGTCTTCTGCGCCGCTTGAGCCCGCGTAGTGCGACTACTGGCTGCCTTTCTTTGCTCGGAGGTATTGTCGGACCCCTTACCTGCCAGCGCGGCGACGTCACGGGGGTCCGTCACACCATCCTCGTCGCCCTGGAATCGCACGAGCTGGGCATCGTTCCAAGACACATGCTTCTTTGCCGTCTTTGGGGGCCGCCCCGAGTCGTCTGCAGGCTTGTCGTCATCCGAGCTAGGAGTGGTCGAGGAGGGCTCTTTCTTGGATTCCTGGGACTTGCGCACCAGCCCTTGCAAGACGAACTTCGGCATCAACGCATTGCCTCGATTCAGTCGCGTGTTCCGCCGCGTCGCCAGTGCCAGCTCCTGGGCCTCTGTGCGCTGCAGGAAGATGAATTCGGTGCCCTTGGCGCGGCGCAGTGAGAGCGTATTGCGCACGGCAGCGGCGGCGGTGGCCGTCCGCATGGGGGAAGAGCGCGTGGTGCGGGGTCGGGTGCTTCGGCGAGGGCTGGAGGGCTGGGGGCTGCCATTTTCATTGTCTAGCGCTTTGGTGGGTGACTGCTGAGACTTCTGGGGCGAGGGAGAGTTGGTGTCGAGATCTTCCAGCACGCGGCGCGACTGCGGGATCGGGGACGCGACCACGGACGCAATCACGGCGGTTGTCTCTGGGTCGGTCTTCTCGGGTTCCGCATCCTGCGCGACCATCGCGGCGGCTTTGGCCTCGCGCTTGGCCTTAGCCTTGGACAGGAAGTTGCTGAGCAGCTCCGCGTCTTCTCCGTCCAATGAGCTGCGCAGGGCCGACCGGACCAGGGTCGATTCCTGCTCGGCCGTTAAATCAGCCGCGGGGTCGTTCAGGGCTTTCGCGTCTACTGTCACGGTCGGCTGTTCGACAGGGAGTAGCTCGCCGTTCAATGTAGTCTCCACTGATTCATCCTGGTCGGTCTCGTCCGGAGTCGTGGAGTCCTCAGCGCTCGCGTCCGAAATGTCCAACACTGGCTGTTCGCCGCGCTCGGGGGCTTTTATGTCTGCATCGCTGGCCAGCCCACCGGCCACTAGGGCAGGATGGCCATGTAGCAGGCGGGGATAGGCTGCGGCGGGGGCCAGTCTGGTGGGGGTGTCAGGGATCGGGCTGGATGATTCGTCTGCAGCGGCCGAGTTCTCCGCGAGGGTTTCGTCCAACGTCGACGTGGGCTCATCCTCGGCGTCGCTGACATCGTCACGAGCCCCTGGCTGTAGGCTGTCGAATTCCACCGGCTCGTCGGGGATGTCCACGAAATCGCTATATACGAGGGGTAATTTGCCTGCTATCATTAGCTGATCGGAACTCAAATTACACGGGATGGAATAGACCGGATGAATACTCACGTCTGCGACCATAGGTTTCCGACTCCCACTGCGTCTCGAGAAACGAGCGTCCACGCACACCACCGTCCACCCCATCTGTCTCCAGCGCAAAACACCTGCGCTTCGTGCCGCGAAGGAGGCCGGGATTCCGCGTGACGTTGATCTCCAATTGTAGTTCCTCGTCAATGGTGTGACGTTCCGCCCCGACCAGCTGCTGCAGGCCCTTCATGCTGTTGAACGAGGAGCGGAAGCGCTTCCAGACAGTACGCGACTTGCCGCGGGCGCGGAACGCGGTGGACGGTTTGCGTTCCCAGACGCGGGGGGCGCTTTTGGCGACTTTGACGGGGGTGAATCTGAACCGGGTATCTTCGTGGGAGAAGGTGGATCTGAGGTGTAGCGGACTGGGGGTTTGTTAGTGAGGTCGAGGTGAGGCGTCCATCCGAGGAGAACGAAGTCGTCAGGACAAAATAGGGAGGAGGCGGAGAAAAGGGGCCACCCGAGGTAGTGCTGGTCCCTCCTGGCCCCTTCACCGACCGGAGACATTCAACGGCTCGGTATGCAGACCGTCTAGACGGACAGAGGAGTGAAACTCACCATGCCGGGCGGAATGTGTCCGGAGGACAGACAAAGTCCTCCATCTTCATGGTGGAGGCGACTGGAATGTGAATCGGTCCGAGGTTGGGGGTCGAGGGGAGTGGGGAGGAGTGAGGAAATAATGCAGCTGCTAGTACTATTAGGATAGAGGATGCAGTCAGAAACAGTCGAGGGCCGGGGATATCAATGAAGAGTTGTCGCGTAATCGATGCTGAAGGATCGAGCGGCGAGGCGAGCGGGTGTTGTGCCGCCCGGGCGCCCCGTTGCCCGGCCAACCGCCCCGTTCGGGCTGAAGTATAGGACTCTCTCTAGAGATCTGAGAGTTCGAAGAAACTACGAGTACAATAGGTCAATAGTACAATAGTACCATATACGGTCGTATCAGGATGCGCAGACTATTGACCCTCCAATTCCCAGTAACATTGAAGCCGGTCGCGTCTTGCTCAGTCTTCCTTCCTGTGATTGTACATTGCCCACCAATTCAGTGTATATACCCCGGGAAAGGGCCGAACAGGGAATACCTTGCTAAAGTACTTCATGATATGGTTATAAGGGTAATAATAATTGTCCAAGTGTCATAGATACCGGCTGATACCAGCTATATTCCTGGCAGATGCTCCTATCATAGGCTCCAGGGAACGTTTCGTTCAATTTCTGTACAAGAATTCCGACGTGCTCATCAACAGTCCTTGTAGGTCTTTCAAGGCCCATAAACTTGCATCACCATGTGGCAGTTCGAGGTAACCCGGTGATGCATGGATCTAAACTTACCTACGTAGATCGCAGTGGTGTTGAAGGTTCCATACTTCAGCATATTGTTTTCGCAACTCCGCATGGAAGGGCTGTTCAGTAATTACTTATGATGAGCTTGCTTGCATGCCCCGCCCCTTTCAGACACCAAACTTTTCCCTGCCGACGGGTAGGGGGGTTATACTCGCGGAGAAAGCGCTCGAGACGGCCAACTCCACAACACCGCCAGGCCTATTGACAAAAACGACACTACGGCAAAAGTCGACCTAGAGGACATATTCTAACCAGGTTCGCTTGCATCGGGGTGAACAGGAGCTTTAGCGGAAGCTTTCTCCAGGACAATTTCGACCATGTTACCCGGCACAGCCGCACTTCTATGCAGGGACTGCTGTTGCTGCTGTTGCTGCTGTTGCTGCTGTTGCTCCTGGTCAATCCGACGCAGAGAACATCGAGCGGAGGTGGAAGGCGCGCGGTGAGGTTGGAGTGGAGACAGATGGCGGGGGATCGCGGGGGAGGGGGGGGGGGGGGTTTATACTTCCCCGAAAGCGCACGCCTGAGGCCAGCCCCGAGGCGGAAGCGGGCTTTGCGAACTGGATGGCATCCAACAGCGCGCTTTCTACTTCGGGATTATCGGCCGTCGACGCAGCTGGATCGAACGGCACACAGTGAACCCGGGCGTTATTGGCTAACTTGTACGTCGTGGTTCAAGAAAACAAACGACTTGGATAAAGGTGCGACGAAAGATATCGACGTCCAGTGACATTTGCCAGTTGGATACGGTACATGTTTCAAATTCAAAGGAGGTGTGATGAGCCGGCACCGATGAAAACGATGAATATAACAAGGCCCATGTGATGATCGCTCTTGCCCAGCAAACTCCAGATGTCGAGGACCAGCTTCTGCGTTCTGAGTTGTGCACGATCGTCGCCATCATGAATTACAGGATCAAGGGCAAGGAGTACCAGGATCCTATCACCTGTCCGGTGAGTGTCGCGACCATTGTCAGCTGATACAGCGACTGAGAACACCCGCTAACCAGCACGACACTGTGTTGTAGATTATGGTCCTGTCGTTCAAGGGCGACAGGCAGGGTCGGATTCTCCAGGCCCGCTTCGACCCTAAGAAGCGAACGCTGGTGATGCGAAAGCTCTATGGTTGATCCACATTCGAGAAGGCGGGGAAGAACGTTTCTGTGTTCCTGCGGTTCATGACGTGCAAGTTGATCGGGGAGACCACGGTCGTCTAAATGCGGGGTTTTATCATATCCAGGAACAGGAAATAGATACCGGAATAAGCAGAGCCGGAATGGAACCACTGTCCCCCAAAGCCGAGGCGGACTTCACATCTCACGCTCATAGAACATGCGCGCAGACCAGCCGTAGAAAAGTAAACACAACATGACACCCAAACTCCAACGCCATCCCACAGTAGTAGGAGTCGCTACCCAATACATTGACAGTTGAATGCATCCCCCGTTCGTTCGCCTGTCCATTCGTCCAAGCATCTAGACCAGCATCTCCTCCATATCCCGCTCATCAAACGGATCTCCGAACTCATCTACCACATCACATCACCGAATCAATTAGCCTCTTCTCTTCTCTCTTCAGTCCAACACACCCAACCCACATCCAGTCCCAGAGAAACACATACCCAGATTAAAATCCTGATCGACCACATACTCCATAGCGCGCTGATACTCCTCCTCTGCGCGTTTATTCATCCATGATGCGCCGGGCGCCTGCTGGTCTAATGGCTGCTGTTGCTGCTGCTGGGCGAGCGGAGAGTCGGTGAATGCACCGGGCCCGAAGCTTCCCTGCCCGCCGAGCGTGCTGGTCTGGGTTTGGGTCTGGGAGCCGGGCGGGGAGAGCTCCGAGCCGCCGAACGGGGGACGCACGCTGGAGAGCTTGTTGGTGGGGGTGCGCGTGCCGGGGTGGGAGTCTTCGGAGAGAGCTTGGGAGGATTCGGGGGATGAGGCCATTTGGGAGTCGCCGTCTGGGTCTGCGGGGTGGGTGGGTGGGTGGGTGTTAGCTCGTGAGGTGAGGTGAGGAGGGATCGATGTGGGAATGGGAATGGGAAGCGGGGAGAGAGGAGAGTAGAGTAGAGTAGTTAAACGGGCTGGGCTAAGCTGCGCATGGAGAGAGGGGGAAGAAAGAAGAGACAAACAGACCGGTAGCCATGGCGGTGTATCTATTTAGACTAGTCTAGATAGGTAGTCTCCGATCTTCCAGCAAGGCAGAGGGGCAAACAAACGAGGCGGACGACCAGACAGGCTGCGGTTGCGATTGCGGGTGCATGCAGAGTGGGCGGCGAGCAACAATGATGATGCGCTGCGCTGCGGGATGGCCGTGGACGAGTTGCCGCCATCCTCGTTATTAACTAAGCAGCCGTACGGCGGCAAGTCAGTTTTCCTCTTCTCGTTTCGCTTTTCTCCCCCCTCGCCTCAACCGCCTCGGTCATTCTCTCTCCTTGGTTACTATAGACCCCGACGCTTTGGTAGATCCCATTCCACGCTCGCTTTTTGGTATATACAATCCAACACCCCGACTGCGCCTCTTTCGCTGTTTACGGTCGCTCTTGAACCTATTCTATTCTATCCACTCTATCTACAATCTACATCCCACGCAGGGATCCCTTTGGCCATGAGCGCAAAGCCGTCATCTGGCCCCGACGCCTGGGAGGAGGACTGGGAGAAACAAGCTGATGTATGTGATGTTTTTGGGATCAACTGACCTGCGCTCTTGCTGCTCGACTGTGAATTATACGATCATTCCCTGCAATGCCCTCTAACAGTTTATTCCCCGTCAGACGTTCGCGGACGAACCCGCCCCGCCTCCGCCGGAGAAGAAAGTCTCGTCCAAAGTGTCTAAGGCCCAGCGCCGAGCACAGCAGGCCGAGTTTAACCGCCAACTATGGGCCGAAGCGTAAGTCTCGGATCACTGACAACTACCATGCATTACAGTTGATGTCATCTGACGATGTTCTGACGCTGTTCTGCGTAGTGAATCCCCCCAGACATTCCATTTTCTAGAATCTCGGTCCGACGTCCCGCTTAAGCAAGAATTCAAACCCACTGTCACCCTTCTCAGTCGCAATCCGCATCTGATCACCCGTCAATCGTCTTCGGTCGACGGGACCAGCGCCGGCGTGCAGCGATTGGCGTTGAATGACGATGATGACTCGGATGATGACAAGTCAGGGCAGCCCACGCCCGAAGAGCGACATGCGATTGCGCTGCGCAATCGGGAAGAGAAGCAGCGCAAGTACGAGGAGGTTCGAGAGAGGTTGTTTGGGAGTCCCTCTGCCCCGACCTCGGGCGCTTCCTCTCCCCGCAGTGCCACCCCACCGAAACAGCACGAGGGTCGCGGCAAAGGGAGAACTCGGGGAAATGGTCGGGAGAACACGAGAGAGAAAAGGGATTCGTCTGCGACGTCAGGGAAGGCCAAGCAGCTCTACGACCCGGGGTCTCCCAAACCGAACCCCATCCAAGGACAGCGCAAGGAGAAGCAGAGCGGGATCCGGAGGGATGACGATTCCGTATCCCCACACCAGCCGATCCGCAGTCCTCGAGGCCCAGATAGCAGTGGGAGAGGCGGGTTTCGATCGGGCAGCAGGGGTGCCCGGGGGGGCTAGACTACGAGAAGACAAAGCTAATCATCGCTTCGCCAGAAATGGCAGATTGCAATCGTCGTGTGTTGACAATGGGAGGCGACTCCAGGTCGCTGCCCCGGAACTCAATTTAGCATGCTAGATGGTATAACTACCGACCTACAGCCAATCAGGGAAGCCCCCTGCCAGCATTGATCGCATTGGCAAGTTGGGAGGTGTTGGGTCGGTTTTCTAGGGGAGTCAGCTGGAAGATGGTAGTGACTACAGATCACTTACCCGCATATCGCTCATAACTATCCAGATAGAGCTCATCGGAGCTGGTGGTCGCCTGGACATGCTCGTCGCTCTCAATTGCGTCTACCCAGGCACCCCAACGACTGCCGGGTTCCGGGTCTGGCCAGCCACGGTAGGGGCTGAGGACGCGGCGCAAGCGGAGGATCCACGGGGCCACCTGGATATCCACAAAGGACATACTCGCGCCCAGAAAGAACGGGCCCTGGGCGTGTGCGGCCGTGACCAGCGTGTTGAACGCATCGCGGAGCTCTTGGGCGTGGGCAATTTGTTTCTGCGTGTCTTGTTCCTGAAGGACGCGGTAGAAATTCGGAACAATATGGCGGTTGACCTGCAACCGTCAGATTGGATTAGCGACAGCAGGTCAGGGACATACGAAATCGGTCCACAGTCGGCAATGCGCCCGCAACTTGGGATCCCCGGATGGGAGCAATGGCGGGCCAACATTCAGATCCTCTAGCTGGGGAAGTGTCAGGGGGTGAGTGGTTCAGTGGAAGGTGGATGGCGTACGTATTCGAGCAATACAGAACTCTCATAGGAGCCCCAGTCGCCATGGCGCAAGGCCGGGACGAGGCCCCTGGGGTTTACCTCCAACAGAGACTGGGGCTTCTGGTACGGGTCGACTTCGATGTACTGGTACGGAATACCCTTGAGCTCCAAGGCGATCCAGACGCGCTGGACGAAGGGGCTGACGGGTGGTCAGCCCTGCACGGTGTATATAGCGGTCAAAGTTAGACATTAGAAGTGGACCTACCAGAAGCAACTGCCATACAATTTCAACTCATTTTCCTGGGCACGGAACGAAACGGTCTGGGCAGCCAGTCCGGTGGCTTTGGTGTGATATGTTTTCTGTGGCTGGCTGGGGGTAGACATGGCTCTGTTCTGTGCAAGGAAACGATCAGAACGGCAGGGAATCAGTGGTCTAGGGCGGAATGCAATAATGCAAGTGGACAATCGGCCTGACGGCACTGGCTTGCAGCGCAAGAGGGGTCTAAGGAACATGATGGGATGAGGGATGAGGGATGAGGGCGCAGAAGGGCGGGGAAGGCAGGTTCAGCACAGCAGGTGCAGCCCGCCGAGTGACGTAACACAGCCCTCGGATCGCAGCAATCAAAACAATCCCTCCCTCCCCCCCGATTAAAAATAGGTCATCTCGCGACTTACAGACAGCGACTTCTTCTTCTCCCTCGCCTCCTTCAGCATATACCGTTGCACACTATTCTTCTTCACCCGGTCACTCTCCTCCAACGTATGCCGGTGCCCGCCACTCACCCCATCATTCTTCCCATTAGCCCCATTCCCATTGACGCGCTGGATGGTAAAAAACCGCTGCCCATTCACTCCAGGATGACCCTCCGGCAGCGGTGGGTTCAGGCTGGGGGTAAGCAGTCCAAACGCCTGAGCCTGATTCTCCTGCTGGTGCTGCTGTGCATCCGCGACACTACCCTCCCCCGCACCGTCCACATCCACACCCGCACCCGACCCCAACAACAGCCCTGAAGCAGCCCCAACCCCAGCCCCAACTCCAATCCCGCCGGCCTCCACCCCAACCAACCCCATCATATCATGGCCCGGGAAATACTCCGTGATCTTGATCTTCACGTCACAGAGGTCGCGCTGCCGGGCTGTCCGTTTCCGTTTCTTCTTGTTCGGATCATTGGACTTGGGCGTTCCCGGCGGGCGCCCCTTCAGTCGACAGTCCCAGTAATGGGAGATCAGGGGCTTGCGCTTGTAGTGCTGGGTGGAGCGGTGAGAGTAGACGTTGTCGATGTGTGGGAAGTAGGTGAGGAATCTGGTTGAGGTAGTTAATTTTTTATGTCTGGTATCTCTCTCTTTATCTTCTCTACCCTTCTTTCTGGACATGGATCATAATCGTAATTAGGGGAAAGGGAAAGGGAAAGGAAACGCACTGCTCCTCACTCAACACGATCATCTCATCGACGTTGAATAGGCGATCACGCCAAAAATCCAGGTCTGGGGGGTCAACAATACTCCCGATGTCGATGTGTTGGTCGGGTCGCTTGACGAGGCTTTCGAGGTGCGGTTGTTGGTGCTGGTGCTGTTGTTGTTGATGTTGCTGCTGCTGCTGTCCGGGGTGGTGAAGGGGTGGATGAGAGAAAGGTAAGCCGTCGACGGCGCATTGTAGCCCGTGGAGGGAGTCAGAGTCGAGGCTCACATCATTGTGAGTGTGCGTGTGCGAATGGCCCTGGAGAGGGTCGATGGGGGGGTCGGGGTGTAGGGGGAGTGGGAGTGGGAGTGGGAGTGGTGATGGGCGGTGAGAGTAGACGCGTCTTCCGCGACGGAGGTGAGGGAGGCGTGCAGAAGACCGGGATCAGTAGTGTGGATAGGGATATCTGGGTCATGATGGAGGTCCATCATGAAGGGAGGCGTAGGCTGTGGAGGAGTGGATTGATGGTGTCGCTGGGGGTGGACGCTGCTTTAAAAAGTGTGGAGGGGAGAAAAGGCGGGGGTTGAGGCGGCGGTGAAGTGGTACAGGTTGCCGCTTCGGGAATGGTGGGCGGCGGGATCGGCGTTGGTTGAGGAACTGTGGATGCTAATCGTACTAGGTAGACTTGGAGTTCTACTAGCGGTAAAGATGAGATGGTGGCTACTATGCTATATTGTTGGTTACAGAGGGTAACTCTCTTGTCAGGTAATAAAAGGATACATGAAACGGGTACGAATGAAGCTATCCGCGAATAACTGACTCTGATGATGAAGAGGGAAGGTAAACAAGCTGCGTGAGGTACCAATAGCATGTCGACCAACCGGTAAGAGGAGGTGCGTTTCCCCTCCCCACCCTGGCAAAAGGCTTTGTTTGTATACGACGAGTTTGGAAGGGGACTGACTGGGGACAGATGGTATTGGGATTTATGTATTTTTGTGTCACGGAGTGTATTTGAATATCACTAAAGAAGGACCCAGACTGTGATAATGATCCATACTGAAGCTCCGCAATGCGGTAATCGAGTTCTAGAGGGGAATGAAAGGGACATATTGTAGTTTGGGCATCCAGCTCCGTGAACATGGTTTCGAAATTGTATGTGTAGAACGGAGGGTGACCTTGGACTCAGACAGTCAGATATCGCAGACGGTGGATGAGAAAAGAGTGGAGAAGAAAACAGGTACCGCTGCATGCTTGTATGAGCAAGCCAGCTGCTTGATCAACCGGGCCAGCTGGATATGGGCGGGATGGTGGTAGGGGATCTGCTCGGAAATATCCCAGACTAAGCATCCAAACAAGCTGATTATCCCCGACGGTGGTAGTGTTCTGTCTTCGCGGGAAGCATCTCCTCCAGCATGTCGGTCGCAGACTGTAAGGTAAGTTGACTGCTAGGCTGAAGATATCGGTTGAGAACATATCGAACACCTTGCGACCTGAGTATTTTTCGGGAGGCTTTTCCTCGAAGGCGTCGTCTTCATCGAGTCGGAGCTTGAGGGCGTACATGTTGCAGGTTCCGAATGATAGAAATAAGACAAGTTTGTAGGCATTATCCTTGA
Organism: Aspergillus heteromorphus CBS 117.55; assembly: GCF_003184545.1. Lineage (NCBI taxonomy): Eukaryota > Fungi > Ascomycota > Eurotiomycetes > Eurotiales > Aspergillaceae > Aspergillus > Aspergillus heteromorphus. Next base: position 270,369 of record NW_020290419.1, read on the forward strand.
GCGCCATGGTAGAGAATAAACCGCAAAAAGTGGGAGGTGAGAGGTGAAGGCTGATGTGAGAGTGATATGAGAGATGCCAGAAGCCCAAAGGGGGGTTGAGAGGCGTTGTACAACTTGTGGAAGTGAATATTGATCAGTAGCCAATGCAGAGACCCTCAGTCACTTTCAGTAATATTAGTACTGTCCTATTCACCCATAGATGCATCCATCGATCGTCTTCTGTGATTATATGCTAGTCCTTGATATGCCATCTCTTTGGAAGGTCGGCAACTTGAACCAGAACAAAACTGGTTTCAATTGTATAGTAATCATGTATAGTAGGCTGCAATCATATATAAATACTATTTGCACCATGCCCTCAGCTAATCGATCAACACATCTTTTTAGCCCATACTTATTTGCAGAGCATATCTCTCATAAACACCCCCTGTCTATAGAACAACCCTCCAATAAACAAGCCAATCCGCTGCAGCTACACGAAAAAAAAAAAAAAAAAAAGATATTCTACTGTCCCGTCAACCACCTCTCCACCCCCCTAGCAGCCCTCACACACCTCACATCCACCCACCTAGTCCACAGCCCAGCAACATAAAGTACCAACGCGCCGACAACCACGGCCGTACCAACCCAGCTCAGGACAAACGGCATCCCAGCCATCCGTGCCTCCTCCATCGACACCGGATACTCCGACCCCGCGAGCATCCACCATATCATATTCCTGACGGGATCCCTCGCCACATGATACACGGACTGATGCACGAGATACAACGAGAACGAGATGCGGCCGAGATACTGCGACAGACGAGCATTCAGCGGACGCTGCAACACGGGCGAGCAATCCACCGCGTAGACGAGCAGTACCGCGCCCAGCGACTTCCATGATTTGCTCAGAATCGCCCATTCGTCGTCCCATCGCGGCGACTGCACATACCCCAGAAACTGGTATCCGGGGGTTAGGGACCCGTCGTCGCCGAGACAGAGCAGATGCAGCCCGAATAGAAAACATAGGGCTATGAGGAGGGTGGCCCAGCGCCCTCTTCGTCCACTACCTGTTTGCCTGCAATTTTTCTCCACCTCAACCCCCAACAACCCCCTTCCCACCCCTCCTCCTCCTCCTCCTCCTCCTCCTCATTCCCATCCTCCCCCCGCGATATCTCCCAACCCCCATCTCCGCAACCCCCAATCCCGCCAAAAACCCAAAAAGATCCCAAAGCCCATACCAAAAACAATACGCGCCCAACACCGCCACCCCGGGCACCCTAACCCCCCTCCTCCAAAACGCCATCCCACAAACGACCAAATAAACCACACAACTCCCGCGATACTCCATCGGCATGGTCCACAACTGCCCATTCAAGCCGGGATTATGGTGGAACTGTACCACATTGACAATATCAAGCAGATAGCGCAGCAGGTACGTGAGATGGAACCCCGGGGCAGTGAGCGGTCTGCGCCCCCAGACGATGTCATCGGCGAAGGGCCAGTGGTAGAGGCCCAGGTAGTAGATGAGCTGGGAGAGTGTGGCGAGGAGGATGACGGGGAGGTAGATTCTTAGGCCGCGGCGGGTGAGGGATGAGGAGAGGGATTTGAGCAGGGTGTGGGGGTGGGTGTTGCGGGCGTGAAGGAGGTTGATGCTGATGGCATAGCCGGAGATGACGAAGAAGAGGGGGACCATGGCGTGGGCGGCGAAGAGGAGCCGGATTGGAGGGAGTTGGATCAGATGGCGGTTCGCGGAAGGGGGCGACGCCCAGTAGGACCGGAAGGCGTGGTCGAGGAGCCCGCCCATGAAGAAGTGGTTCGTTGTTACGATGGTGGCGGCTATGCCGCGGAGACCATCAAGATAGGTGGTTCGGGGGGGTGGAGGCATTGTTGGTGTGGTGCGTGTGGTGATGAGGAGGGTGAAGGATGAAGAGTGAAGGGTAGTAGATAATAGATGGTAGAGGTGAGGAGGGGAGGGTCAGGGTCTGGGACGCTAGTTTAGTGGGGTTATGTACTTCTTGACTAATGGATCTGATTGGGGGGGGGGAGGGTTGTTTTAGATTAAAATAGCCTTTGTCTCGGGGTTTAATTCTATTCTTTGTGGTGGGGATTGTGGATTGTCTGGTGGATGTGGGTATTGAGGCTATACACATTATCTACGGCAGCATCCACGAGGTATGTACAGCTATACTCTACTACAAATTTAGACATATCATACATCGGAATCACAGGCCCACTTTTCAATCCTCTCCTTCATCCACCCACTCGTCCACGGCAAGGATGTCTGCCGTCGGGAATCACCCTCTGGGATCCCGCTGCCCAGCAGCACCATGCTGTCCATCTTGCACCGGTCTTCGTAGAAACTCCACTGCACGCACTCACCCCAGGCCACACACGCCGCCTGACATGCATCCACAGACCGCCACCCCTTTTTCCAGGTCTCAGTTTCTTTGACCCCCTCCGGGATCTGCGCCCACTGGACATTATTCGAGCGGATCTCATACTTGGCCGCCCCGTTATCCCACCACTCGATTCTGGTCCGCAGATAGGGCTTCACCAGCGCATCGAACACATCGCGATACCTCAATTGACCCTATCACCACCATTAGCCCCAACCACTGCTGCCCACCAGACAAAAAGAAAAACAGCGCACACTCACCTTCGAAAAGTCCCACCCCGACTCCAACCCAAACAACCTCGCCACATCCCTACCATGGGTATGATGCCAGCTATAGACCGGTTTACACCAATTCTCACTCTCAAACCACGTCGACCAATGCGCCTCGGGGTTGAACCCATACGCGAACCGATTCTCCGCTGTCGGATCCTCCCCAAACCCCACCCCATAGTCCTTCAACACATGGCCCAGAATATGATCCCCGCAGCCATGCTCCGCCGTGAACCCCTCATACTTGGTCACGATATCAGGATCCGCCCCGAAACTCTTCTCCCACGCCCCCCGTGACAAAGCGAATCCAGACCCGCCATGCGCGAAAAAGTCCCCGTGGATCCAGGCCACGCTGCCCAGGTACCACGGCTCGCTGGGATCGAACCGGTCAAGGTGAGTCAGGAGGTTGGGGAGGAAGATATACGAATCGTCCTCCATGAAAATATACCACTTTGAGTCTGGGTGCGCGCGGCCCGCGTGCGCCACGATGGGCAGAAACTTGTATTTGTCCAGCTTCCAGCCGCCGACGGGGCCGGCCGCGTCGCCGGGCATGTTGGAGATTTCGGCGTAGTTTTGGCGGTTGTCGTAGTCGGCTTGTTGGATGTAGGGGAGGAAGTCTGGGGATTGTTGAACAGTGGAGGAGGTGTTGGCGAGAACGTCAAGGAAGTTCCACGAGCCGATGGTTTCGGGGGCGTCGGAGTAAAGGAGAACGTTGGTGGCGGGGATGCGTTGGGGGGAGAGGCTGGTGGTCAGGTGGATGGGGACGCGTTTCCAGAGGACGGAGGCGCCGGTTTTGAACATGAGGGTTATGTCGGTGATGGAGAGGGAGGAGCTGGAGCTGGAGCTGGAGATGGGGGAGGGAGCAGGATCATGGTTGTGGTTGTAGTAGGCCGATGAAGGCGCGTCTGCCTTGGGAGTTGATGCTGGGGAATGCACCTGTTCCTGTACAAACTGGGTGGACACCGTGTGGGGAGACGGAGACAACGGCGATGCCACCGGGGCTGGTCGATCCAGCTCGAAGTGGTAGAGGAAGATGATGAGAGTGGTCAGCATGATCCCCAAGGGGACCATGCGGTTGTCCTTGGAGAAGGCCTTGCGCATGCTGGTGGTGGTTGCTCGAGGGAAAATGCTCCGTGCCTGGCGGAACTATAAATACGAAGAACCATAACCACGAGCAGAATGCCCCAAATCTCGCGGAGGACGCCCGGTTGGGAATGTCTCAAAGATCGGAGCGGATCCGCGGCTACTGGAGATTGCGGCCAGGGGCAATGCGGCCCCGATTGGCGGGCTGTCAACGCCTCCCGCCGATCAGGGTCTGGTAGGGTCTGGCTGGCTGCAGACCCGCTGCGACCAAGTGCTACCAAGCAGTCTAGCGTGGCCTTGGTGAGTCAAAATTGTCAAATTTAGTCTCACGATTTAAAATTAGGACTTCCGGCCTCAAAGACGGGAACGTAGTGGACTTGAAGAAACTGAAGCGCTATGTATGGGCTAAGATAAATACATCCACTATATTCCGTAACTAGAGAGTTATCGCCATCGCCATCGCCATCACCACCCGCCGTGCCGCAAAGCAGCCCTAAAACATGGACTCATCCGTTTTCCACGCGCGCGGGCCGGAGGTGTCGCGACTCCGTCAGTTCCTTAATTTCCTGGGGTGCATTCTGATCCTCCCCGTCTACTACATCCTCACGGCCTACACGCGCCACCCATTGACCCTGGACGTCCTGGTCACCATCTTCGCGGCCGAATACAACCGCTACACCAACGAGTGTCGGCGCCGCAAGCTCTACGGCCAGGATAAAGCCTTGCAGGATGCCGAAAAGGCTATCCCACGACTGTCCCCCGCCGGTCCGGGGCCGGACTGCATGGCCGCTGTGGTTGGGTATCGCGAGGACCCGGCACTGTTCGCGCGCGCTCTCGAGAGCTACAACTCCGCCGAGGGATGTCGATTTGTCCTAGTGGGAATTGACGGCGACGAAGAAGCTGATATGGAGATGGTGCGCGTGTTCCAGAAGGTATCATTCATCCTCTCTCCCCATTCTCTTCACACCCTCTAACAGTCCCAGGTCTACTCCAACAACACCTCATCCGTAATCCGCCTCGACGAACCCTTCGGCGAACTGGCCGTGCGCACCTTCGACAAGATCTCCACCGCTGACCTACACTCCCAACCCACGGATAAATACATGCAAGAAAGCATCGCGCACTGCTGCAACCTCGCCCGCGAGATCCTCACCGACCACAAGATCACCTTCGACCGCGGCGCAGGCGGCATCACGCGTCTGTGTCTGTATCAGCCACACCTGCACAAGAAAGGCATCATGTTCACCTCCTTCATCTTCTCGATCGTGATCTCTGACCTCCTGGGCATCGAGTATCTCTGGTCGTCGGATTCCGATACCATCGTCTTCCCGCGCTCGCTGCGCAGTACGGTTGAGACGGTGGCGGGTGATCCGTCTGTCGGGGGCGGGAGTGCGGGTCTGATCGTGCATAATGAGCATGATTCGGCGATCTCGAAGCTGGGGAGTGTGGTTTACTGGTGCGAGCTGTATCTGACCCGGTCGACTGCCACGGCGGCTGGCACGAGTGATTGCCAGAGTGGTCCTAGTTCGGCGTTCCGTGTCGCGGCCTTGCCGGCCGTGTTGTATCCGTGGTATACCCAGTGTGTGCTGGGGCATCGCATGGTATGTCTCCTTCTTCTCCATATTCCTCCGTCCCTCTCCCTTAATCAACCACTTCATTCCCACCCCCATCCCATTCACAAGACATCAGAAGCAGAGCTAACGCTCTGACCAGATAATCAACGAAGACCGCCACCTAACAACCAACCTCCTCCTCCAAAACTGGACAATAACCTACGTGTCCGACACCCTCGCTTCAACCGACACCCCCACCACACTCTCGAAATGGCTCCTTCAACAAGTCCGCTGGAGCCGCGCGGGCCACATTGAATCCTTCCAAAACCCCCACATCTACACCCTCACCTCACCCCTGTTCTTCTGGGCCGCGATCAAGCGCGAACTTGGCCCTTTGCTGGGTCTGGCCTATATCCTGTACTATTATGTGACGGGAACGAGTATGGCGTATTTCTCGTGGACGGATCTGGCGTTTAGAGTGGTTTACACGATTGTTTATAATGTGGGGAGGAATCCGGATCGTGCGGGCGGGGGGAAGAGGGGCATCGCCTGGTGGGGGTGGGTGCTGCCTGCGATGGTGTTTTATAATGTGCCGTTGCCGGCGGTGCATGCTTGGAGTTTGGGGACGGTGTTTGAGGGGGGGTGGGGGACGGCTATGAGGGGGGTTTCCGGTTCTATTACTACTACCTCTGGCTTGAGGGGGATTGAGAAGGAGAAGGAGAAGGAGAAGGGTGGGAATATGGGTGTGAGTGTCAGTGTGAGTGCGAAAGAGAAAGAAGGCAGGATGTGGAAGAGGATACGGGAGTTAGGGTTCTTTGTCCTGTGGATGGGGGTGGTGGGAGGCGTGATGGGCCGGATTGCCGCGGGCTTTTTGGGGGCCAGTCCTGAGACAACAGTTAGGGCTTTGGGGTGGGGAACGACGGTGTTTTCGGGGGCTGCGTTTTATGGTCTGGTAGTGCGGGAGTAAAATGAGACTCATTATGGTCTTTGAATCTGGTACTATTTCTTGTATATAATAATAATTCGGGGTGGGCATGGTTCTGGAAGGCTCGGGAAAAGTACTTGGAAAGGGAAGGAGAGTTTTGGGGTAGCAGTTCGGTACTCCGTAGTAGCTAACTCTATTGCTTGGATAATTAATTAATCAATTAATTAATTAATTAATTACGTGCTAACAATCTGAAGGAAAGCAAGCCTAAACTTTTATCACCACCTTCCCCCTTCCCCGGAACCTCACACTACTAACTACCTCCGTGCACAATTGCATAGTCTAATACTAGTACCCCTCCTCGTCAACACTATACTCCCTGTACATGGTCAAACTGAACCGCGCAAACGCACTACGCGCTCTCATCCCCCGTCCAAAGCGCGAGAACAACGGCGGCACGATACAAAACACTGTCGCGATGGCAGCTAACACTGACACGGTGAAGTTTGCGCCGAGACGCTCCAGCATCGGGGCCGAGATAAGCGGCAGCGCGGCGGAAAGCAACGCCCGCACCAGGCTCAGGGCCGCTAGCCCGCTCGCCGCGTAGCTGAGATAGCTATCGGTGAGATAGCCGCCGAGCACGTAGTCGATCTCATTGAGACTGTACCCGGTTAACACGAGGGCGACGACAGAAACCATCCAGGGGAGATTGGTCACGGCCGGGGGGATGGTCCAGGCGAAGAGCCACAGTGCTCCTGCTAGGATGGGCGCGCCGATCCAGAACCCGGTCAATTTGTCTTCGGGGAGGAGGGGGCGACTGTGTTGGCGGTGTTGGGCGATGATGCGCAGGTCCAGACACCGGGTTAGTAGGCCCAGGCTGAGGCCGAGACCGATCGCGATGAAGGGGAGACAGGCCTGCTTTGGGGTGAAGCCGAAGGATTCGTAGATTGGGGGCAGTGCTTCGGTGAAGAGGTAGACGAGGGCGATGGCGATGGCGCTGTGTCGGGGTTGAGTCCCTCCAGAGTGTCGATTTTGGTGACCTTGCGCAGGGTGGCTACCTCGCGGGCGAGGAGGAGAGATGGACGGGACTCGTGCAGGGTGAGGAGGAGGAGAGTGAGGATGCCAGTTACAATTGCGGCGAGGTAGAAGAGCCATCTCCTGGTGCTGTTAGTTGGATGTGTGGATGGAGGAGTGGTGGCGGCATGTATAGTATATACCAGCTGGAATCGGCCACGACGAAGGTGCTCAGAATGGGCCCAACAACCAGTCCCAGGTTGGCGAACATCGTCCAGATGCATATCACCCAGACCCGCTCGCGCGAGTTGAAGATGTCCTCAATGCTCCCTACCACGACTGTCGTGGGAATCGCGGACAGAAATCCGCAGACGAGCCGTCCGAGAGCCACACCAGCGAGGGAAGGAACCGATGCTATCACAATGCAGGCAATGCTGTACAGAGCCGAGCTGGCCACGTACAGCTTCTTGCGTCCGAAGACCTCGGAGTACGGCGGGAAGATGATGCCCCCGATGGCTTGACCGATGAGATATCTATATCGTCAGTATACATCTATTCGAAAGTATTGGCACTAACATTGAGACGAAAAGAAAGATAGACAATTCTTTCTGTATGTGAAACTCATGGACTGCGTTGTTGGCAGCCGTGGACTATGCATCTTAGCAATATCACCTGAACAACTCATATCACCTACCCCGGCAGTGCTAATTGCTGTCCTAGGAGGTGTCAGTTCCCCACCGCATGACTGGGGGTAAGCACATACGTGAAGAACTCGAGAAACACAATCAGCGCAGTGTCATACACCTTCCTCCTCGGGCTCCAATTCCTCGGGTGGCGGCCATTTCCCACGGCCCATTGGATATGCAATCCATCCGGTGCCAGCTTCAGTCCATACTCCGGCAGTAGTGTCAGAAGTACGTCTTTCTCGGACTCCTCCGGAGACTTGACGACAATCGTCGCTGTGGTCTTCATCTCGACGAGGGAGAAGTAAGGGATAGTGAAGACTACTCATTGCCAAGCAGAAAGTGTAGCTATATAGGTAGTAGTGCAGTACCAGCACCGTATACTTGCTTCATGAAGCACAGGCTCGGATGTAGGGCCGCGGATTCAGCAGTAGGGCCTAGGCGATGGATCGGTATGTATCCACGTTGCACGGAGGCCGGTTCATTATATTATGGGGCTGGCCCTTCCGGGGTCCGTGGTTGAATATCTCATTCCAGATTCAATAGATATCCGTGATCCCCAGTGGCGATTCCTCTACTGTGAACAATTGATGCCACGAAGCTGGCCAAAAGTGGTAGTTCATACCCAGTGGCTCATCCTGTTCAGAGCTGGAGCAATCATAATGCTCGTCTGGTGCACTTCTCCGTGGTCATTCATCCCGCAACTAGGCCGGTACCACGTCGGAAGGTAAACGGGAGAGGCTTTAACATGTGCAGAATACTCATGCCCAGTCAATGCTTGTTTCGAAGGTGGGCCAGTCTGTAGGAAACCGAAGGCTGCGCCCGAGGCATCCCAGTTGCAATAGGCTCGGCATTAGACTTGGAGATCTACGGGCTGAAGTGCTGTCAAGCTCTTTGGCATCGCTTTCATTGACATCAAAAAACCTAGCTGTATATCACCGACTGCGACTTTTCTATCATCGTCTCGATGTCTTACGTGGTCTCCTCATGCAGTAATACCATCATCACCACCTCCCCCCGTACTATCCTGGCGACCATTTCCATTATAAGCCAGAAGGTTAGGGCTGCCGGATATGTTGGTGACAACATTCCGCGTGGCTAGCGCCTTCAGACGAGCGGTTGCAGCGCCTGGAGTGGACAGCTCATCCAAACACATCAGGTAGATGACCAATCCGGTCACATGAGGTGTCGACATAGATGTGCCAGAAATGGTGTTCGTGGCTGAGTTAGATCCGATCCAGGCAGATAGGATGCTCTCACCAGGCGCAAAGAGATCAACGACGGAGCCATAATTGGAAAAGGACGCTCGGGCGTTGCTTCTGTTAATGGCAGCAACAGTGACAGCATCCGGCGCAGAAGCTGGGCTTGTCCGCGCAGCATCTCTCTAATAGAGTGTCAGTCACAGACCATTCGAGTATAAAGCTGGACATGCTTACATTCTCATTCCCAGCTGCGACAACAGAGAGCACACCCTCTTCAAAGGCATTTTCAACCGCATTGTTGAAAGTACGGGAGTAGCTCCCACCTACGTTCATGTCAGCAGTCAGACTTCAACACGGGACATCTGTATGTACCGAGACTCATATTAACCGCAGACTTGCTGGTGCGGTTCTTGCTCACAATATCATTAACAGCCCAGTTGAATCCGTCAAGGATAACCGATGTCGAGCTGGATTCGCCTACAAAGACCTTCACCGACAAGAGATTGGCCTTCTTGGAAACACCATAGGTTCTGCCGCCGATAGTCCCAGCAACATGCGTTCCGTGTCCGACGCCATCGACATGCTGGCCACCTGCGGCATTGTAGGCGAGAACTGCACGTCCGCCAAATTCCTGGTGGGTGGCAAGGATGCCTGTATCTACGACATAGGCATAGCCACCATCGCCAGCGCTGTCATCGTAGATGTAGTCGGTGCTCGCGGTACCCTTGTGGGAAATACTCCCCAGGCCCCATGGAGCTCGTGTTTCGGTGACCAGTTCGCTGAGATACCAAACCTGATCTTCCTCCACATATGCTACCTACGGACATTCATGCATTAGATCGGATATCAGGAGCAGTAGTCAATGTACAAACATCTTGGCTCTTGCGAATCTCTTCGATGGTGGTCTCATCAAATGATCCTGCATACCCTGCGAAGTTGTTGATTTTGTAGCTTCTCTCGATTCCGACGGGGAGGCTCGGGTCGGTGGTGTCACGTCTTTCCAGGCTGCGCTTGTGAAGGATAGTTGCCCACTCTGTATGAGATTCAATCCTTGCCTCATCGACACCCGGCTTGAAGGTAACAATGTATTTTCCGGGGATGACATCAGTAGCCTGGCGAGACTTTTGCACTGGAGTGCCCAAGATTGCAGGCAAGAGGGCCGCGAGCAAGAGCAGACTATGTTTGAAGAAAGCCATGTGGAGAAGCGGAAGGACAGTGAGGGGTGTTTAAAAAGATAGAGTCTGGTCAAAACCTGCAATGGGACACACGTCCTTTATAATCTGTCAAAGAGCCTTATTTTTCTTGCTGAGCCCGCAGTTCAGTATTCACTGTGCCGGTTAACCTTCGTAGAGGAAGTGACAGGTCAGGAGGCACTGGAAGTTGTTTTAAACCCAGAGGGTGACATTGCATTTTCAGACGACCTGATTGTGACCCAGAAATAATAATATGCACCAACAGGACGCGGATAAAGATGCAAGGGTGATGGTGCCAAACTCAGTCTAAGAAGAAGAGCTTGATATCCCGTCATTGAATAATCTAGCCATTCGCGAATATCCCCCGATATTGAAGCTGCGACTCTCAAAGTACCCCGAAAAGTGAGTCCAATCTATGCTCATAAGACGGTGTGTTGACAGTTCCCTGAAGACCGCCTATTCCAGTACACACATCTCGGAGATATTGATGTCGCGCAACAAGCCCCGAGGAGGCGGAAACGCTCGACAACCCGTCTAAGACATCTAATGTGGCCCTCCAGGACTTGGCATCTTCATGCGATACTGTCTTCTGTGTAATCCCGTTATCTCTGAGGAAACCCCTTCCATGGTTGGTAAAGGATGAGACATTTGATCCCAACTCATCCTACTCTGGGAAGCACAGCATATGAGGAATAACTGGATCCTGTCGGTATCCAGGGTTGCACAATGGGACGAGTGCGGTAAAACAATATCGTCTTGTGCATACGCTTTGGACATGGAAGGCCTGCTATTTTCACCACAGCAGATATGTAAGGCGAGTTGAGTCCTTGTGATAAGCCCTCTAACCACACCTTAGGAGCGATGAAGTTTCGGTACCACCAAGAAGCTTGCATGTGCCTGGGCGGGCCTTCAGACCTTATCACGCCATGGTCTCTATCCTCGCTAGTGTGTGTATTTGGAGAATGACTAGCTGGGGTAATGGGGACGATCTGCCCGTAATCCATCACGTCTGGAAGGCTGTCCCGGATATCCAATAGTACCGCAGTTGAAGTGCCGATGTGTTGAATTAGCATCAACAGATGCTCGATTGTTTGCTGTCGGTGATCAGGAGGCTAGTTGTGGCAGTAGGGTTCGTCAGCGGAGCAGATGCCCTACATAGACAAAATGAGTCTGTCCGACACGACAAGATGAGCGTGAAGCTCCGAGTGATCATTGGTAGCGATTCCCGTGCCCTGCAGTAAGGCCAGTCAATGACACTTACCTGTCTTTCTCCCCTGCAGGACCTTACACTACCTTGGCGCGTCTGGTGACGGCGGGATGGAGGCTGTCTGACGGGCTGCAGGACCTTTCGAAAGACCACAGTTGCATTCTCGTGACAGGCAGAGCGGCAGTAACCGTAGGTGGTAGTGTATCTCAGACCATTCGGAGATTAAGAGGATTGGTGTACGGGAGGTCGAGGTTGCAAGCGCGTCTTGGCCGGTCTTTCTGTCACACCCGGTCCCGTGATCCCCACCGGGGTCTTCGTCATTCATGTGGACGCCAAACAGGGTTGTTGTGAAAAACGAAGGGGTGGTGTATTATCTGACATTGCTGCAGGTGCAGCTAGTCAAGCAGCTTCTATTTCCGTCAGACTCACTATGAACAGCAGACTAGCATACAGTATATCAACCTCGATTGACAAAACCATCAAACTCCATCCCCCATCCCATGTCCAATTTACAGACTCTTCTTCCCATGCTTTTTCGCAGCTTCCTTATTGGCAAACGGGAACCCGGCTGTCCTCTTATCTGCCCCGGTCTTCCGACTAATTTTCCCATTGCTGGTTGCGAAAAGCGCGCACCAGAGTCCCACAAAAGCAATAGCGCCCGAGACCACCATGCCAACCGCAAACGCCACCTGTCCCTTATCCACCCACCAAGCATATGCATAGCCTGCGGAGAGGCCGTGGAAGACGGTTGTAACGATCAGTGTCGGTACTGCGTAGGGTGCCTTTGGGTCGGAGTCGTCTGTGGTGACTGGTTCGGCAATGGAGGAGGTCAGAGGGATGGAGCCGGTCATCAGAACCGTCAGGATGGCGATTGTGAGGAGACTAAAGCCGAAGCAACGGGAGAAGTAGGTTTCAATGGCTGGATCTTATTAGCTGTGGTTCTCACGCGACGAGCCCAATAGAAAGTAGCCCAATAGAAAGAAAAGTTCTTACAAGAAGGCTGTCTGGATTCCTGTTCCAGCATTGTGGTCATCATCTCCGGGACTGTGATTAAGGCGAAGCTCTGGAGGGAAAGCCACCCCGCAGTGGTGTAAGTGTATGCATAAAAGACCTGCAGATGTATTAGCTACTGGTCTTGCAGCTTCTTCTGAGATGGAGTGCATGTTGCTGCAAGGGATTAGACTGACATCCATGGTGGAGGTCTGCTCAATTGTGTTTTGGATTTAGATGTGCGATAGCTGTAGGTATGTACTCGTAGGTATGTACTTGTTTCAATGAGTGAACTGAAAGAGCTCATGCCTGAGCAGAAGGCAGGTTATAAAGGAACAACTGGGATCCCCATGAGGTCATCCCTTGGCTGCCAATAGAATGATGTCATTCGACGCAAATGCATCTTGCTGACTCATTACTACATAACACGGAGCTGTGCACAATGACAGGGATCTTGTCTGCATTCCTGCTGAAATTATGCGATTATGCGCATATCCCAGTCAAGGTCATTATATCCCCACTCCACAGTTGATCGCTGTCAGCACAAAGTCGGCGAAAGAGGATGCGATGAAGCATTCCGGAGTAGCAATTTATTTATCCAACAGCCCCGATGAAACACCATATCCTGTCAAGCTGGAGACGATTAATCAAGATGGAAATAGACAGACACTGCCTGAGTGGTTCAAATGTTGTCTATTCATTTATTCATGAGTGAATCAATAAACCATATATTAACGCCCTCATAACACCAAGATGAAGCAAAAGGAAAAATGCAGATATCCCAGCCTCACTGGTTGATGTTGCTGGCGCGCAAGTATCTTGCAAAGCTGTTGTCCGCATCAGAAGGACCCGCGTGCTGGTCTGCAAGCGCATCCTGATACCGTTGCGAGAGCCCCTCAGTGTCACCAGCAGGAGCACCATACCCTTCCTCGTCGGAATCGTCATCGTCCTCCTCCTCGCCTCTCCGTGCAGCTGCAGCTGAGGCTTCCTCCTCCTCTTCGGCCTCGCTGACGGTCTCGGCCTCATTTTCCCCACGCTTGCTTCGACTAGTCCCCGAGACATTCATATCCTTCATCAGCTTGCCCAGCTCCAGTTCACGCTGTGCAGACTTGGTTTCTTCCCGCTCCTTCTTCTTGCGCTCCAGCTCGGGCTTGTAGTCGCGCTCGAATTCCTGACGCTTCTCCTCCACGGCGGCAAAGAACTCATCAATGCCATCACCTGTCATGGAGCTGACTCCGACGACGTTCAAGTGCCTGTAAAACTCCTCCAACATCAAACTCATGCTGTTCAGAAGCGAACCCATGTATCCACTTCCAGCGCCAAAGCCTCCAGCTCCACCCTCTGAGCCAAACGCGCCCGACTCCTCTTCCTCCCGAAGCGCCTTCTGGAACGCATCGAAATCGGCCATCCATTCCTTGGCAAACTCGGCATCCTGGACGTCGGTTTTGTTGAAGACAAGAATCATCGGCAGCTTCGTCTTGTACAGAATACTGCAGGCATAAAGCATGTTGCTCATAAAGGTGCTCGTGGAGCTGGTACGAGGGGTGTCAATGACGTAGGCGATAACAGTAGGGAACGAGGACGCCAGGGTTTCGAGAAGAATGCTTCCGGATGCACTCCATACGAAGACCTCAATCTGTCCTGGGGTGTCGACGAGGATGTGCTCGATGGGCTTGGCGGTTGGGTTGCTGGGGTTCGATGCGGTGCGCTTTTCCAGTAGGGAGATGATCTGGTCGACCTTGGTGGCGAAGAGATTCAAGGACGTGAGAATTCCGCCGTTGGGACCCAGGTTGTACTGCTTCATGACCTCTCGGTAATTGATCGAGTCACGGATGTCGATGTTGCTCTCGAAGGGGACCGTGTGGACGGCAGGGTCTAGGTTGAGCACATAGGGGACCGTTTTCTTCGAGTGGAGATGGGAGTTAATTCTCTGCATGAATGTCGTCTTTCCAGAGCCTAGCTCGAAGCAAGCCATTAGTTAGCAAAGGCAGACCGGGCTGAGGCAGCGGGACGGATTGTCGGCATACCTGCCATGCCGACGCAGACGACGGCGACGGGTGCTTGCGCCATGGTGAAATTCGGATGAGATCGAAAGCTCTCGAGGATGAGGATATTTGCGATCACAGCAGTTGCCCTGTTTTCGGATGAAAAGCTGGCCAGGAGGAGGGGAGGGGTGAGGTGGAAACGAGGCAGGCGGGGAGGTCCGAAGAAATTCTTCTGTCGCGGGGATGAGCAGATCGGCTGGTGGAGTCTGGCTGGACCGGAACCGCCCAGACGTCATTCCGTCCGCAGCGTTTTCCCTGCCTTCCTTAACCTCTCTCCCCTTTCTCGACACCTTCACCCATCACCATGACGCTGGAGGATTTCGAGAAATCATTAGCGGAGGAGCAGGAACGGAGACACGAGAAGAGCGACAAGCACAGGCACCGCCATCGGGAACATCGCGACCGCAGCGGAGAGCGCTCGAGGCACCACCGTCGTCACCGCTCGAGGGAGCGCGATCACGACAGGCACCGCGAGTCGCGACGCAGTGAGGATAATGAACACCGCCATAAACGATCTCGTCGCTCATCTGACCACCGGGAGGACCGCGATCATGCCCACAAGCGTCGACACCGCGACAGCAAAGAGGAAGTGAAGGACGCGCCCGGTCCGGTGGAGGAAGCCATACAGGAAGAGCCCACGCGTCTGAAGAGAGACGCCTGGATGGAGGGGCCATCTGGACTTGACATCGACTATGTTCAGCGACGCAATACAACACGCTTGGAAGAAGAGCCGAAGCCGAAAATGCTTCAGGCGGATTTCGACCTGAAGATCCACGGCAAAGAGCTCAACTCCCACCTACGCGACTTGAAGGAAGGTAAAGTGCTGGAGGAAGTTGAGGAGGAGTCTGCTCAACATGAGGTTGACTACACAATTGGCGATGCTGGCTCTCAGTGGAGGATGACCAAGCTGAGGGCTGTCTACCGAGAGGCAGAGGAAAGCGGAAAGTCGGTCGAAGAGGTTGCCATGAACCGTTTCGGGGATATCCGCTCATTTGACGATGCACGCGAAGAAGAATCAGAATTGGATAGACGTGAACGATACGGTGAAGGCTACGTGGGCAAGGAGAAGCCCACGGGAGAGCTTTTCCAGGAGAGGAAACTGAAGGAAAACGTCCACCGCGATTCGCATGAACATGTCCGCAGTCCGGGCAAGGAGCTCGAAGCTGAAGGGCAGGGAAAACCGATGGAGACTGTGCCCCCTCAGAATACCACTCAGCATCTCGATCTAACAGCTCTCAACCGGCTGAAGGCCCAGATGATGAAAGCCAAGCTCAAGCGTGCGCCGGATGCGGCTGATCTCGAGGAGCGCTACAATGCGGCGGCAGCCGCGATGGCCAACCGGAAAGAATCAGATGTCGTGGTGCTTGGTGTCATGGACAACCGGATGCTGGCTGGAAACAGGAACGAGGTGAAGGCAGTCGAGAACAGGCGGGGCCGTGAGCGTGGAAAGGTAGAGGAGAATGATGAGATGACCATCGAGGACATGGTCCAGGAAGAACGCCGAACTCGGGGACAATATGGAGGCGACGGACGACGAATGGCGGAGAGAATCGCCAAGGATGCCAAATTTGAGGTGAGTCTCGAGTCGAATTTCTTGAGAGCAGGCTAACGTGTATCTCAGAACGACCTGGAATATATGGATGACAATGCATCCAAGCTGGCGCGGCGGGTACATCGGTCAGAGATCGACATCAAGAATGTCACCATCAACGAGTTGCAGAAGATGAACCGGATTCTCGATAACTGCCCCCTTTGCCACCAGGAAGATACGAACACCCCCCCGATTGCCCCCGTGGTGTCGCTGGCGACTCGGGTCTACCTTAGTCTCCCCACAGAGCCCGAGTTGAACGAAGGGTGCTGTACCATCGTTCCCATCCAGCACCGCACAAACCTGCTGGAGTGTGATGATGATGAATGGGAGGAGATCCGGAACTTTATGAAGAGTCTGACGCGGATGTACCACGATCAGGGCCGCGATGTCATCTTCTACGAGAACGCGGCCCAGCCTCACCGGAAGAGGCATGCGGCGATGGAAGTGGTCCCGCTGCCCTACAGTCTTGGGGAGACATCCCCGGCCTTCTTCAAGGAGGCGATTCTCTCCTCGGACGCTGAATGGTCGCAGCACCGGAAGTTGATTGATTCGCTTGCGAAGGCCAAGCAGGGCATGGGACGCAGCGCCTTCCGACGCTTGATCGCCAAGGAGATGCCCTACTTCCATGTGTGGTTCGAACTCGACGGAGGCCTTGGGCATGTGGTTGAGGATGAGAACCGGTGGCCGCGGGGCGATCTCTTTGCTCGGGAGGTCATTGGGGGAATGTTGGATCTGGCTCCGGATGTGATCAAGCGGCAGGGACGCTGGCAACGGGGTGGTGATCGGCGTGTTCCTGGGTTCCAGAAGCGATGGAGGAAGTTTGACTGGACGCGGGTTCTTGTTGAGGGATGATGGAGTTCTCCGTACAGGCTTCTAGTAGTATTGTAATTTGCAGGTATGGCACATAAATCAGATGATGTGATGCAGTAACATGTGTTTGAAGTACCCTAGGCAGTAGACCTAGTAGTTGTTGACATGCGACGAGTATCCAATCCATCCCAGTTTACTCGGTCAGTGTAACCACTACGCCCTCAAAGACCCAACAACCAGGCACACGGCTCATCCAGCAATCCATTCCGATCACGGACACCAGATTATCCACCTGTAAAACACGCTCACCATCCCCTCCGCGCACCAACCGGAGATGAAGCCGAGGGCCCTCGTTCATGACGATAACGGGAGCGGGGCACGTGGGGGTCCATCGCGATCCGCGACGACATTCGGATCCGCCCCGATGCCGATTGCCTCTTCCCTATCTTTCCTACTGCGGTCTATCCTGTCGCAGCTTGTCCCCCCTCTGTCCAAATCGCGTATACACTTCCCGCTGCTCGACCGCTCTCTCTCTCGGCCGGAAACCCCGCGAGGAGTCGCGACATCCCCCCCCCCCCCCCCCACTCGGTATATAACTAAGCCAGTGCACATCTACCCCCACCCCCATCCACATCCATCCTGACTCACTATTTTCTTCTCCGACCTTTTGATCGCATCACTTAGACAACCCCTTCCAAACAGCATCCTAAAAGCAAGAAAAATGGGCTCCGACCCCAAACCCAAGGTCCTCCTACTGGGCGAAATCGTCCAGTACGTCACGTCCCGTCCCTCATTAATTCCCATACCTCATATATCTCATTCCCCCCACCACACAATCCCCTCCTCCAAACCGACCGAACCAACTAACCAGCCCCCTTTATCAGCGCCCACGAAACATGGTTCTCCCTCTCCGCGATCGCAGACCTCATCCGCCCAAAAGCCACCAACCGCACGGAATTCCTCGAGGAATGCCGTTCAGGGAACTTCGACGGCGTCGTGGCCGCCTACCGCACCTTCGATTCGGCCAAGATCACCGGTCTCGTGGATGAAGAGTTAGTCAACGCGCTGCCCAGCTCACTGATATACCTCGCCCATTGCGGTACGTAACCCCCTCCCTCTCTCCCCCCTCTCAACCCGCCAACCAACACATCATCCCCGCCACAGGAGCCGGCTACGACCAAGTCGACACGCACGCCTGCAGCGCCCGCAGCCCCGCGATCCGCATCTCCAACGTGCCTACGGCCGTCGATGACGCCACGGCAGACGTAAACATGTTCCTGATCATCGGGGCATTGCGAAACTTCAACGCGGGGATGCACGCCCTCCGGGAAGGCAAATGGCGGGGCCAGCCGGCGCCGCGTCTGGGACATGATCCGCAAGGCAAGGTGCTCGGGATCCTGGGTATGGGGGGCATTGGCCGCAACCTGAAGAAGAAGGCGGAGGCGTTTGGGATGAAGGTCGTTTATCATAATCGGCGGAAGCTGAGTGAGGAGTTGGCGGATGGCGCGACGTATGTCTCGTTTGACGAGTTGTTGGGGAAGAGTGATGTGATCAGTCTGAATTTGCCGTTGAATGTGGGTGGTTTATCTTTCTTTTGTTCTTTTGTGTTTTGTTTCTTTTGGATGGTTGTTTTGGAGAATTCATTCCATTTTGGGATGGGCTTTGTGTGGCATAGGCTGACGCATTGGGCAGAAACATACCCGGCATATCATCAGCACGGCGGAATTTGAGAAGATGAAGGATGGAGTGGTCGTGGTGAACACTGCTCGAGGTGCGGTTATGGATGAGGAGGCGCTGGTGCGGGCGGTCGAGTCCGGGAAGGTCTATTCGGCGGGCTTGGATGTCTTTGAGGACGAGCCGACGGTGCATCCCGGTCTTGTGCAGAACCCGAATGTGTTGCTGGTGCCGCATATGGGGACATGGACGGTTGAGGTGAGTTTGTGTCGCAGTGTAATGGATGGGAGACCAGGCTAATGAGTTCGTTCGATCGCAGACGCAAACCGCCATGGAGGAATGGGCAGTCGAGAACGTCCGGCTGGCGCTCGAGACGGGCAAGTTGAAGAGCCCGGTCCCGGAGCAGGCGGATCTGTGAGCTATGGTCGCTGATTATGGTTATCGATAGACGGGGGTGTATATACGTGGAAATTATGCAATAGAGAATGGGGCCATATCGAGTTCATGGATATGTACAAGTTCATTAATTCATTCGGCAAACGATACCATAGCAACATGTCTCGAGATTCCATTTTAGACGAGTTTGGATGACTCGTGGAATATAAATAAAAAGAAATAGAAGAAAAAAAAAGAAAGAAAAAAGCCAAAGCATTATCCACCCCCTTTTGAATGATGCAGCCGTAACGCCATGAGTTTGCCGTCCAGAAGCAGACAAAAACGGATAAACAACTCCTGAGTCGTGATGCGATGTCTTCCCCATCTCGCAGACTGGTAGCGATTGGAAGACCACCCCAAAGGATCACCAAGTTGGATCAGAGTCAGTGAAACTTTGAATGAAGAAAATTGAGGAAAAAGAAAGGGGGGAACAGGTCTAGTTAAACACCGCCAAAGGGTAATCGCCAATTCGCTTTTCATATTACAGGTCGCAAAGAAATATCATCGGAGCAGTGCAGGCAGTACCAGACCAGCTACTCCCGGGATACGATCCAGGACCGTACGACCATGCCGCACATGCGCTTGATCACCTGCGTGGTGCCCTTTCCCCCGGCTTCCTGCTCGAGAAATTTCTGCGCCACGTAGAGCTTGGCTCCCGAGTCCTTTTCATTCGTCGGGATGGGTTGGGGAAAGCTGCGCGGAAAGTCGGCCCATCGCTGTCCTAGATGGCGCGCGATCGCAATCGAGTATGTTACGTCGCGGTTCTCGAACGTGTCCAGCAAGGTGCGGCACCGAGCCAGGGTATCGTCAATCTCTTTGGCAGAGCTGGCTTCGTTGTCATGGAGCGTTAAAAAGTGCCCGATGGCGCTCCAGAAATCCAGGGATCGTTGCGTCAACTGGTCTGGGAGAGTGGGAGGGTTGGCCGCCGGCTCGCGGTTCGGGAACTGCGCCAGAGGATTTATTTCTAGATATTCCCCAGTGATCATCGCCTCGACAACATCCAGTCGCTTGGCAGCAACCACCAAGTCGTATTCCGGCTGTGTACCAGTGGACACATTCATCACGTGGCGGCACAAGGTCATGGAGCTCCAGACCACGGACGCCTCGAAGCTCTCCAGCCGGGCGAGCACATTGGGGTCGTTAAGGTTGGGATCGTTGAACGCATCGATCAACGCGGAATAGTCGGCCATCAGTTGCGCGTTTGCCAGCAGATGGGTCAAAGCCTTCTCCTGGAACCACCGGGTCTCAAAGAACTTGTCAATCGCGGGCGCATAAGTTGCCAGGAACACGGCCTGGATCTCTTCCAGGCGATTAGGCGGGAGGGACGTGATCGGATGAGGGGGTGGAGGATGAATGCCGCGGAGCGCAAGGAGATCGCTGATATGCACTTGTTTCACTATGAAGGCCGTTAGTATCCATCCACGGGGACATGACTTCATAGCAAGTACCTCGACTGTTGATTGGCTCTGGCGGAGTAGCACTGTTGTTCGTCATGACCGGGTTGACCGTTGGCTGCAACCCCCCCTCGACGGCATGTTGTATGCTAGCCATGTTCGACGAGTTGTTGACGTCTAGCGAGGGATCAATGGTGGTGTTGTAGTCGTACCGTTCACTGGGCGGGGCGGGCGATTCGGACGGGGCGAAGGGCTGAGAAGCTGCTGGCATGTAGCCCGGAGGGGCCGCGGGATAGGACGTAGACGGATCCTGGGGGTTGACCACCAGCGAGGGGTGCGGATTCGGGGCAGGCTGGATGGCCGACGGGGTGGGTTGCTGTTTAAACACCGGGTCGTACCCTAGGCACTCACGCTTGCTCTTGACGCAGTTGCGGCAGACAGGATGCCCTTCGTCACACTAGCGGAAAAGGGTCAGCTTGACAAGCTACCGGAGAAGCGATGCGATTGACCGGGAAGGAGAAATAATTGAGAAGGCAGGGACGGCCCAACTGAGCTGTCCACAAAAAAGTGGTAGCAATGGAGGGGCGGGGAGCAGCGATAGGCGAGTGGGCGACAACAACAAGAGGCGGCAGGCGGGGTTGGCCTGTACGCGAGCCGAGCAAAACGTTGTGCAAGCGAAGCACCGTAGCTTTTCGCGGCCCGCCCGCTTCACTACTCAACCACCACCGCCCCTCCCCCCCAATTTCCATCATACAAGGGCTCAAATTTTCACGTCATCTCCCGTCGCCAGGTACATACCTTAATTCGTCGCTTCCGACACGTCAAGCATCCCGTCTTCGTCCGCCGTTTGACTTCCTTCTTGTGCCGCCCCCCAGAAAGCATCTTGTTCGGATCCCCAGGAAGCTGGTAGCGCATCTGCGCGTTCGTGTTCATCCCCATTTGCGATACATTGGTGGGATAACCCGTCATATACTGGCCGACCGACGCCATCGGCGGCATGTTCGAGGGCATCGGCGAGCCGATCGGAGCTTGGGGGATTTGCGACGACTGGCCCTGGTGATCCATCGTCTGCATCGAGGACCCACTCATCGACGTAGAATGAGACTGATGATTGTGATATATATCCGGACTCTGTTGATGCTGCTGAGGCTGGTATTGCTGCTGCTGCTGGGGTTGCGGGGACGCATGGACCGACTGTGACTGCCCCTGCTGATGCTGGTGCATTGTGCCATGTTGCTGCATGGACGCAGAATGCTGTGATGGCGAATGCTGCTGTGGTTGCGCATACTGCTGATGATAAGGTGTCTGGGCTTGCGGTGACGACTGCTGCAGCTGTTGCAACGCTTGCGACTGGGACTGATCGGGCTGTTGCAGCTGCGTACCATTGGCAGGAGACTGATATGTAGGAGCCGGAGTCGACGATTGTCCTGAATGTTCGGTGAAGTCGTAGCTTGTCCCTGGCGCAGAATTCGCCTCCGACGCATGGCCTTCAAGGTGCGTGTCTGGGAACGAAAAGTCCGGATCCTCGTCGTCTAAATGACCATCCGTAGCCGGTAGCGTAGTGTCCAGTGGTGGGAGAGAGGTGTCAATCGGCGGCAAAGATGGTATCGTCGGATCTATTGGAGGCAGGGAGTGGTCCAGGCTGTGTAGCGGGTCATCCATTCCCGTAGAATCAATCGAAGGCAGAGACGTGTCGATGGGCGGAAGCGCATGGTCTTCAGTGGACTCAACAGTCTCGATTGGCGGTAATTCGGCCGGTTCAGGAGCCGGGTTGGGCGGTTCACCCGATGGGTTCGCCGGTTCTATCGTTTCCGCCATCTCGATCGTGGTCTGAGCTCACCTTCGGCGCCGCGGTGAGGAACTGCGTAGGACTCGAGGCGTGACTTTAGGCCGGTGAGTAACACTGTATCGGTGGTTTTCGACGGGATTCTGCGGTTGAGAAGAGCTTGCAGGGGTGCAACGACCGCGAAGTGCGATTTTCTGTAGACTGGAAGATAGGCGTGTTAGTGATCAGACCTCGGCCCAAGCAATCCGTACACGCTCAACATCACGAAGCATGCTGCAGTGGGGTTGATCCAGAGGTAAATGTAAGGGGAAGATGATGGTGACGGCCTCTTGGTCCACCCCTCGCGCATTTTCAGGACACGAGGGGATTGATTGCTGGTCCTCGAGGACTCGATCGCGCATCCGAGCCGGTGCAAACGCTTTTCGATCACAAATTGACAGCCAGGCCAGGGAACTAACAGTCCCCGAGAGCACCATTCGTGGACTCTGCGAATCCGATGGTCGTGCCTACCTCACAGCCGGGGGATGTTGAACGCGACCGTCTGGAGGGCCTCCTGCTCGCTGCCAAGCACGGCATCTGCATGGCGTCCTCAACGTTGTTTTCGCCATTCTGCGACGTCCAAGGGCCATCCAGCATCATTCTTCCGCGAGTGGCATCCTTCCATCCAACGAGGAGAGAGCCGGACAGGTGGAGGGAAGTGAGGTGGGCGGGCGCGTTTCGGGTGAAAGAGGATCGGGGCAGGCAAATGGGAAAGAGGCTCTCGTTTACTTACCATGCACAGGGCCAGATAAGCGAAAAGAAGCGAGCCGAATGACTATAGCACCAAAACACGTAATTCGGCACCAAACATTCTCCGCATCTGGGGGGTGGGGGTTGGAGAGGGGATTGCGACAAAAAATGTTGTTGCGCCTGCAAAAGAGAAGAGAAAGAAGAGAAGAGAGCTTCGGGCCCGCAGAGACAGCGACTCCCCGGACTTTGCCAACGCTGCGAGTTTTGCGCCAACAACGGGGGGAACGACTAGAGCGCAGAAAAAGCCTCCCCCGACCAGTGGCAACGCCGCTGCCACCAGCTTCACCACCACCACGCCAGCATTTATCTCCATCCCGGATCTCACGGTCGGACACTACATTCAGATTACATTCCGACCAAATTGGACATCTGGAGAACTGAAGCGATCGTGGAAACGGTCAACCGCCATCGCCATCGCCATCATCACCACCACCACATCACATTTAGCTGTACACTATCTGTCTGTCTGCCTATCTATCTCACTACACAGCGCTTGTATCTCGCCTCTCGTCTGGTATTCGTCCATTTCTTCGGATCGATCAGAGAGAGTTTTCTCGCGATGTAAGGCTGTCGGTACCGTCAATCGAGCCCCGGGAAGTACAAGTGTCCCTACCTAAGATGCTGGTAATAGCAACTCGCACCCCTTCGGCCATCCGGGGTTTATCGCTAGGTAAGATTCCACCTTCCCATATTTCCCATCATCCACGTCGATGAGATCTATCTCCAAGATGCCCATCCACATAATGTTTGCTTCCCAGACAACGACCCAGTCCTGCGTCAAAATCCCATCGCCATCTGCCCATTCTGAATGGAAGTTGGTGACTCCCACAGGTGTAAGATCGCGTTCAAACGGGTTTCAGCACTCGAATACGGGAACATCTTGTAGGCTAAATGGAGCACTGGCGCATAGTTGGCAAAATATCGATGTAACACAGCTCCGTGGTGCCCTCATAAGGCTGGCCGATATGAGTCTGTATCCTTCGACCCATCACTTCCTCATTATCTTAGGCTTGCGTTTTTTGAAAACGACCCCGGCCGCTGGCGCGTCCTCGGGTTCATGCGTAGCTGCAGGGACTGATAGGATAGACTCAGTCTCTTCCACCTTGACCTGCGCTGGTGCATCTGTCTCAGGCTCCTCTTTCTTTGGCGCATCTGGCTCAGAAGCTCCTGCATCGCCCTCTAGCTTAATCGGTATGAACTGGCCCTTGAGAGGTTCTGGCTCTTTCGTAAGCGCCGCATTCGCCGGTATGGAAGGTTTAGCCTTCTTGATGTCCTTCGTAGACTCCAGAAGCGCATCCAGATCGGTATCCTCCTGCGCGCCCGGATACTGCCGGGTCCTCGAGCCCCATCCTTTGCTCACGAATCTTTCAGCTTCCCGTTTCGCTTCCTCTTCCTCCTCATCGCGTTCTTCGTGTTTACGTTTGCGTACTCCTACCGAGATATCGGCTTTCGCATCGTCTTCAGATCGAACGACTTTCTCTGAGGTCGTTTGCCATTCTCCCGCCAAAGCCATTTCACCGCGGAATTCATCAGGGATAGCAATGCCCATCTCCGCAAGTTGCGCCATTTGCCGCTTTCTCTCTTCCAGCGAAACCGGGCGTTCCTGGGGTTTGGGAGCTGGCGCCGCACGTTTCCAGGGCGCTGCGTCGCCGTCCTTCCCTCCCGCAGCGGATCCGGCCACGGTCTGCCGTAGTCGCTCGACTTCATTCTTAGCTCTTTGTGTCTCCCGTTGCTGTTGTTCGTTGTTGCGATGGATGTCACGGAGAAATCGTTTCAGGTTACCCTGATGCTTGCCGGTGGCCTCATGTTGGGTCTTTTCGAAGGCGGTATCGCGGATAAAGATCTTGCATTGTTTGCACCAGACTTTGGGCTTGCTTGGTATTAGTGGAAGCTCGTAATTAACCGAAAGTGAGGGAAGCAATGTAAAAGAAGGGAGAAGACCCACCGCTGATTTCCAATACTCCGCCATGATTGTGAGTCGGCCTTTTGTGAGACGGATGAGTTGGAGAATTGCTTGGATGATATCAGACTGGTGCTACTGTCAGTGCACGCCGGGGTACGACGCTAGTCCCGAAGCGGCAACAGTGGGCCGCCGACGGCTGCTGCTCTTCCGGATAGCTCGATACACCAGTAAACACAACCAACTGACCGGAATTACCATTCACAGCCGAAAGTATCTTGCTTTGGGCCAAATCTCATGATGGCTCCTCATACGGAGTCTAAGTACGAGTTTGGCGGACCGTAAGTATGCTTTCTCCTCCCAGACTGAATCAAATGCTGAATTCCTGGCAGCTTAGGGGCCTCAGCTATCACCTTCGGCCTCCCTGTGCTCTTGTATTTCTTCGCTTTCGGTTGCAATGAGGTAGCCGGATGCCCAGTTCCTTCTCTAATTAGCCCCGGAACTGTTACCTGGGAGAAATGGACTTCAGAAGCCGGTTGGCCTGAAGGGGGAATATGGGGCCTCTTCAGTTGGAAAGTCAGCTGCATGGTGCTGGCTTACTACGTCTTGAGCCTAACTCTATGGAGAGTTCTTCCAGCGCGAGAGGTTCACGGCACTAAGCTCGTTCACCATGGCCGTCCTCTCATGTATCGCCAAAATGGTAAGTCGGTGATAAGCTTGTCTGTTGTCGATCTGTGCTGACGATCCGTAAGCATTCTCGGTCAGTCTGGTGCTGCTAGCTATCTGCGCTGTTGGTACATATATCCAGGGCGCAGACTTTTCTTTGTGGACATACATTGCGGATCATTATGTTCAGCTCTTGACTTCCAATGTCCTCATCTCATACGCCCTTTCTACCTATCTTTACATCCGCAGCTTCGGTGTGAACACCAAGTACCCCAACAATGATCTTCGAGAGCTAGCTGACGGTGGTAACACCGAAAACTTTATCTATGACTTCTTCATCGGCCGTGAACTGAACCCGCGTATCACCCTTCCCCTTTTTGGCGAGGTTGACATTAAGACCTGGTGTGAAGTCTACCCTGGCTTGACAGGCTGGATCCTGCTCGATCTTGCATTCATAGCCAAGCAATATCGGACCTATGGCTATGTTTCTGACAGTATCGTCTTTATTACATTCTTCCAAGCCTTCTATGTCCTCAACGGTCAGTATAACGAAGCCGGCGTGCTGACCATGATCGACATCACAACAGACGGCATGGGTTTCATGCTCTCGTTTGGTGATCTGGTCTGGGTACCCTTCCTGTATTCCACCCAGTGCCGATATCTTTCTGTATATCCTCTGCAGCTGGGATGGGTCAACATCGCTGTAGTGAGCGCTGTTTTTGCGCTGGGATTGTATATCTTCCGGGCCGCTAATAATCAGAAGCACGTCTTTCGCACGCAGCCCAGTGTTGCGGGTATGTCTTATATTCAGACAAAGCGAGGCACCAGGCTACTCACTGCGGGCTGGTGGGGCATGTCGCGTCATATTAACTACTTTGGCGATTGGATGCAGGCGTTGCCCTTTAGCCTACCTACGGGTCTGGCTGGGTATGTGATTCTACCGGCAGGAAACATACTTGCTGCTTCGCATAGCTTCACGATGCTCGATGGGCGAGAGGTTGTTCAAGGTGAAGCTAGAGGCTGGGGCATAGTTTTCACATACTTTTATGTGCTATACTTTGCTATTTTGTTGATCCATCGTGAGCGCAGAGACGACGTCATGTGTGCCGTCAAATATGGCGAGGATTGGGAGACATATAAGAGGACTGTCCGATGGAGGATCCTGCCTTGGATCTATTGAGTCCCGATATACTTTTTGCACACAGTATGGTGGGCTCCGTATTTGATATTTTCCATATATATCTTGGTCTATTGTTATCACCATTAATCAGTAATACCGACACCTATCTTGAGAACAAGAAAGCAAATATATAAAGTAGTAGAAGAAAATTTTGAATTCTAGCACAAAACCAATGCTTCAACATCATGATTATATCCGTCCCTGATGATGCATGCCAAAATAGCAAGGTAGAAAATCCTTGACTCGGTGCTAATATATATCAACCCAGACCCCGAACGCCAATGCTATTGTTGCTCCGTAACCATCCACCTTCCAAAGCATGACCCCGCATGCGAATATAGTAATATGATGTCTCTCAGACTGGGGGAGCTGGGGGTTCTTTCAGCCCGTTATCCCTTGCCAACCAATGCAGATCGCGCAATCGCAACTGCCGCATATACACTGCCTGCTCGTGGGGAATTTCATGACTCCGTTCGTCATCACGGAAGCCATTAGTGGCAAGAAAGTGGATTGAGTAACCGATAAGGGTGAATACAACGCAGCCGAGGATGACGAAGACGATAATGGCACTGCGACTGAGGTCTGCCATGGTGGTGTTTCTTCTGAATCTTTCGGGTATTAAAGATCTGGAGATGAAATCGGTTAGTCAGGGCAGAAGCAGAATGGATATGCCTTGACACTCACAATATAGAAGGGATGTATGTTGTCTGATGAAATTGTGGCCAAGTGAACCCCGCAAATCTTGAGAGCGAACGTGTATAGAAAGAGTATGTGTGATTAAAAGAAGGCCAACACAGAATGAGAGACAGAGAAAGGTTTGTAGAAAAGTGAGAGGAAAGTTTGCCTACTTCTCCCCTTCCATATCTCTGGAGATGCACCGCATTTTATATTCCATTGCCAGCGGAAAATCCTTCACCTGTCGCTTCTCACACCATGGGGGTTGTATCTATTCCTGTCGCTGTTTCTCTATAGCCGGAGATTAGATTACAGTCTAATCCCGATTGGAACATCACTAGTCCGGGAAGGTGCTAGCGCAAGATGCCTATGATGTCATTTGCGAGCCGGCCAATGAGATTGTCGGAATTCTCAGGCACAATGGGTTTAGCGCTGACTTTGGGGACGTGATTGTACACAGTAGCGCCTTTATTTTCGGCCTCATCCGCACCAACGCTGATGGATCGGCAGCTGAATGGTTCTCGACTCGTTGCCATATCCCCCAATCATCAAACTCGGATTGCTGGCATCTTGTGGTCACCCCGCTGTACATCAGGGGCTATGGTGTTATCTGTCCCTTTCACAATTTCGCATGTTTCACCTGGCGGATGAACAGTCGGTCCTGGCTGGGTGGGAAGCGCATAGGCTTGGCTGGACCTCGCTGCCACGCGTGCTCTCAGTGAATTGACTATACCATTGAGGATAGTGTGGTTCAAGTCGAATCTCATACCACCGAGGAGACTACTACTAAAAGATACACTTCACATGCGCAGTAATCTGCGCCCACACCCCCAATACAACCGGTTTCTTCACCCCCCCCACCCCCCCTCCCACGAGAAGAATTTCATTGTTGACGGTCTTCTGTAAATATGAGCTGAAGCTTTCCAGGACGACGCGCCCCCTTGCCACAATGACTCACAAAAACCATATGACATTGACTAGCAAGATCGATGAGCATTACATGAGAACCATCATGAAGCAATTCTACGAAAATTTCAGATTCTCTGCGTCCGCTAGCCTTCCATAAAAATCCAGCATCAGTATTGATAGCCAAAGCTATAGTCTATCAAAGCTGAATCAAGGGTTTCTGTTCCTAACAGCATGCTGGCAATCGAATCCCAAGAGAAAAAGGCATTGTCGTCATCTATAAATGGCGTAACTGGTGTAGTACCAGTGCATTCGCCATCCGTGGTAGATGATGACCTATCCCCTTTGGCGAAATTGTACTCTGTGCTATGTTGTACTCCCATTCCCATATAAGGTACCGGGAAATATCTCGTCTTGCTCGATGATCCGAGTTGAACAAAAGGAGTTGCTGCGTTTGAGTGTACGACACTGCCACCCTCATCATTCGAGGGTGCCTGTTGTAGTGAGCCTAGTCTTTCCTGGACCAACATGTTAAGGTCACATATTATCCCAACCCAACGACGCATGGTACCGGGCATCATCGGATTGCCTGAGTGACGAGATACCATCGCTGCGCAGTCATACAACAGGGAGAGCGATCCATTGTCTGAAGACTCCTCGCTCTCTTGTCGGGCTCGATCCCGCATAATGCTCAGAGTCAAGACCAATGTTGATGAGTATACGAAATAGACATCCAACCAAGTCACAGCATTGAAGTTTCCGGTTTGATCCAGTTGCAATAACAGCTCACAGCTTTTTCGACCAGACTCACAGCATATTTGGGCTGTCGACTCAATCTCCTTTTGTTTTGGATCACTGCTTGACTCTTCTGGCATGGTCGCGAGATGCTGCAGGAGTGGGTAGCGAGTCAGCAAAAATACATTATAGTGATACTGGATGTGCAGCAAGAGAACTGATCTTTGGAAAGCGGCAGGTATGGTATTGAACACCCTCATGGATAGATGCTGTGGCAACGATCCATACCACCGAGACAAGTCTCGAAGTAATCCGGCTACGGGTGAGAGTGGGCCAGTTGAATTAACCTGATTCGAGGCGGCTGGTAGTGTGCGGCATGCGAGGCCCAAGATGGAGACAAGCCGTGTCGACCAGAGGATGTATTCCGGGGGGTGGCTCGAGGACCCGACTCCGAGAATCCTCTGGATGGGAGGCTTTGTCGAGCACACTGCGCCTTCTAAGGCACTGGGCCGGTCGTGAGAAGAGACTTGAATCTGCTCAAAGCCGTAGAGGGTCCACCGCAGCGACTTTCTTAGCTCTTGGTTCACTTGTGGTCCTTCGCAAATGACTTCATCTCTGTCGAGCCCAATGGCGATGGCGATCCTCACTGCCGCTCCTGTCAGTGTCCAGCATGCATTTCGATGATTCGTATTATGAAGATGCAACGCAGTCAGCATCAAGGCCTGGATTGATTGGATACTGGATGTGAATATTATTGTTGGTAGGAGCGATTTGATGTGAGTCCACCATCTTTGCTGTTGAGTCTGCATAGTTCCCGCCGGGTTTATTCTTCGACCAAGGATCAAGACGCATAGCAGACCACATACCCACGCTGGGTCAACTGATTTTGCATCGGCCCGCCAATATTCAGAAGCCTCTAGGAAGGAAGCTTTATGAAGAACGGGAAAGTCGACGTTGACATGGTCGAAATACGACTGAATTAACCCCCCAATAACAGAGGTGTCTAGTAACAAGTGAGGATGTTGCGCAGCACCCGCAATGAAATCCGATTGCAAGGGCTGCGCCACTACTCGAACATCAACTTCTGAGACAATCGTGCTGGCGGAGGGTTTCAAAGTCTCTTCTGTGGGATTGCATCCGAACAGATACATCTGGCACGTTTGTCTTTGGGGTCGTCGTCCCAGGAGAGTCCGAAGTTTCAGCTGAAAGAAATAAGAGATTGCGGGGCCAATGTACTGTCCTTGGCCCTGTTGATCTTGGACGAGCCGCTGATTCTGCTCCACGAATACCGATGCGCCATCTCTCCCCTGCCGATTCTGTGTAGATTGGCTTTTGCCATCTCCCATCTCTGGGAGTGGGATGCCCAGGATCCGTGCAACCTCTTGCATGCTGTCAAGAGTGGACAGGTCGGCATTTGGGATAAGCCCCTTCACCAAAGCCTCTAGCACTGCAATCTGGGCACGAACATGATCGGCACTACCATAAAGCCTTTTTTTGCGAGGCTTTGTGAGCGTGCATTCATAATCAAAATGCTCACAGTGCCGACAGCGGTCTTCTTTTTTAGCTTTATCAATACATTGATTACACATTCATTCAGCAGGGATTGATGTGCATCTACAAGACAAACAGTTCATGTTTGGAATAATCTTCGACATGTTTAGACGTATTACGTTCAAATGCCCTGACTTGTTTATGTTGAAGCAGTAGCTTCCACCCGGATCCTTGCCTCAGCCAAATCCGCCTGGAACCAGAACCCGATATCCTTGGTAGTATCGACAAGCTCGACCTCTCGTTTCACGAACCCCGGTCCATCAGCCGGCGCTTCATCATGCCCCTGGACAGCATCATCGTCTTCACTATCCCAATCCTCGTCATCTTCCATCTTCTCCCGGCTCACGGGATCCAGCTCATCTGTCTCCCAGACCAACTTGAACGTATACGGCGGAAGCCCAAAGAGGCGAGAAACAATGGCCTTAACCTGGTATGTATCAAACGATCGGGGTATCTCTTTGGTCTTGACTGCACTCTGTTCAGCTGTAGAGGCGGGTTCTCCGTGTTGGGCAATATCCGCGCTGTTCGATGCTGCTGCTGTCCGACGAAGGTGAAATATCAACTTCACTAGCCGCGCGGCGATAGATCGTGGATTTACAGCGCCGGCGGACCCGGCCTCAACCCTCCTGATCACAGGCTGGCCGTATATCTCGCACAGTTCTTTGTATCGAGGGTGTGCGGCGAGGATGCTCTGCTCTGCTGTCTCAGGGGACGCAGATACCTCTTTCCCGATAAGTGAGAGATAGTATAGCTCCCCGTTGCTGCGATCCTTATCGGTGATTTTGCCGTAGTTAAGGACTTGTAGGGAGGCAACCCGGGCCAGCGTCAACATGTAGGACTCGTCAACGGTCATGGGCTTTTCTGGGACGCCGGTGATACTGGATGGTCCGATGGGCTGGTCGTAGAGCGGATTTCCGGATATCCGGAGGGTGTCGAGGCCAGGGAATATGGATGTGAGCAGGTTGACGAAACCCCAGGAGTTGATTTTGTTACGGGATAGGTCGATGGAGTGGGCGCTTTGCGGAAAGTGGAATGGTTCGTCTGAGGGGCTGTTGAATATCGAGGAGATGTTGTTTCCTCGTAGGGAGAGGTGCTCTAGATTTGGTAGAGCGGCGAGGGATTTGATGGAGGATAGAGATGCGAGGTCATTGTTTTCCAGAGTTAATCGTGTGATGGT
Source organism: Aspergillus heteromorphus CBS 117.55 (assembly GCF_003184545.1). Lineage (NCBI taxonomy): Eukaryota > Fungi > Ascomycota > Eurotiomycetes > Eurotiales > Aspergillaceae > Aspergillus > Aspergillus heteromorphus. Next base: position 302,180 of record NW_020290419.1, read on the forward strand.
GTTTGATATGGGTGTTGTTAGCACTGAGAATTGATTGGCTGATACGGAGAGAGATGTGAGCGCCGGAAACTGATACGTCAATGCTGATACCTCCTCCCAAGTGAGAAGCGTATCGTCCAGATGAAGTCCTGTGATACCCTCAAACTTTAGTCCTTCCTCGATGGGGCCGAGGCGGTTTCCACTGCATCGAGTCAGCTTGAGAAAGACTGTCAATATCACGATAACTTACATCAATCTCAGCGTTTTCAGCAGTTTCAACCTTCTGCAGATCTGAGCGATACCACTCCAAGACGTCAACAGGTTTCGACTCAAATCCAGCTCGGTAATCTGAGGACATGTCTGCTCGATCTCCGAGTACGCAGACTCAACATCTTCCGAGTTGGCCTCGTGGCCCAGAACACCGGAAACACGTAATCCATCGAGGAGCACGATCTTCAGATCTTGAAGTTGAGCAAGCTGCTTGCGGATCTTATCGAAGCCAACTTCTTCGGCGATCTTGCTGTTGAAACGAATAGGCTCGTGATGAACATCGCCAGCAGCATGCCCACCTTCCTTCTGTTCCAGGAACTCAGAAGCATACTTCTCGCGCAGGGCCTCGAGGAATCCTCGGGGTTTATCTGCTGGGCGAGACGGACGCACGAATGACCCTGCCGTGGGGTGTTTGTTCTTGCCTGGATTGATATAAGCATGGATCTGCAACCACCAAAAATCACTCCGTATGGAATCTACGTTCAAACCGTCAGAAGGAGCACCTACATGTAAAGTATCTCACCCCGCGATGCTCGCCGGAGTGCTTCCCCCGTGTCGGGTCATCCCATTCGACCCCTAACCATTCGCCGGAGGTGCCCTCGACTGTGCCCACGTAGCGAACGGTACATGAGTCCCCGGCATAGGATCGTCGCGTATTGATACTGGACTCCTCCATATTCAGGAAACCGACAATGATACCAACATGGCCGTGGATCAAGATCAACGAACTGGACGCAAGCATGTGACGGGTTTCCCACCTCCCCCGCCCCACCCAATCGCAGCCCGCCTGCATGCTTACATAAGTATACCCAGGCCTTCCACCGGCGGAGAACTCGTTGACATCGCGATCCAGACTCACCATCTCCCCCAATCCACAGCCACGAACCCAGTTTCCCGACACGATGGATTACCAGGTACGCAGCCCGTTCTCCCCATCACACTCCCCATACCCGCGAGTCCCACTAACCCAACGCCTCTCCAGAACCGCGCCGGATCGAAATTCGGCGGCGGCGGCGTCGCCTCGCACTCCGCCACGAACGCCGACCGACGCGAACGTCTACGCAAGCTCGCCCTCGAGACGATCGACCTCGACAAAGACCCCTACTTCTTCAAGAACCATGTGGGCAGCTTTGAATGCCGACTCTGTCTGACGGTACACCAAAACGACGGGTCCTACCTGGCACACACGCAGGGACGCAAGCACCAAACGAATCTTGCACGGCGCGCGGCGCGCGAACAGCGCGAGGGCAAGAACCAGGACCCGTCGTCGCTGCCCGGGGCGATGGGTGTGCAGGTGAAGAAGCAGACGATCAAGATCGGACGGCCGGGGTACAAGATCACGAAGATCCGGGACCCGTTGACGCGGCAGTTGGGGATGCTGTTCCAGTTGCAGTATCAGGAGATCACGCCGGGGGTGGTGCCCAAAGTGCGGTTCATGTCGGCGTTCGAGCAGAAGGTCGAGGAGCCCCCGGACAAGAGTTTTCAGTATCTGGTCGTCGCGGCGGAGCCGTATCAGACTTGTGGGTTTAAGTTGCAGGCCAGGGAGATTGATCGCCGCGAGGGCAGGTATTGGACTTGGTTCGATGAGGACAGTAAGGAGTTTTGGGTCCAGATTATGTTCAAGACTGAGCGTGAGGAGAGGTTCTCTGGTGTGCCCGGGTTGGCGCCTATGGAGTCGAAGGCTTAATTGGTTTGATGATGACATGGTGGCTGCAGCTTGGGGTGGGGGATGGTGGGGAGGAGTGAATATGCTTGGTTTTTAAAGGGCTTTGCTGGGCGTTTTTACGGTTTCTGTTCAGGCAAAATGATTGTTCATTTTTCTTCTTGATCATTGTGTTATCTCGGATTAGAGCGGCTTTCCATCAAATACCATGCCTCTTTGACTTACTGTATACGTGCATGCCATGTAGCCGGCAGTTATATGTGAGACTTGATGTGTAACCGCTATTCGGAATGCATTTGGCTAAGGGCCTTCTAACTAGGGAACATGGACAAACATAGGTCCTACATTCACGACCGTCTTCTAGGACTTGATGCTCTCCATATCTACTCGTATGTATCCTTCAGGCTAGGTACAGTCGGTAACTAGCAATCGTCGTCTCACGCCACGGATGCAAAAAAAAAAAAAAAAAAAAAAAAAAAAAAGGAAGGTGAATGAAGATAAACAATGCTAGGTCGTGACCAACAGGGGCGAAATGTCAAATGCGCTATATGCTGGATGAAACGGATGCACACGGTGATCCCGAGACCAGAACCTAAATGCGCCACTGAAAAGCCATCAATGCAAGCCCGCCCGCCGTCGGCCTCTTCAATGACATCTATCGTGGGTTCATAAGAACACTCCTATGCCGGCTGTATTTTCAATTTGCCTGGAAGGCGTTGAACGCTTTGTACGTGTATCCGATGAACGGGAGGCTCATCTCCGCCTCCTGCTCATCGGGCATGGCACGAGCCTGGGCGCGGTGAATGGCGCTCGTGTCCTCCTGGGGAATTTCGTCAATCGGGAAGTATGATACGTCGATGTTCGAGCTCAATCTCGGCTCGAAAGGAGCCCGGATACTGCGCAGCTGCTCCCAAACCACGCCGCGGAAGAAGGGGTGGTTCTTGATCTGCGTCGCCCCGCCGAACTGGCCGCCATCGCTTCCAATACGATGTTCTGTGTCACACAAGAAACTAGACAGAAAATTAGTACAAGGACACCACACATAGTATATCAAACTTACTTCCTAATCAGCGACTCGGAATCCCGCGAAAGGGTGAGCTCTTCCGGGAAATAGAGGCATTCTCTCCAGTTCACAATTTTGCGGTACGTGTCGGTCGTGTCTTCTGCGCAGAACGGAGGCCAACCCACCAGACACTCGAACATGATAGCACCCACGGACCACCAATCGCACAGGTAGGTGTATCCTTGGCCGTTGAAAATCTCGGGAGCAATGTAGTCGGGGGTACCGACAGTCGAGTAGGCCATGGCACGACGAGACTTTCTCCAAGTGTTGATCTGCCCACGGTTCGACACGGTCAGGTTGATGGCATCGTTAAAGTATCCCGAGTTGCGGTTCTTGTCCTTGGACGTGGAGTTCTTCAGTAGGTTTTGGTAGTAAGAGTTGTCGTGGGTCTTCTTCCCGCCTGTGGAGAGACCAAAGTCGGTCAATTTGACGTGGCCGCCGCGATCCAAAAGGATGTTGTCGGGCTTGATATCACTGGAAAGCGCATCAGTCAGCACAATCAATCACGGAGGACCCGGGACAAGGGAGTTCTTTGACAAACCCAAGGCGGGAAATATGCACATACCGGTGAAGGAACCCAAGTTTGTGGACTGCCTCAATCGCCATGACGATCTCCGCCATATAGAACCGAGTGATGTCCTCGGAGAAAATTTCATACTTGATCAGCATGGTCATCAAGTCACCACCGGGCAAGAATTCCATCAGCAGATACAGATACGCGGAGTCCTGGAAAGAAGCGTGCAGCTTGACCAACCACGGGTTGTCCTTGGAGTCAGCCAGGATGTCACGTTCCGCACGCACGTGGGCCAGCTGGTCCTTCTTGAACATCTCCGTCTTGATCAATGACTTCAACGCATAGATCTTGCCATCGGTCTTCCGTTGTACCAGCTTCACCTCACCGAACGCGCCCTTTCCAATGATCTTGATGGTCTGAAAGTTCTGCGGGCTCTCCTTGGTACGAAGGAATCGAAGGAAGTTCGACTCTTTCCTCGAGACCACTTCGGCCTCCTTGCGCTTGGTCTCTTTGGGGATACTGGATTCGCGGATCATCTTGTCCAGCTCAGCGGATCTTTTGAGATCATCCAAGTCAGTGACGCTCTTCACGCATAATCGATGACAGGGAACCCAGGTTACTCACCGCATGTTGCGGTCGCGTGCGCGTTCGATGTTCTCATTGAAGAAGACGCTGACCAGCTCCTTGGCAGCCTTGCCACGCTTGTGAACATTCTCCGAGTACCGCTCAGGATAGCGCTGCAGCTCCTCGTTCTCAGCGGGGGTTCGAGGGCTACGGGGCATAGGAGGGGCCAGATGGCCCGGCTGTTGCTGTCCGGGGGCGGGGGAGCCGGCGGTTCGGGGTCGCTGAGCCGGAGAGGCAGCACGGCCGAAGAAACCTGAGCGAGGGGAGTTCAAGTCCTGGTTGGAAAACTGCTGGATCAGGCCGTTGGTCCCATCGTTGGCACTGTACCCCATGCGGGACTGGTAGGCGGGCTGGGGGGACTGCAGGTTCTGGCCGTAATGCGGCTGCGGCTGGCCGTATGCCGGCTGGGCTGGGTACGGATTGGCCATGAAATAACCTTGACCGTAGGCACCGTTTTGAGCGTCCATATAGTCCTGGGGACCCTGGTTCTGGTAGATCGGCTGGGGGAACGCGGAGGGGGTGGTGGGATAGGCGCGGTTGTTGGCGGCGGCCGCATTATTCAAGGCACGATCATTGTACCCGAAATTCATGTGGAGACGGTTGTTGTTGGGGTCCATGGTGAAAACTTCCTCCCCGACTACCGAGCGGACGATAGAGAATGTGGGGGTGTGAAGGAAGAAGAGATGGAAGAGGAGTCGATAAGCTGGAGAATTGGTGGGAAGAGCCCAGGGGGAGGGGGGAAGAGGGGGGGGAGAGTGTCAGAAGAGGCCGAAGGAGCGGTGGCCTCAGGAGGCGAAGGGGGCTCGACAGGCACTTTCAGGAGCGCTTCTCCGTGTCCCTTGTTGGTTAGAGAGGGGGGGAGGCAGTGGAGAGAGTCTCTGGCTCGGGAGGTGTGGGCTCGCGCTGGCTGTGGCTCTGGCTCAGGAGAGGGAGAGAAGTCCGACAGAATAATAACAATAATAATAACAATAATAATAAGAACAACTAGACAATCGTACGTCCGAGATAGATGCACAGATGGCACAATGCCAATCAAACGAACGTAGCCAGGTTGTTGTCCCAAACGACACCAACGAATGACTCGATCCGCACGGGGGAGGGAGGGGAGGGGGAACCGATCAATCAGCCCTTCTGAAGCAGTTTGATGTTCCAGACTCGTACGGCACCCCGTTGGGGCCACCAGCGCGTCACCGGTCTCCCTCAAAGCACCACCGCGACACCATGGCTTGGATGATATTGCCTTCAGTCACACACGTATCGGATTCTATGTCTGTCTATGGAGAAGATATCTACAGATTGATTTCTCACTCCTGCTGCGAATGGTGGCAGGAATTCCCGTCTCCCACCAGTTCAGAAACCCCCTTCGGAATACGGAGTCAAGTTACGCAAGATTGTCGAGAGGGAAAAAAAAGATCCATATTCAGCAAAACCTAAGTATACAAGGGCCAAAAGCATGCCCAGCGCTCATGAGTGATATCGCGATCTGTGGCGAACAATGCCAGCCTTCTCAACTTTCCGATCTATACCCGGGGACCTCGCCCCGGATAAACCTCGCCCCGACGGAGCTGAGCAGCGCATCCCGAACTTTTTCGGCGGTCATACATTTCCCTTCATAGGCATGCCATGAGGGAGGTGCTTTTCCTCCCTGTTATTCCTCTTCATTACTATACATCTACCTCCTAATTATACATACGTCCGCTCCTTCATCCTCACCCTCCTCTCTCACAGCCCAACCATGGCGGAGCCCTCCAATTCCGCCGCGGCGTCAGGCCCAACCCCATCCGCGGCCCCGGCCAGCGCTCCCAAACCCCCAAACCCGGCCTTCAAGATGCTCGGTATATCCTCCCAGTCCCTCTCGGCCTCCTCCCAATGTCTCTAATAAGTCCCCGAAAGGAATGCCCAACCTCCGCTTCAAACTCCCTTCCCGGAACTGGATGATCTTCTTCACCATCACCGGCTCCTTCACTGCGGCTCTCATGTACGACCGCAAAGAGAAACGCCGCGCGCAGCAGAAATGGTGCGATCTCGTCGCCCACCTCTCGAAAGAGTCGCTGCCCGTCGAACAAATGCGCCGCAAGATCACCGTCTTTCTGTCCGCGCCCCCAGGCGACGGCCTGCGCAGCGCCCGCGAGCACTTCAAGGAATACGTGAAGCCGATCCTCGTCGCCGCAGCACTAGACTACCAGGTCATCGAAGGTAGAAGGGAAGGTGACATTCGGGCTGCATTTGCGGAGCGTATCCGCAAATCCCGGCGGAAGGCGGGAGAGCCCAGCACGGTGGTGGAAGAGACCAGCACCGAGGATGTTGTCACCAACGCGAGGATACAGATCGGAGTCACGGACGAGCCCGGCCCCAAGGGAGATCTCGTCATTGGCCGTCACACCTGGAAGGAGTATATCCGTGGTCTGCATGAGGGATGGCTAGGCCCCCTCGATCCTCCGCCACCGCCTCCTCCCGCAGAGGAATTCTCCTCCCCCGACACAGGCATTTCCGCCGACGGCAGCCCCATCACCGAGGAGCCCAAGACGGAAGACACCAAGACGGAAGACACCGCGTCTGAAGAGAAGAAGAAGGAAGAAGAGGAGAAAAAGAAGCCCGCCAAGCCCGTCGGACCAACCCCCGCCTACCTGTCTACGACCGACTACTCCTCGCAACCCCTCCCCCCGACCTTCCCTCAAACGCTCGACGGCTCCGTCCCCATCCCCCTCCCCCACCTCCTGGGCTTCCTGAACACCCCCATCCGACTCTACCGGTACCTCAACCAGCGGCACGTAGCCGAGAACGTCGGCCGCGACGTCGCCGGCATGGTCCTCGCCTCCTACAGCCGTCCTTACCACGAGGGGTCCATTTCCGAATTCACCGCCGACGACTCCTCCCCCACCTCTACCTCCCCCTCCGACGACCAGACACCAAGCAGCGCCACATATGAACAACAAACCGTCCTCGAAGCCGAAGAACCCGAATGGCACAAGTCCGTCCACAAGAAGGACGAATCCAACCCCGACAGGGAGCGCGAATGGCTGAACGACATCGTCCTCGACCCCCGCTTCGCCTCGCGTATGCACCGCTACGCTCTTTCCCCGGAGGAAGAGGCGCGTGCGCAGCGCATCACCGAAGGCCAGGAGTACATCCTGGGCGAGGAGCGGCCCGCCCCCGTCCCGTTCTGGCAACATATGTGGATTAAGTACGGTTACGGCGAGGACGCGGAGACCTTGAAGAGGAAGCCCATCCTCGGTAACATTGACGGTGAGGATGATGTGTGAGGATGAGAAAGAAAAGTTATAGCATAGATAGATTCGCCCTTTAGATATTTCCAAGTCATCGTTGGGAAGAGGGGGGTATATAGACATTGATTGTTCGATGGATTGTTCGGTCTTTGTGCATCTTGTCTTGTTTGTTGTCGGGGTTTGATATGACTGACTGACTATTTATTGCATGGGAAATGTCTCTGCCTATCTATTCTCTGTCTATCTGTATTGTACTAACTACCTACCATCTCCTGTTCATTGTATATTAGTCAAATCCAGGTTACTTACCTACTCTTGGGTTGATGCCTCATCCTTATCTTTATGGATTGAAACTTGGCGCTCGTTAAAGAAGTCTTCCTTTTCTGGCGGTACAGGAACCAGCACAACGTAGGTCAGAAACAATTCGCTACTTTATACTTCTCCCATGGGCCAGGGAACAAAACCTTGCTATACACAGTACCTCCACTAGGCATCTAGGACAGAGAAAGCATCCATCACACACCAAAAATAAGCCAAGCTAGGTGCCTAGCAGGTATGCATATGTTAATACAGTATTCAATTTGTTTATTTTCGGTCTAGTAGTACGTTCGCCGAGCTGTCGAGGGGTTTTCGTGTGTATAAATCCGAGCCTCACCACCACTCCCACCTGGGTCAAGTACCTGACAATAGTATGTACAACCAGGTATGCAGCGACCAGTGATAGACGTTGTTGGGGTCTAAAGCTAAGCTAAGCTCAAGAAAGACAAAATGCGCTTTTCGCCAAGTGATGTTGTTGCAGTTCAAAGCGGTTCAAGTCCAAGAAGCTAGGTAGGTATCACTATGTCTCTATTCGAGGCGGAACACCGTAGCCTCGGGCCACTTGCTGCTGGCCTTCTGAGCATAAGCTGTCTGGGCGGCTTGGCTGCTTCCCCATTCGTTCAGCAGCTCCAAGCCTGCAAGGGCGGTTTCGATGGTGATATCCGTTGAGTCGAGAGTAGAAGCGAGGTCCTGTTCACACTGAGGCTTCGAGTCGGGGTTCAAGAGCTGCCGGGAGGTGAGACCGGCTTGCTGGTGCGGAACGCTGTCCTTGTGTGTCGAGACGAAGGTGTTGTTCCATTCATCCAGGTTCTGGGCCTTGGGGAGTAGAGTCTCGAACTCCGCGTTCACGACCTCGGCTACTTGAGGCGCAAGGGGCTCGGGAAGAGTGTCCAGCGCTTTCCGGAACCGGAGGAGTTGGACGTGGAGAGTCGGGTTGGATGCATCAATCGCATGCGCGGCGGAGAGACACTTGAGGGCAAGCGCGTGTTTGCCTAGAGATGGCCGTTAGTTCGTACATGGTTTGCGCTTCGGTGCCAACATACCTCTTCTGAGATAAACCTCGAAGCCAAGGCACTGGGCCTCAATGCTCTTAGGGCTCAGCTCCAGCAGGGGAGTCAGGAACTTGGTCGCATCCTTGAGCGGATCTTGGGTCTGAGCGAGCTTGGTGCCGAGAGGATCCTCATCCTCCTTCTTCACCTCTCCATCAACACCCTTGGTGCTTGCTGCCTTTCTCGCCTCACGCTTTTCCGCCTCAAGCTTCTCTAGACGCTGCTGTTCCTTCTTGGCCTTCTTGAGAGCCTTCTTACGTTCGCTGTCGTCCTCCCCAGAACCGTTGGGTAGCGGTCCGTGAGCTAGATCCGGGTCGTCATGGAGAATGAGGTATGCCTTGATGGCAGAAACAGCCACCCGAGTGTAGAAAGGATGATCACGCAAGCGATCTTCCCAACGAACCATGTCGACGTACGCGCGAATCATGCCCTTCCGGAGGGAGAAGCTGTGGAAATCAAACTGGTCTTCTTGCCAGGTGTCGAAAATGTTGTAGACGGCATGGAAGCGCTTCAGGGCAAGGCCAAGCTTCTTCTGGCGCAGATAGGCCTCACCGTCCTCGGTCAAATACCAGGTACATTGCATGTCGTGGAGATCGCCCAAGGCACCGCCAACGGCCTCGTTCCGGGTGAACTTGCTCATGTTGTCAAGACCCTTGTCGTTGTCGTTGTTGCGGAGTTGGTACTTTGCGGCCTTGGAGTTGATATAACGATCCTTTTCATCCAACTGGCGCGCCTTCTCCATCTCCTCTGCTGCCTTCTCCATGTTACCATAGTGCTTCCATACCCTGGCCTTGGTCAGCTGATACTCAACGGCCTTAGGCGAGAGCTCGATAGCCTTGTCAACGTTCTCCATGGCCTTGGTCAAGTTCCGGCTGAGGCGGTAGTTATAATGCTGAGCAAGGAAGTAGTAGGAGGAAGAGAGAAACTCGGTGTTGTCGGTGCCTTCGGAGGAACCGTTCGACTGGGGAGCTGTCGAGACGTAGCCTTCAACCAGCTCCTGCACCGTGTCGCGTTTCACCGGGTTGGTGTATAGCGACTTAAGGTTAGCGAAGAGAGAAGGGACGCCCTTCTTAAGCATACGCTGCAGGTACGCATCGGCGGCCTGTTTGAAGTCATCGCCCTCCAGGAATTCCAGGGGTATTCTGCGGGCAGCATCACCACGAGGATTCTTCTCTACCCAGGTATCATATACAGCCTTGAGGGCAGTATGGTCATCGCTAGAGATGCCCTTTGCCCTAATCAAGGCGTCGTAGTAGAGCGAGTTGTCCGGATTCCGGTCCAGAAGAGCGGTATAGGCTGCCTCCGCTTCGGCCTTCCTGCCCAGTCGCAAAAGGTAGTCGGCCTTCATCTCCATCACGGCAAGGACATCCGCAATTCTGTAGCCCACCTGCTCAAGATGTTCCAACGCCTTGTCAACCTTGCCAGACTCAGCCATGATCATGTTCTTGTAAAGCACAGCTTCCGAATGCTCCATGTCGGAGGTGGGCGGTGGGATCTTCAGCGTCTCCTCGTAAGTCGTCAACACCTTCTCGGCCTCCTCCAGGTCTCCCGAAAGATGGTGCGCAATGGCGAGAGCCGTCCAATTCTGTCTGAACCCGGGGCGAGCCTGCAGCATGGTTTTCCTGCTCTGTATGTAGCCCTGGTAATCCCGCATTTGCATCTGGAGTAGGGCCAGATCCCGCTGGATCGGCTGCGACTCGGGCTCGATCCTCAGCGCAAACCGGTATGCCTTGATTGCCTCTTCGTAGTTTTTTTCCGCCCGGTACAACAACCCGTAGACGTGCCAGCAGATGTGCGACTTCATGTCATTCTTCAGAGCTTCCTTGGCCAGCACAAAAGCCTCCTCTTGCTGTCCCATGTTGCTCATGATCAGGGCCTTCATCGCTAGTGTGTCGCCATGGTTGGGGTTCTTCTTCAGAATCTGTTCGGCGGTCTTGATACCTGTTCGGCGCATGGCACAGTTAGCTTTCTAGCAGCCTCGCATCCCACCTGCGGAGACTTCCAGCGTGTTCAATTTAAAATGGGGAACCTACCCTTCTTGTGTTGCTTGTTCTCGTAGTGGCGCACCACTTGGCGGAACAAGGACGCATCCTTGGAGCTCAATGGTTGCGGCATGGTGCTCGTGGTGGCAGGTGGTGGTCGGTGATGGACGGACTTGCCAAGTGACTGTGCGAAGACGGGAGCTGCGATGTGCGCGGGGGAGGGAATGACGCCGTTAGTGTCAGTAGTAGTCAGGCAGCGATAAGCTAGGACCAACTCTCCTACAACATGCACGTCCCGGAGGGGTCGAAGTAGGAATAATAATAGAATGTAAGGAAACTCCTTCCCGATTTTAGGATTCACCGGCTCGGGCGGCTTGAAAGGTATGCAGCAGCGATCAATCGACTCGAAGGTTCTTACCGATCGATTCGGAGGGCATCCCGGCACCAGACGAAATTATTATCCGAGGCGGCACCTGCAAGTCCGCAGCACTGCAGCATTGCAACAAACACGGCGACCCGGTCACTCTCCCTTCCCCCCCCCCCCCAGCCCTGCCATCCTGGATGTACATTCAATGCCGAAATCTGTGTCTGTGTTCATCGGTAGAGGAAAAAATCATGATGTTATATCGCTACATCGGGTTGTCACGTCATGCGCGATACTTCATCGATACCGAACGCCAACTCCAGCTATCGGCGCCTCTGTTATACAGATATCCTACGTATTCATTATATACACGTGGTAAGCCCAGGCAGTCACAGGTCGCTGATCAACAATCATGAACTCCGGCGAACGACTCCCTTGAGTAGAAAATTGTCAATCATAACCCACCCCAACCACAATCAGGTCCCGCAGGCCATCATGTCGACGTTGGCGGCAACTGTCTACTCTCACGCCATCGGTTTAGCGATTCCTCCCATCCTTGTGACGAACCCCCGCATCTCTCGGATACCATGCCCCATGTTCGGGCGCGTATGATCTCCTCGACGCCCCGTTGAGTCCGTACAAGACTTGCCAATGACTCGGTTCGTGCTTCTCTAGGCTGGACTCGCGCGGAGTACGGATCCAGTCGTTCATCGACAATTCGCTCACGTTCCTTGGCAGAGTCTGTCTGTCGAAGTATGTGAACCGGATCTTCCGGGTCCGGACTCGTGGCCACCCCTGCGCAATAATTGAGCACGTCGGATCGAACCTGCCACGAAGGGAACAAAACGTTCTCCTTGAAACCCTGGCATGCGGCCGGTTCTATCTGTTTCCCAGCCGCGGAGTCTGTCTGTCGGATCGCCGTAGAAGAGGGATCGAACCCTGCGCGGGCGGGGGTATACAACGCATTGAGGTTTTGCGTGATCGAGTCATCTATCGTTGATCTGGAGATCCGTAGGAAATCTATCCAGTGGCGCAAACACAGATTAGTCCCGGGCTTTGCCGTCATGCAGCCGAACAAGGTCAAGGCCTTGGCCGAACATACCTCTGAGCAACGTTTCGTTGAAGCAGAACTGGGGAGTTAGCTCAGGAGCAGACGTTGTCCGTGATTGAGACATCTTCCGACCCTCGACCTTTCCAGTGTCCCTTGATGACCTGGAAGCTCTGACCCAAAACCACTCCACTTTGTAAGGATATCGAGATGCGAGCAGCGAGTTGGTGGCACAGTAGAAAGGCTCCCAATGGCAAGCGGCACCGTGTTGGTTGATGCAGCGTAGCAAACAGGAGTGACGCCAGGGCAACAATGTGTGAAAGCGTCAGATCCGCGATCAATTGGTGTCTAGACCGTGATGTCGTTAGCAAGCACTTGAACGGTGCCGGGAAGTGGGAGTTCCTACGAGGGTCGGCCCGCGTGCCTAGTAGTACATACGGCTAGCAGCCACCGATCACGGGACTACGTGATTCATTGACGCGTGCCACCACCTTCAGTCTCGCTACCAGCTCCTCTTGAGCTCCAGGTTTTGGGATTGAAATACATCTGCATTGTCCAAGCTACCTAGTGGGATAGGACCTTGCTACAAGCGTGTTGGACTTACTGTCATTCTCTGTCTCCTCCGTACTATCAAGCCTTACTTATCCGCCATGCCCGAGTTAGCGGAGGTCTCGCGCATAGTGCATTTCCTTCGCCAACACCTCGTGGGCAAGGTCCTTTCCAAGGTCTCTGTCCAAAATGACGATATTGTCTACGGAAAGGCGGGAACCACCGCTGCGGAGTTTCAAAAGGCAGTGGAGGGAAAGAAAGTTGCTGGTGCCGGGCAACAGGGCAAGTACTTTTGGATTACTATGGCATCGCCGCCTCACGTTGTAATGCATTTTGGTATGGCGGGTTGGCTGAAGATCCGAGACGCCGATACATACTACTACCGGACAGACAAACCAGAGGATAAAGAGTGGCCACCTAAGTATTGGAAGTTCTTACTCGAGACCGATGGTGAACCGAAGACAGAGGCCGCTTTTGTGGATTTTCGCCGACTGGCCCGGATACGACTGGTGGACTGCCCGGCAGACGAAATCCGCAAGTATAGTCCTCTCAAGGAGAATGGCCCGGATCCGGTTGCCGATAAAGAAGTTGTGACGGTGGAATGGCTTGCGAAGAAGGTGGGCAGCAAGAAGGTTCCCATCAAAGTCCTTCTTCTGGACCAAGCGAATATAAGCGGAATTGGTAACTGGATGGGGTATGTATTTGAATTATGTGATACAAAGATTTTGATTGCGAAGCTGACCGCTACCCAGGGACGAGATTCTCTATCATGCCAAGATACATCCAGAGCAATACAGCAACACCTTGAATGGCGACCAAATAAAAGACCTCCACTCGGCTATGCATTACGTCTGCTCGACCTCAGTTGATCTGCTGGCAGATTCTGAAAAGTTTCCCGCGGACTGGTTGTTCAAACATCGGTGGAGCAAGGGCAAGAAGAATACACCCTCCGTGCTACCTAATGGAGACAAGATCACCTTCGTTACAGTTGGTGGCAGAACCAGTGCAGTGGTCCCAAGTGTGCAGAAGAAGACGGGGCCAGTAGCCAAAGACATCGACAGCACCGATTCCCACAGTCCGCCAGCTAAAACTAAACGGAAACGGGCGCCGGCGGTAAAGGAAGAGGGTGAGCCGGAAGGCAGCGACAATACCAAACCGAAGAAGGCGGGACCTAAGAGACAAAACAAGACGTCCATCAAGAAGGAAGATGAACCCGAGACCAAAATGCCAGAAGAAACGCCATCCACACGAAGGCGCTCGAGCCGGCTTAAGAAATAAGGCATTCTGTCTGTTCCAATTTCTATCCTATGATATGGACACCCCTGTTATAGACTTGTGTTACATACAATAGTTTAATAGAGGACAATGTTTGCCAAGATTCATTGCAGTGGACATTATCCTTGCGGTTTGGTATCATCCCGCCATGTCCATCTATCAAATTCTCAAGCCATGCAGTCTCTCCCGAAAAACATCAAAATTACTGCCCCCTTGGGTACCTTTCGCAGCATCATCCAAGACCGCAAAAAAGACCCTTTCCCACCATCCGTTAAATTCGCCTTCTCGCGGAACTTCACCCCAGCATTCTGCAACGGCAGCACTCGGGTTTGCAAAAGCGCCACACCCCAGTGCACCGAGAATAACCTTCCGATGCTTCTTATACCCTGCTATGCGGAGAATAGATCACATCTTATCCTTCATCAACTTTCGATCAGAGTGATGCTTACAGATTGGTGGAAACGTCGTGTCATCCACCTCGGGTCCTTCCAGCGCAGCCACGCTGATAACGCTCACCACGGGCAGAAGCTCGGGCTTCTGCAGGTTCATAAGCGCGTGGCCTGGAGTGAAATTTTCATAGAACACAGCCACGGTGGGCGAGTAGATGGCGTTGCGTCCTCCTATTTGATAGTATCGCCGTTTGAGTGTTAAGCTGAGGCTGCTCCGGTAGCACAAGGCTTCTTCCTGGGCCATAGCTCCGTTGAGCGGCTATAGCTATTAAAGATATCTTAGGCTGCTAGGCATAAAGTCCTAGCTCTGTCTCCAAAAATGAGAAACCCTGCGGCTAGTACATGAGTAAGGACCATCAAGATCAGTACTTGGTAGAGTATGCCGAGAGGGGCAATCTTAGTGGCATTAGTCCGTCATGACCCACCACCGATATCATCCCCATTAGTGAAGAATAATTATATAGTACGTGTTCTTGCTGGCATGTAGCTATGAAGCAGTCTGCCACGGTATCGTTTTGTCTTACTAGGAATTATGGGATTTGAGACCTGTCTGGCTTATACTTTTCAAGAATACATTGCATTTTGATTGAAGCAAAATTATATAGGAAGGGACGAAAAATATTTCTAATTTTGGTCCCAATGAGGTAGCTATCATACAAGATTCAGCGCGGATTCGCGCGCAAGGTAACGCTGTAAACATACTACTAGCAACGGCACTCAACATACCGCCTAATAGTGCTGGGATTATCAGGGGTCATATTCGAGAAGTACCAAGTTTCGTGTCACTCAGGCGAATGTCAAACATGCTAGTCATTCAAAAGATCTGACAATTAGGAAGACACAGCGGACACATCAAGTCTCAGCATGGATTCATGGTTTTGATCCCCAGGTCGGCGGTCTTTAATTCCAGGATTGGGTAACGAGACTTAATATGATATAGTATCAAGGTTTTTCATATTATCTACCTGGTGAAGGTCTAGAGGAAGCCTTTTACCTCTCCTTGTGCTTTAAGGAATATATACAGCTTGTTGCCATTTAATAGCCCGAATCCTATATAAGATAAAAGACGGCACAGTATCATTGTAAGGCAAACTTGAATCCCAAAACATTTTATATAGATTTTATGGCAGTAGCAATATTGCGAAAAGGGCCAGGCAAAGATAAAGGGGTACACAGGCAGCTGATAGACAGGATATTTAGTGCCCACGGATCTCAAAAGAAAGCTTAGCTTGGGACTGTTGAGGGTGGTTGTTTTGTTTGTTGAACCTCCGTTGCCTCTGTCGAGCTTTTTTATAAGCTTTCTTCCCCTGCCCTGCAGGAGCCTGGTAATTACCCCGTTTACCATGATTATCTGCACCATGTTGCCATGCCGCCGGGGTAGTTGGGGCCTGTTGCCATTCCGCCGGCGCAGCCGGGGCGGCCTGTTGCCATACAACTGGGGCAGTCGGTGTATGTTGCCATGCCGCTGGGGCAGCCGGGGCCTGTTGCCATGACCCAGAGTTTGCATGTTGTGGTGGCCGTGAAGCAGGCTGTTGCCAACTTGGAGTTGGACCCGACGGTTGCTGCGATCGTTGCTGGTTTGGCTGCGGTCGCCATGAGCTTGAGCCAGGCTGGGCTGCTTGACTAGAAGCAGCTGGTGCAGCATTGTGCCGTCCGTTATGCTGCGGCGGGCGGTTGTTCGTCTGAGAATTCTGGGTGGCAGACGGGCTTTGATGGCTTTGACACCGCCTGAGGTTGTAACTGGGCGATGAATCCGCCTCTGGGGTCGGGTAACCCGCTGGTTCGTTTTCGTCGACTTCATCATCTTCAGCGACATCAGAATCTTCCCAATCACTGTCACTCGAATCCGGTTCCGAATCTGATTCCGACTCCGAACATATTACATGGGCAGGACTATGGCGTTCTTTGATAACGGCATCGTAAATCTTTCTGATTGTTTTGAGTCGGTATCTAGGCATTAACCAAAGTTTAGAAAGGAGCAACATTTAGTTTTAAGGAGGGTTGAGAGCTCACTTTAACATGCTGACCGAATAACGATCCTTTCCCAAGATTTTGAGGACTTCGTCGAAGTCAACCCATTCAAATCCTATCTGTCGGAGAGCAGCGTATAGCAACAATCCGTAGTGTGAATCGTCCCAGTCGTTCAAGGGGCGTTTTTTTATAGAGCGAGGGGTTTGGAGTGGCTGTCTCGCAGGTTTGATTTGCCTCTTGGAACGACTTTTGGGCATTGTGGTATGCAAAGCAGAAGCAGATTGGATGAGAAAGAGACGAGAAATGCAGACTGAGAGAAGAGAGAGGTGTACAGACAGAAGGGATGAAAAAGGATGAGAAGAACTGTTGTGTAGAAGCTGGAGTTCATCAGGAATCAAGCAGTTCTTATATTAGCCAGTGGAGAGCATCGCTCCTCAGAAACGCACGCTTTGGTCGGCATATAGGAATAGAAATTTCCGGTCCCTGGTGGATTCGTATTCAGAAATTTCACCACAATGGGTGGCTGGTAAAGAAAGGCGCGTTGTATCCGATAAGCTGCGTCGTGTCGCGCGTCTCGTGTCGAAGGTCTGCTTAATTTTACGCTCTGGTCGACTGTCAATATGCGGAAGTTGAGCGAGTCTTGTCTGATATATCGGATGCACAACGCCCGGCATAAAATCCACCGATTGTTTTGACGGACGACATATTACTGGAAATACCAAGGTACCAGTGGGGATGGTTGGTTGAAGCTGAAACTTCGAAGCACCAGGCCAATTGATATGTCAACTTGTCAAGCCTGCTAGATAGATAGCATTGACGGCGTGGATCGATCGGGCCGGGACGCAAATGGCCGACCCGCATGAAGACAAGCACCTGGATTTGGTGCGACAGAATTATGAAAATATTCAAACCTTCGAGAAACTTCCAAAATGGTTGGGCTCAGATCTATCTATGGAAAGCCTTGTAACTTTTTATTCTTCGAAGAGAAAAGCTTGTATATCGTTATGTATATAAATAGTGGTAGTAGTTGTACGGAGTAGGTGTCAGATAATCGTTGATGCAGGAGGCCGACTTCGACCTGGGTGCTAAGCTTTTTTGGGCTAAACCTTGGGTTCAAGGCCATGTATCTGGCGTGTGAACAATACTGGCCTGTCGGAGGTGCCCGAGGCACTGCCATCAGTACGCCAGGAAGGTTATTCTGCGTCACTTTTGCGGTCGACCTGAGCAATGCTCTTCGATCAGTGCCGACGATGGCCCGGGATTCTGCCTTCATTGGGCGAAATAATCTGGCAACAACTTCGAAGCCATCCTAGATTTCCAGCCCACCCAGTATCCCCGGTATAGACGTGTCTCGCTTCAAGATTAGATTAATATACCCATGGACCTTCAAAGGTTAGCTTGATTCGGCGTCACATGACTCGGTATTGGAGACTGGCCTAATTAGGCAAGCAGGGGAAAGCCTGAGATCCGGGCTTTGCCAAGATGAGGCTAACTCGTAAGGTAGAAAATAACAGCAGCAAAATATCAGCAGAAAGCGAGGCGGTGAGGTCAGGCGGTGACCTTATCGAGGCCGATCGCGGGGCAGCCGATAAGCGGTGCTGGGAACGAACTGCAGGGTTCGTCGCCACTGCAGATGACAAACCCTCATAGTTGCAATTGGATTTCGCTTTCCTTCCTACGCTCCTCCCACCTACAAACATTCCCACATTTACTCCAGTTTTCTACTCGCATCGAAACCCCATCGGCATCCGCCAGCAAACCCGAGTCCCTGCACCAGTCACAAGCTGTTGAGCCCGCGGGGGAGTGGTGTTTCTGCTATACCTGCTCATTCGGTTTGCAGCCTCGGGCTTCCGCCACAATGAGTGCGATTCTGTCGGCGGACGACTTGAATGATTTTATTTCCCCCGGTGTCGCTTGCATCAAGCCCGTCGAAACACTTCCGGCAAAGAATGCCACGGAATCAGACGTACGTACAGGGGCCCTTCGCCCACCCGTCTCCGCTTTCGTCCAATGAATGGCCGCTAATTTGTAATCTATCAGAATCCCTACGAAGTCACCACAGAGGACAAGGTTCAACCTGAGAACCTTCCTCCTGCCCAGATCTCATTAACTGATTGCCTTGCGTGCTCTGGCTGCGTCACTTCTGCCGAGGCAGTGCTCATCTCGTTGCAATCGCACGCGGAAGTTCTCAATACACTTGATGCGCATCCCGAGATATCGTTGAACCCCGGACATGAAATATCCTCGCAGAACATCAACGCACTTGATGGTGAAGCTCGCATCTTTGTTGCAAGTGTCAGTCCACAAGTGAGAGCTAGTTTGGCAGCTACATATGGAATCTCCGAGAAAGAAGCAAACTACATGATCCATCAGCTTCTCAGTGGTCCCCAAGGGTTGAGAGCGGGAGGTAAGAATGGCAGCGGGTTCACATGGGTTGTTGACACAAATATCATGCGTGATGCTGTTTTGGCTCTTTCAGCGGATGAAGTCAGCGATTCTTTGGCGTCGAGCCTGGACCCAGCTGACCCGACAAACTCTCTTCCAAAGCGGCCTATACTTTCGTCCGCATGTCCAGGCTGGATATGCTATGCTGAAAAGACACACCCATTCATTCTTCCTCATCTGTCTCGACTCAAGTCCCCGCAAGCATTGACGGGCACGTTTTTCAAAACTGTCCTAAGTAAATCCCTCGGCATTCCAGCATCCCGTATCTGGCACCTGGCTGTTATGCCGTGTTTTGACAAGAAGCTTGAAGCCAGTCGCGAAGAGCTGACAGATGCTTCGTGGCTGCCAACTAAGCCTGAAGGTCATACAGCTGTCCGTGACGTTGACTGCGTGATCACTACGCGCGAGCTTCTCAGTTTGGCCTCATCCAGAGGCATCTCCCTTCCAAACCTACCCTTGAAGGCCCTGCCTCGATCTTTCTCCCCGCCATTCCCCGACAAGACTTTGGACGAATTTTTGTTTTCCAAAGTTTTCTCAGAACAAACCGCTGCCGCGGGAACATCCGGAGGCTACCTCCAGCATGTTCTTCTAACTTTCCAGGCAAGAAATCCCGGCAGTGAGATTTCTATTCAACGAGGGAGAAACGCCGATGTCGTTGAATATATCCTTATGTCACCTGAGCGTACGCCCATCCTGAAGGCTGCTCGCTACTATGGTTTCAGAAACATCCAGAACCTTGTCAGAAAGCTCAAACCGGCACGGGCATCGCGACTTCCTGGCGGCAATCGGCGGCAGCCGGTCTCGCGAAGCGCAGCGTCCGCTGGATCCGGTACGGATTACGCCTATGTGGAGGTTATGGCATGTCCTGGAGGTTGTACAAACGGAGGAGGTCAGATACGCATTGAAGATGCTCGTGAAGCCAACTCAAACATACAGCCCGCAGCCTCAGGGGAAACAGCCTCAAAGCCAACACCGCACGAGCAACGCACATGGCTCGCGCGTGTGGATGAAGCATATTACTCTGCGGATTCAGATTCGGAGCCTGAAATTGAAGGCCGGTCCCAGCCGTTGTCTATTTCCGAGAAACAAGACAAAATCCACAACACCTTACGCCATTGGTCCGATTTCATGGGTGTACCCCTTTCGAAGCTGGCCTACACCACCTATCGCGAAGTTGAGAGCGATGTCGGCAAATCCCAGAGCGCACCAAATGATACCACACGCGTGGTGGAACTTGCGGGGAAGATCGGTGGCGGTTGGTAAATATGGCTGACTCGATGCTGTAATACTTTGATGACATAATTTATACCCTGTGGTGTTTTTCTATGACGGAACACATGATTGCATTTCTCTTCATCTGGACAAAAGTCTTTGCATTTGTACTGCATAAATCGGACATAGAGAGATACCAGATTCTGCTATTCTTGCTTTGTGACCGGGTTTGGTTCCTGTGATGACGTGTTGGTTGTAGGCTTGGGTTTGTATAGAGTATTGTTTAAAACAGTTTAATGAATGAGATGGATATAAACCTTTTACTATGAAAGCGACATAATGCCCTCCAGACTGTAAATTTGCATCCTGTGTCTAGAAAATGAATCATTTCAGTATCTCAGATAACGAAAGGACAGCTCATCAAGCTCATCAGAATCCCCCACTCGATCAGATTAGTACAATCAACATCATACTTCGAAGCATTGATCAATTGACCCTATCCCACAGACGGCTAGTGTAGTCTGGTCCTTCAGTGGGTCCAACATAACTATGCATGCTTATGATTACTAATTGTGCGATTTTACGCTAAGCACAAAACCCACATGCAATTGCAACGCTGACTCACCCCATCCCCCATCGAGTAACGCTCCAGCAAAAAAGTTCCAGAACAAACCAAGCCATCTGCACCACCAGCTCCCGACCCCATCTCGTGCGCCTCGAAGCAGCTCAACACCGGCGACCACCTACCAACACAACACCACCTATCTACCTACCTACACAACCAACCCACCATGTCCCGCGAAGCCTACCAAGTTCCCACCAACGTGGGGGGCACGCAGAACGCCTTTGGCGCCGACTCAATGGGCGGCGGCTCCCTGGACGGCCCTGTGGTTGCCTACCTGTGCGGCGAGTGCAACTCCCGCGTTTCGCTGAAGCGAGGAGACCAGATTCGGTGCAAGGAGTGCGGACACCGTGTTTTGTACAAGGAGCGGACGAAAAGGTAGGATTTACCCCATCTAGACTCTGACTCTTTTATCACCGGATCAGGCGTGTGATGCTAACTAGTCTGACTGGTGTTTTAGGATGGTTCAATTCGAGGCTCGGTGATTTGGTCGAACGGTATGAAGAAAACGCCGGGGAAGGGTTGGTGCGATGATGGTGATGTTTTATCACCGTGTTTCGGGGAAGTTGGGGCTTGGCTTGCGTGTCGGCCTTTGTTTACGATGATGTGCATGGTGGCGCTTTGGAGTTTTATTTATGTACGCTTCTCGCTGGCTTTGGGTGGGATTTGAATTTGGGATGTGAGGTGTGAGGGGATGCAGGGGGGAGGGGGGAGGAATTGAGGGAGGGTTTTGGATGGATGCGTGTATGTGTTGGATCGGGTTTATTACCGACTGGGGATGAGATGCTCGTTTATTGGACTGCTTCGGGGCGACTTCCGTGTTGCAGATGATGGTCTCACTATTGCTGTTGGATTATACCACGACTTCATCATATCCATACACAGTGCTCGGTTGGCTGGACATACTATCCACACGATATGTTATCCGAGATACCCGAAATATATTAGACCGCAAACCATGAGTTTTGACCTATTTAAGCGGTTGGTATCCAACATAAGAGGAAGCATCATAGTGTAAAAAGCTTGGCAAATTCATGTCAACAAGCCAATCGACTAGAGTCTGTTTGTAACTTCGATGAAGTGCTCGAAGGACTGAAGCGCGGCACCGCTCTCGACGGCCCACCGGGCGCGCCGAATGCCCTCCTTCCAGCGTCCACCACCCGGGCCACGCTCCGTGATGACCTTGCCGTCATCGCCAGGACCCATGTTGCTGGATTCCGCCTCGCAGATGCCGGAAACCGTTAGGAGAGCGGCCACATTCATGAGCACGAAGCTTAGGATGGGGTCATCGCGAGGCAGCTCGTTCCGCAGAATGCTCATGAGCTTAGCTGCGTTGTCCTTGGGCATCTTCCTTCCGTATACAGCAGAGAGAGGGTGGCTTGGTAGTCCGAAATCGGACGGCTGCAGTTGGAAAGTTTCTATCTTGACCAGAGTACGGGGGACCTCCTCGTCATCGCTGGAGTCACCACCCGTCTTGGAGGCGTCATAGGCGGGGTTAGGGTATTCCGACAATTGCCAGCAGTTTGTTTTTCCTGCGCAGCTGATCTCATCCAGATCCTCTTCACCGCAAACAACCATCGCCTTCTTGCACCCATTCTGACGCAAAGCCTCCACAAACACGGGACCTAGGCTTTGGTAAGCCACACCAACAACTCGTGCCTCAATGGCCCAATCGACAGGGTTGGCGAGGGGTCCCATCAGGTTGAAAATTGTCCGAAGTCCGAGCCCACGGCGCACAGGGTCGGCGTACATCATGCCGAAGTGGAAGTTGGGCGCAAACAGAAAGGCGTAATTGGTCTCAGCATAGACCTGGCTGAGGTTCTCGGCAGTGATTGCACCGATCTTCGGAGGAACTGGGGATATGGCGTTCAGGACATCGGCAGACCCGGAAAATGAGGTTTGTGCTCGGTTGCCATGTTTAGCCGTCATGAGAAGGGGGGAAGCGATGATCGAGGAGGTGGTGGAAATGTTGAAGGTGGAATGCGAATCTCCTCCGGTTCCAACAATATCGCACTAGAAGAAACACAAACGGTCAGGTCCAAAGTCCAGCTGAGAACCGGGTATCACAGCTGCCACCTACCAGGCCACCCCTGTAGTTGCCCTCCTTCTTTCCTCGAGACTTGATGGCGGCCTTCAAAGTAGCTTTGTTTACCTGGCGAGCGGCCTCGCGCATGCGGTAGGAGCATTTGGCAATGACCTCTGCATCCCGGTCCAGTCCAGTGGAGTGTAAAAGTGTTAGGAGAGCTGCCGTCTGAATATGGGAAATGGCGTCCTCGAAGATCAAAGCGAATGCTGAAGCGATCTCGGAAGCTTCAACCTGAACTTCCGTAGCGGGGTAGGCGAGTCTCTTGAGGAGGGGTGAAATAGAGACATGCTCTGGCTTCTTGTCGTGGGCTGGGGCAGACATCGTGGTTTGAAAAGGAATGGATAGTGAGCAAAGCTCTGAGAATCTGCAAAGGGATCAACTGAGTCAACAAAGTCCCAGTTCCTTGGTCATGGAGTATGAGTCGCGCCGCTGACCGCTGAGCAGAGTCATCCCTTCGCTCGCGGCAGAACTCCACCGCCTGCGCCTGCAGCTAACCCGCTTTGGGAACCCAAGATTTCGTGCCATATTTTCGCCAGCCGGCATCACTCAGACGCTGCTCTTGTCGCCGGCATCGCCAATTCCACGGGCTTGGACGCTTCTCGTCCGGTTTCGATCTTCCTGCTGCTATCTTGAACGCTCAATTGATATTTCCCCGCAGACCGCACCTCCCACATTCACAATGCCGCCTCGCGTACGCATCTCGAGCGGCCGCATCTCTCAGCCGGTCCGCCGCCAAAGGCTCTATCGCCATGAACTCCCTATTGCTGCCAGATATGCCAGCACCGCGACGACTCCTGCCCCGTCAATTGAGCAGATGACACACTCTCCCGTCCCGATTGCCCACTACCCTCCCTCGCAGCCTCCCTCGCACCGCAATCCCGAGTACCGCAGGTCACAGCTCCTCCGGCAATACACCTCCATTATCCGCACCAGCCCTCTCATCGTCTTCTTCCAGCACGATAACCTCCAATCGGTCGAGTGGTCGGCTATTCGCCGAGAGCTGAGCAAGGCCATGCAGAAGGTGGACGAGAAGATTGCCGCCGAAGGCCGGACCGCTCCCGCCGTAGCTCCGCACGTCAAGGTCCAGATCGTCCAGACGCGCATCTTCGAGGTCGCCCTCCGTATCGTGGAATACTTCCGACCCAGCCAGGCGACATTGGAAAGTGGTCTCCCGGTCAGCGCCGTCAACCCGGGGACGCAAACATCCGCCGAAATCCCTCTCACGGGATCGCGGGACGACCCATCTCTCTCCCACGACCTTTCCCGTACTGCCTACGAAGCCGTGTCGAACATGAAGGGCAAGCACGAACTTTCTTCGCTCCTCGTCGGTCCCCTGGCCGTGCTCACCATCCCCCACGTTTCCCCGGAACATTTGAAGGCTGCATTGACGGTTCTGGCCCCTAAGGCGGTTGGTCTCCCTGCGCCGCCGCGCAAGGCCAACCCGGGCTGGCATGAAATCCCCGTTCAGAACGGGTTGAGCAAGCTTTCTTTGACTGCTGCTCGTATTGATGGCCAGCTCTTCGACGCTGAGCAGTCCAAGTGGGTCAGCAGCATCGAGGGTGGTATTGATGGCTTGCGTTCGCAGGTTGTCATGGCCCTGCAGACCATGGGATCTAGCATTACGAATGCTCTGGAGGGCGCTGGAAAGAGCCTTTACGTCACGCTTGAGAGCAGGAAGCAAGATATGGAGGAGAAGGAGAAAGGCCCGGACGACAAGAACAAGGGTGATTCTGCGTGAACAGTCTAAGCCTGTTTCATTTGTCTGTCCGGCTTTCTATGTATAATAAAATCTCTTGTACTTCTCCCCTTGTGTTGTTTTCTTTTTCTTTTCTTTACCCTTCAAGACCATGATTGTTTTAGCACATGACGTTTCTTTAGAACAGGAGTCCAAGTTCTAGGTACAATTACATACTCAGTTTCACGCCTATCTTTGTCTGAGCAATACTGAAGGTAAGCGTACTAGTATGTAGATAGGTACTTCCCAAACTAATGTAATTGGATGAATGAATTTTGACTTATTATACTTGGAAGATTCGTAACATCCCACAAGCGTATTAGACACTAAATCCTACGGTCCCCACTAATTACTGCCCTCATGTAGTTTATACTGCAACTGCCTTTGCGACAGTCGGGCATTCATACCTACAATGCACCGTACAAGATCCCAATCTCCATCCAAGCCAACCCAGTCAGTGACAAGAATACCAGTGGACCAATCACCATCACCATCCGCATGCTTTCTGCAAAGATACTCAACAATGGCGGGGTTCAGCCTGGAAGCGATCTTCTCAGGCCAAGTTCCGGTTTTCCAGAAATTGCTTCCACTCAAGAAGTTGATGTATAACGGATACACCTGCATAGCTGGGAGACCCGAAGGTACACCAAATGGGTACTGGGTATTGCCAGCGCGTTCACAGTGCTCCCTCACATACTCGAGCTTCTGGTCAATGATTTGTGTCTTCAAGATCTCGTAGAAATCTTGAATACAAAGCAGCCCGCTGGGACATGTAGCATTGGAGCAGTTGTCCGCCCAGCCGCTAGCATCAATGCCCCAGCCTTTTCCTTCATGCATCTCCTTGAGGTTCTCCAAGATGTTAAAGCGGCGGACAAGCACGACTTTCCCACGCACTTCGCCTAGAGTGGGGATTTCGGGTTTCGTGTACCACCTACTGCCCGGACATGCGTAGTGGTCGTTGATGATCCGACTCAGCTGCTCATCAGTGTGGTTTCCTGGTCCCTCCCGTTTGAGGGACATTATAAGCGTTTCTGATGGGTTGTGCTCGAGAAATTCATTGACTTCGCTCATCAAGTCACGGAGGTATTTATTCCCCGTCAGGGAGACGGGGAAAACGCCGTGAACCAGGATTAATCCATCTTTCGACGGTTCTGTTGGATGTTGAGGCTGCACCCGGATATCGAAGAATCTGACGCCGTTCCTGAGCTGTTCTCGCGGGCTGACTGCTTGACAACGAACGGACGGCGCGGCAGTGTGGTACGTTGGGGAATTATGTGTGCCTGGGATTGAGATAGATGAGAGTACCGTGTCGTCGTTCAACTCGCGCATCCAGGCATTGAGATTAGCGGAGGAGTAGATAGTGAGGTGGCAGGCCGCTGTGACGTAGATCCCTGTGAGATTGAACTTGGGATTGTTGCAAAGCGCTTTCATAGTGGCAGATTCCGTGGTAGGGACTGGGGTCTGAATTTGATGCTCTTCCCCCTCTACCTCAAAAGTCCAGCGGATCCGTTCCTTCTCCGAATCAATGAAGGGTCTAAGCTCTGTCTCGATTGTCTCGAAGGATGTAACACCAATATCAACATCTTGCTCGGCAAACGGCTGGGTATCCTCGTCTATTGCAGCGACAGGCGTGGTGGCACGGGTTACATTCGTAAAAACCCGCCCAAAGTTCTTGACAAATGTATATACGCAATCGAAGGACCTCCCGGGCGCGTGGAAGCGCTCAATTCGCTTCAGGGTGATAGGAGTGGAAGTGAGGTTGCGAATCGTAAGGTGTCCGGTTGTCATCTTTCTTATGTGGTCACTTGTTATCGCCCCTTTGTCGCGCGGTTTGGGTACAACAACAGGCATTTAGACAGCGGCCAGCAGAGGATCGGATAGCTTTAACTTTATATATATCGGGGGCAAATTAAGGCCTGTCATTGGCCTGGACAAGCTGAGACGTCTGGCGGTTCCGGGGATGGTGTGAAGCACTAAGGGAGCAAGCCCCCTGAAGGCTGAGGGAGATTACGCCAATAAAAAGCAACGACCACCGGTCCAGGATCTCCGCCGAGACGCGATAGTAATAGTATCGCCGGGGTCTGGAAACTCTCCGAGAGGTAGAACTGCGGACCAGATCGAAAGTTCGCTGAAACGAATAAATTGGATTTCCCGGAGCCGGAAGTCAGAAAGTCAATGTTTGCTGGATAATGGTGATTTAGATAGTCCTGTATCGCAATGCTCTCCTTTATCCGGGTGCACGACCTGTAGACCCAGGCGGTGGAGGATCCGAGACTAGGCATTAATCTCTTGGCTAAATCTGAGGATCAAGTAGGCAGCGGCCACTGTCGAACCTCCATTGTCATGCCTGGAAGGTTGGCATTATGGTTGTTGGAGGTATGGCATTCTTTCCAAGTCTTGAAAGCCGTGGTGACTCGTGGTGCAATGCCACCTATTATAAACCGGGAGGACGGTACATTGACACCTATTGATCAACTGAATCCAGGAATGCATTTTTTGCTATTTACGGAGTACTACTTTGCAGATAGAGAGTACTCCATACACAGGAATAATAAACAGATCGAACGAGCACCAGCACGTGCCCGCGCTTGTCGGAACAACGTGCGGTCCGAACGCGGGCGGAGGTGGAAATGCGGAGTTTTGTCACGTGTCATGACGCCGGACATCGGTTATCGTCGGCCATCGGCCACCACTGGATAACGGAGTAAGTATACTTAGTAGTACTACCTCCCCCCCCCCCCCATCACCCATCATGCAGCCGGACTGCAGCCTCTGTGTCTCTTCCTCCTCATCCTTCCACCCCTCGAGAACCTCGGGCTGACACTGGATTGATCATGAATGTTTTGCGCTCCAGCGGGAGCTTTTCCTCGGCTCTCCGGACCTGCCAACGGTCACGGGCCTTGCCAATAGCACGGTGCCAGGCTATACCTCTGCCCCGTCGCCAATTTCACGCCTCCTCGTCTCTGTGGGGAATCAAGTCCCAGGTATTGAAGGATGTCGGAGAGGGTAGGGCAACATTTTTCATTGCTTCTTCTCTTGTTCCCGACCATATGACCGTATATTGTCAGTTGTTTACTTAGCTTTCGCTCCGCAGGGATAACGGAGGTTCAGATCATCCAGTGGTACGTTGAGGAGGGCGCATACATTGAGGAGTGGAAGCCTCTCTGTCAATACCAGTCAGACAAAGCAGTTGATGATGTTAGTCACTACCTTATCAGGCCGGGTAGCTGGATATAAATTAATGGCTCTAGATCACATCGAGATACGAAGGCGTGGTCAAGAAGCTTCACTTTCAGGCCGACGATACTGCCCCCACGGGGAAGGTAGGAGGCTCCCTTACTACGGCCAGCTTCCAAGATTGTATGGCTAAATTTTTATTTACCAGGAACTTTGCGATATCGAAGTTGAAGATGGGAAATATCCTGACGATAGCCCGCCACCTGAGATCAAGTCGGAGCCGACACCACCAACCCCTACCCCCGAAGCTCCCAAGATATCACAACCCGTGGAGGCGCCCCGATTCTCTCCTGCTCCTGTCAAACAAAGCATTACCAGTACTCCGGGCAAGTCGCTGCATGCAACCTTGGCTACTCCCGCGGTTCGTGGGCTGCTGAAGATGCACGATGTAAACATTGAAGATGTGCGAGGGACCGGCAAGGACGGGCGTGTCCTTAAAGAAGATGTGCAGCGATTTATTATAACGCGCGACTCGGTAGATACAGTACAGCCTCAGCCTGCGAAACAACAAACACAGCAGGATGAGACGGTGGTCAAGTTGACACCAGTTCAATCCCAGATGTTCAAAACAATGACCCGGTCCCTAAACATTCCCCACTTTCTCTACGCAGATGAGCTCAATATCAACAACCTCAACGCCATCAGGAAGAAATTGGCGGCTGATCCGAAAGACCCCAAGAAGATTACGTTACTCGCCTTTGCCATCAAGGCCATGTCTCTCGCCCTGAATGAATACCCGCTCCTCAACGCAAAGATCGATACAAGTGACCCGGACAAACCGCGACTGATCATGCGGGCAAAACATAACATTGGTGTCGCGATGGATACCCCTCAAGGACTGTTAGTCCCCAACATCAAGGATGTAGCCAGTCGTTCTGTTCTAGATGTGGCTTCGGAAATATCACGCCTGAACGCGCTCGCTAAGGCTGGAAAACTTACTCCCGCGGATCTCAGCGGCGGCACGATCACTATCTCCAACATCGGGAACATTGGAGGCACATACGTTTCACCCGTAATAGTGTCGACTGAAGTGGCAATCTTGGGTGTTGGCAAGGCCAAAACCGTTCCTATATTTGATGATGAGGGTCAGGTGATAAAAGGCGAGCATGTGAACTTCAGCTGGAGTGCCGACCATCGAGTAGTAGACGGAGCGACCATGGCTCGAATGGGCAATAGGATCCGAGAACTCCTTGAGTCGCCTGAGCTAATGCTGTTGAACTTGCGATAGTCTACGCATAGAAATCCCCTGGTGCTGGTATTAGCAATGATTTTTGACTCTGATCATAGATCACTGTGAATGAAGAAGCACATTTAGCGCTATTACTCCATGGATATTATTTACCTAGTACTACTAGTAGTTCCTCAAGTTGTTATCAACCAGTCACCCACCCCCTCTCCCGCTTTCATTCGTGGGTTTTTCATGTACGCGCGCGCGAGCGTTTGCTGCATTCACTCTCGCTCCTGGCCTTCCTCTTCCCCTCATCCCGCGACAACTCTTCCTTTCCCTGCCTCTCGGACCGACTTTTGGTTTTCTCGCCCAATATCGTCCCCCTCATCCCCACCCCCTGGATGACCATACCAAAGCCTACCTAGCTCACCATGGGGACCAAAGGTCTTTACTTTGTCCGCTGTCATGGCAGATACTTCGTCTATTATAATCAGTATGACAGCTATCCCGAGGGCCTCGGTGACGCTATCGTGAGCAAGATACCCGAAGACCCCGCTAAATATCAAGGCAGGCTGGATTCTATGCCACGAGAACTCACGCGTCTTTGAGCTAACTTGTGGCTAGAATGGCTCCAGTTCAATCGAGACGTTTACGCACGTCTGGTGAAGCAGCTTGAAACCCAGGTTTTCCCCATCACTGCCCAGACCAGTGAGGAAGAAGACTCTCCCGTCGCGCTGAGAGAACGGTTTGAGGGCAGTTTCCTCGCTGTTGACGACCAGCTTGAGCTCCCCCCTCTTCAAACAATCCTACCCGAGTTGAATTCGTGGCTTATTGAATGGACCTACACCCTCGACTTTGACCGTGAGGTCCTAACTGTGGATCACTCTTTGCACTTCAATCTTTCCAAAATCTCGCGTGACAAAGAATGGATCAAGTATTTGAAGGTAGACCGTCGGCATCGTCGCGCTGCTAGTGATTCTACACCTGCTGGGCTGGTTGCCAAGCTCGCCTGGAAGCCAGAAGCTCACAGCAACCCTAGTGACACGGCTTGTCAGCTCGATATTCAGGTGGTCTCTCCAGAGGCCTTCTATGACCGGCAAGAAGTGACGTCTCCGCGCGAACTCTTGCTGGGCTCCATCTTTACGGCCATGCACAATACATACCGGGAAACCCTAGATGGCTCTGTTTTGGAGTGGGATCCAAGTTGCTTTTCCTTTAGAGAGATGGCGTTTGCTGTACTTTCTATTGCCTCGGGTGCACTATCCTTTGAGTTCTATGGTACTCTTGACTCAAATCACAAAGAAGACGGCTACTTCTTGAAGCATGACAGTGACTCCACTGGATTATATGCGTCAGATGCTCCGCCAACCGTCATTCCACGGCTCCTGTATGAGTCTCATCTACCAGGAGTCGAGCCCGGATCAGCACCCAAAGGCAGAACTTACTGGTTCAGAGACGTCCTCGTATATCTGACTTCCAGGCTTGACTTAATCGAGGTTGAAGAGTCAGCGGTTGCTGAAGCTGTGAGGACTGGTTTTGAACAGGGCCTCAAGCACTTCTACGCCATAGTCTTCTCAATTTTAGACGTGGTGCTGCTTCGTGTTCAAGAGGACGCATGCGGTCGTGCTCACGTGTATAGATCCGGTCTGATGACATTGTTCCAATTTGACGACAAGAACTCGCGATTTGTGAACGGTCCTCGCACAAGAGCACGTTCCACTCATAAGAAAGAAGAGTCTTCTAGCTCGGCAGAGGGCCTTCCTAGTCTTCAAATCCCAGAGGGTACTGATATTGAGCCTGAGAACATTTCTAGCGCCCTGCAAGAAGAGGTTGACAATATTGAGCCCGAAGGAGCTGCTGTCAATGACACACAAGAAGAATCCCAGCTTGAACACTCGGTCAGCGGCTTGAACTCGTCGAATGACATGACAATTCACGAGGACGCTACTTTTGACCCTCCACATCCGATCATGAAGACAACCTCTGCTTTTAGTATAGTTTCACGCTTCTTCAGTGCAGCAACCTCCCGAAATTCCGCCGGTGCAAGCTCGGGCATCTTTCCTAATGAGGTTCTGGAGAACATCATGCAATACACCGATGCACAAACCTACCACAGACTCGCTGCAGTGTCGGCTTACTGTCATAAAATAAGTACCCGCGAATTTCGTTTGGATGATGAGTATACGGTGGTCGGTTTCGACTCTCATAAAGGGAAGTTTGCCTTGAAAAACTTGCATTCTGGGGAGACTGTTCTCTCGAGAATTGATACACATAGCCAAAGAAGCGAAGATTCAAGCTTATGTCCGGTGATTGGGATGGTAGGTTCCACCAGACGGAGCATGCTAGACTCTGTGGGCCTGTACTTTCGTGAAGAAATTCCGGAGCATCCCCGCTACACGAAGAAGATAGCTATGCCCAGGCAGTGAGTTTCGGTTGCTTTACACTATTGACATTTGACTAACACTGTGCAGGAAGGGTTATTACTTCAGCCACAACCGGCATTGCCCAGGGCCTAACCACTTAATCAATATTCCCGATCATATGTACGTCGGGTCTATCGAAGATGGCTGGGGCAGGTACATCACGGGCTTAATACAAGGCAGTAACGGCAGTGAGCCTTATCAATTCATCAACTACGCCTACTTACAGAGGGCAAAGTTTCCTTGCCTTTTCCCCCCCAGGCTCCGCGAACTGAACATGGAACAGTTCAATTGCTATGGTCTTCACTGTTATATTCGTCATGTGCGTGATGAGACCCCTGGAGAATGGGACATAACAATGAAGCATGCTGTGCGCCAGCTTCACATCCACGAAATGTCGAGTTCAGCGGATAATGCTAGAGTTCGAGGGCGTCCCGTGATTGTGGCCTTTTCCACCAAACTCAGGTTCTTCTTTTACGTCCATCATTCCATGAAGATTCATATACTTGCCCAGAATGCTCGTGCGCGCTGCGTGGAGATCGCCTCGCGGTGCACAGAGCCCGAGCCCGAGCGTCGTCTTGTCCCTCTTATTGCCCAGGGTGAAACTTTTGATCTGGCTGACAAGGAATTGAGAAATGAGCTTGAGGACTGGGTTACGTTCTTCTGCGGTCGAGAAGGCCTGATCTCTGATTGCGATCCCTTCCCCGAAGAACAGCAGCCCCCTATCACGGACCCGGACTTGCAAGTCTGAGCGCATTGTGCAGGCCCCTCTTGGCTTCCTCTATGAGCACGACTGCAACGCCTGGATTTTGTGTGAGCACTTGCTAAGATCTGGATCTAATACAATGATGAAAGGTCAGGAAATGAAACTTGGTCGCTTTCTTCCTTGTCTGGGTACTTTCTATTCATTTGCTGCTTTCAATTTCTTTCTGTCTTGTTTCTTCTCCCGATGACCTGATCTCAAGTTGGGATTAGAATTTCGTGGAGGTAGACGACAGCTGGATTTCTGTAAGCAAAGCGCATACTTCGTCTATCTGTTGGTTGTAGTAAAATGTGCATCTCACCACTGCCCAGCCAATCAATACACCAGTTTCCCAATACCATGGTCCCTGTAATTTCTCCCAGATAACATGAGATAGGAAGAAACATCACGCAACGGGATCCCATGCGCAAAGAATCAAACCTTGTTTCCGAAAAGAATAAGTAGAACAATTGCCGCAGTGATAACCACCAGGCAGGTAAATTACCTCAAGCCCTAGCAAAGAGTCAATCCAGCCGGAACCCATAATTTTTAAACCAAATATATTCATTCCGTAGTGTATACCACCGTGACAAGTGTGCAATCATAAGCATAGATAAGTAAGTAGGTATCAGTGAAAGTAAACCACCCAAACTCCCAACTGCCTAGCCCGAATGGACCCCAAGCCAGGATCAAGGTTAAGATCAGCAAGCCCTTTATAAACCCAACAAACACCACGAGACACCAAAGCTAAGCGCAATACGCGCGGAGCATTTTCGCCAAAGTCCCCCAAAGAAAGAACAAAAACATCCCAACCAATCTCCCGCCCAAAAAATCAATGATACTCCGCCAACGTCACCTTCACCAACCTTAACACCTCCTCCTGGACCTCCCCGGGCTGCTTCCCCGCATCAACCGTAAGAGCATCCCACTCGCCCTTCGGCTCCTCCAGATCCTGCAACTGCGACTGCACCATGCTACTCTTCATGTAGTGGGCCTGGCGATTCCGGACGCGCTGCAACAGCATCGTCTCGTCGAGTTTCAGGTAGACGAAGTGGATCTGCACGGAGGGGGAGCCGTAGGCGGCGACGCGCATCACGTCGCGGTATTTCTGCTTCAGGGCCGAGCAGGCGACCACGACGCCGGAGGGCGGATGGAAGTTGTTTGTCTCGGAGGGGGAGAGCGCGTCGATGGCCGCTTTGCGGAGCGAGATTAGCCAGTCCCACCGGTCAGCGTCGGTGAGGGGGATGCCGGAGCCCATTTTGTCTTTGTTGTTAGTGGGGTGGAACTGGTTTCGTGGGTTGGGGGGTTAGTTTGATGGGTTATGTTTGGTATTGGGGGGAGGTAGAGGGTGAGTATGAAGGTGGTGTCGTGGATAGATGGATGAAGTACGTACGTCGTCACCCTCCAGGAAGGGGATTCCCAGTGCGAGCTGGATCGCCTTTCCGATTGTACTTTTGCCGCACCCGGCCGGGCCCGTTACCACCCAGATGTGTTGGATTTGATCGGGTTTGGAGCTGGAGGACCACATGGAGTTGGCCGAGGTGCTGGTCAATGAGCTTTTGCTGATGGGACCGCGGGAAGCGTCTACTACTGCGACGGTGTTGCTCATGGCGGGTTGAGGTCGTTCTCCGGTGGAGAGCATTGTGAAGAAAAAAAAAAGAATTTGGTTTTTGGACCGGGTGAATGTTGTAGGAGCGACAGTGGATGACGTCCTAGTGAACCGTGGATGGGATTGGGGGTATTTAACCGTTGCAGGTGGGAAGTATGTAGGTAAGTATATAGGGCGGATGCGGAGGAATGAAGAGCTAGTAGCACTAGCTGCTACCTGGTACTTAGTGGCTAGCAGGTCACCCGACAAGATGGTAAGGTAGGGATACAGGAGGAGATGGGGGGGGGGGGTGTAGGGGCGAGGGTCCAATTTAATATAATGATGGGGTGACAGGTACGAAGGGGAGCGAGAAGAAGATTGAATGGATGGTTGATTGATCGGTTCCAGGGCGGCAGTCTATCATAATATAATGGTGATAAATCTTCCTCAAACAGTATCCAGTTCCATGTGGGTCAGCCCGGGAACAGAACTCATCTTGGAATTTTCCATTATTTCTTTTCCGTTTGGGGGGAGGGGGTTTCGCAGCTCAAAGATCAGACTCAGACAGGCTCGTGAGTAACGGATGGATTGGGCTGGAAGGCGGGCCGGAAATTGCCAGAACAGTTCCATCGTCATGGCCGTAAGGATCGGGAGCGATTCAGAGCCGCCGCGGTCAAATCAGACGCGGCAGCAGCCCTTCCAGTGGGGGAGGGCGAAACGGCGAGTGGCCCAGTGGGGGACAAACCGGGCATGAAGGTTGAAGGATGGATCATGGATGGACTCAGGAGACTCCGGCGGTCTGGTCGTTAGCGGGAGATCCGATCTGTCGCACCCCGTATTGTCGCATACACCTTTCCATACACACCTCCATACCACCAAAGTACCCAAAGTACCCAATCTTCCTGTTTGCGCAATGCAAGCCTACTAGTAAGTAGATGACGACGACCCCTTTTCCCTCCTCCTCCTCCTCCTCCTCCTCCGGCATCATTCCGTGCTTCCTTCAGAGCCGACATATCAGATCACATCCATCCTGTATCACCCTCCATCGGCCCTGGTTATCCAAGCGCCCCGCCAATTAAAGCTGCCTGCGCGAAGTTAGTCGTCCATCCGCCATGATGTCACTCGGTCTCTTGCACCCGGGGATCCGGAACTGTAATCGCGTACATTTGAGCCCAGCCCTGATCAGAGCGGTTACTTACCGTACCGGGACGGATATTGCTTGGAACCCCCACACTAGTCCCTTTTAGGTATTGGGTCAGCGCTCTCGAAAAGGCGCTCTGGTTTTCCACGGCCTTTCCATTTCTAGTAGGTACATATGTAGGTAGATACCTGGTACGGAGTACTAGATAGTTACTACAGTCATTGCCCACCGCTGGACAGAGCAGCAGGGACGGACGGATGACTGCATTTCTGGCCGTAGCCCATGCAGATTAAGATGAAGAGCAATGCCCGGTTGGTGGTCGAGCCCTCGGAAAGCAGGGTCATCTCCGCGCCGCGCCAAGCCCATTCTTTCGTCCAACAAAAGACTGGCTGCTCCGGAGTTAGTAGTGCCAGCCAGACTTAGCCACGCGACAGGTCAGATTGAAGAAGCCATTCGATGAACAGGCATCACCTTCCCTTTTGTTGGACCCGGGAAGTAGATATACTTGTGGCCCGATAGAACGACAGACTGGAGAAATCTGTTGCTCACCGCTGGAAGTGTGGCGCGCAGGTGGGTAGCCGGCCGTGGCTGAGTCCGGGGAAACTTTGATTGCTGGCTTGCAGTGTTGAAATGCAGGTGGAATTCGCCGGGTCAGGCAGCCTTGCGGCCAGTGCCATGTACAACCACAACAACAACCAACAACGGAAACATGTTTCCAACCAGGTCAAGTGTCAGCGGCTCTTTGCATGTTCCTGCCAATCACAGGGGCCCTTCTCGGATACCTGCCCGATCGTTGCCTTTGCCTACCCGGAAGTAGTAGCAGAGCATGAGAGACGCAATCATTGTCAAGAAGCACGGAGGTGCGACAGAGCCCGCAGGATGCGGCTGCCCCTCCTGATCTACAGAAGTTGGATGAATATGTATTGATCAATCACGCCAACCGATCTGGGATACATTGCCGACCGTATCATTTTCGTACGTGTAGTGTTTCATCGAGCTAGCTAGTTGGTAAGAAAGAGACATAGAGTAACTACAGCCATGCTGCACGACTATCAGTATCAACGGCAGATGAAGCGACCCCCCTCTCCGATACTCGTCACCTCCAGAGTTGCTTTAATATTGTCACATGCCAGGTAATGTATGATGTCTCCGACAAGCATTGTCATATAGGCATTGACAACTGGACATGCCACCCTCCCCCGCAAGTTTGCGTCATTCTTGTTGGTGGTGGTTGTTGTTTGATGGTGGTGGTGAATGGCAGATGACGCCGAGCGGCTTACCTAATCCGCGATATGCCCACCGCCAGGCAGACAGTCGGGATGCCGCCTAACCAGATGAAGCTGAGCGCGACATGGTCTTTATGTGATATCGCATTCAATAGGCCGACTCACCTAGCCCATTACCTTCTCTCGATCCCATTGACCCTCTTATATCTCTCTTGCCCGCTCGGAGCCCCCTCCCACAATGACCTCCCTCTTCTTCTCCACACCCGTCGACATCGATGTCGTCCTCGAAGACAGCGATGAGCGCCAGACAGTCGACGTCAAGCTCGACAAGGGCCGTCGCGAGAGGGTACCTCTCTACATGGACGGCGAGTCCGTGAAGGGTGCCGTGACTGTCAGGCCCAAGGATGGAAAGCGATTGGAACACACGGGCATCAAGGTGCAGTTCATTGGTACAATCGGTAAGGAGCATGCCCCCTCATGGGGGGCCTACACCATCTCACCATCACGGTTCCTGTCATCTGCACAACTGTGATACCGTATACTGACGCAAAGTCTTACTGGTAGAGATGTTCTTCGACCGCGGTAATCATTACGAGTTCCTCTCGCTGGTGCAGGAGCTCGCAGCTCCCGGAGAACTGCAACACCCTCAAACCTTCCCCTTCAACTTCAAGAACATCGAGAAACAATACGAGTCCTACAACGGTATCAATGTGAAGCTACGTTACTTCGTTCGTGTGACGGTGTCGAGACGCATGGCCGATGTGATTCGGGAGAAGGACCTATGGGTTTACTCCTATCGCATGCCCCCGGAGACAAACAGCCCCATCAAGATGGACGTCGGTATCGAGGACTGCTTGCACATTGAGTTCGAATACTCCAAGTCCAAGTACCACCTCAAGGACGTCATCGTTGGACGCATCTACTTCCTCCTCGTACGGTTGAAGATCAAGCATATGGAACTCTCAATTATTCGCCGTGAGACGACCGGTTCTCCTCCCAACCAATATAACGAGAGTGAGACATTGGTGCGGTTCGAGGTAAGTCGGTCTTCGCCCGAATTCTCCGAATGATGTACAAGAGACTAAACATCTGCATGCAGATCATGGATGGATCCCCTTCGCGAGGTGAGTTGGCTGTGTGCCCATTGCACCTGGCGCCCTGAAGTGCCAGCACGTGACACTGCGGGATTATCGCGACTGGGTGACTTCCCCGACTGACTCTTTCTAGGTGAAACCATTCCCATCCGTCTCTTCCTCGGTGGTTTTGACCTGACACCGACTTTCCGGGACGTCAACAAGAAATACTCGACGCGGTATTACCTCAGTCTGGTCCTCATTGACGAAGGTATGTTGATGCATGTAACTGTATTCCATTTTATCTTCATCTTGGCCGTGTTTGCTTTTGCCGTCCTTGATTGCCGTCTGGCTTTTGCATGGGAGGCCCATTCGTCATCCCACGCACGTGAAACCAGGCTTTGGCTGCAACCCCCCCCCACACCCTGGCCTAGCCATCACGGCACCACATCCCACGGCATCCCACCGCCCGTTCAATAACCGACCGGCTATTGAAACCCTTGATCGGGCCCGCCAGCTGCAATGTGGCCATGGGGCGGTCACCCCCACGCTAAACCGCAACCGACAATGGTCTCGCGTGGGGGCTCCACCGGCCCCAGTCCCCTCCCTCCCTTTGCTGCCAATCCCAGCTTGCCATTCCGCAAGTTTCGATCGTCATATTTTTGGTTTTGCCGTATGGATTGCTTGCTAACCTGTCCCCCAACCTCTCTGTTAGATGCCCGTCGGTACTTCAAGCAATCCGAAATCGTCCTCTATCGCCAAGCTCCTGAGATCGCCACCACCCCTCAGGTCGCTCAGCAGCAGCTCATTCAGCAGCAGCAGCTCCTCCAACAGCAACAGCAGCAGCAACCGCTGCCTGCCGGTTCTGCCACCGCCGGGCCCGGACGAGAGTCTCATTACAACCAGACCGTGACAGCTCCTGCGGCGTAAACCATGGAGTCCCTCCCCATCTCAGGTGCAGGCCATCGTCCATTTTGTAGCAAATAGACCGTCGTGGCCGCTGACTCGGGCTTCATTTGCTGTTCCCCATATACCCTTCTGTCGCTGTACTTTGTACCCCCCCCCCCCTTTCTCTTCCTCCTCTCCACCGAATCACTATTTTCCTGTCATGAAATCCGAGCCAGCATGAACTCCATTATGAATCAGTCAGAACCTACGTACCTTAACTATCCGATAATTCAATCTTGTACTTGAAGCGACTACCCAAGCAAAAGACAGCAAATTTGTATGTATATCATGACTTGGTTTGGGGAGTGTACGATCTAGACTCAAGATATCTATTCAACTCAACCGGGAAACCGGCATTCAGAGATTCAAATTGTAAGTACTTGATGAGATGAAGTACATACAATAGGGCTAAACAGACATGACAAAGGACGCTCGCTCGCTAGCTAGCTAAATGATTGATTGATTGATGGATTGATTGTCTATCTATAATATGTTTTCAACAGTTCCCCGGTCAAGCGAGCAGAGGAACAAAAAACAAACAACAGACTATACGAAAGTAAGAAATAACTATTGGCAATCGTATGAATTACATATACCCACCAACCTCCTGCAGAACCTTGCCTAAGGCATGAAGAACCTCACCGTCATCCTGTTCCTTCCCGGCAACCTGCACGGCCCGCACCACGAGCGGGTAGATCCATGCAAGGTGCTTTTTGTGCTCCTTTGCGGTAAGCGGAGTTGACGAACTGATGGCGGCTGCTGGGTTTACTGGGTCTGCTGACCCTGCGGCGGGTGGCGGGGGGATTGCCGAAGGTTCGGAGCATAAGTCCACCATGCCGCGAAGGAGATGTAATAGGGATTTCCGTGCCGGGGTGGGCTGCGGCATCAGGCCGCGTAGGGGCTGATCCGCGATATAGCCTTTCAGGGATACTGCGCACCGGAGGATGAGGTATGGGGATGTGGAGCGTGCGAGCAAGATGCGGGAGGCTGTGGGTTCCTGGTGATTTGCGATCTGTGAAGGAGCTGATGCAAGCTCAAAGAGGGTGTCGATCACCGTGTATGCGATCTTGGTTCGTAATGTCGGGGGAGGCTCGAAGGTTCGTCCAGGCCGAACATCGTATATAGCCTTCAGAGGCTCGTTTTCGAGGGACTGGGACGGGATGTCGAATCTCTGGGGGATGTAGATGAAGGAAGAGTGCAACAAGGCACAGGCAAAATCCCGGCGAATTCTGTCCGGGATTGTTGATGCCCCTAGGGCTGGGATTATTAGCGCTTTTAGCCGGTCGAAAGCAGCCACGTCGAAGGATTCATCGGCTAGGATGGTGGCGCGCGGGATGGATGGAGTTCGGTATCCCCGGGCAGTGACTATGCCGCTTGCAATGTCGATTACGCGTTGCCAGAAGCGAGAAATTTCCGCTTGCTTGGAGCTATCATACTGTGTCTCCACGTAAGGGATCGCAACTTGGAGAACGTCCAGAGCTGCGGTCGTTGACTTTCGCCAAAGGCTGGGCTCGCGGTCCTTTCCTGGCCATTCGTATCGTTGGACGATTGGGTTCGCGAGACGTTCCAGAGCTATCGCTAAGGATCCGGTCGCGAATATATCCTTTTTGATGCCGTGATCGGTGATATACCAACTGAGAAGATCGATCGCGTTTTTCGAGAATGCGACGTAGGTCGGTTTCTTCGAGTCGCTATCAGGGGACCATTTAGATAACGGCGAGTCAGTGAGATCGGCGATGCATGAGATAATTTCGGGCTGTGAATTGTTCTTCTCTAGACAGAGCGTTTTCAAGCAATCGAGGATCAACGCCTGTAAGCTAGATGTGCGGTCAATATCTGGTGAGTATGGGGGAGATATTGAGTTCCATGCAAGAAGTCGCAAATGTTGGAGAATGATTTCGACCTGTTCCCCTTCGAGGTCATCCTTGTATAACCGGTATATCTGTTGGAAGGCCTGCAGGTATGCTATTGAGGCAGCTTGATTCGGACGTTCCAAGTCCAGTAGATCTTCCTTGTCGGCCGGGTGGCCGCCTACCCACAGCGACCAAGTGACAGAGAGAGCATGTTTGCTTAGCCCTTTCGATTTCTGAACCCGAACAAGTATGCTCGAAAAACTGGAGTATACAGCTTCTCCGAATTCTAAGAGACGCAAGCCAATGATCTTCTGGAAATAGCCGAGTAGTCGTTCCCAAGACTGGTCGAACTTGTCGTCTTCAACAATCGGTTCGAAAAAGGTAGTCACGAGATCAGAAGCCCCTTTAATCATGACCACAGTTGTTTCAACCCAGGCCTTGAACTCATCAGGGCCACGGCCACTCCCCTGCCCGCGTGTAAGCACCAATTCAGCCTCGATATCCTCAACCATCCGGAACAGAACCCGATTCAGACACAAATGCCAGGCCTTCGGCGATAGTTGCTGGCCGTACGCATCGAATATCCTGAGTAGAGTATGGACCGCGCAGTTTCTGATTTCTGACCTGCTGTCGGTGGTGAGGTCCACTATCCGCAGGAGCAGCAACAGCCACAGAGCATTGCGGGAGACGGAAGGCTCATCCCCCTTTGCTAGTGCTGCGAGCGTATCTTCTGTCACGAAAGAGTCAACATGGGTCTCGATGCAAAATCGTTCGATCTGTCCTTGGAGGAAATCGGACACGTTCCAGAAAGAAGACGTGGTTGTCAATGAAATATTGAAATCTTGTTGCTGCAAGGCAAACTTCGAGAACGCGTCTACAAGATTCAGTCGACAGGGCAAGGGAAGCAAAGAGATGAAGTCGGAGGCTATGAGCTGCAGAGACTTATAAGCCACCCGAATAAGCCGGGGTGAGTTGGCTATCAACGACGATTTACACCCTTTGCTGGATGCCTCGGCATCGCCGGTATCGCCAAAGACACTTGATATAAGGTCGAAGACGATAGACCATCCTCCAAGGAAAGTTTCAGCATACTGCTCGAGAATACTCTTTAGGGTCTCCAGGCTTTGCTCATGTATCTCCGCAACGGGCGCTGATGGCGACCCTGGTGAGCAAGCGCTTGCTTTGTAGAGCAATTGAATCTGAAGCCTTAGAGTTTCAAGATTTCTTATTTGCCGTGCGTTGCGTTCCGAGTCATCCTCGCTATCCTTCTGCGTTAGGGTCTGGAAGATAACGCTATTGAGCACTTCGTTGGCTCTTAGTCGAAGCTTCTGGTTAATTGCTCTGTC
Organism: Aspergillus heteromorphus CBS 117.55; assembly: GCF_003184545.1. Lineage (NCBI taxonomy): Eukaryota > Fungi > Ascomycota > Eurotiomycetes > Eurotiales > Aspergillaceae > Aspergillus > Aspergillus heteromorphus. The sequence goes on from NW_020290419.1 coordinate 343,367, forward strand.
AGCTGCGCTTGACATCAGCCTGCCTGTAAGAAGCTGCCAAGCACCCTGGTCATCATCAAGTAATGACGAGAACCGTCCGAGGTTCGCCTTGGCTAGCTCATTTGCTTTCTCGAGCACGAACTTCAACAGCTCATCCTGTGTTCTAGACTTCCCCATAGAAAACGATACACGATGGGTATTCTTGCGCAATAAGCTAGAGCGTGATTGTGGTGAAAGCGTAGTTTTCGACAATTTCTCCGGCAAATCTTGTGTCGTTTCTTCGGTGGTACCAAAAAGATCCAGAAGTGCAGTAAGGATCTCTTGGAATGAGCTACCGGGATAGTCGCTGGTACTTTCCAGCATTTTAGCAGAAGCTGCCTGTACAGCCAATATCTCCGTACCGATATTGGCTTTGGGTACGTCAGCACCCAGAACAGATGAAGCATCACCGGAGCTACTGGCTAGAGCCTGCGACTTGGTAGATGCCATCCCAATCAGTAAATCGGTGTCTTGCAGTGTCCCCAAGATTATCGACCAGGCCGGCTGGTCTAAGGTAGGACCTAGAGCAATGCCTAAATTAAGCAAAGCTCGCAAGCACAGGAGGTTCCGGGTGCTTAGAGACACAGATGCAATATCGGTAGGTGCATTGGGGTTCTCGACTGGTAATGGTGAACCAGCAAGAGGCACCGCTGAGCCTTTCGATTTTTCATCGACAGTCTGGCTAGACTGCGAAGCACTCGTCGACGTTACCGTTGCGCTCGCGGACTTTGTACCAGTTGTGTCCGCCGGCATGGCTGCCTTGCCAAGTGTTGTCAGAAATGCATCACGGGGAGTAGACAATCTGAGCAGGCCAGCAACATGAGCCAGCTTCTGAAATGACCGGACCAAATTATGGTAAAACTCGTCATCCAGTGACGCATACAAAAATATTGAGCAAGCCGCAAGTATTGCCGGCCAACAATTCTCGATGATGCCGGCACAGCTTTGGATTGCGGGAAGCTGAGGGTGCGATTCCAGCCGAAGAGGGTTGATTGGTACAGGTGGCTTTTTCGATCCCAATGTCGGAACTTCTTTTGAGGAATTGGTTCTCTGGAGTTCTTGTGAAAGCCTCGAAGAGCCACTGTCTGGATGAGGGCTCATGATACGGCTTCTCCTCTTTTGCTTCAGATCAGGTACCGTCAAAGGAAGTATGAATTTTGCAAGTCCTTCAGCAAAGCTACCGATACAATTCAGTACAAGGCTGTAAATATAGGTATCGGGAGGTGAAGGAGGGTCGGTCTTGTCAAGTAATTCCATGTAGGGCGTGCGAACCACGCTCCATTGACTGCTGATTCCCGGTACGTCAGTGTCGGTTGAGGGAACCGATGTTCCAATAACGCCGGCAACTCCTCCTGCCTCAAGCGTGATCTGCTCTTCGGTAAAAGACCTGGATTGGTCGACACGAAAAGGCACGGTTGACCGGCTACTGACCCCAATCAAGGAAGGCTTTTCCGACGCCAGGCGGACAAGCGAAGCCATGTGTTCTTTGAGAATGTTCTTCCTGCTATCTTCTCGGTCGTAGAGTGAATACATCAGTCTTATCAGGCCTGGTTCGGCATACAAGCCTCGAAATACTTCCATACAAAGGACCCGTTTCCAAGGTGAGGTGCCATCGGGCTCGAGTAGATGAGTTAAGAGTCCAAGAGCCATCTCACACTCGGCAGGAAGAAGAGACATGTGGCGCTTGAGGAGCACTAGGAGGATTCGACAAACACGGACAGTCTGGGAGAAGCTATGTCGTTCCGACAAATACCTCACGATCATTGGCATGAGTCGAGTTCGCAAGACCTGTGTCAATTCAGCATGGATGACAAATAGCTTGCCACTGTTGACCAAAATGCTTTCGATGAGTTCCAGGGTGAAAGTCGAAGAAAGAGACTTGATTCGAAGAAAATATAAGGCTTCGCCATCAATCAAACGGCAGAGATCGTCCAAAACCTTTATCACGTGTTAGCTATCAAGTCATGCATGTTCCCAGTTGTTGAGGCCTACCCGTAAAGCATCGTAAGCAAAGCGCCCTACGCTCACAGGATTCCCGTCAACTTTAACGGTTGTCGTTGGCGTCGACTGATCGAAGTTTTCTAACAATAAATTAGAAGTGAGCGTAATATGGAAGATACGGGTACTGACTGTCTTCGATGGATACCCGTTCAAATGTCGATACGACCAGTTGCTGCAGCGTGGCTGCGGCGGTGCTGGAAACCGCAAGCATCTTGTTCCCTTGAAGCGTAGCACATATCTCCAAGGTGCTGACAAGAAGGTCGCCGCCCAGATCATTTGAATAGTGCTGTAGCAAAGCAGGCAATGACTGCAGGATCTTGAGCTGGATATCCAGACCTCAGCAGCGTCAGTAGGACGATCAATGCTAACGTGCAGTGACTTACTCATATTCGTCGTCTCCTTCAATCCAGCGAGAACATCTTTCAGTCGCTCAGACGGCAGCGATCTCGAAGCCACCAGCCTTTGTAGGCAGATGACCCCGATGCCTGCGAGCTTCGCATGGCGACTGTGACAGGCAAGAATGAATGGATTCGCAAACTTCGGTTTGCGCACCAGATCTTTTGGGTCATTAGTAACTATAATCGCCGAAGTGGATGCGCATAAGAATCGCGATGTGGCCCACCTGCTGATATTTGCGCTTCGGAAGTTGAAGGCAAGGCTTTCAGTTCGTTAAGGGACTCCTCGGCTGCCTACGATTTACTCAGCATGGGCATTCGAGCACCCCTCTAAGTCGGGCAGGCAAACATACATTTCGCAGGTCGGAATTTCTCCTCTTGGATTCCTGGATCAGATTCAGGAGTTCCGCCTGCAAAAATTGGGAGGACATTTCAAACGGCGTGTTGGATCAGAACATGGCCGATGCCACCCGCTATTGATCAGATTGTAGCACTAGGCAGATGTGGCTTCATGTGGTTGTCACCGATGGGAGCGAAGGGATACGAGTCTAGGAACCTGGGGCACGGTAGATTCAGACACATAGATATCCCTGGGCAGTCTGCATCTGCTCAAATGCGCGCTCGTCGCAATGACCACGATGACTTGGTCAAAATAAACAACTCTCCAGCATAACATCAGGAGGGACATCCCCAACGGCGCGCCAAGGCACCCGCGGAGATAGTAGAGATCCCACGTGATGCTGCCGGGTGTTATCATCACGTGTCGTGGCTCTGCAGGAATCCGGCGGGCCAGATGCGCAAGGCTGGCAGGACTACTAGTGCCTGTAGTATTGCCCGGCGGTGGGATAAGGTCGCAATGCCCCTCCTCCGCCTCGGTGGTCGAATCCTCTTCCCCACCACCTTCTCCCGGCGTCATTAGAACCTTGTTGATTTTTGATCTACCCGACATTTCCTTGCTCACAAGATGGGAGCCAAAGTTCCCAGAAACTTCCGGCTGCTCGAAGAGCTAGAGAAGGGTGAAAAGGGCTTGGGAGCAGGTAAGGGCGCCATCCCGATTGCGGACACTCAGTGCCATCTCTAACGGTCTTCTTTTCTTATCCTAGAGTCATGCTCCTACGGCCTCGCTGATGGGGATGACATGATGATGAGCAACTGGAACGGCACCATCCTGGGCCCCCCTCATGTCCGTCACCCCTCCCACCGTCTCACCCGACTCGACGCATATGCGATAATACAAGAACATATCTAACCCGGTATTGAACGATGACAGAGCGTCCACGAGAATAGAATATACAGTGTCAATATCCATTGTGGCCCGGATTACCCCGATAACCCACCGACCATTCAATTCGTCTCTCGAGTCAACCTGCCATGCGTTGATACCCGGACCGGAAAGGTATGGATTCCGTCATGCCTCGATACTATCGAGTGAGAGTAGTCCTAATCTCTATATGGTCATCAGGTCGATCCCAGCAAGCTGCCCTGTCTGGTTCAGTGGAAGCGCGAGCATACCATGGAAACTATCTTGGTCGAGATCAGGAGGTAAGCGGTCTTGTATATTCACACAGGCCAAGTTGAGACGCTTACTTTTCCAGATACATGGCTCTACCCCAACATAAGAAGCTCCCGCAGCCCCCGGAAGGCTCGAACTTCTAAAGCTGCAACGTTGTGAATGGTTCAGGGTTCGAAAGCGGAGTATTATGGTTGGTTTCTTGAGTCAGGTTCATCTGTGTTTCCCTTCATTGGCTTATTAGAGCATGTACAGTCTATGCATAACGGCGGGCATTGGCGCGGTTTCCTTTGAAGCCTAGTTGCAATTTATCGTTAGAACGTTGATCAGTATGATCTCTCGTGCCGTTCTCGTCGCATGTTATATTGGCTGGGTCCGAACACACGATTTTGGTGAGCTACCAATCGTCTTTCCTCGAGTGTTCTTCAAAGGCGCTATGACCGACAGAGGGAGATAGATCACGATCGACCAAATAGAAGTATTCCCGAATACCTGTTCTCTGCCTCTTGTAGACTGGGTTGTACAGACTCATTAAGCCTACCGCGCAGCCGGCATGGCATTCATGTCATTTAATGCTGCAATGCCGTTCCTTCATTAATACCAACCCTTTTGACAAGGCCTTGACGGTCCTTGCCGCGACTACCAGTTTTGCGGCAGTATCAGGATTGAAGTTGTATGCCGTTCGGATTTCACGTGACATCACCGATCGATGTAGTCACATGCCTGAGAATATCCGGAACATCAATCCCAGAATTATGTTTTCTTCCGAATAATGCATAAACTAGTCGTTCCCCGGAAGTCATTAGCCCACCGTTTTGCCAGTAAGCTCACATTAGACTGCGATTTGTCTTTCGGTATGAGAAGCAATGACTGACAAACCCTTCTTCCGACAGCTTTAGCGCTATACCGAGGACTTCTCCGACAATGCGCGAAACTACCAGACACCCCATCAGACCTGAGCGCATGCAGGCCTTATATACAGCAAAGATTTCACAAGTACAAAGGACTCCAGAGTCCGTCTCAAACAATTCATTCTTTAAAAGCGGGCTATGAGGTACGTGGATTTCCAGCGCTCGACATGAAACGGTCAATGTTTAATTGTCTGCGGCGTCGCTCGCAAGAACAGGCTCTCGACCTCCTATACTCAGCATCGCAAGGAAACCAACATGATGTTGGCCGGATCACAAAACTCATAGCCGAGAGTCGGCGAGCAAAACAACAAGCGAGCGAATGGCAAAGAGAGCGAGCTAAGTTGCAGCCGGTGCAGCCTCTGAATCGGAAGAAGCAGAAAAAGAACGCAAACCGCGATTTCCAAAAATCGACCGCTCTGCGGCATCCAGATGCTGAGCCTATTCTTTCACGGCCTCGGCCAGTTGTCAAGGGAAAGCGTCATATTCCTGTGCTTGTGAACGCGCGTGGACTTCCGTTTCTGCGCATCAAGAAGCCCCAGCCCAAGTTCCTCAGCGCGGTGTTGAATTCTAAGGCCGAGATGCGTTGGAAATGGATAGAGCGTGCGCAGAGGTTGGAACATGAGCTAGTGATGGCTCAGGACGAAGATGAATGGGATGTTTTGACTGGACACGGGGAAGACGAAACATGGGCCCAGTCGGTCCAACTCAGCTACAGGAATGTGTGTCTTACGATAAAAAGGGCGGATCAAAGGTCTCAGGAACTCGCCGAGTCCATGTGGAAGGTTGTCCTTGCGGAGCGCAAGTTGGCTGAGGAAGAAAAACAACGATCACTTGATAATGATCCGACTGGCAAAGAAAAGACATGACACTGGCCAATAACCTGCCGGCTCATGGGCGAAATCAGTGTCTACTCATCTATTCTATCGTGTTCCCGTTACTATACGGTTCATCATGGCCAATGGCAATGAGGGTATCTGGGAGCATCCTGCTGTTAGGCAGAGACTGAATCTTGAGGTGGAAGAGTGAACATTCTGCAATGATCCGAGTCTTTCCAATAGACCGCATTTGGCTGTATCGAGTTCAGCAGACTGACTTGTATGATATGGTGGCGGTCAGGACATGTATATTAACAACACCCAGGCGCATATGATCTTATCGCTTTTGATGCATCAAGAGGCCTTGGAATGGGTCTTCTATTCCCTTTCATAACAGTCACCTCCGCATAGGGGTTTCAGCGAATGCAGGTTAAACTGCCAGAGTGATTCATCTCATTATCCCCGGGCGTTTCCGGCCGATGTACATACTACTAGTAATTTCTACTCTTTGAGCGAAATATTTGCGAAGTGAACAATATATACAAGTTATAGAGACTGGTCTCTTAAGACTTATTCGTATCAAGAGATTAATGAGTTCCGTGATAGAAATACCATATAGACCAAGCTTTTAAGCCGCTATCTTCATCTTTTCTACAGCAGCTGGCATAGCGTCCTCTTCCTCCTCATCAAAGTCTGCTCTTCCAGCAAGACCTCTCTCCCATAGCTGTTTGCCCGTGAGCTTCTTCTCTTCTTTGCCTGGGGTCTTCTTGGTGGATTTCTTGTCCTCTGCCTCCTTCTCTTCGCGCTTCCGTTTTTCTTCCTCCTCCATCTCCTTTAAGAATTTGTCCCTCCATTCCAAGAACGTCTCCCGGTTTACAACAGTGCCCTGGAATTTCCGGTTCTCCTCCTCCTCTGCCTTGGCAGCTTCCATCTCTTTTTGAGCGTGCACAGCATCTACACGCTCGGCCATGAGAAGTTCCGCGCTCTCTTTTAGGGCACTGACTAGAGTGAACACCATCGCCATCCCCATGTTCTCTTCAATTGTAGGTTGCAGAGCCTCGAGGAGCCGATCGCGGTCCTCCGAGATATCTAGTCGGGGGTGTTTCGGTGCGTTCGGGGGCGCGCTTAATTGTAATTCGGGGGCAACATCGGGATAGTCTTCTGGGTAAGAGACCTGCAGAATCAAGACGGCTTCCTCTGCTTCTTCGATATCATTCTCGGGTGCTTCCAGAGCGATTGATATCCGGTATGAGGTGTCAGAGAGGTCTATAATCTTTCTGTCAGCGGTCGATTCTTCACAGGATCCTATGAATTGGGGTCGAGGCAGAAATATCGATGGGCTTTACCTGTGATTTCTTCAGGGAAAATAGAATCGAGCACTTCGCGCTCTTCGATCTGGTCTTCGCGGCCCATGCTGTTTCAATTCTGCCGCCGGCGGGGTTGGAGGGGTATTGTTGCTTCTGAAAGTAGAAAGGCCGTAAATCAGGCGAAAGGCTAAAATTTGCAAAATTTAAGACTATGACACGAGCCTAATATCTGAAGAAGTACCAGCAGAGCGGATTTAAGCCGTGTGGTCTATAGGATGAAGGGCTCAAGCATGTAGGACCCATTTCCTCGGTTTGGACGTGCGCAAGCACAATACCTGCACTGCACCGCATCCCACGTGCAAACAGGGCAAACAGATAAGGAAATGCCCAAATTTGTCCCGCCCGAAAAAGGGAATTTCAATGCTCCGCCTTCTCGAGTGCAAAGCTCCCAGTGCTTGTTCTTGTACTCGGGATCATTACTGACGATAAAATACTGTTCTTGTTCTATTCCTCTTCTTTGTTTGCACCCATAAATTACACTGCATTTCGATTTATTGCGGCCGATAGACCATGGGCAAACCCAGACCTCCTCAAAAAAAGAAGTCCTCCAAATCTCGCGCAAAGTCCGTTCTGAGCGCGGGCGGCTCAGTCTCAAAACAGAAAATGAACGAAGACCCTTCCAAGCTTCTCGAGCAGGCGACGACAGAGCTTCAGACCGGTCAACCAGATGTTGCGCTTTCACTGGCTCAGCAAGCCCTCAACAGCGCCCCAGCCAACTCCCCAGCTCAATTATCGGCCTTGATTACCGTTGGAGAAATCTACGTCGAACTTGGCGATATTGACACTGGTAGGCAACATTTCATGCGCGCTGTCGAACTTGATCCAAATGGCACGATACCCGAGTCCCAGGGAGGAGGAGCTGGAAAGTTCCTGTGGCTAGCTCAACTGAGCGAGCTCGGTGGGAGGGACAGTGTTCAGTGGTTTGAGAAGGGTGTGTCGTCTCTCAGGCATACTATTCAGCAGCTGGAGCAAAACCCCGGGCCGGAAGAGGCACTTGAACTTGTTGAGAAAAAACACAAGATGGCAAATGCTCTGTGTGGAGTTGCCGAAATCTACATGACCGACCTTTCGTAAGTCACGAACGAACTCATGCACTCCGTCTATCATGTTGGTCAGACTTCAGCTAATAAATAAAAGGTGGGAAGAAGATGCAGAAACTCGATGCGAGACCCTCATCACCGAAGCGATTCTCGTTGCACCAAATGCGCCTGAAGTACTACAAACCCTTGCATCCATTAGAATCTCACAGCTGCGGACGGAGGAGGCCCAGGCCGCACTCACGAAGAGTCTCGCACTGTGGAAGGATCTGCCGCCCGAGGACCCGACTGTCCCAGACTTCGCGACGAGAATCAGTCTTTCCCGTCTTCTCATGGAGGTTGGCAAGGAACTCGAGGCCTTGGAGGTTCTGGAACGCCTGATCCTGGAAGATGACCAGAGTGTGGAGGCATGGTATCTCGGAGGGTGGTGCTTGCAGCTGCTGGCTGGAAAGCAACAAGCCCCCACAGATGGCGAAGAAGCCGATGAAAGCCCAGAGGTCAAGCGACATGCATCGCTTGATGCTAGCCGTGAATGGCTCAAGCAAAGCTTGGCGCTATACGAGGTTCTTCAATATGAAGACGAGAGACTTAAGGACCATGCACTGGAATTGGTCTCGGAAATGAACAAAGAGCTGGGTGAGGAGATGGACGACGACGAGGCCGGGGAGGATGAGGACAACGAGGAAGGCTGGGAGGACGAGGAGATCGAGGTGGAATCTGACGGCGATCACGAAATGGCTGACTCATAAAAAGTTGCATGTTTGTTACGAAACTTCTTTGTCATGATACCAATATAAGAGGACATGCTCCGTACTATCTTCCAATCTCTCCGCAATAGACGAATCCTACACTAGGTAGTTTGCCAGAGCATTGATCAGCGCGCGCCGGCGCCGGATAAAGTACCATCCGACCGCTTTCCCCCCGGAGATAACCAGAGCCAAATTTATTCCGGCGGTTCGACTTCGAGTGGCAAACAGCTCAATGTGAGTGAGGAGTCGATATCGCGGTTGCTGGAAGTGTCCCATCTTCCATTACAGGATGGACTTCGTTTCAGCGCCCAGCGGGGAGAGCTCCTCGCTGAAGAATCCGGTGCTCGAAGTGGAGGCCGTTGATATGACCTCCGCGGGTGTAAAGGGCGGCACCGCAACGGAGAACATAACCGCTGCGACGGAAGAAGCGGCGCAGTCAGAGGACGAGACTGACAGTGATGGCTCAGGCGATGACTGGGAGTCTCAGTCCCTGTACGAAGATGCCATTCAAGTCGTTCGCGACGAGCAGCTTCGTGATGGGGGTAAGCACTCTCTATACACTGCCCTGTCTATGCGCTCGTACTAACCCTCCCCCCCTTCTCCCCTTTTAGTGCCTGATGCCTGCACTTTGGAAGAAGCCATCGCTTATCGGAGACGTCTTCACGATATTGGCAAGGCCGCATTTGTCGAAGAAACGATTGGACGGGATACAGTGACCGCGAAGAAGTTGTGTACTGCGTTCGGGATCCTCCCTCCTGCCTTCCTAGACGATGCGCCGGATGAGGCCTTCCACCCTTTACTGGCTATTGCCATCTCGCGCGAATTCCAGAAACGTCCAAAACTCCCACAGTACAATACGATCGATGATGCGGTCAAGCTGCTCCAGGAGTCCAAGAATATCGTCGTTTTGACGGGCGCTGGCGTACGTTTTGATCCATACCTCCTTTTGTGGAAGCACCCGTTTGCTGACAAGCGTTGTTAGATATCTACGAGCCTGGGAATTCCCGACTTCCGGTCCAAGGACACTGGTCTCTACTCGCAACTGGCGCATTTGGGTCTCAGTGATCCCCAAGAGGTCTTTGACATCCATGTGTTCCGCGAAGATCCAAGTATTTTCTTCTCGATCGCAAAGGACATATTACCCACGGAGAAGAAGTTCTCGCCAACACACGCCTTCATTCGTCTGCTTCAGGACAAGGGCAAGCTACTGACCAACTACACCCAAAACATCGACAACATCGAGGCTAATGCCGGTGTCCTTCCGGAAAACATCGTACAATGCCACGGCTCCTTCGCCACAGCCACGTGTGTTAAGTGTGATTACAAAGTTTCGGGCGACGACATATTCGATGAGATCAAAAAGGGGGCCATTCCTGTATGCGCCTCTTGCCGCAAAAGCATCGCGGAAGATTCGGGTGTCAAACGAAAGCGCAGCAGTAATGGGGCCCACAAGAATCGCAAAGACAACGATGGGGACAGCTCCGATGAAGACTACGAAATACCCACCCCTGGAGTTATGAAGGTATTTGCATGCCGATGTGTCTCTTTGCTACTCTTCATTTGCTGATACCAGTCATCACTAGCCCGACATCACCTTCTTTGGAGAGGATCTCCCTGATGAGTTCGGTCACCGTCTGCTGCACCACGACCGCGATCGAGTAGATCTGGTCATTGTCATTGGGACATCACTGAAAGTCGCACCTGTGGCGGAGGTGCCCGGCGTGCTGCCTCGCACTGTTCCTCAGATTTACATATCCCGTACTGTAAGTTCTGGGTTTGGCCTATATGGCACTTCGAAATGCGCAACTGACGAGTGTCCAGCCTGTATCTCACACGGAGTTTGATATCGACCTGCTTGGCGACTGTGATGTGGTGGTGTCTGAGCTCTGCCGGCGGGCGGGGTGGGAGTTGAAACACGAGATGATCCCAGCGGACGAGAAGGTGGAGGTGCTTCCAGTGGAAGATTATGAATCACGACATGTGTTTAAGGTTGTCGGCGCATAGCGGCGGCGTTCGGTCCTGCTTGATTCAGAGACGGCGTAACTTCGGGTTTGTTTTGGCTGGTTTGTCTGCATTATTTGTATTGGAGGTCCAGGATGTAAGACTGTTGCTTTTATCAAATAGACGGATGCCTCGCTACCTAAGTACTACCTCAGGAAGTACGTGGTGAAGCCTGTGCTGTTGCTGTTTCGATGTATTTATGTTCTGCAACCTGGCTATGGCCAGTTAGTTATTCCATAATTTCTTCACGCCATGATGGTTGCTGCTTTTCGACGTATAAAATAAATACCCCATGCGGTTGAATCTATGGGACCTGAGGTTGTCACACTTCAACGGGGATGGATGAATGGATGGATGAGTCCCGGCAGCGACGGCGGGTTCCCGTTGAAATCCATCCAATCCACCGGCTCAAGGAAAATTCATTCCCCTTCCTGTCAACGGCCATTGAATGACAGGTGCACCCAGCCTTTCGGACCAGCAGGAGAGCAGCATCTTGGGTCTCATTCAACCTTGCGCCATTGATTTTGTCGGTTTTCATTCGCCTCTAAGGACTGGTACGCAGCCAACGATGGAGTATTTGATTCGCTTCGCCCAGGTCCACGAGTCTTTTCGACAGCCCGAAATCCAGGCGCTGGCTGACTTGGCGGGGGTGGATCTTGAGTTCCTATACTACGATAAAAATGTATGTTTTTTTTGTTTCATACCTTCCTGCTTTGTTTTTTGTCCCTTGATCGATGGGCCTGGGTGCAGCACAAGCGACAGAAAATGATCCGTTGGACAACAATTTCCCCGCACCAATGAATGCCGCCGTCTCTCTCTCTCTCTCTCTCTCTATATACATGCCGCTAACAACCACTTCCAGTCCCCATTCTGCATCATCAAAGTACAAGATGAAGCTACCGCGCGTGCTGTCATCGCTCGCAGCATCATAGCCAAGGACATATTTGAGCTTTGGGGCCAAGGCGCCAACTTTGACGACGTCCACGTCGACGTCCGCAGGCGGACAGAGGATCGCTGGGCCAGGTTCAAGGATGATTCATTCCGCTTTACCATAGACAGCTTCGCGGGGAAGCGCAACGAGAAAAAGAAGCGCGAAATTATCCAATCTTTCTCGTTTCTTGGATTCAAAGGTCCCATCCGGATGAAGAACCCCGACCAGGATTTCTGGGTGTTCGAAGACTACGGGTGGGACCTTTCTTCCCCTGATATTCTTCGCCCTCGCCCCGAGGGACAGGAACCAAGGACTATTTACTTTGGACGGTGGATCGCGAATAGCAGCCGAGATGTCATTAACAAGTATGATTTGAAGAAGCGCCGCTATATCAGCACCACCTCGATGGATGCGGAGCTGACCCTCATCACGGCCAATATGGCGCATGCGGGCCCCGGGAAGATTTTCTATGATCCTTTTGTGGGAACGGGGAGCTTCCTGGTGGCGATGTCTCATTTTGGGTCCCAGACGTTTGGTTCTGATATCGACGGGCGCAGTTTCCGGGGGAAGGAGATGGAGAAGGGCGGTACGATGGGAGTTTTGTCGAATTTCCAGCAATATGACAACGTGGGAAAGTTTATGGATGTGTTTACGTCCGATCTCACCAATACACCTTTGCGGTCCTACCAGTTTCTGGACGGCATTGTCTGTGATCCACCTTACGGTGTTCGGGAGGGTCTCAGAGTTCTGGGAAGGCGTGAGGGTCTCAAAAACGAAGAGGTCATTATCGACGGAATCCCGGCTCACTAGTATGTCTTTCTTCATCGAAATTATACCCATGCGTGCCCATAAACCCCGACTAACATATCCTAGTCGGCCCGGCTATATTGCGCCCAAAAAGCCATATGGCTTTGAAGCCATGCTCAACGATATCCTCAGCTTTGCCTCCAGAACGCTCGTGACCGGTGGCCGTCTGGCCATGTGGATGCCAACTTCCAATGACGAAGAGGGTGTGGTATTCCCGGTCCCGATGCACCCGAACCTGGAGGTTCTGAACGTATCTGTCCAGCCATTCTACAGCTGTAAGTATCTTCAATACCCTTCGTACCGCAGAGTATCCGATTGTATTAACTGTCGACCAGGGTCCCGCCGACTCATCACATATCGGAGACTCCCGGAAGGACAGGTCTCGGATGTCTCACAGGGACGCCAAGTACTCGACTCTGAAGGAGTATACGCAGATCAATTAAACGCTTTCAGGAGGAAGGTACGGATACCACCCTGCTGCTAAATAGCTTCTACCCCATGGACCACTGAATCTGATCTAACATGATATAGTATTTCACGAAAAACCAGCACGACACGGTCTCAAAGTCAAGGAAGGAAAGCCCCGCATCATAACACAGATATATGTCTGTCCTGCATCATATCATGTCCCGAATCACACGACGATACTAAAATCAAAAACAATAAATGAATTCAAAGTCTCCATTGAGAAATACCACGATGCAGACCAGTGTATCTTATAGTAACAAAGCCAACCCTATTTATTACTGTATTCAGAGCTTCCCGGTCACCTTCCACTTTCTATCCACGGAGTCAAACCCCCTCTCCAGATCTATATCCTCCTCCCTCCTCACCCGTATTATCTCCCTCGCCAGCTCCTCCCTCAATAACCGGGCCAGGCTTTCCCCCTCTTCATCATCTAATTCATCCCTCTGGCCTCGTCCAAACATGACATAGCTCTTGCTCGATTGACCGGGGCCAGACGCGGGCCTATCCGGTGGCCGGGGGATAATGTGAAAATGCACATGAGGCACTTGCTGCGCTGCTCTGGCACCTGCCCAACATGAAAAGGAATATAAGTGGTCAAAATCGAAGAAAGGTGGAACATGACAGTGTCGTAACTTAAGAAAGTACTACTACGTAGAATGCATAGGTGGGTCGGCAAATATATAGATATCACCACTACCATTTCCCTTCCGAATACAACAACACAAAATGAAACTAACAAGAGAAAAAAAAAAAAAAAAGAAGAAAAAAAGAAGAAAACCAATGAACATACCATTATTCTGCACGACATTCCAATTCCAATCGGAATTAAATTCCTTGGACTCTTCACCGAAGAGCGTACGCATAACAACTCGGGAGATGATAGGGAGCCATTGGCCGATCTACATATATACTACGGGGTTAGTATGGATCAAACATACTAGTACATACAGGAGACACAAAAACCGGTGTATTGTATGTAGCGTCGTCTCCCAGTCACCTCACGATGAATTAGAAAATAAAAGGAAAGGGGATGGAGGAAAAAAGCAGAAACCAAACAAGCACAGCACAATACAATATACTAGTACATACCTCTCTCCCGCTTACCACCCCAACATCCCCCAACTTCTCAAAATGCCCCCTGGGCGCAACCAATACGTGACCCCTGGTCAAGGGCATGATATCCAAAAAGGCCAAGACATCCCTGGTCGAAAGGATGAGGTGGGCCCGGGCCCGGGCCTGTGGTGTCGGTGTCGGTGTCGGTGTCGGTGTCGGTGAGGCATCTTGTTCTTCCCCGATGAAGGAATCTGGGGAGAGGGGCTGCCGCGGCGCAACTATATTTAGATGGTGAGGATGGGGATGGGCATTCTTGCTCTGGTCTTGTTGGCGGAGGAACGTGGTGGGGGGTATCGGGGGGTATGTGGTAGCGATGTTGCAGAAGGGACAGGAGGAGGGTGGTAGGGGGCCCATCTTGGGTAGTAGTCTTTCTGTGGTCGAGAGTTCAGTTCGGTGGTGTAGGTAGATTTAGGTTGTCGTTGGCCTTTCTGTAGCTGTTCCCGCAGGCAGTGAGTGAGTGGGTGACTCGGGTATTGTATCCCGCGGCAATAGCCGGGCTCTCACACGTTTGAATTGGAATGCTGGGCTCGGTTGCTGTGCGATGCGATGTCACTACCGGTATCGTTTGGTCGCGGTAGACCGACTCCCGGCTCAAGTTGCTGGCTATACAATAGATACTAGTTGCCAGAGGCAGCAGAAAGCCAACCGTATGCACTACACAATGCCGAATTCGTATTGACAATTAATACGACGCAATAAAAATGAACGTATTGAAAGAAATTTCCTGGCAGTTTGAGGCTATATTAACCATCCTAAACGCACATTACTTGAAGCACCCCCGTCCCTCTATCCGTGGTATCCCGCCGCTATTTAACGTGAAAGAGACAATAATGCCAAAAAGCCATTTCCCTCATCCTTCCTCTCCTTCCGTTTTTCCTCCGATTCGTTGGTTGCCAGAGATTGGTGTGCGGCATTATTTACCCCCGTGCGCCTTGACGACCGTAATGCTGTAGTAGATAGATCGTTCCGGTCCTTGGGGAGCTGCGTAAAGAGACCGATGTGTAGCAGACGCTGGGAAACAAGAAACTTCGATCCAAAAGTGAAATGAAAGCAAGTAAATTTCCGACCCTGGAGTGTCCGGCACCTGCAACACACAGGGCATCGTGGGAGAAGGTTAAGTAAGGTATCAATGCAAGTGCGAAGCAACCCAGACACTACCAAAAGCCGAAGAGAATCAAAACAAAGCTGAAACACATGTGCGCCTGACACCCCTCAAAGAAGCGAAGATGCAAACGTCCGCAACCGAAAACAGAAAAATGCCGTTCGTAAACATATGCAAGAGTTGCCTAATACCATCACGAATGAAATACCACCATATGGAATCAACCAACTCCTATCCCCGGTCGTTCTACCAGACGCCGATATTAAGTCACCGGGAGGCCATGTGTTGTTTATTCGCTGTCTTTGATGAAGGTGTATGGCTCTGACAGCGAGCTGCTGATGTAAAGGTGATGATATTTCTTTGCCCATTGCCGGGTGAGAATAGATGCTAAAAAGAATGTCAGCGCCGCGAATACCAGTATCGTCAGAGTGAAAACATACCCTTTAGAAATTTCTTGCTAGCGTATTTCTTGAAGAATGCTTCGTGGCACACAGGGCGGTGCAGGTAGTCAATCATGAGGCGGAAGACGGGGTCGATCTCCTCCTCTTCGTATCCAGCGTAGTGGGCCAAGGTTGCATCCTGCGCCATCTGTTAGAAAATTATAGATATTTAGGCAATTCAAAACTTACCCAGTCACCGCGATCAAGGATGAGGCGAGCCAGATACATAGAAGCAGCGGCCACATGACTCTGACGGAAACCCATGAACCTGTGATCAAGAAGACTGATTTCCATGAGGTACTTTCCGAGGGTACGGGTCTGAATATCGTAGTTGTCCGCTTTGGAGATCCGACGCAGGAAGTTCATAGGGTTAGGATAACTCATGTTGTACTCCAGGGTAGCAAGGATGTGACGCTCGGCATCCAAGATCTCCTTATCCGAGAAAGTCTCGTCTGCGACATGGCTGAAGTTGGCGACATGGGGTGAGAGAACTTCCTCATATTTGGATGCGATGAACATGGCGGCGACACCAACTAACTGAAGACGGTCCAAGGCCACCACTTCAGCAGACAGGAAACGGTCGATGAGGTTGACGGCAAGGAAGAGAGTCTCGGGGAGAAGGCGAAAGCGAGTGTGAACCTCGATGAGCCAGTCCACAAGGATACCCCGCATCTTCCATTCCAAGTCAGGCTGGTGCTCGATGTAATCCGGATTGGGCAACGTCTCCAATTCAAGGTCCTTCAGGTACTCAAAGATATCCACGACATATTCTGCTGCCATCAAGGGATCATCGAGATCTTCGGCATCCAAGTCGTCCACAAATTCCTCAGCCGGCTTCTGCAGGACTTTCGGGTCGACAGGGACCGAAGATTCACCCTTCACTTTCGAACCCTTCTTCTCGGCAGCCTTCTTCTCAATGTCGACCTTCTTGCGGGGTGGTTCGTCTGCTAGCGTCTTCTCGAGTACCGACTTGCTGGATGTTCTTTTCATGGAGCTGCCAGGCTTGGCTTCCGGAGCAGGCTTCTTGCCATTGTTATCCTTGGCTCCCAGGATGGTGCGTGATGAGTTGTTGCGAGTGAGCTTCTGAACTCCACCAGACTGCAACGTAGCCTTTGATGTCAAGCCAACCTTAGTTGCAGCTGGTTTTTTGGCTTCCTTCGTCTCCCCACTTTCAGTCTTGGAAACATTGCTCACATCACCAAGCGCGGCGCGTCTCTTCTGGGTTCCAGCGGTAGTGGTTGTAGCGGCCTTTTTCGTTTGAAGCGGCTTCTTGGCGGCAGGAGCTGTAGCGTGGGCATCACCCGCTGACAGGGCGGCAGCCTTGGCCCGTGTCAGACGCGTCGACTGCACATTTTCATCGTTCTCGTTCATGGCGCCTCGTGTGCGAAGACTGCGAGCCTGTTGAACAAATAGTTAGCAAGCTGTCGCGCACATAAGATGAACTTCGTGGTTCATGCATGCAATGCGCGACCGGGTTGAACAAAACGCGTCACCTAAACAAGAAAGACTCACGGGCGGCATTATGGCAAAAGAAAGGGGGGAGAGAAAAGAAGATGTTCAGAGGGGTCGCGGAGAAAATAAAAGTCGAATACAATGCTATGGTTCTACAGTTAGTTCAGGTCTAGTCAGCATTCCAGGAGAGATTACCCCAGTGGAGCCCAAATACCAGAGGACGGGGAGGCTGAGTAGCACGTACCACGAGTGAATATTTCTCCAGCCCCAATCTTAGGTGTAATGCAAGGTTCCTGAAGCTATATAGCCAGGTATTTGGAAGGAATTTGGCGGGTGTAGGCTCAGAGTCGTGGCATATATGACTTTGTTGACGCTGTTGACAGGACGTCCCAAGACTCGGATCACGTAACTTTCAGCGTGTTGTTGGTGAAAGGTTATGCGGAGAAGAGGGCTGGATCGGTTAGAAAGGTTGATTGTCGACAATGACGCGAGAATCGAGTGGCGGAATGGTTGGCGTGTATGGTTGGCGGTGGTCTCCCTTGGAGATGATGATGGGGTGGTAGTAGGGAAAAGGTGGTAAAGTTGACAGGGCACAGGTAATGTTTGGCCCTACTCTTAGCGTGGAAATGGGCCAAGCTGGGAAAGATGCCCCACAGCACAACCCAGTTGGATCGCGTGGATTGTGGATTATTAACTGTTGTACAACGTAGTGTATATGCAAAACCTAGGACAATAGTCACTGTCCCAGGTATTATGGTTATGTACGGTGAAGGAAAATCAAGGGAATAGGTACTAGGTGTAGGAGGAGTGGAGGGAAGGAAGAGGGAGCTGGATGGAGCCAGACGGAAAAGAAGGGGGGAAGAGACGATTAAAAGAGCAACCTTACGGCCTTGTATGGGTCGATGTATGTATGCATGGTATGCGTATGTATGACGGACGTGACTACCCTGCCGGGGCTCTACGTGAAGGGGCTGTATGGCGGCGGAAAGGGTGAAGGCAGGGCGGTACTAGTACAGTCACGGCGAGAGGGAATAATTTGCGGTGGTGGAGAGGGAGGGGGGGCGGATCATCATCCATGGTCGATGCCTGACTTGGTCCAGGCAGGACCGAAGGCAGGAAGCCACCTCGAAACGCCCGTCGCGAGCAAAACGTGATGCTGCGCGGCCACGATCGCCAAAACAGAGGCCCGTTGCGCGGCAACGGCTCGGGGCTTTTACGCTTTCTCGTATCGTCCTGGACGTGTTGCCGTGTCGCGCCGTCCCGTGACCTTGGTTACTGCGCCGCAGTTAGTCATCCGCTGCAAGTGGCGGTGCATAGCAGTCATGTGTTATCCGGTCAAGCCACACATCCCAGACATTTTCGCTCCGGAGGATCGAGTCGAAGTGCCGCTATCGTCACCGGTGTCTCGACATCACTCCAATTGAGCAGGGTGTTGCGGTCAGCGGTGTCAGGGACGCTGATTTCTCCAATTGCTTGCTTTATATCTCTCGTCCTTAAGCATGTTTGAGCAGTAGCTTGCTACGTTTTCCTCTCACAACCTGTCATCCCATTCCGCGGCACAGGTTTGACAACTCCGATCACGATTGATTGTCCCTCGATCCCCCTTCCAATATCCTACTCTATACTCTCGTCAATATGCTTCAACCTCGGTTGGCCCTGACGGGTCTTCGGCTCCCTTTCAGATGCCTCTCTTCGGTCATCCCGCCCCGGGCATACTCGACTGTCGTCCGCGAACAAGAGAAGCCGGCCGCCAACGAGACTTCGAGTTCAGCATACGACACGAGTATCTCCTTCGCACCTCCACCCACCCGTGATGCTAGTGCTGTCATGCGCACATATAAACCACGTACCCCCGGTATCCGACATTTGCGCAGACCCGTCAATGACCACCTGTGGAAAGGTCGCCCGGTGCAGAAGTTGACGTTCCCCAAGCGCGGTCACGGTAAGGGTGGTCGAAACAATTCAGGTCGAGTGACTGTCCGGCATCGTGGTGGTGGTCACAAGCGCCGCATACGAACGGTCGATTTTGAGCGTGCTGCTCCAGGGCCACATGTGGTGGAGCGCATTGAACATGACCCTGGCCGGAGCGCTCACATTGCCCTTGTCCGTAGCCAGGAGACTCAGAAATTGAGCTATATCCTGGCTGCAGAGGGTATGAGAGCGGGCGATGTTGTTCATAGTTTCATGCCTGGCATCCCGGAGGATCTGTTGCAGAGCATGGGAGGAAGTGTAGACCCTGGTGTGCTTGCTGCCAGAACTGCATGGAGAGGAAACTGCATGCCTTTGCACATGATGCCTGTCGGTACCCTGGTCTTCAATGTTGGTCTACGTCCGGGTAAGGGAGGCCAGCTCTGCCGCAGTGCTGGTACTTTTGCCACGGTCCTCTCCAAGGGTGTCGACGCACAGGTGAACCCCGATGAAACCGAGATGGTCTACAAAGACAAGGATGGAAACGAAACCACAAAGCCTCTATCCCAGCGTGAAAAGCAAAGGCGGCAGCGCGTCGTTGAGCATATTACCATTCGTCTCCAGAGTGGTGAAGTTCGACTTATTCACAAGGACTGCTGTGCAACTGTTGGTGTCGCCAGTAACCCCATGTATCAGTACCGCCAGCTTGGAAAGGCTGGACGGTCACGGTGGCTGAACATTCGCCCTACGGTTCGTGGTCTTGCCATGAACGCCCAGGACCACCCCCACGGTGGTGGTCGAGGCAAGTCGAAGGGTAATGTTGATCCAAAGAGTCCTTGGGGTCTGCCGGTATGTTCCAACCACCTTCCCTCGTCCTACTCCCGGGCTTTTGACATGCTAATCTGCTTCGCTTATAGGCCAAGTCCGGATACAAGACTCGCCCTAAGTGGAAGGTCAACAAGGCAGTGGTTCTGCCCAGAGTCCGTAACCAGGGCAAGCGTCGTCGCGGATACCACTGAGCATGCCAGCGACTATGTATACATTTCTCCCTTGTCCCTTCATCCTCTTTATGGCAATATGACGTTCTACTGAAGTGTGGTGATATCACTGTACAGGGAATGAGTTGAGTAGGGTAGAGTATGATTACTCTGAAATTCGCATTTACCCAAGGTCCTTTTTGTCAGTACTTGGTTTTAGACTGCCGAACGCTTAATTGCCTGTTCATCTTGTTGTAACATATCGGTTCCCTTCACGTGTCCGTTTCTTTATACTCTGGCGTTTCTCCTGTATACTACATGGGGGTTGAATACAACCCTGTTGCCTCGAGAGAGCGGATGCGAAGTGTTTTCGTAATGAAACTGGTTCTTTGTAACGGCCTTGTTCCTGGGCGCTTCGTGTCCCCGCCTCTAATCAAGAGACCGATGTTGATGCGCTCCATATTTCCATGATACGATGCCTGCATGTGGCGTGCTTAGAGCCTCACCAGGCGGGTAAGTTCCCGGCCTAGGAGTGGCTGTGGAAGTAGCTGGAGGAGACCTGGAGGTCGGAAGCATTGGCCACACATCCCGCCTTCGATTCAATTCCCTGGTTCGCAGAGAAGGGCTCTCTTTGAGCGTGTGGGTGAAGACCGACTAACAGTAAGCCTCACTCCTTTGCTCCCCGCAACGAACGCTTCAACATGATTCATCCGTGACTAACCTGTCAGGGGGTCTTTGTACGGAGTAGCGCCCCCAGCCTAGCCGATACAAGTTCCTCAAATGCGCTCAGGTCCTCGTAACTCATCGTTCTCGTCCATTCAGACGCAAGCCCCGTTTCTCGTCGTCGTTTCGATGCTCTATGAATGCCCATGATCGGGGTCCAGCACTTCCAGCCCCCTTACGCCGCAGAACCCAAACCCACCTGCTCCGCATTTCCACCTCCGAATCACATGCACGGCCATGGCAGATACTTTCAACGCTCTTACACAGCACTTTGAACCTCAAGCCTTTTCGTCTCAGCCACAGCAAAGTACAGCACATGAAAATACAGCGCCAGTCAATACAGCACACAGCGACGCAGACAGTCATTACATTCCTCGCCCCAAGCGCATCGCATGTGTCCTCTGCCGGAAGAGGAAGTTGAGATGCGACGGCAAGAGACCTAGCTGCGGGACTTGCTCTCGGTTAGGCCATGAATGCATCTACGATGAAGTACGAAAGAAGAGTGGACCCAAGCGGGGTTATGTGAAGCAACTGGAAGCACGTCTGGGTATGTCGGCGTCTCGATGATCTCCATGCACACCATGATGTCGTGCCGAGAAGCCACTTTTGCCGTATTCGTTGCTGACATTCCTGTACCTCTGCAGCCCAGGTAGAAACCCTGCTCAAAAGTCAGGAGGCTAATGCGCACCCAAGCCTGGAGAATGGCGCAAGCTTCGCAGCAACGAACTCGTTGACTGGCGTACTCCAAGCACCTCCCGGGGATGACGTCGACCCCTCCATGTCGCTCTTAGACGGAGCAAATGCCCCTGCGCTTTCGGTCCAAGCATTTTCAGAGGCAGAAGGAACCCGCTCAAGCACATCGGGAGGTGAGTTGATATCGCTAGGGCTGGAGGAACCCCTCCCGGCACAGGAGGTCATTGATGAATTGTATGCCCTTCCCTGTATCGTGCCTTCGATCTATTTCCTCATTCTTATAGGAATGCTATCTATTTCGAGAAAGTTCATCCCGGGCTACCCATGATACATCGCCCAAAGTATCTAGCATCTTTGGCTTTCGCTCCTAGTTCACGGCCCCCGGTGTGTCTACAGTACATGATATGGTGCCTTGCCGCGTCTGTTAGCGACAAGTATTCCAGTCTACATGAAACCTTCTATCAGCAATCTCGCAAGTATGCTGAATTAGATGAGCTGAAAGGGCTCGGGGGGCGGGTGGTTTCTCTGGCACACTGTCAAGCTTGGTTGCTTATCAGCACGTACGAATTCAAAATGATGTTTTTCCCTCGGGCGTGGTTGAGCTCTGGAAAGGCTTCTCGACTGGCAATCATGATGGGCTTGAATCGATTAGATGGACAGGGTCTCGATGTCAAACAGACACTGCCACCTGCTAATGATTGGACCGAAAAAGAAGAGCGGAGGAGGGTATTCTGGGCGGCATTTTGTATTGATCGATACGCGAGCATTGGCACTGGATGGCCTTTCACGATCGACGAAAGAGATGTCAGTAGCTACCTTGGGTACATATCTCCTTTCAAAAATAGCCTTTGCTGACAGAGCTGCACAGATATCCTCAAAGCTTCCTGCGTCAGATGAATCCTTCATCGAGAATACACCCCAAGAGACACCACTTCTTCCCGATGTTCTGGAGGGCGAGGATATAACAATGCTGTCTCCATATGGAGGCGTCGTGGTCTTAGGGTGCATGTTCGGCAGGAATATAACTCATCTTCATCGGCCTGAGCCGCAAGATAATGACCATGACCTCAACGGCGTATACTGGCAGCGACACAGGTCCCTCGACAATATATTGCTCCACATATCCCTGGCCATGCCGTGCCATCTTCGTCTGTCAGTTGGAACAACCGATCCAAACGTTATATTCTGCAACATGGCTATCCACACGGCAACAATATGCCTACACCAGGCGGCTATATTCAAATCGGAGAAGAATAAAATGCCAGAACAGATTGCTACGGAAAGCAAGCGAAGGTGTATTGTAGCTGCGGATCAAATCTCTAACATAATGAAAATGATCAGCCATCTAGATTTGAGTGTCGTAAGTTTACAACGGACATTGCTAGTCGCGAGATTGTGCTAACCCGATATAGATGAATCCTTTCATGTCGTTCTGTGTCTATCTGGCCGCGCGTGTCTTCATACAATACTTGAAGTTTCGTCCCAGCGACTCAGCAGCTCGTTCATCTTTGCAATTTGCCTTCTCTGCTCTGCATAAGCTGAAAACCAAGAACCCGTTGACAGGATCATTCATACTCCAACTGAATCTCGACATTGAAGGCTCGGCCTTTGGTGACGCACTGCAATCGAAAAGTGCATGCTTCACGGGTGGCCAACAACAAGACGCGGTAAGAAAACCACACTTCTGGAAAAGCAAACAGCGGCTGACCCTTACTTATCCTTTAGACCTCCGCTGGCAAAGTCACCACAAACACCTCTTCTCAGGTAAAGAAAAACCCACATGAAGCACACGCCGACGGAGTTTCTCCAGATTCCTCGCAAGGCACATCTGGGAATACCATACCCACGCCGCCCTCACATTCAAGTCGACAAAATCCCAGAGAACTGCAACCGGATGCTGGCAGCACAACAACCGATCACGTCCAAAAGAGGAGACGCGGCTCTACTTCAGACTGCATATCAAGGGCCGAAGGTAGAAGACCAGGGGCAAATCCAAATATGGCCATATCACCAGACTCTGACGACAACCCCGACAATATACCGGATAACCCACTATCTTCACACCTGAACTCGTCTTTCAATCTACCCTACGTGGGGTCAGATTACGCCCCGACGCCGCAGCCATCCCAACAAGCTCCCCGCCATCACCCCCTCCAGCCATACTTCTACTCGTTCGGTGCATTAACCCCAGTCCAATACACAGACGTATCCTTTCCCACACAGCCAGTTCCACTTGGCTCTACGGGAACAGGTCCCGAGACCTCACCCTCAAATCATCCTGTGTGGGACACATCTAACATCGCAGCCTCTGATCTCGGTAACGACAATTTGGGGAGCGTGCCTAATGGACTCGAAGCTTTAAGCGATGCCCAGTGGGGACAGTTCCTTTCAGCGGCGGACTGGGAAACTTGGCAGTGATTGAGCTCAATGCCCTGAACTTATTTGATGGGTGTATCTGTTATTTGCCTAGCTGGTTTAGTCAGTCCCTACTCAGTAGTTACGTGAAGAATGTGTTTACGACGCAATGGATGTGTATATTGACGAATGATATACGGGATTTGGAATGATCATCCTGGGTCTTGCACCGTATGCTGTGCAATTTTCTTACAGACTCTTTTTTTTTTTTTGGAAAGGGAGCGAATGGCTGAGATCTAACTTGGTACTACTATGTTCACGGTAAATACTGATTGCATATTGGTGGCAAGAATACTTATTTTGTAACTGTTCATAGAATTCCAGCCCCACAGTACTGTTTGAACGAGTTGATATTCAAGACATATGTACAACCCATGACGCTCAAATCCTGCCGTAAATGTCATAAAATAATAACCCCCCAGCATACCAAACGCCAAGAAAGGGAAGAAAACCACTATGGTGAACTACAAGCTCCCACCTGCAGCTCCCACGATCTTCAACCCGCCCGGCCCAGACCCATCGGCAGTGGTAGAGTACGCCAGCCAGTACCGCGACGGATGCCACGCGACAGCAGGTATACCGGAGTTGGCGTTTCCGCCCGTGGGGACAGTGTACACACTTTCACCGGTTTCGGCATGGAAGATCTCCAGGCCATTTCCACCGCAGCCTACCTCGTCGCAGGCACCAACGATGAATCTGCCGTCAAAACTCCAGCTCACGCCGCGGACGGCACCACCGTTATTGCTCGAGACGGTGCGTTTGCAGATCCAGTCTGTCGTATCCCATAGAGATATAAGTGCGTCGCTGCCTCCGATGGCGAGGTAGCGGCCCGTAGGCGCCAACGCGATAGATAGACAGGCAGATGTATGGGCGTGAAGGGTGTGGAGGACGTTGAAGGAGGGGTAGGAGATGATTTTGACGGTGCCCTCGCCGGTGGTCGCGAAGAGGTGAAAGCTGGGTGTGTCGGATTTGGAAATGTGATGGGAGAAGGTTGTTGCATTGGTCTGGATAGGTTGGGGGTGCGGCTCTAGCGCTCTATAGATCGATGGTGCTAGGTTGGGCTTTTGGGGGGGTCCGGGTGCGTTAGATGTTGTTCCATCGGCGAGGATGCTCGGACTGGAGGGAGACTCGATAGAGATGGGGATGAGGGTATCGTCCTGTAGATAGAGGGCGTGTTGGTTAGATGTTTTGGGCAGAAAGCCGGAGCGCATTGGATCATGGGCTGGTATGTTGTACTGACCTTCCTGCCAACAACCATGACACTGCCATCCGCCGACCAAGACAAGGTAAATGCCTCGCCTCCCACATCTAGACGGCTGACGCAAGTCTTAGTGCGGACATCCCAAACGCGAACGGTTCCATCCGTAGAGCAACTGGCTAGCTCTGAGTCTCGAACGGGGTTGAAAACGACCTTCTCGATGCCGGCGGTATGGCCGCGCAACTCGGTTGAGTATTTCACCTGGGAGCGCTCGGGGTTCCAGATTCGAAGAGTACGGTCTGCAGAGCCCGTAGCGACAAGCTGACCGGTGGGGTTCCAGGCTATTGTGCGAATCCTAAAGTGCGCGACAGCTTGTATTAGCATTCAGTGTGTCGATCCAAATGTTGGCGCGTGTTGAGGGGGGTTTCTTCAGAAGGCCACGCACGTATGAGATCCGTTCCCACGTGCAACGGGATCATGGTAATTTTGTGTCTTTAGGCTTCCAAATGAGAAGGCAAAGCGGTCTTTGGGGAGAAGATTCCGTCGAGGGGGAGCCATTGCGCAGGTAGCGGTTGGGTGGTTAATGCTGCTGCTGGCGGATTTGCGATTGCGGCAGCAGCAGCCCGGATGGACGGACGCCCCGAGGGGCAGAAGTTGGCGGTGTAGAGGGACTGTCTCACAAGGAGAGTATGCGGGATCACCGGTTAATTTGACAGTAATAGTATCTAGTCACAAAGAACAATTGCGAGGAGGTGTTGTTTGACTGCGGGGGAGGCTTGCGAGAGCCACTGCGCGCGGTGATCGATCAATCGATGCCCGCACTCGCAGAGGCCGGCCGGTGCCCGGTGATTGGCTGGAGCTCGCCATTGTAAATTTTGGTATCGAGATGACATAATGCAGCGACTCGCCAGTTGCTGAGGGCTGGAGCTGGCATTCTATTCAGGAACATCGTCTCCCTGATTGTTTCTTTTGTAGACAATCTTGTCTACTAGGACACATTCTAGGTCAAATGTACGGGTGTTCTCCGTCTTGGATATATTGAGGCACCCAGACTACCGACGGGAATCCAGCAGCTATCGTATAGGGCTGAAAAACTCTCCGGGCGTAACCACCACCGACTTCATTTGTCTGCGTCAAACATTGAGCCGAACAGCCTGACGAGATAATTCACCCTCCTGCTGCCCCCCCCCCCCCCCCCCCCCCCCAAAGCTATGCTTGACTTCGAGGATGACACGTCTCGGCGTGAGAAGTGCTACACGACTATAGCGCAACTTCCTGCCTTTATCAATCCCGAGCATCCGCCCACCAAGCGGTCACCCTTCTCGACCATTCTCAGTCGCCCTTTCGTCCACACGGTAAGATATACCCCAGTCTCTTCGATTGAGTAGCTTTGAATATTTCATCCTTTTTTTTCTTGTGGATCTTGAAGGAGATCAGAGCTAATCAGTTCACAGGTTGGAATCATTTTACCGAAAGAGGTGTACTCGAACGTCCAAAATTCTCTAGAGAGCAAAATACAAAAGCTACGATATGCTAGAGTGTTCATGTCACTTTCATCTCTACTTGAGACCGAATTTTTCAGCACATATATCAAAACTGGTATTGAATTCTTGTCTCCTACGCTCTATTCTTGATCTCTTTTTCTCTTGGCTCCATCTAAAGCATGAAACAACTGAGGTTAACGAATTTCATAGGAGATGTTCTCATGATTTCGGAAGGCCGTTCAGGCTCAGACAGTGTCTTTACTCTCCACGATGGTCTGTTTATCTCGGCACGATGGTGTACAGGAAACCATCTGGCTGACGGATTTACAGGTATTTTGAAGCTAGAGCTTAGCAAAGAACTCTTCGAGAGAACTGGACTCACGGGTAAACCGATCCGCAGCGGGGCAAGAAAGCATGCAAAGGAAAGATACGGTACGTGCTTCTAGTTGAGACCCAAAATTATCTAAATCAACCCATCCATGCTAATGAACGAACCTCGATAGCCGTGGAGATCAACCTGCGACTTCCCTCCATGATGCATGGAAAGAAAGGCTTCGAGAGAATAGTATGGGCCTTCAAAAACGTCCTTACCCAGTCCGTTACGTGGCTCTTCTTTGACCTCGCTTCGGAATCAAACGGCATTGCCGAAGGTAGGCACCTGATACTATTCCAAACGATTCGAGGAGAACAACTCGTCTTTCCGGCAACTAATACAAAGATAGATGATCTCTCACTCAAGGGAAACCACCCCCAAATCCTAAACTGTGAAGTCTCTTCCACAGAACTTGGCAGCACCCTCGTCCCACCCCTCCACAAGATATATATCCCAGGAGAAGCCCGTGAGGAGGAATTGCAAGACCAATGTTATGAGCTTTCCGAATGGCTTGCGATGGTCTCACTCGGATCGCCTCGAGTCGCTCCCAATGACGAGGTAGATCCGTTCCTTTGTCGCTACAGCGTACCAGACGCGGACGAGGCGCAGGCCTCCGAGCTTGTCAGTCTCAAGTGGCGTGGGCTTATTCCGCCCCGGTGGATTCTCGAGTTATTTGTGACGGTGTTGTATGTTATTATTATTGCCTTTCCGTTGCAACGTCCAGACATGGCTAATCTACTCTTTAGGAGAGAAACCTCGAAGGATTCCAATGCCTCTACCTGGTTTTCTCTTTCTTCAAGCGCACTGGGAAGAGAGGCTGTGGAGGCAAAAGATGGGTATACAGTTATGGTGCTTCCGACAATGGGCATGGAGAAAGGGCAGAAGGTGAAAGGACATGATGACAGCTCTTCTCAACAGGGTGGTCCACATTTTGTCTGTTGGGAGTTTGTCGGCGCTTCAGTTGTATAGATAGTGTTGGGATAGATCTTTTATAACCTGCTCTTCAAAATACCCAAATTCTAAAGTTGCGTTTGTTGATTAAATGAAACATCCTCTTGCATCGTCCACATGAATACGGATCCGAAAAAGGGATGCTGGTATCATTCATTATTGACAGAAGCGACTTCAACTACGCATGTACCAAGCACCATAATATCTCATGAAGCAACAAGCATGGCATATCAAAAACCGTATTTAATAGATAGGTATCATATGTATTAAACCATTCAACCTGTCCCGGATGTCCAGTGGTATCCAAAAAATCGCCTCCAAGCCTTGACCTTAAGCCTCACCCCCAAACCATCATGCGCCCAAAATAAACAGCGGGACAAATAGCCAAGGTAACTGATAATCAAAATAGAGATAACAGTTATCCGACAAGATCATTAACCATATCCTGCAGTACTGGTCGATTTCCAAGAACCTTATTACCACTAAGCAACTTCGAGCCCTTTTTGGCCGGCTGCCTAAAGCCCTTCGGTGATACTCGGGCCTGAATGGGGCTGAGGGGGTTGCGGGAGGTCTTGTTGAATGACAGATGGTTTTTCTTCGGACTAGGCGTAGACCCGCCTCGGTGAGATTGGGTCAAAAGGAAGTCAGATTCGAAGATGTGGTCCTCCAACGCATCCCTGGGCAGGTCGTAGATCCACCCACGTTCTTGGACCAGCTTCACGTACTTCCCTAAGAGCTCGTTGCCATCACGAAGAGTGCTCTTGCTCCCGATAACGAGAAGCTTGGTCCGTGCTCGGGTGAAAGCAACATTGACACGTCTCCAATCACGGAGTAGGTCACCGACATTGTTATCCGCATTGCTCCGCACGCAACTGAGAATAACAACTTCCTTGTCGCGTCCTTGAAATTTATCCGCGGTGTGCATTTCAAGGTCGGGTAAGTATCGGTTGAGGTTCTGCTTTAGAAGTGAGAGCTGACTCCGGTAAAGCGTGATAACTCCTATACTACGCGCTGGAATACCACATGAGATGAAAGCTTCCACAAGCCGGCTGCAAAGTGTTGCTTCGGTGGGATTTACAATTCGCGAACCGTTTGCCACGTCCCGTGCGGGTTTGGACAGCGTATCGGTATTAACAAGGCGAGTTTTGGCAGACGGTTCTATGAGGTCTCTGAGCCAACAGCGGCCCTGACTTGTGCCCAAGCAGAGTTGTCGCTGACTTGGTGACAGAGGCAATGTGTCGGCATGATGTTGCTTTAAACCCCCGATATGAGGAACGACAAGAGAACGTGTTGCTACCTCCGATGTTCCGCATTTCAGACGACCAGAGTAGATGAGAGTATTAGAAAGAAGCATGATATCCTCAGACATTCGATACTGGTGTTCGAGGTTGACAACAGATTCAGGGTGTGAGTCGGAGAGTAACTTAAACAGGCTAACATCCAAGCCACCTTCTTGGGCCTCTTTGTTTTGCACCAGGGGCGGCAGCTGGTAGTGGTCCCCGACGAGGATGAATGTCCTCGCCATTCGGATGGGACCTAAGCACACAGGAAGCGTGATCTGGGAGGCCTCATCGACAATACAATAGTCGAACACGCGTTGAGAAAATATGCCATGGCTAACTCCGAGACACGTTGTTGCCACTATTTGCGAATCTTCGTAGGATGCTTTGAGCTCTTCCATGGTATGTTTAGGGATTGCTGCTAGATCAGCAAACTCTTGAACGTCCGGATGCACTTTTGCGGGAGCTCCAATCCGCAAGATGCGAAAATTATCGTCCTTAATTTTCAAGAGGATATTATCAACCGCTGTATGAGTGTACGAGGTCAAGAGGACGCTCTTTCCTTGCGCCACCAAAGCACGAATGATATGAGAAATAGTCGTCGTCTTTCCAGTGCCCGGCATTCCAAGAACTAAGGCATAGTCACTGGCGCTCATGACCTTATCAATTGCTCGTCTTTGGTCGACGTTCAAGGCTGCTTTTTCAAGGCCAGACAGATAAGATCCAGACATCGTGGTTTTGAACGTGGGTGCTTCTTTTTCAATAACCAATCTTCTCAACTGTTTGGCCTGGAAAAGGTCCCGTTCCATCATAGAAACAAGATTGGTGCGGACAATCGCCATGCCGTTACTAAATTCGTCTTTGTCCAGACGATAAACTGGCTCTTCTACTTCAGCCGGTAAAGAAGAGGCACCATCGGGAATTTCCATGATCCCTTTGAACGATTGGTTTGTTTTGGCATTGAAGCCTTCAGTCCGAGTTCTGGCATTGTGTAGTCGCCTGTCGACGGCGACAGTAATGTGTTTCCGGCTAACTTGCACGACATATCCGTTCGCAAGCGCAAAGTGACCCTTTTCGTCAGAAACCACAATCGGCTCCCCAAGTGTAAGCTGAGATTCAGTAAATGAGAATGAAGGCTGCGCATCCTTCTTGACGAAGGTGTAGCGAAAGCGATTAATCTTAGGCCCCTCACTGTCCTCGTAAGATGACCCAGAGTCTATCACAACATTGCCGAAACATCGGCCCAGAGCTTCACGCTCGCTGCTAAGCAGAGTCCATAGTTCACGCTTGAATCTGATCATGCTGCGTTCCTCCTTGGTCAGTAAATCATCCCATTTCTTGAAGAAATCGCTGTCTTTGGGTGTCAAATGATCCATGGCTTTGATGAAGTCGTCGCCGAGACCACTTGTTTCACCGTCTCCATCATCCGCAAGCTTGTGATAAATGAAACAGGGCGTTTTTGAGTAGCACTTGTTGCAAAACGAGGACTTTTTGGCCATCGGTGGAAGTTGTTTTCTCTCGCGCATATAACCAACTATGCGGTTTCGTTGTTGAATCATCTGAAGAAGTTCAAATCTGACCCCACGAATTCGGAAGATTTTTGTTAATTCCAGATAGTATAGCAGCCCAAATGTGCACTCCACATCTGCAGTACAAAAGAGTAGACTATTAGTGATATTCGAATTGGATGGCTAGATAGGGATGGCTCCTACCATAGCGATCGGAAAGCAACAAAGTGTAGAGTGCTGTCTGAGCTCTGTGCGCATGGTTTGTATCTCTACTGCCCGTTTTCAGTTCAAGGGGGATGACCAGGTTCTTGTCGCTTTCTCCATCGTGACAGGTAACTTGCACAGTTGCATCAACGTTGCCTTTCAGTCCATACATTGGGGACCAAATGTGCTCTTCGACCTCGAGGAGTTTATTGATGCTTAGGCTAAGCTTGGAGTTGCCACGATCTTCAACAAGAGACTCGGCCTGAGTTGAGAACCAATTAGTATGGATATTTTGCAAGACTGCCAAGTTTAACTCACGGTTGGCTTTGCCCTGAGAAACCGCTCTGCCCAATCCTGCACACCTGGTATTCTGCTCATGACATACTCGACTGCCTCGGAGATACTCATGCGGATCAAGTATAGGTCTTCCATGCGTTTGGCAGTTACAGCCTCCACCAAGAACTTAAGCGACACGTTATCCCACTTATTGATCTTGATTGCTTCCTGGAAGACCTCATGGAAAATATTTCCAAATACTTGCGCCTTCCCTATATCGGATGTGTATTTTATCCGATCTTGAAGGACTGCGCGGCGCTGGCAACTGATAGAGTCGGCAACAACAGTCGCAGACACCAGGTGATCAGGGTGGAGTATCACCATATTGTTGGAGTCATCCACGATGCAATGGCCTTTTGAGTCGAATTCGCCGATCAAGTGAATATACGATTCCTTGATACATGGGCTATCGAACCATGAATCTCGAAGGATGACCACTTTCCTTTCTTTGGTCCTCTCATCGTGTACTGAAAGTACCTTTGAACAGCGTTAGTGAGTAAATAAGTAATGTGAGGCAGGCTATGCGAAGACATACCAGTTCTGGTTGGACGCGTCCTCTAGGGGTTGTATACGCGTACTCAGCAATATCAAGAACCAAGTAACGTTTGATAGCTTGTCGATTTCGTAGGTTCTATATATAGAGACTTAGCAAATATTTGGCAAGTGTGCTCACTAAGGATGACAAACGTCATCTGATCCATCGACTCCTGAGTGCACCATGGATTGTTCGATAGCCTCTATGTCCAGGCCATCATCGTCAAACTCGTCACCAGATAGTCCTGGACTTCGTCTCGTCTCATTGTATGCGCCATGTCTCGCCGTGGAAAGGCTTCCAAATCCACTTCCGGATACAAGTTGCTCGCCAGTCGACTGCTCCTTGGGAATGGTCCTTGCCGTTTTCATGGTCGGAGTGGCCTGGCAATCAACAAGAAGGTCATCGATGTTATCCGAAATTCCATCAAAATCATCGTCAAACTCGTCAGCGTCGAACTCGTCAGCGTCAAAGCCATGTTCATTACTATTTGGTAAGTTCGCATTCGGTTTCGATTTCATCGAACTAGGATTAGAATCTTTCACCTGACTTATCGGAAGGTAAACTTCTTTCGAAGCCACGTTGTCCACGCATTCTTCGCTCGGGTCTGCCTTATGAGTATTAGAGGAGCCATCGTCCACGAACGGATCTATAGATGCCTCGGCAAGATCGATAAAATCTTGGTCAAAATCATCGTCTCCGTAATCAGACGACGATTCTTCCAGCTGTTTTACGTCATGAGAAACAGCCTGTATAACTCTGGGTTCCTTGGTCTGACTAGACTGTTCCAACGGCCGACTTTGGACTCCATCATTCACCGGAGACGCTGGTCGATCATGGCGAACATGGTGGCGCGTAGGCACAGGTGACGAGTCAGATACCCCTGGGTCTGGTCCTGGCGTCGGTTGTAAAGTCTTCTCGATCCGTTTCACGAGAGAGCTGATGTTTGGGGATTTGTAGCTCCCCGAGTCGACAACGCTACTCCTTGTTCTGGTGAATATGCTGCGTCCCGTGCTGGAATCTTCCTTATCAATCCTCCTTCGCTTTGCCTTCGAGCTAGGCCATTCAGCTATGCAGCTATTCGACCTTCTTAGCCCAGAAGAGTCCCGTCCCGTGCGCACAGAAACTGGAGTCTGTGGTGATGATGACAGCAGATTCGCAAGGCGTGGTTGAGCTAGTTCTCCTTTGCCATTCGCCAGGGTTTTACCCGCGTAGTTATTCCATAGATCGCTAGCAAGATCGGTTTGTGGGGTTTTCATCAGTGTCTGATAGTTCTGTTGATCCAAAGATCCTTTCCTCCTGACTTTTGATGGCCCGGCCAGGGGAGAGCTAGTGGGAGACGAGCTGTGACGACGCTTTTTGTTATGCGTTGCAGGAGTCCGGGACGTTCCATCAGCGTTGGAGCTTGCAGGCACATGATGCCAGACAACATGATCTTCTGGGGTATAGTTTTGCGTTGGAGCTCGACTAAAGATGTCTTCTGCATTACCGATAAGGTCCGACAGAGGAATCCTGTTTCCGGGGGTATGGGGGCATTCTCTCCATAGCTTAGGTTCTGTAGTCTCAGTTGTAATGCACTGGTTGTGTAATTCCAACTTTCCTTTTTCCACCACACCATTCAACCATGACGATTGATTTTCCTTGTCCGCATGGCCAGTGCTGACCCCAGTCTTCTGAGGGGACTTGTCCGGACTTAATGCCTCTTTGTTGTACCGAAAAGCGTTCAGTTTCGATCGGGATTGTGAAGAAACATTAGAAGGGCCAGGGCCTTTATTCATCGTGCTTGTAGTTGGCGTTCCTCGAGGCTTGGGGGGTAAAAGGGCATTTCGAGATAAAAGGCCTAGATGAGTCTGTCAGCAACAGCAAACAAGATTGGCCTTTCACGGTTCAAGGGACTGCTACAGTAAGTACCAGTACTTAATGGGAAAGTATCAGACTTCCCAGTGAGACTAGTCACGAATGATAGTCAGAAAAGACAAGTACAGATGAAACCATACCTAGGGGCTGAACGCATGCAACGATGTTTCCGATGCACGATGCAATAGGTCGATCTAATTGGTCTTAAACACGCGACGCGTCGGGAGTCGCTCCTGCCTCAGGTGCAAAACCATCTAATGCCTTGGATACCAGGCAGAAAGGCGGCATGGATATTTTGCCTGATCGGGACTAGCGGCAGAATCCCAGCAGTCATCGGCCTTTTGCGGCTTCAGAACATCATCCGCTTGACCGTCACATCACCCCTCCACCTGCCACCCCTGCCGTTCCAACGAAAGCAGTGGTATTGAAAATCACTCAATTGGCCTGACCACCATAGTCGCTGGTCGAACGGTTCTTTTTCTCTCTCACCCGTTGTTGCCTTACCGTATCCGAAAGGGATTCTCACCCGCCACCGTCGGTCCCTTACCATCCAGCCTGAAAACTAGGGACTCCTCGATTGCATCAGACCCTCCACATATTCACCATGTCTGCTCGTCCATTGTCGCATTGCCTCCGCGCTCGCTGCCTTCCCCCCCGGGCCCAGAACATCCAGGCTTTCTCGACCCGGAGCAACCTCCGCGGTGATCACTATGACCCTCCCACCGGGTATCTCTTTGGCCTCAAGCCGGGCCAGAAGTACGTGAAGGAAGGCTGGGAGAACCTGTGGTACTACGGATTCATCGGCAGTCTTCTTGTCGGTGGTGTCGCATACGTTTTTAAGCCCGATACTTCGTATGTTCAACCCTG
This sequence comes from Aspergillus heteromorphus CBS 117.55, assembly GCF_003184545.1. Lineage (NCBI taxonomy): Eukaryota > Fungi > Ascomycota > Eurotiomycetes > Eurotiales > Aspergillaceae > Aspergillus > Aspergillus heteromorphus. The sequence goes on from NW_020290419.1 coordinate 377,790, forward strand.
TCTCTTATGTGGCCGTTGAGTTGGCAGTCTTTTTTCATCGTGCCATTATGATGATTTCGTCGCTTCAAAAGCTTTGAACTCCGTAGACTGACATGATTGCAGGATACAAACATGGGCTCTGGAGGAGGCTCGCCGGCGGTTGGAGGCTGAGGGCATTCTAGAAGACCCTGATAAGGCCCAGCGCAAGTAAGGCGTTTTGGTCTGGAGGTTTCTTGTACTCTGTACATAGAGTGGTCGGGCGTGGAAGTCAGATTTTGTTGAGTGATTGCACAGGTGCCAGTAGGCATCTGATGTCCGATCCTAGACAGGGCTTCTATTTCATTTCATTGTTCGCTTCCTTTTCCCTGCGTGTGTATCTGTCATGCTATATCCCGGTTTCTTCCATTGACTTGTTGAACGATTATCAAAAGGGAGGGAAGTAAAGCCTCTTGCCTTAGATGGATATATATGGCGATTATCTCAGTCACCAATAGTATCGGCACTGGGTATATGATACCCACCGTCAATTAAACAGAAACCCTTGTCCTCCCTACTGGGGCATTATTTACACGACTTGTTGAACTGCACTGGATCAACTCTGACAGTTATACTTCGGGGTATATATCCGTTCTCCTGAGTAGCGGCATTTCCTTTCTAACCTTGGCAAGGAGATCCAAATCGATGTCTGCGACAGCAATCTGTGGTTCCTGGTATTCATCTTCAAGACTGGCCACAATCTCCCCCCAAGGGTTGACAATCAAGGAGTGGCCGTAACTTCTTCTTTTCTCATTGTGAGGACCAGACTGCGCTGCAGCTATCACATAGGACTGCGTCTCGATGGCTCTAGCTCGTAGCAGAGTTTCCCAATGCGCCTTTCCGGTAGGAACTGTGAACGCTGATGGATATGTGACGATCTGGGCATTCTGTCGTCTTAGCGCCAGACTGATCTCGGGAAACCGTAACTGTTTAGGGATACATGTCAGTCATTGTGCATAGACAGGTATAGAGTCCGCTTTTAACCTACATCGAAGCAAATCGATAAACCGACACGCCCTATGGGAGTCTCAAATGGGGGTAGTATCTCAGTGCCTTTCTCGACGCTCCTTCGTATATGAGTTAGCTGCGGAACAAATCATATTTCAAGCTCGAAAGTACCAACTCACGCGCTTTCCTTCAGTACCGGGCCCCCTTTAATATCCACGTCAAATAGATGGACTTTCTGGTAGCGTTGTGTAATATCACCCTTCTCGTTGATCCAGACAAGGGTGTTCTTGATTTTTCCGTTAGATGCTGGCTCATGAATGCCCACATTGATATGGATATTGGCCATTTGAGCCTCTTTTTGAAGGCCCAATACGAACTCGCTGTCTTGAACGGATCGTGCCAGTGAAACGGTCTCCGCGGGCGAGGAAGCGATATAGTCCGATGCCTCGGGAAGAAACAATGCCTACTGAAACATTAGTTGGATACCGATTGTAATCGAAGTAATTATGAGGAAAGAAAAATCTAAGCCCAGAAGCACACCTTAGCACCAGCTGCAGCTGCTTTGCGAACCAGTGTTTGACACTGGGCCAAATTCGTTGCGATATTCGCAGTCGAGCATATCTGCCCCACGGCCTATGGGACAGGCAGTACATATTAGTGAGTGTTCTGTACGTATGGAAAAGCTAGGGAAGGGATTCCAATCTCTTACTGCGAGAACCATGTCTACCGTTTGTTATTATTTAGTAATCTGGGTGTAATCCAAGGCAAAGGTGTTTACTGAAGACAACCCGCTGTTGATGATGGAATATGGCCTGCTTATCACGAGGGAACCCAATCCGTCGGCTATCGGTAGACTTTCCTGATCCGGATCAACGTCTTGATTCCGCTCTCCAGCACGCGGGTCCCGATCAGAACCAAACGTCACGGTGTGCACCAACGCCCTGGAAGCCCCTCCTCCCATCGCAAGAAAATTCAACTGACCCGCCAAAAGCGCGGTCGCTTTTCGACAAGATGAAAAGCCTACGGAGAGATCTCTCTTCGAACCCGCAGGCTGCAAATGTCACCAGCAAAATCTTCGTCCGGTCCACGAAAAGTGGAAAAGTGCAAAAGATTGTCCGCGAGCTCTACTTGAGACAAGACATTCCTTGCTCGTCGAAGCTCTGCTCGCTATGCCCCACGACTGCACCAGCGGATGCGAATGGAAACAGTAATGTGGACTGCATACAGGTTGATGTCAGTGGCTAATGCGACTTAGTTTCGCCTTTTGTACTTTCGGAACATCCTGCGGGCACCAGCGCTTTCCCTCGCGGCCACTACCTCGTCCCCGATACAAATGCGCTGTTGAATGGAATGGACCTTTTCGAACACACCGGAGCGTTCTACGATGTCATTATCCTTCAAACCGTCCTCGAGGAACTCAAGAACCAGTCCCTACCCCTCTACAACCGTTTGCTTTCGCTGATCAAGACCGACGATAAACGATTTTACCTTTTCTTCAACGAGTTCCGACTAGAAACCCATGTCAGGAGAGGTCCGGATGAGTCAATCAACGACAGAAACGACCGAGCTGTGCGCACGGTGGCAAAGTGGTATACGGAACATCTCAAAACGACGGCGAAGGGAAAGAAAGAGAAAAACATCCCCACTATTGTCGTCATCACGGATGACAAAGAAAATCTGCGCAAAGCAAAGGAGGAAGATGTTAGCGCATTATCGTTGTCTGACTATGTTAAAGGTCTGGAGGACTCTGATAGATTGCTTGATATGATCAACGAGTCGAGGGAAGCGCGGGAAGCAAAGGGCGCACGTGGCGAGCTTTTCTACCCCGAGTACTACTCAAAGTCGAAACTTATGACAAGCATAAGAGCTGGAACCCTGCATCAGGGTGTCTTCAATGTTTCGCCGTACAACTATCTGGAGGGCTCGGTCAACGTCCCAGCATTCGACAAGCCCCTCCTCATCCTGGGGCGCGATAACAGCAACCGGGCTATCTCCGGGGACGTTGTGGTGATTGAAGTTCTACCCAAGGACCAGTGGAAAACGCCGTCTACTAAACTCGTCGATGAGGAGGCAGTAACGAAAAACGACAACCCCGACGGCGAGGATTCCGAGGCAGTGGTGACGGAAAGGGAACGGAAGGCTTTGCAAGAAGAGGTCAAGAAGGCGCACGGCACAAGCTCCGAGGGAAGACCGCAACCGACAGCTAAGGTGGTTGGAGTGATGGAACGCAGGTGGCGCCAATATGTCGGAACTGTTGATTCGGGGTCAACAGGTGCCCAAGCCAGCTCTGGCCGCCGACAGCAAACTGTCTTCGTCTTGCCTATGGACAAGAAAGTGCCAAAGATCAGGGTCCGCACCAGACAGGCTGCTGATCTGTTGGGTCAACGCATCCTGGTCACAATCGATGCCTGGGATCGTGATTCGCGCTATCCTACTGGTCACTTCATCCGGTCTCTGGGAGAGCTGGAAACCAAGGGTGCTGAGACAGAAGCCTTGCTCCTCGAGTACGATGTGCAGTACAAGCCCTTCCCGAAGGCTGTTCTGGACTGTCTTCCTGCGGAAGGACATGATTGGAGAGTGCCTATTAGCAAGGAAGATATAGGCTGGAAGGGCCGGAGAGATCTCAGAGATCTTCTGATCTGCAGTATCGATCCTCCAGGCTGTCAAGATATTGATGATGCTCTTCACGCACGGCCATTGCCGAACGGAAACTTCGAAGTTGGCGTCCATATCGCAGATGTGTCACACTTCGTCAAACCGAACAATGCAATGGACCTCGAGGCTAGTGTCCGTGGAACAACAGTCTACCTGGTCGACAAACGTATTGACATGCTGCCACACCTTCTCGGTACCGATCTTTGTTCCCTGAAGCCCTATGTAGAACGGTACGCCTTCTCCGTCCTGTGGGAAATGACACCCAACGCAGAGGTCGTATCCGCAGACTTCACCAAATCCGTCATTCGCTCCCGCGAAGCCTTCAGCTACGAGAAGGCCCAGAAGCGCATCGACGACCCTTCCGCGCAGGACGAACTCACCGAAAGCATGCGCACCCTGCTCCGATTCTCCAAGATCCTCCGCCAGAAGCGTATGGACGCCGGAGCATTGAATCTCGCCTCGCCCGAAGTCCGGATCGAAGCAGACAACGACGAAGTGGGCGACCCTCTCGCAGACGTGAAAACAAAGTCTATGCTGGAGACAAACAGTCTTGTCGAGGAGTTCATGCTTCACGCCAACATCACTGTTGCCTCGAAGATCTACAGCACATTCTCCCAAACCGCCATGCTCCGTCGCCACGCCACCCCTCCTCCGCAGAACTTCGAGGAGCTTATCGGCCAACTCTCCAAGAAGCGCGATCTGAGACTCGACGTGTCCAGTTCTCGTGCCCTTGCCGACTCGCTTGACCGCTGCGTCGACGAGAAGAACCCCTTCTTCAACACCCTCGTCCGCATCCTCGCCACCCGCTGCATGACTTCCGCCGAGTACTTCTGCGCCGGAGCCCACGCGGAGTCCGAATTCCGTCACTACGGTCTCGCCTCGCCCATCTACACACACTTCACGTCCCCGATCCGTCGGTACGCCGATCTTCTGGTTCATCGCCAACTCGCCTCCGCGATCAACTACGAAGGCGAAGACGGCCGCGCCGTCGTCGAGGGCGTCATGACCCGAAACCGGCTGGAGGACATTTGCCGAAACATCAACTACCGACACCGCAACGCGCAATTTGCCGGCCGAGCCAGCATCGAATACTACGTCGGACAGGCGCTCAAGGCGCGCGGCGAGAAGATGGCGTCCAATAAGGTGGATGGTGGCATCGAGGAGGAGGGCTACGTCATGCGTGTCTTCGAGAACGGCGTGGTTGTCTTCGTTCCGCGATTCGGAATTGAGGGTGTCGTCCGTCTGGAAGATTTCGTGCTTTCCGATGACGCCGGTCTCCGGACCGTTGCGGAACGGCGCGAGCTGGTGATGCGGCGACAGAGCGACTTTGACAATGAAGAGTACACTCTCCACGTGTCCAACAAGGGACAGTCCGAAACGGACCGCGGTGTGAAGGTCGAACTTTTCCAGAAGGTCAATGTGAACGTCAGCTCCGTGAAGGAAGAAGGTGGTCGGGGCGCAGGAAAGAGAAGAGTCAGAATACTGATTCTGGGCAGCAGTGCCTAGATTAAAAGTTATAAGTAATGAATATTGGAACTGCATTCTGATTGAATGCCAGCGGCCTCTAGTGGGACCACGTGCGTGTGTGTATGTATGTATGGAAGTATGTAGGTATGAAGGTAAGTATGTATGTATGTATATGCGCTATACTTGATCAACATCAGCGCGAATTTTTGTCTAGGATGCCGATCTAGCCAATTTGAAAATGTCGAACATCTAAACCTTCTTCGAAGCCACCATGCTACGCAGTAGATGGGTCGGAGACCACAGCTCAAATTTCTTCGCCTCCCGGGTTCCTGGGGGGGTTGTTCCATTCGGGGCATGATATTTCTCACCCAGCTGTTCAGGACTCTCATCTTCCTTGTTATTAGGGGGCATCACAGCAGATAGCTCCTGTCTTCTCGCAAGATCACCTATCTTCCATCCTCTCACGAGCCACAGACACACCGCCCCGCCGATGTACATAAACCCTGTGAAGATCTGGACCTTCAAATAGACCAAATTCTTAGAGCCGTTGTCCCTCAAGACAAGAGCAATGGCCTCGGACACCGTCGTGGGCGGAACCAGAACAAGCCAGGTAACGCTAAGACCACTGGGGAGGTCTCGCAGACCGATGATCTCCGCCAGCACGGGGGTTACCGTGGCCCAGTACGTACCAGCCACGGTGCCCACGAGGATAGCGAAAAACAAAACCACACCCAGGCTGCGAGCGAACGTCCATATGACCAAGCAGAATAATCCACAAAGAAAAGTCAAGAATGTGGCGATGTTGATCCGCCCCAGCTTATCACTAAACATACCCACGATAGGACGTCCTAGACCCTGACCAAGGTTGAGCAAGGCACTGACAATACTACCCTGGTGGGAGGTAAGACCGACGGACAGCGAGAAATTGGCAACGCTGAATAGGAGGGCCACGTAGCCGAGCATGCTGAAGACGCCCCAGCCGAGGAAGAGGAGGAACTCGGGACGTTTGAATAGAGGAAAGGCAAAGGCGTGGTATTTGCTTCCGATATCATGGTTCCGGTCTCTCATTAGGTTGGCACACACCAAATTTACGACGAAAGAGATGATACCCAGGATTCGGAAGGCCCAGCTCAGGCCGAGTCTCGGGATCATGGCCCCGACGGCAAGGGAGTAGATAAGTCCCCCAATGCCGGATCCGGCTGCATTGATGCCCATTGCGAGGCTGCGACATCGATGGAACCATTGAGGAGTTATACCCACGCTTCCAACAAAGAGAAAGCCCATTCCCCATCCAAAGCAGACTCCCTGGCTGAGGAAGATGTGCCATCGTTGCGTGGCGAAAGAAGAGCCGATTAAGGACAGTGTCTCGAAGAAGACTCCGAGGTTGAGGACCGTACGGGTACCGCAGAGGTGGATGAGGTGCGTTGCTAAAGGGGCTACCAGGAGGGCGCAGGAGATGCTCAAGCCGCCGGTGAAGGCGTAAGATAGCGCGGAAGTGTTGGGGAACACGTTGCTTGAGAGGTAGTAAGACAGGAAGACACCATAGCTCTATTCCTCGGAAGGGAGTGTGTGGTTAGCCTGACCTCTGGGGGACTGAAGCGCGAAGAAAGAGTTCAGAAAAACTTGCACTGTTGATTCCCCACGTATGCGCATTGATCCAGAAGACGCACGCAACGCAAACCCAGCCATAACCACCATCCGGGAGGACGTCGTGCCCGTGCTTGATTTCTGTATCCTTGGGAGCCGGCTCCTGTTGGTCGTCTATCTGATACAACGGATCTAGATCGGGGGTCTCGTCAAATTCTCGCGAGTGAATGATGTCTATTGGGGTGTTATCAGCCATTTCCGGCCGCTATGTTGATACCGCGCAATGCTCCAGACCACCGCCGTTGATTTCCGGCCGCAGCATCGACGACAGACTCGAGCATTCACATGAAACGGTCAAGGGCAGCCAAGATAGTCGAGGATGCATATATGCCCAAGCCAGCATCCACGATTTAAGGAAGCAACCCGGGAAAGGGGAAGTTAAAAGGACGCCGATGTGTCATAGATACCGCGAAAGCAAGCAAGATCGCCGCCATGCTAAACCAGTCAACGAGGCCGAGGCCACATTCAGGGCGGCGATTAGTCCGACCATCTCCTCGACCTTCCTGGGTGCTTGATTGGACTGACATTCACACGCACAAGGGGAGATAGTAGCGCCCCCATGGCCCCGTCTAGCGTAACCGTTGAGCCGATTGAACCCGGCGCGAAGTCCGGGGGAACACGAGGCGTTCTCCATCCATGGACGCGTGAAGTGAATCCACTGAAAAGTCTCTGGTTTAGGCTTCGAGGATCCGGTCAAACTCCAAAGTACGCTGTTCGCTAAGAGAAACTACAGTACTAAGTACTAATTACCCGAAGAGAAGCGATGGTTACACCAGACGCTTTGGGGCTTGATGCAGTGACATTGTACTTTCCCGGACTGGGACTCCCGCTTAGCAGGGAGTGCCAGGGACGGTGTCCTTGGGGGCACGTGGTGCCTTTGACTAACAGGGGGACGCCTTTGCCATTGAAATGTTGGCCAGAAACCCGGATCCATCAAACTTTCCTCTAGAAGGTCCAAAAACTCGGGTTTTCCCAGTCACGAGCAGATCGGTTATGATCTTGTTATGCAAATGACCGGCAACTGCTATCTATCACATGAAAGTCTTACCCTTACCAGTCATCATATAATTTTGCAGCTGTGCTTCATTCCAGACCTTACATCGGTCTTGATTCACTGGGTATCGACTACTAAGAAGCGTCGGATTAGAGACATGATTGAAAGTGAAAGGATCTCCCGTTAACTATATTCCGCTATCAATAATCGTTCCATTAAGCATAGGGACTGACAGCCTCCAAAAGTTTGAGATGAACCTGAGGGTCACCACTTCTTTTTAACAGCTCGTCAAAAAAGTCAGGGCCCATGCGTTTCTGGAAAAGAAGTATGCTAGTCCACACAAGATCTGCATAGCTGATAACTTCACCCATAAAAAAGGGTCCCTGGTTCTCCTTCAGCAACGCTGTGGCTTCCCGAATCTTCGGCTCAGCTTTATCCCAAGCCTTGTCTCCCCCTTGTTCCTTTTCCAACTGGTCTAAGCTCATCCCGAACATTTCCTCGCGAGTGGTGTACCAATAGTCGAGACTTCTCTCGTTGAGGAGGCGTTTCGGAACCTGGGGAATAAAGAGGGGGCGGATAGAATCCATAAGGCGGAGCCAGACGCTCTCAACCTTAGGCAGGTATTCAGAGTTCAAGTGAAGAGGAGGCTCGGGATATCGCTCCTCGATGGAGTTCGCGATTTGACGCGAATCCATCATGTATGTGCCATCAGGGAGATGGATGGCGGGGATGGAGTATGGAAATCCAGCAGAGTTGGGCAAAACGCTGCAGGCTGATTAGCCATATATAAAAATCATGAACAGAAGTAGATTACTGCTTCTCTAGCACTGGCTTGACGTCTGGATATTCAACCTGATATCATTGATAAGCAAGAACCGAACGGTCACAAGTAGGTGGACGAGAGATGGCCCATGATGGGCTCAACCACATACCCATTGAGTGCGATAATCAATGCCCTTGAAATTTAGGAGAAGCCGGGCTAAGATGGTGTTACTTGAGACGCAATTTACGATCAAAGGCGAATGACGCTGGTAAGGGTTTCAATGCTTTCTTACTCTTCCAAGGATTGGGTGACCATGTGATACAGGGCTCTTTGGTGGGAAGGTCAAAAAGCACAATCTGCTTCGACGCCATGATGCTGGTTCGGAGAAATCTTGCAGACATATTAGTTTTAATTGATATAATTCCTGGTGGATCTCAGGGGTGGGGTGAATACTATATAAGCCCGTTACTTTTCTGAGTCATACAGCAAGTTTTCAATGGGACGATAAGAACCTAAAAGTTTAGTAAATTTAATGATAATAACTATTGTCTGAGTTCGAGTTTAAGACCCCCTAAATAGATCTTCTGGTTTCCAATTGTTTCACTTCTGAGAAGACAATTAGTAATTTGTTTTTTGGAGATGCTTTAGGTAGATTTATAAGCACGGAAACTAACTAGTTAACTAACTAGGGGGTTAGTTACTGTGTAACTATGTACTATCTATCCGACCCGGATCGCAGCATTAGGTGCGACCTCGGAGCGGTAGATAAATAATAAAGTAGTACTGGAAATTAATGACATTTCATTTCCGCTTAAGACCCGACTTAGCGCTGCTTTTTGACTGGGCGACCCGTGGTGTGGGGCGAGCACAAAAGTGCCTGTCTGTCTCGGTGTTCACCATTTCCGGGACTCGAGGATAGTATATATGGTCGCGGAATATCGATAAATACCTAGGTAGCGGCGATGACTCGCATTTATTCACTCTAGCCGTTCTGCCTGCCCTGCAACCTGGATACTTTTAATTACATATTTCTCCCCTTACATGGCAAATACCTTGGAATGCCTATCTAGCCTGTGATTGCAGTTTTAATCTTCTCCTTCAAATCCGGGGTCGGCTTGTCGATGTCCACCTTCAGACCATTAATCACCCGGGCCAGCAGCGCATAGATGCCGATTATCATCAACGCCTCCACCAAATCCTCGACCGTGAGCAGATTCAGAGCATCTTTGACCGTGTCGGGATTATTATCATAAGTTGCCAGCTGTTCCTCTATGACGCGAAGAATCACCCGATCTCGATCAGTCCATGGGCCTTTTCCTTCCAAAACATCTTGAATGGAGCATCCAATCGCATCGATCTTTTCCTGAGGAAAACCAAACACCTCGGCCACAGGTAGATTGACATCGTACTCGTACTGAGCCTTGAGAACAGTGCCGATCCTCAGTACGATCAACTGCCAATCGAATACCGGAATCTTGCGTTGTTTCCCGTCGAAGCAAGCACCAAGAAGACCGCTGAAGTGTGGGAAAAGGCCGTGGGAGTGTGCTAGTGTCAGGAGGATGTTGCGCCGGAAAGGGAGTACTTTCAGCTTTTCATTGATAACGGAAGGGGCCGACTCGAGGTCGATGTAAGGGACCAAGCAGGTGCTCCGGAAGGGATCTTCTTTGGTCTCGTTGATATCTATGTTGGGCATACTGGAGGGGTAAGTCCTACTCGTCTTTTAGTATAGTGTGGCTGTTGATACTCGGGGAAGAATGTACCTTGTTAACAACAACGAATAACCTATTGGGAGAATATTCTGGAAGATAGAAAGGAAAGGATAACGAGGCAAATTAAATGTAGATCGAGATTCTTCAGCTTGCGCGGAAAGCCTCCCAGCTGAGGCAAACGCTAATCATGGCAGCAACAGACTCCTATATACTACAACTAGTTGCCCCACGGTGGCCGTAAAGCTACTGTATAGAACTCTAGGGAGCTCTTTTGATGTAAAGGCAATGTGGATCTTATTGTTCTAGCCCAGACGACAACGGCAAGTAAGTATGAGAAACGAAAGAGGAATCAACCTACGTTACGATGATCGCACCAAGGCAACATCTAGAGCTTTTCCATGGTAGTTCCAAGGCAATCTGAAGGGATGGCTAGGGGCCAGCATGTTTCTGCGTATGCATCCGTAAAGTCTGTATACAATGCCATTACCCCTAAACAAGCTAGATCTGGTTTGGATATAGATCTACTGCCAGGGTCGGTAAAAGCCTCATACAATCCCATATGCAGGAACAAGGTATGATTCAATGCTATGCAGTCGTGGCAAATATGTAGCAGGCTGATTGGGATGTACCATACCAGTCAGATCGGTTGACCTGGTCAATATAGTTTGCTCGTCGCGTCATAGCACACTAGAAGTATAACTCGGGTGTGTGTTATCTTGGAAAGCAGAGGTTTCTGACTGCATACGCTCAGGATGTGTACAGGAGCACCTTGAGATCTTGTTCTTCCTTGATTCATTCCCGTGGAGGTGTAAGGAATGATATCCGCGGGATACTATGCATACTTCAGTAGTACAAGGGTGAAGCCCGCCTCCTCCCGGGTGTACCTGAGTATACTATATATGGGATTCTAGGGGTCCGCAGGTAACTGCGGGTAATGTTAGTCTTTTGGCTCAGTGGCAACAATTCTCCTAGGTTGCGGTCTTACACACGGGGTATTGGGGCTTGAGCTGGGTCAGTGGCTGAGTAATGTCAGCCAGGTAGTTAAGTAATTGAGCTCGTGGAAACCACGATGCTTTAGATAGCAAAAAGTGGTACCGCAGAACTATGTCTCCGCAATCCGCACGGACAGCTGCGTTACTGGACCATGTGGCATCCCGTATTTTGTTCCTGTTACACGAGTGCAGCTGAGTCAGCGCTTGCCCCGCGTTGCCTCGCGAACCGGTGGCCGAGGTTTGCAGTGTTTGGTCGGGCTTGTTGTTGTCCCTCCGGCGGGCACATGGCCATAGCTTCTTCCTTCATCCGTAACCCATGCCAGTCACTATGGCAATCTCTACCATCCATGAGATCATCACTGGGCTAATCACTCACTAATTGCTGCCCTCTGCACACTAACTCACTAACGCCTTAAGCACAACCCTTGATCTATCTATCCATTATGTTTAATCAAAGATAGCAGATCTGGTTGGGCTGATCCGATCTCTCTAGCTCGTTCCATTCCTGGTCCACTCCCCAGCCACCCTTCCGAATCTCATTGGCCCTGTTCCGTTATATTAGACACTTACTTCATAGCTCTGCTTCTTGGAGCCAACTCATCATTCTGCCCCTTCCCCAGACCTCCTTCCACCCCCCGTGGTATGACTCCTTGAGAACAGTTTACATGGCCAGTATGATGCACCGGCCTCACTTTCACAAGCCTAAGGAAGGCGAGCGGAAAGCCTCCCCTCCTGGCCCAACCTACATGTCTAACGACCAGATCGGTATGTCTTACGTTATGAGGCAGAGCTGCCGCATTCCCCGCCTTCGCTGAAGTGCTGACGGAGTGCCCGTTTCTGCTTAACGGATCAATATTAATATGTGAATTGACAGCAACCTATCTAAAAGATCTACGGTCAAATCGCCCTGCCCGTCCCGGGGGATCCAGGCCGCTCCTTGCAAAATCAACCGGATCATCATCTGGTGCTCAAGAGGACCTACCTCCGCGGGCGGCATCTGCGATGTCGTCGTATGGACATTCGGAGGAGCACTCGAGCATGCCAGGAACCGAGGTCGAACATCCTCGAGCTACCAGCTCCCTTTCCAACCATAGACCAGCTTCGTCTCGAGGCGTCTTGGGTAGCCCAGTCGGGCGCCCGTTGGTCCATGAACCGAGAACAGTCCCCGTACGGCAAAATATCTCACCTGCTCGAGCTTTCAGCCGTGCTGGTCCTACCTCCCCAGGTTCCGCTTATCGTGAGAGTCACCAACGGCGAATAGAGAAGGAGGAAGCAAGATCTTTACGTGATGCACTGCAAGAGATGGACCTGGAGGGTGATATCGAGCTCCATCAAGCTGCTCAAGACGAGGCTACAGAGCTGGTGTGGATGCATCAGAACCCTGGCTTGCCTTACAAGAATCCATATGCGCCATATCATAATCCCGATTTGAGCTCGCCTGAGAAAAGCCCAGATAGGAGTAGTTACTATCCACGGGGGCAAGAGCTCGGCTCCCCGACTCCGCGAAGGGGCAGTCGGCGCCTTGCATACCAGGGATCGACCGTCAGCTACAGCGGTCCCAAATCGGATTATGAAAAGTCTACAGGCTATGAAAACTCACAACCCATTTTCGGGGAAGAGCTTCCGAGCCCGAGGAAAGACGGAACCCTGCGGAAAAACCTCAAAGTCAACTTTGCTTTACCCCAAGAAGAAGTATCGCCTAAGCACTCGAGCAACAGCCATGGGCTGGGCTTGGTGAACACCGGCAAAGACTCATCGAAGGGAATATTCAGGAACCCCCATGATCGGATATACGAAGAACCTCGGCTCGCTTCCCGCAAAGATGAGGAAACTCGTCCCAACTTTTCGAGATCAGATTCATCGGCATTGAAAAATACGCCACGGAATGCTCTTCCTCGCGGATCACGGCCACTTCCTAGTCGGTTCAGTAGCTTACCGTTTGTTGACAAGCTGTCCCGTTTTGAGATCCACAAGAACCCCCCAACCCAATCAAGAAACCCTGAGTATAAAATGAATAGCTCGCATTCACAGCCATTCATGGGTCCTTCAGTGGTGGAGGAGCAGGTTCCCATGAAAGATGGTGTCGAGATTCGTGGCGATGATATTCGTGCAGCCACAAGCAAGAGATTGAAAGACCGGAGCACTTGGTTACCCATGCCAACTGCCGTAAGTGACCGTGCTGGCCGGCCGATCGTGAGTTTCGATCCGTCTTGGAGGCCCACCGAGGCGCAAAGTCCCGGCAAGCGAGATAGCCCGAAGGGATGGGACGCGACCCCAATCGCTCCTTCTCCAGAACCTTCTGCCCCGACAATTCAAATATCTGAGGCGCTATCGATTCCGGTCATTAACTTGCCAGATGACAAGGAACCAACTATCTCCGAAATGGCTGGCCCATCCCAGAGCCGTGCAACCAACGAGAGGTCATCTTCAATCCCGGTAAAGAGCAGCGAACTCCCCAACCAGTCTCCTAAGAAACCTACGGCAGGGCTAAAGGATCGCTGGCTATCTACCTACACGCGCTCTGGTGTACCTACTGCGGCATGTGAGGCCTGTACTCTCCCAATTGCGGGAAAGATCGTGACTGCTGCTGGGACTCGGTTCCATCCAGAGTGTTTCGTGTGTCATCATTGCCAAACTCCCTTGGAATGTGTTGCATTCTATGAGGAACCAGCGGCAAAACGCAATGAACGACTTGCAGAAGCCCATCATGATGACGAGGAAGCTTTCGCACCGAGGTTTTACTGTCACCTTGACTTCCATGAGCACTTTAGTCCAAGATGCAAGAGTTGCAAGACTCCAATAGAAGGAGAAGTGGTCGTTGCCTGCGGATCTGAGTGGCACGTTGGTCACTTTTTCTGTGCCGAATGCGGCGATGTAAGACCTGTCCTTCGATGCCAAATTTGTTGAATTTTAGCTGACTTCCCCTAGCCTTTCAACGCGGAGACGCCGTTCGTAGAAAAGGACGGTTTTGCATGGTGTTTACAATGCCACTCCCGCCGCACAGCGCCTCGGTGTCTTGGCTGCAAGAAGCCTGTGTTGGACGATGTTGTGATTAGCGCAATTGGCGGACAGTGGCATGACCAGTGCTTTGTTTGCCACGAGTGCGGCGATGGATTCGGTGCCGATGGTCGATACTTCGTTCGCGAAGGTGGACCACGAAGAACAGCCAAGGGACGCATTATCGGTGGGCCAGTTCAGCTGGCCGTCTGTGAAAGATGTGAAGGCATCCGATTGAAGGCCTCGCCTTGACATAGAAGATCATTTTGAGTCTTCAGGAACCATTCAACTAGCCTGGAAGATACTGGCTTGGAAATTGATCGATGTGATGATTACCTTGACGATCTACATGTGATTGGGTGCAGTACGCCCAGCAGCATTTCCCCACTGTCTGATTGTATTTTTTTCGATGAAACATGTCAATTGCATAGCACCCAGCGGGAGTTTTCCAAGAATGTGCATATGCTTAGGGGTATTATGATGGTACTCATTCATTTTTCTGATTTTTGCACGGGTCATTTGTCCTCGGGGTTTCCGTCAGAATATTATGTGTTTAAGTTACTTCCATTCAGAGCGTTCATTAGGATACCTCTGACATTAGTAGACTTTTCGGGGGGGGGGGGGGGAAACTGATCAGATGTTAAGTTGATATACCAGTTCATTTAAAGCCAGTCAGGAAAGACGCATGACTACTATAGATAAGCACAAGCACGCATCGCAGAGAGAACACCCAAGCACCGTATATATGCAAATCTAACTTTTATCTCAAGAAAGACTACCACGTTATAGACTCCAACCCCAAATGTAACAGGAGGATATCAAGCCCACTCAGGGTCCTGCTTCCTCCTAAACACAGCCACATACTTGTTCCCCTTGTTTCTCGTCACCTTCTTTCCCTCCTCCGTGGCCTCCATCATGACCTTGACACAGTCATCCTTCTCCAACTCCTCCTCAGACACCCGCTCAAACAACTCCTTCACAGTCCCGGCCCCATTCGCTTCATCCTCCACCGTAGACTCGTCGCGGAAATGCCTCAAGATCCAATGATGATACTCCTCCACATCGGTAATGGTATACAGCAAGCCGCCGGGCCGCAGCGCATACGCATACTCGGCATTCAAAGTCTCCGAGATAATGCGCGCCTTGTGCTTCCTCGCCTTGAAATGCGGATCCGGGAAACAGATAAAGATCTTCGACAGCTGCTGCTTCTTGAAGAAATTCGGGAAGAACTTCATCGTGTTGCTGCGGATGGCGGTGATATTTTGGTAGCCTCCCGGGACGAGAGCGGTGTTGGCGGTCGGGTCGGGGATGGCCGGGGCTGCTTCGGAGGGAGTATCGGCATCGGCATCGGCATCAGTGGTGGGAGCTGGGGTGGAGGTGGAGGAGGCGGGTTGTGATTGCGACTGCGACTGCGCCTTTTGTTGTTGCTGGGTGCGGAGAGCTTGGATCCGCGTGGTTAGGTAGTCGAGGACGGAGACACGGATTTCCATGCCTAGATGCGAGTCTTCGTTAGATCATTGTCGCGAGTTTTTTTTAAAAAACCCCAGTGTCTGATGTCTCCTTGGGAAGTCACAAGTAATACATAATACATACCAACCATCAAAGTCTCCGGCAACAACCCCGCAAGCCCAACAAGCAACCCCCCAAACCCACATCCAATATCCACAACCTCAACATCCTTCAACAACTTCCTCGTTCCGATCAGGTTCGTTTGCGCGGGGTCCGGGTTCACAAAAGCCGGGAAGTGCGACGCCCAGTCCATATGCGCCGGTGTGACAGGACTAGAAGAAGAAGAAAGGGGGGGGGAAATGTCAGCACCATTTCCCCCTCCGGCATTGCCAGCAATTCCAGCCCCAACACCAAGGTGCAAGACAACATACTAATTCAACTGATGATCCGAGAACGGATTCGCATGCGCCCGTTGCCGGTAGAACTTCTTCTTGGGGAGTTTGACATGGGCGATGGCGGTGGTCTCTCCGTCCGGTTTCGCGGAGGCGGCTTCGGCGGCGTGTTTGCGGTACTCGTCGCGCTTTTGGCGTTTGGGAGGGGGAGGGGTCATTGTTGCAGGTGTGTTTGTAGAGGAGGAGGAGGTTGGAGTCGAGTTGGTGGGATTGGAGGGGTGGGATGGAAGATCAGGCATTGGTGATCTCGAACGAGGACTGGAGAGGGAGGTTGATGTTGCGGAGGTGCGGAAGGAAATTTCACGCTTTCTGGAAGCGGAGAAAGAAGTTCAGTTAAGGTTGGCGGAGATTTGACTGACGTCCGCACCGCGCTGGGCTCTTATCAGCTACCACTTCACTTCTCGTCGCGATATATACCCATATTTCAAGCATCATAATATTTGTTAAAAATTTTGCACTTTTTTTTTGATCTAATACCTTCCTTACCTTGGAAAATGCCAGCCACCATCCAACCGCCGTTCCAATTCCCCTCGACCTACTCGTTCCCGCCCTTCTTCACCCCGCAGCCCAACAGCGCAACCCGCACCTCCCAGCTCCAGAAATGGTCCTCCCTGATCCAATCCTGGTGTCGCCATCACCGCACCTACCGTCTCTCGCTGATCGAGGCGATCGATTCCCCCTTGTTCCATAACACCACGATCCGGAAGCGGTTATCGCTGAGCGATGCGCGGGATATCCTAGATTGGATGGCGGGGCCCGAGGAAGACGCCGGTGGCGGTAGAAGGGCCGAGTGGATCGACGGTGGGAAAAAGACGGTCGCGTGGATCTGGTGGAAGAGGCCGGAGGAATGGGCAGGTGTTGTCGCGGACTGGGTATGTCAGACTTTGGTTCTGGGATTGCATGCGGCTTGCTTACTGTGTTGCAGGTGGAGAATACTGGCCAAAAGAATGTGGTGCTCACTGTATATGAGCTGTTGGAGGGGGAGGCGACGATGTCCCAAGGTAGGTAGAGTCGTTCTTTCTCCTGCTCGGCGCTGTTGAACGATGAACTGACCTTGGTAGAATGGCATGGGATGGATCCAGATGTGATGCTCAGGTCCCTCAATGTCCTCGTTAAGCGTGGCAAGGCACAGGTCTTTGGTAGCGAAGGCCAGGAAGGCGTCAAGTTCTTCTAGGAGATTTGATCTTTTCATCTCACTATTGATGTGTTGGTCTTAAAACATAACATAACCATCCGTTGGCAACGCTGTGAATATGGTAACTATCTTCATATGAGGGAAAGTAAGAGATATACAAGATCCAGGCAAGTGACCCGAAATAGCTATGCAAGCTTCCGCCATCCTGAGCAGCAACTGTTCCAACGCAGCACTCCTGACACCAAATAGATCCCAATTACTACTCCGACTTCTCCGCCATCTCTTCTGTCAGCTCATATGCCTCTGCCGCATGTATCGTTTGGGACATGGCGATATCAAGGAGCCAATCCACGCGCACGATTCGTGGCGTTTTGTCTGTACTCTGGACCATTTGGCGGAATCGCCCCCATAGCTTGACTTGTTCTGGCACATTGCTGCTCAGTAGATACACCTCTTTTCGGCTGTGGTCGTCATCTCCCGAGCTCTCGTCACTCTCTTCCCTCTGCGATCGGTATGAAACGCGACCTCGGAATAGTGAGCATTCTCCTCCATTGGCATCCACGATGGACTTGAACGCATCGAAACCTCCGCGAATAGTCTCCACGCAATAGATCTGGTATCCTCGAAGGAGCTTGTTCTTGTTCTGTTTGGCATTCATCTTTGCTTCTTCTAGTGAGAAGCCATATTTCTTTTCTGAGGCCTCGTCTTTCAAAGGGAAGTCGGCAGGATCCAAGAGTTCATCCTTTTTAAGGCACTGCGTGATGAAATCGACGCTCACAATTGCTGGGCCGTATGCTATAGCATTGACGAATTTGGGAGTCCGCAGGATGGACGGAGCAGCAAGATGGGAGCATCTTCGGGCATCTTGGACTACTAAAATCCCGAGATCGCGAAGTTGTCGCTATTCAAGGTTAGATATGTGTTTTGTTCGCGATGTGTATATACAAGTAAACAAACCTTATCCGAGTCCTCCTTCTTCTGGTTCTTCACCCATTTCTGGTAGCCTGTGATCAAAAGGTGTATCGTAACAGCCGGTTTTGATTTCTTCTGCCTCTTTGCTTCTGTCGTGTCCTCTTCACTTTCTTCCTCTGCTTCTATTGATCGTCGCTTCTTGCTATTACTGAGCATGATTCGGTCTTCATCGGATTTGCGTCGACCGCCATAGATCACACCACCAACTCGCTTCATTTCTTTCTCATACAGCGCGATATCCGGTGCGATTTCATGCAGTCGAGCGGTCGCGGCATCCTTGGATTTGCGACTGCTCGTCGAGGAAGGGGTGTCATTTTCCTTTCCTTCAGATGTAAGTCGTGAACGCACAGGGGTCTGCAATTTCTGGCCATCAATTGACTTTCGCGATTTGCCGATTGCTCGAGGTGTTGCACCCTGCGGGTGGGGGATTTCACTTTCGGATTCAGTCACTTTGGTTGATGGTGGTTGCATAGAAGTCGATGCCTTTGCAGTCACAGTATTCTGTTCCTTGGTCTGCATAGCTCGTCGCGGGCTTGCAGGGGTCTGGGCTGTGCTCTCTGATGGGAAGAACATGCTCTCAAGTACCGATTTATCCAGCCTCGTGTGGCCAACGACTTCACCCAGGTTCGTTCTCTTGGGAAAGTGCGTGTAGCGAGGGTCGGAAACGGACTGCAGCTTCCACTTTGCGTAGCTCTCCTCCAACCATAGGTGGTTGACTACGTGCAACCCCCACTCCTTTGCCGCGGTACATTTTTCACTATTCCCATGGGCAGTCACTAGGTGGGTATTTTCTTGCTTGAGAGTCTTTGTGCACTCTGCGCCAGTCGCTGTGATCAAGTTCTCCAGGTAGGCTCTAGCTTCTCCAACATAATTGGACAAACTGATCTTGAGGCCCTTGAACCCCGGAATCTCCGAACGCGAAACAGGGTAGTGGAGCAATCGTCGTAGAGGCGATGTCCAGGTGTTGTAGGTCATGAGGTGGTAGAGCCACGATATGTTTCCTACATCCTTGTTCAACCTCGACGCTATGCGGTATGGAAACCCATCTCTGTAGCGACAGATCAAAATATCCGCCTTTGAAACATCAGATGTAACTGAGCCGCCACCATTGTTGATGATTTCCTCGATTGATCCGGATAAACGTGCCCCAATTCCGAGATCCGCGCATAGCATTACACTTTTATCTTGGAACACGGTAAGCTTCGGTTGTGTGTCGGACGATTTGACGGACGATGGAAGGGCAGCGGGATCTGTTGTTGATGCGCCGATGATATCTCGATTTTCTGAAGAACGTATCGGCGCATCCGGCGCTGCACGTAGGATTTCCGGGTCTGGGAGAGTATAAGGGCGCTCGTCAATCCGTCTTCCAAGTTTCAGACAGTCATCAAACCTATACGCGCACACGTTAGACCTTCCCAATGTCCGGGACGATTCATCTTACCAGTGTGGAAGCACTATCTTAATATTTAACTTCTTGCCGGCGATCAGGCGAGCCTTATCAGAGTCCGCGGTCAAATCAACAAGATGTGTAACCTGCTGAGAGATCTTGGCGCTATAGATCCCGCCTTTCGCCAAAACACCTCCAATTATTGCCTCCTTATCGCCTCCTGGAATATCGCCACAAGTGATAACCACGTCGTTCAGGAACAGTCTCGGATCGGGGCTGTATTGTCGCGGATTGGCTAGCTTCCTCTTCTGTAAGCACGCTTGCAGCCAGTAAGGTTTGACAACTGGTATCAGAGCCTCGCTTGCTGCTTCAAATGTCGGAAAGTCGATGGTGCATGACATCAGGTGGGTGAATTCGGTGAGGGGTGGGAAGGTGGCTGGCGGTTCGTATATTACAGTGTCAGCGCCATTTTCTTCCAACATGGATGCAAGCTTGATGTTTGTCAGTACCAAAGTAGTTTCAAATAGCGTGTTGGTGGTATATTGATGCAGGACGTACCTGATGCGCCGTATCAGCACTGAGATCTTTGGAGCATATGATACAGACTTTGCACTGGCTGAACAGTTGAAGCCTCCCCTCCTGGTCGGCCATGGTGAATTTTATGCCTCCAGATTCAATTCTATGGTCGTTGAATAATTTGTTCGAGGATGGGATGGTGGGACTTGCTCGCGGGTGGTCTGTTGCTGAAGGAGAAGCCACCGAGTGTTATCCGAGTTCAAGTGGTTTTGCGATGCGACGCGCGCACGCGCGCCTACACGACACCACGTCACGTGTAGATAAGATATGTCCCAGACCATCGTCAATAAACCGCTTCATGAAATGTCATGGCATCTACTTAGTAGACGACATGACTCATTGAAGACACTACTCTTGGGGGGGGTACATACTTTTTAGGGGACGTCTACATTTACCGAATACGGTCACTGATAACTCTATAGGTTGGGTTTAATTTTCTAGTAAAGAGGGTCTACCCGAATTGCGGAGTTATACGGAGTGCCTTGCTTTCTTCAGGCCTCGGGGAAATACCACCTGTAGTCTCAACTGCTACTCCGTACTGGTAGCATGGATTGTCCACGCAGCTTGTTGTTGCAGAAGGAATCAACCTCCTTTTTGTTCGGGCAAGATTCTTGGGTACATATATGGTTCTCTTGCGTAGCCTACTTGGAGACTGTACAGGAAGAAGGGGGACAGAAAAAATAGACATATCATTTCTCTCCCGCACCACAAAACAAAACAAAAAAGGAATGACAAGAGTGGGATTCGAACCCACGCCATGAAACCATGATCAGGAAGCTTGGAAGCTGAATTATTAAGGTGAACCTTAACCTGACGCCTTAGACCAACTCGGCCATCTTGCCTTGTGATGTGGAAAACTTTCCAATTTTTAACAATATAAGCCTAAAGCAACCTTCCTAATGGTTCCAAATCCGCAATATTTACTCCGTACTCCGTAGATCAATCCGCTTGATAAGTGATAGATAACAAAGCGGATACGGAGGAGTACGGAGCTCAGCGACATCCAAGAATATCTAGGTACTAGGTAGTACTCTCTAAGAGCACTTAGTACATGATGACATGATTGGGGCAATCAAACCATTGACCGTACTCGACACGCTGCTATAAATTGCGTGCCTTGGCATGGCGACTCTATGGATCTTGGCTCGACTGGAACCGAGGAAATGCTAAGGGTATATATACTGCCATGATGGTTGGCTAATGGGTTGTGCTGCATGAAGAATAGGCGCGCATCATAAAGATAGTGCGTGACTTGGTGGACGTTTACATGACAGCACCTCTAACCGAGGCCTACGAATATCCCCTCAAGTCTATACCAAGTATGGAGTACGTAGGCAAAACCAACACAAACGATTCCTTGCGCCGGACCAGTCGGGACTCGGAAGACGCACGGAAAAGACGCGGGCGAGTGGGAAATCCTGGCTGGGGATCTGCAGCCAATGGAGATGCTTCCCGCCCGGGGTTTGATGACTTCACCAGAAGCCATCCGCTTCGGGAAAATACTACATCACCTCGTACCTTTACACCGTCTCTTCTGGATTTTCATTTTTCTTCTGATTATAGCGTGACGAACTTGCTTACTCCTTTGAACAGTGGACTTATACCCTCCTCATTAGCCTGCAATGACCCAGTGCCTACCTTAAATGTGACTGCCACCACTTACATGCAGTCCATCTCAAATCAAACTCTTCCCAAGTCATATTACGCAACGTCTTAAACGAACCGAATGAATTGGCTTTCCGCTGTATCCCATCGCAAATAACCTCTCGCACTCCCCATACTAGCTCCCAGCACTAGCTGCGGGGCTCCAAACAATGTCAAACAATGCAGCCTACGCCGTGCCGCAGGTGAAAACAACCTCAACATGTATGCCTTGCTTCCAATCCTCTCATCACATCCACATCCAGTAAACAAATCCTAACCATCCTCCTCCCCGGAACAGCCTCCAAAACAGGCTTCCACTTCGCCGCAGGTCTCTGCTCCGGCCTCACCTCCTCTATCCTCCTCCAACCCGCCGACCTCCTCAAAACCCGAGTGCAACAATCCCAAAACGCCTCTCTCCTCCCAACCATCAAGACCATCCTCTCCTCCCCCAACCCAATCCGCAACCTATGGCGCGGCACTCTCCCCTCCGCCCTTCGCACCGGCTTCGGCTCAGCCCTCTACTTCACAAGTCTCAATGCCCTCCGCACAGGCATAGCCCAATCCAGCACCCCAATCCCTAACAATGGAACCGCCACCTCCTCATCATCCGCCCTCCCCAAACTCTCCAACACCGCAAACCTCACCACCGGCGCCGCCGCCCGCGTTGCCGCCGGCTTCGTCATGATGCCCGTCACCGTGCTGAAAGTCCGGTACGAGTCGGACTACTACGCCTATCGGAGTCTGGTCGGCGCGGGACGGGATATTGTCCGGACAGAGGGGATCCGCGGTCTATTTTCTGGGTTCGGAGCGACAGCCGCGCGAGATGCGCCGTATGCAGGGCTGTATGTTCTTTTCTACGAACAGCTGAAACGGCATCTGGCGGGTTTGGCGAACAGCTCTCCCTCGTCGGATCAGCAGCCGTTGAAATCGTCAACCATCAACTTCGTCTCTGGGGGTTTGGCTGCTGGATTGGCCACGGCGATTACGAATCCGTTTGATGCGGTGAAGACGCGGTTGCAGCTCATGCCTGGAAAATACGGAAACATGATGCGGGCGGTGAATTTGATGGTCCGGGAGGATGGGATGAGAAGCTTGTTTGGGGGGTTGGGGTTGCGGATTACGAGAAAGGCGCTCAGCTCTGCGCTTGCTTGGACGGTTTATGAGGAATTGATTCTGAGGGCAGATGTGCAGTGGGGGGCCAAGGGGGCGTAAATGGTAGGGTAGCCTTTTCCTTATGGGTCGGAGTTTTTGTTACGGGGATAGAAATGGGTTCGGATACAGGTTGCATATCATTATCATCACCATCATCATCATTGTATCATATAGTATATAACTGTTACCCAATCATCAAATCCCAACTCATGAGAAGGAAAATTCCATCAGAAAATCAAAGCATATCGCATATCAATATGTTGCACGAGACAGTTTCAGTCTTCGAAAAACCGCAAAAATAACAGAATCGCGATTGAAACAAAATCGAGCATATGTTGGTATCACACTTCGTCCCGCATAATCAAACCGCTAGATCAGGTGAAGATCCAGGCGCGTGAGCTGGGGCTCTTCTTCCGGACAAGATACATCTTGTCTTTCTTTCGGTCGTTCACCTTAAGCTCGGTCAGGGTGCTCGAATGTTGGGTGACGAGCTTTCCCTCGCGTAAACGCCGCGTATGTGCGAAGAGCTCTTCCTGGAAATCCTCCGTGATCCATTGTTTAATAATGATATAGCTACTGTCGACCTGTTGATAAAACATTTAGTACCGAGGCATCTGTCACTGGGGAACCGTATCCACTTACCTCATCCCACTCCCAGGGCAGACGGTAGGCGATCAAGGTGTCGGGAAGGAGATGCTTGCGATGGACCTAAGCCAGTGGGTTAGAGGAATGAGAGAGACTTCCTAGATGCTAGAGGAACATACCTTGATCCAGGTGGTCCGCGGAGGCTCAGGTTCCTTCTCCTTCTCCTTCTCCTTTTCTTTCTCTTTCTCTTTCTCGGGCTCCTTCTCTTTTTCCTTCTCTTTCTCGGGCTCCTTTGGCTTCTCCTCCTTTGGCTTTTCAGGCTCCTTCTTCGTTTCAAGATCTTTTTTTTCCTTCTTGATGATCTTGTCAAGTTCTTCTTCAGTATAGCCGAATTCAAGCCGTAGCCGTTCCTTGAAATCGTGGTCGCGTCTCTTCCTTTCCTCCCGTTCAGCAATCATCCGCCGCTCCTCGTTCAGCTTCCACTCTTCGATAGCAGCCTGTTTCATATGAGCCTCCTTGCGCGCCCGCTCTTGCTCGGCGAGTGTCCTTCTCATATCCTCGTCGCGAATTTCCTGTCTGATGCGCTCGCGTTCCTCATCTTCCTCGATCTTACGCTGGAGATCTTCAAGCTTTTTCTGACGCATTTTGTGCTTGAGTTCCTCTTGCTCCGCAGCCTGACGCTGGGCTTCTTCGAACTTGATCAGCTTGTAGCGATGCTCGGCCTCACGTTGCTCATCGTCCATACGCTGTTTCTTCTCAAAGCGCTCTAGCCGACGCAGCCGATCACTGATCTCATCCTCATACCAGTCCTCCTCCTCCTTCAGTACTCGACCCTCATGGTGAGGCCGATATTCATGCTGCTGCAGTTGCTGCTGCGAGTACTCGCGATGGCGAGCCAACTCGCGCTCCAAACGCTCAATCTCCTGCTGTTGACGCAGAAGCTCAAGGTCCTGCCGTGCATCATTTTTCTCAAGTACCCGTTGATCGATCATGAGCTCATAATCGCGGGCTTGTGGCCGTGGCGACGCCTCCCGGGAGACATTGTTGCTGGCCCGTGGGCGACGATGGCTCCGCAGCATGGTCTCATCCTCAGACTCGTAAGGATCGATGAAGTTCTGCTGCTGCTTGTGTTCCTGCTTACGATTCTTGGTGGAACTTTTGGTGCGGGCATCGTTCTTTGAATCGTTCTTCGAATCGTTCCTAGAATCTGTCTTGGCGTCGGTTTTGGCATCCGCTTTAGCGTCGTAGGTGTTGTTGACATCGACAATGACGGCGACAGGTTGGTTGCGATCGCGACTGCGATCGGGGCGACGACGGGCGCCCGTGGATGCAGAGCGATGAAGATGGTGTTCGTGTAGCACCGGACTAAGATAGGCGTTGCTACTGTGCTCAGGGCTGAACCGCTGGCGGGAGATGGAGCGTCGTCGGGTCGTGACTCTCCGACGAGGAGAGGTTTCTACCATCGAGTAATCGGTCTCAGAATAGTCCGACTCCGACTCGGAGTCGGTAAGGATATGGCGCCTGCGGTACATGGCGAATTTTCTTGATTTTGCCCGTCGCCTTTGGTGTTTTCTCTGCTATGTGGGCGTGGGCGTGGGTGGGTGGGTGGTATAGAACCGGGATGCAGGATAAGCGGGGGTGTCTCGATGACAGCCAGCAGTGACGTCGATGGTCGACAGCGAATCAGCCGGGAAGGGGAGGCTGGGCGATGACAGAACAAGAATACGGTCGGGGGGAGTCACGCCGTTGAAAGTCAAAACCATCCGACGATGGAAGCTAAGGCAGAAGCAAGCAAGAAAAAAGAGAAAGGAAGAGAAAGGAAGAAAGAAGGAAGGAGGGCCCGCGATCAAATAGGAGGGGAAACAAGAAACGGCAAGCAGCCCCTCGTGCCTCGTAAACGCGGGCGCTTCGCTCAGCTGAAGTGGGGGATTGGCATCATTGGGCCGACCTGATCAGCTGCGGGCGGCGCTTGTGCAGGATTCAGGTACTCACGACGACTGGACCTCAGATCACAGGCAAAGAGGCAGGATGCGCTGAGGGTATTATCAACGTCTGGCTATACATAATCCAGAAACCGTTGACATTAGAAGCTGTTCAACCTGGACTGATGTTGTCGACCTACCTATGCACCATCCTCTCCAACGCAGCGCTCTGTATCTACCCTGTGCGACAGCCTCTTCTAGTACTTCTCCTGGGGAGGTTAGGTTGGGTGTCTACTGTCTAGGGCGCGACCCACACAGTCCATTGCTTTCCGTGTCTAGAAGTCTAGGAACGGCCAGGCAAAGGCGATAAGGTCCTCACTCCTACCAGGCTACCCAAGGAAATCTACGGGACTAACCGCCACCGCATCCATGAACCCTGGACAACGTACTTAATCCTTTCCCACCTGACGACCGGAGAGTGCCTACTTACTACTGCCCTACTGCCCTACTGGACACATCTACTGGCCGGGGTAAACTCTGAATGAACCCGAGATGACTAGACTGTCATCGATATACTCATCACTGGATTCGAGTAATGCACACATGACCTTGGAGGCAGATGATAGAGGCATTACTACGGGGATAATTTTCTGGACCCTATAGGCCAGACGACTACTATCTACAACCATGGTCGAATCCCGCCCCCACCCCACTACTTAATCAACCAACACAGCACAGCCTTGTCGGCCGAGGCTGTACAACTCGCCAACGTCTTTGGCATTTTACTGCGTACGTGGGTAAAGTGGAATGCATGCCCGAGGTAGCCTCTACCTGTGAATTTAACTCTATTGTCACATTAACAACCTGGGTCTAGAAAGCATGTATCGACAAGCTTTGACTAGGTAGGAGCTCTAGTGTTCTCGCGTTCATGGGAATGTGTCTCATCTAAGAAGATACATAGCTCTCTACTCTATCGTCTGCTCGCTATTCATCCGGCGCTCTCAATAATATTCAAACCAAAAAACAACAACAACAACAACAACAAATATTTGCCATCATTCTCGGAGAGACTTGCATTCTATGGTAGCTATAATACCAAACACATATACATATGTGTAAAGCCCTGAAAGCGACACCAACACCGAGGTGGCCAGCCACCGACGTCAGACTTGATTTCGGACCTACAACAGTCTAGAGGGATTCTTTCTCTATAGCCAGCACATATGTTTGATAGACAACAAGACTACATAACATGATGAAGTTCCTCGTTTCTGTGAAAAGCCACCCAAAACCCCCATCATCCATGTTTTCTAAACATTCGCAAGATAACTCGTCACCCACGACCACCTTACCTGCAGTTGATGCAAGCAGCAAAGCCCAAGTAGGGGCCCACAAGATCTGACATTCTACCATCGCTAGGGGAGTAAGTCAGAATATCAAGTTACAGATGAGAAATGGCCGACCCATCAATCAAAACCGAGATTACTCACAGCCCAGCAAGCAACAGGATGACCATCCTGGCCACAGTGGACATTGCTGTTGACCTGTACACCGTGCTGCAGGGTATCCTTAGCTTAGAATGAATAGTTCAAGTCCAATATGGCCTACTCACTCCAATAGCCATCTGCACGCAATCTGATTCTCCCTGGCAATCGTCATCAGAGTGGCACTAGAAGTCAAACGAGTAAGCTTATGCATCGTTGTTTTTGAAAGGGGAGCTGGCCTATACTAGACATACCTCAATGCCCTGGGCACATCCATGCCACGATTCATCTCGAGCTTTAAGGCTATTAGGAACAAGCGCAGGAGAAGCAAGAACGCCGGCACCTAGGCCTAGGGCTGCAGTAAGGAAGATAATAAAGTGCATTTTGGAGGAGTGTTAATGTGCTATAGATGTGGAAGCAAATGAGCTGGATGATAGAAGCTGATGATTGTGCTGGTAGAGGCTTGAGTTTGCCCTTTCCTCAGGACTCGAATCGACATCACGGTATTTATATCTTCAATGTCGAGTTAGGCGCTCAGCTTTCTGCATTGTCGAGTCCGCAGATCTCCTGTCTGAGCCATATCCATGAGAAACTTGACGAATGAACGGGTTTGCTGATCCTCACAGTACGAAGAACAGGAAGAGATATGTCATTGTTCGAGGGATGGTGCCATTGTAGTACTCTGGTTATACGGAATGCAAGGGACCCTGGGCGAGAGGGCCTGCCAGTCTTCGATTCGTATTGATGAGCCTAGATAATAAAAATTTCCCAATTGGGATTTGCTATGTCCATGTGTGTCAATGCATCTAACAGATCTAGACTGGCACTCTATCCTCACCTCGAAGCAGCTGCTTTGACGAGGGCTCTCGAATTCTGTGTGTCGATCAAGATTGCGTTCCCGAAGCCAAAGCCGCGTTAGAGGCGGCTACCTCGTTGAAAGCCTTATTGCAAATATGACTATTATTAGAGAGCGACCGTACGTCGCACAGTACCAGCATCAGCACGATCTGAGCCTTTGTTGGCTTACCCCAGCCCCTGGCCGCGATTGTGGAGACGGAGAAGCAAATCCCTGAAGCTGTCTCAGATCGTTCTGCATTGTGTAGTTGTGCAGACTGCAGTCTAGGCAGTTATCTATACTACCCTCGAGGAACAGCTTTGCAACAAACGTCATTCGTGCTCAGTACGTTCCAAATAGTTGACCCAGTCACTGTGACACATCATGTATCTTATCAATGGCATCATGCAATCCCCCGAAAGCAAGCATCCTCGACATTGGTATTTTGGTGTGTCATATAAAGTGCATTTTGGATGACCAGAGCATGGCGATACACAACTTT
Source organism: Aspergillus heteromorphus CBS 117.55 (assembly GCF_003184545.1). Lineage (NCBI taxonomy): Eukaryota > Fungi > Ascomycota > Eurotiomycetes > Eurotiales > Aspergillaceae > Aspergillus > Aspergillus heteromorphus. Next base: position 406,072 of record NW_020290419.1, read on the forward strand.
GCCCTGACACTTGTATCACGACGGGATAACATAGCCGCATGGCGTGTGCGTACGACTTGGCAGCTGGGGTGATTTGAACTCGAGCTGTTGAGGGGTAAGATGCGATGGAGTCCAGAGCGTAGAGCAGCCTGGGTCGAGTAACAGCGGAAGGGTCTGATGGTTGCACACTTGGTAATGCTAGTAGGATGTTTGAGTTTCGCGCTTCAAAGTACCTACCTAGGCAGGAAAAGAGCGCGTCTTTCTGAGGTATCCTTATTCATTAGAGGTAATGCGCTACTGTATTTATTGGGAGCGACATTTTTGATACTGTAAGGTGATCACACTGTGAACGTTAGCCTTACGCCACCGAGATAGCAACGAGAGCCTTGGGTTAATGAAGTGCATGAACAAAAGAAGGATTAAGTAGCAACAGAAGAAGAAAGCAGTCTTGCGACTTCTACTCGTTTTACATCTGCCACTGATTTCTTGGGAGGTGATGCGAGGGATGCGGAGACTGGGGTCGTTGCGGGCGAGGCACGTTATTGCCCTGCAGAATCGGTACAGGTGAGTGAGAGCCGGCGGGGTCTGGGTACAGTGGACGGCGGACAAGCAACCCAAACCCGCCCTTCTGAGTGCGACGCATCATTCATTGTCATGACATCTGTACTAAACCTCTATATGCCGCAGCGATGTATGAACGTTGGCCGACAGAGCTGGACGGCGCTGCTCGTAGGATTTAAAGAAGCGAATGGAAGTATATGCTCGAGCCACAAGGACAATATGCCCCAGCGATGTCTTTCGGGAGCTTCAACCCAACTCATCTCGCACCGGCGGTGCTGTGGTGTTGGCCGTCTCCAGCGCTTTGCCCGCGAGTATAAACCCCCCCCCCTCTCTCTCTCTCCGCGGTACCTTCTCCTCCTCCTCCTCCCCCGCTCCCCCTTGTCCCCCGCTCTTCTCTCCTCTTCCTTCCGCCGCATCCTCGGCGCCTATTTCCCAGTGTTGCATCAAGGATCCTTTCTTCCAAGGGTTCAATCAATCAACCTCAAGCTGCCCCTGAAGCTCAAGCATGTCCTTGTCATCCTTTGCCTTTGGGGTTTGGAAAGTTCCGATAACTGTTGCCCCCTGCTAACTATCCCACCGCGGATAAGGCTGTGCCAAAGGTAGCATGCGTGGGAAGAGATCGAGACTGTGACCTTGATTGCGACTCATTAAACTCCAAGTAAATCGTCAATTCATGCGAAGTAGACCAAAGTCCCCCCAGGAACGAGATTACCTGACACAGGCAGTCAGAGTAAATGATAGATACTAGGTAGAGTGGTGCGACGCGTATATACCGAACCGTAATATTAAGTACTATTTAGTAGCTGGCCGACTCTGTCGTACTACGATGCGATCCCAACCTGCATCTGCCGCAAGGAACCAGGGAAGAAAGCATCACTCGAACAGACAACCACGCTGCACAATCATAGCAGTCGGGACACCAGGGTCAGAAAATACGTCGTAGCGACTGGGCTCAGACGTACTGTAAGTATATGCCGTGCTACGATAATCCTCAGGGGGTTCGAAAGGCCGCCTGTTGTCGAAGGCAACAACCATCATCATTGTGTAAGCTGAGTAGCCTGACCCATCTATGAATATTATAAGTGAATCGTGGCCTGATAGCGAGGCAAGAAGCTGACATTTGCCTCCTTCCTTTTACGAGAAAAAAGTAGCGAGATGTGAGACACCTGGGCCATTTGGTGATAACGAAGCATGGGTATTTGCATCCAGGCCTTGGACTCGAGCTCGAGATGCATGGAAGTTCCAGCTTGTATCACATTACATCATGGCGCCACTCCGTGCCACGCTACCTTACTCACGAAGTCGCCTCGGAGACCTAAGATAAGGGATTTCAAAGCGCATCCAAAAAGTAATTCGTCAGCGGAGTCGGTAGTATGTGGCATATTTTAGTATTGTGGCGTTGTAGGTGCATGTTGGGCTTCGGAGCTGAATGTCTCTCTCATATCTAGATGGGGAGGATATGGCCGTTAGCAATAGTTGCACGGCAGATTAGAGTCCTCCTTGGCTAGTCGGTGCTTCGAGAACGAAGCATGCATATTCTTGATATATTTAGGCATCGTTTAATGACAAAAAAAAGGAATAAAAGCCAATATGGCACCATCTTGAATTGAACATGTAATAGCCCCGGATGCTGTACCATATCGCTAGACTCCGGTGCTGAGCGCTCTGCGCATTGAGAAGAAAAATAATATCACCACACATCGGTATAGTTGCAGTTGATCCACCGTCACACCACGCTGGGGAGAAGGGCTAGAGCGCCACATAGCGCCCGACGTCCGCCGTCTAGAACTTCCATCCAGACTGTAACGTCTTCGGCAGCTGCATCCTGTTCTCCGACCGGAGAAGGGAAAGGTAGGTAGGCATGCAAAATCAGAAGCACCTTGTTGTCGTTGCCCAACTCAACTCAAAGAGACTGCCTAGACAACCCTTTCACGCCTTCCCTCCCGACTTGAGAATCTGTTCTAGATTCTCCCGGCTATTCTTATTCGTCATCTCGAGGTAGTGTAGTTTTTTTTCCAAGCCCGTGATATCCGATTTCAGTTCTCCGCTCTCGGTCGATAGGCGCTTATCGATTGTGTTCATAGGGACACCCACGAACCTGTAGCAATAATGTTGATTAGTACAGTTGGAACGGTTTATCCCCTTTTCCTAAGTATATCTGTGGATGGGATGGCAAACGGATTGGCCAAATCGAGAATGAACTCACATCTTGCCTACACCCTCATATACCCTTGTATCCTTAGGAAGTGTTCCGATCTCCTTGGATGTTAATTCTAGCATTCGGATATCTCTCTGCTTGGTTGTGATCTGGGCCTTGGTGATGCCGATTTGTTGCTGCGAGCTGATAGCCTGGGCTTCGATTTCTTGCAGGAGCTGTATCAATACGCGTTAGTGATTTGGCTTTGTCGGAAAGGTGAGAGAGGATGAGGGTCACCTTCTGCAGAGCTTCGTTCGGGATGGACATTTTGACGGAGTTGGAGTGAGGGGTCTCGCTTTGGCGTAGAGGGGTAATCCGGGATCGCAGATTTCGTGGTCCCAAGATATGAGGTGAGCGTGTATAGAGCAGATCAAGGCAGATTTCGCTCGGCAATCAATTAAGATGCTGAGTAGATTGGGTATTAGGGTGATGAAAGACTGTTTGTTGGTTATGGTGCTACTGATTGAGCTCGACGATGAACTCATCGGCAGGCCCCCGTTGTCATTGGCTCCGGGGCCTGGGCGGTAGGAGCTGCCGGATTTGGATATCAATTTAGGGTTTAGGGCTACGGTCCAGAACAACTACTCAGGTACCAAGTAACTACACTGTTCACATTATGAGTTGAATAGATTTCGATGATAATCGGCCAATCTGGAGTAGATAATAGCAAGGTTGCTAGTACATCATGGAGGCGCGCATCTTGTTGTATTCAGCCTGAGTAGTTGGTGGATATTTGGCCGGATTTTCCTCACTCATACACGAAGGGATGCATTCAATGATAGAGTCGGGATCTGGGCCCATAAAGTAAGGAATAGAGAAACGCTCACGCGTCATCCGATTTGAACCCTGGAATCGATCAGAGAGTTGCGGCAGTCCGACACGGTGGTTGGTTGAGCGGAGGCGATCTGGATAGGTCAGCACAACCCGAATCCCTAGTCTGGCCATTGCGGCTATCCAATCTTTCGCAGAGGAAACATCTAGACCAACCATTACTCCACATCTGTAGCAAATCACCAATGTTCATAACGATGGCGTTCTTCAAAGGCGTAGCGGGTACGAAGGTGCCAGGCCGAGATATGTCCTCTACCTCGAGGCCACCACAGTCATCCTGGAAAAGCATTGTCATTGAACTCCAATCTGTATGTGCCGGGCACCGGGCTGTTCGCTCTTGTTCCAGCTCCTCAGCAGGGACGGGAAGATAGTGCAACAACCGTAGCTGATTGTTATAGCCGGAATGTTTTTCTGTAAGGTAGAGCTCGTCCTGTAGATTCAGGCCAACGGCTAGAGCACGCAAAATCTCATTGCCAAGTTTATGACACTCAGAGTAGAACTGAACCATAAAGTCCCGGAACCCTGGCAGTGTTTCGTCGGGTATCCATTGGTTTGGCTGGTCGGTGTTTTGCTCACTGCCAATGTCGTAGATCTCCTGTAGTTACCATCAATTCGAATCCAAAAGATTAGAAGACAATACCTCCAAGCGAATCTTCCTGAGTGAGGTCATTGACATAACAATACAGAATCAAACAAACCTTGACATCCGGGACCTCTCTCAGCTTCATTCGGATCTCTTCATCGTCCCCAGTGCTCATAACTTGAGAGACCTTTTCCAAACCAGGCCATGAGTAGCCTCGATGCACAGCCCAGCCCTCAGGATGGGGGGCCCGCATCTTCTCTTCATCGGAGAGGTCGAAAAGGCATCTCATCCAGTCAAATGTTTTATCAAGAAGCAACTCGGAGAGAGAATGGTTCACGATATAGACAAAACCAACTTTCTGGCAAGCCTCCACAAGTTCGCGCGCGACTCGTCGACGAGAGGAATCATCCTGGGTATTGTACCACGGTGAAAAGTCGACGACGGGTATTTTCATCCCAGTAGGCCCGCTGGCAGAAGACATGTTTTGCTTGAGACCAAGATGGTTAGTAAACTGGAAGAGGAGATGAAGTGCTGTAGGACGGTAGGATGATTCAGAGCACCATCCGAATCGGCAGGTGCGTCCCAGTGCCCGAAGGTTCCAGTCACATGCTCTACGACCTGCGAGGTGCACGCATGAGTTCGACTGTAGTAAGCAGAAGCACACCCAGCGGATCAGACAGGATCAGATGTGTTATGTATCTCGATCATAGAAAATCTGGAGGTGAGACCTGAGTGCATTCAAATTCACCCATGTGGGATAGCTCCAATGTTGCCAAGCGTGACATCACCATGTTAGTTGGCAGCCTAGCAGACAGACCCTGACCAGAACTGGAGCAGAATTTACCCACTCCAGGGACACCGGCGGAGTCCCGGGGGGGATTTCCAGACCCCAAATGGCCAGTGCAGGCTTTTCGGGAAAGGCGGGCCAAAAATAGGTGAATGAAGATCCATTTTCGGCCGGGCGGCTGGTCATGTTGAGGGGCCACGGGCGACGCTCCGTTGCTGTGGCAGGGGTCGCGGTGGACCCGGCGCTGCCTGAACAATCTAAAGATGCAGTGTCCATCACCCACCTCGCCCGGTGTCCGATCCGGCTTGCTCCAGGAAAGCAGACTCGAAAAGGATTGATCCCGAGAAGAGAGGAATTTAAGCGACACGTATGTGAGCTCTTACCCGCCCAGTGCCAGTTCATGGTGCTTCTTCTTACAACTACTCCGATCGGCGTTTACTAACATCTATATCTCTACCGCTTTCAGTAATCTGTTGATCGCTGCCCTCGCCGTCGCAGAACTGGACACCCAAATTCGTACAAATACACTGTCAACACATTAACGGGTTCTTCGAGGAGGTCCTCCGCGCATATTCCCCGCTACTCTGTCCCATCCTGTCCAGTGGGCGTACTATAGCCCTAGTTTTGAGCATGAAGCTTTCCGGGTGGATCTCGGCCACATTTCTCGCCTCGACTGCATTATCTACCACGACGACAGCTGCCCCATCGATTGATACTATACCGTTCAACTCTCCCCACAGCGCAGACGCAAGCTGGAGGGCCTTCGAAGTGCTACAATTGCTGAGGAAGCGGAGTGACAATTGTCCTTCCGGCTACGACCCTTGTTCCAACCTGGGTCGCTCGAACCTTTGCTGCCAGGACGGAACAAGATGCACTCGCGATGCTGCGGACAACGTTGCTTGCTGTCCGACCGGAGCAAGCTGCACGGGCACACTCTCTGAGACTGGGAGCGGAGGATCAACCAGCAGCTTCCGATTCCCTCAGACGGCTACAGCTACGCAAACTGCAGGCGGGGGTGGTGTCACGCTCACAGGCTCTACCCTTGCTGGCGCCTATCCCTTCGTCGTCATCCCGACGACATTCTCCAACGCCGGCGTCTGCTCATCGTACTATTCTCTGTGCCAGAGCGAGTACACCGGCTGTATCTCGCAGCTTGGAGGAGGCTACGCGGTGACTGTGGCTGCAGAAGGTGGAGGAGTTACCCGGGCTGGGGCGGCTTCTGCTGCCATTTCAACGTGCTCGAGCTTGAGTGTGGAGGCCTGCCACGGCCTCAACATAGGGTACTGTGGCGGCTACAGTACTGATGTATACGAGAATCGAGGCGCTACCCCAGGACGAAGTTCCAGCCTCGAGGACCTCTTCTTTGGCATGCTCATTGGACTGGCCGGGATGCTTGTGTGAAGTTATGACTGATTCGACGTTTATGTGAATATGTATGAGTTACGGACATACGCCCCATGATACATGATTTGGGTTACCGTGGCTCTCTCGGGTGACCTACCCCTCCAGATCGATATGTTGACGCCCCGATTCCCCTGATGGATTTGACGCACTTATGAAATGATTCAACGAATGAAACGCTATGGTTGAGAGACTATGGATGTTATGTCATGTGATGGATACTCTTCTGGCGTTCTGTATATAACAATAGCAATGGCAGTCAGGGAAGCAACCGACGGTGGATTTTGAATTAAGCCGTAGGTAGAGTCATAGAAAAAGCAATCTGTGGCGCATTGATCGTCTGGGTAGGTACGGAGTACAGATAGTAGATAGCCATGTGCAGTGTACAGTCCTGATGTGCTGGGGCCACACCGCTTCACCACCGCATCGTTTCTAGGGCTTACGGAATAGAAAGAGCATCCGAGGTATCTATCTAGTAGGCGTGTTCCTACAGCTGCATACGAGTAATGCATGCCAAATCACTGCCCAAGTATGGTGTCATTCCATCGGGCGACACGTAGGAGGCGTGAAGTTACTCTGACAGTCGGACTAGATACCTGATTCGTGTTGACCAGGTAGGCAGATGCAACCAGTACCTGACGGACGAAACTCCGTCGAATCAGGGAAGGGACTGCTAGACCGACTCATCACGGGCAATATTCTGTCGCGATGGAGCCAACAGCGCTTTGGGCCGGTCTGCCCGTGTGCCGTACTTTCTCCACCGCGGGCAGAAGATGACGCTGCCAGCCTGCCAGGAACGGAGGAGCAGGAAGAGGGCGAAGGGAGCGGGGAGACAAGGTGACAGAGGGAGGGGCAACAACAACATTGTCGGCCACATCCCTGCGATTGGCTCACGCGTGGGGCAGCCAAAAAAAAAGCACCAGAAAAGTGGATATCCCAGCCTCCGGAATTTCCTTATTTAATTTATGATCTATGTTTATCTTCGTCGCCGATTTACCGGGTGTTGCGGTGATTGGTGGCGGATGTCGCAGGAAATGCGGTGGTTGGGAAGGCGACGGGGGAGGCTGGGATCAAGAAGAACGGACGGCCTGCGCTCTCTTGGTCGGGGGACTGCATCTCCATCTCCATCTCCATCTCGCCCTCGCTCTCGCTCACCTCTTCTCCCAGACCCCCCCATTCTTTTTCCTCCTTGGGGATTTTCTCTCTTCGCTTGTCTGCAAGCTCCCGGTGCTACTCTCACATTCCATCGATCTATTGCTTGGCTCTCTCTATCTCTCGTGGCCTGCTGTTTATCGCTGCATATCTCGCTTTTCATACCACACTTTACATCCGAGTCGGACGCCGAGACAAGACGTCGTTACGGGTAGCGATCGGAATCCAAGGACAATTCCGATCGCATCGTGGACTGACCTCGTGGTTGTCATTTATCCCAACATCCCTCCTTCGCCATGCATGCGTCCCGCATACTGCAGTCCGCCATATCGATACTGACCTTACTGGGTCAGCTCCAACCCTCGATAGCATCGCCATTGGAATCCGAGGAGAGCATCGACGAAGCCACTCTAGAGAAGCGCTGCTCCAACCCTTGCGGCTACTATAGCCAGCTTTGTTGCAGTTCGAGCGAGACATGCACCACCAACAGTGACGGCGAAGCAGAGTGTGTCAGCGGCGGAAGTTGGGAGTACTTCACCACTACCTATGTTCTGACGGAGACCGAGACCGCCACATTCACTTCGACGTGGAGCTCCTATCTTTCAGCGACGTCAAGCGCCGGAAGCTGTAATGCTGAATATGGCGAGACAGTCTGTGGCAACAACTGTTGCGGTCCCGCCTATATCTGCTCCGACAATCAGTGTATCATAGGAAGCACATCAATCTGGGCGACTGCCACTGCGACGCCCCCCGTGCGTGGAACCACCCTGTCGACTGTCACCCAAACAGCCCCCGTGACAACCACCGAGGGTTTCATCGCCCCTGTGAGTACGGGAGGAACGCCGGCGGTTGGAGTCAAGGCCAGGAGCGGCGGACTCAGCGGCGGCGCAATTGCGGGTATTGTTATCGGAACAATCGCTGGCGCATTCCTATTGCTGCTTATTTGCGCTTGTATGTGCTGCCGTGGAGCACTTGATTCCATCCTCGCTTGCCTGGGTCTCGGTGGTGGCAGGAAGCGGAGAGAAACGACCTACGTCGAAGAGCGTCGCCATCGCCATTCACACGGGACTACCACCAGGCCTGAGCAACGTACTTGGTTCGGTACCCGTCCTACAGCATCCTCTGCAGGTGGTGGTAGGAAGAAGAAGGACTCTGGAATGGGTGCTTTGGCGACAATCGGAATCATCCTGGGTGCAATTGCGCTGTGCCTGGGACTGAAGAGACGCAACAGAGACCGTCGGGACGAAGACGAGAAGACCGATTACTCCTATCCGAGCAGCTATTACTACTCCTCCGATTATTACACCAATGATGGTAGGTTTTGTCTTCTTCCTATGATCATTCTCAGCATGCATGCTAACAACATTGTAGGAAGCGTGGTGACAGAAGATCGACGCACAAGAGATACTAGACGTACTAGACGATCTCGCACCCGCTCACGAAGATGACGAGATGACGAGATGACGATATGACGAAAGCCAGCTCACGACCCCCTTCTTACCTTTCTTTTCCAAGTTTATCGACCAGACCGTGCATGAACAGGCGCTAATTTGGGTTTATGATTTGATGTATTATGATTTTTCCTCCCACCCCCCCCCCCCGCAATGTCCGCAATGTGTGATTTTCTGGAAAATTCATTGCCTGTACGATGATGAGAAATGTTTTCATGTTCTAATGACTTTGGCACGATTTGCCCCCCCCCCTGGATCTTCCGCATGAAAGCATCGGAAGAAGCGACAGGGAAATCAGATGTAAATAGGAATTTAAAAAAAGATAAATAAATTGATAGCCCAATAGATGGTATTGCACATACTAAAAGCTCCTGATCGAAGGAAAATGGACTCGGGTTTTCCGGCAGTCGTCACTAGATAGCCACGAGCATATCGGATCTGAAAGACGTGGAGATCCGAGAATAGGGACCATCGGGCTACACGGCCAGAACTGCAGGTACAACATCCGAGCACCTCGAGGGTGAATCCCATGCACCATATGCATCGAGCCGGAGTTGTTGGCCTCCGACTTTGCCATACTGCACATATCTTGATCCAGCGGTCATTCTTGATAATCATGCACCTGCCGGAGTAACTCGTGCGCCTGAGAGATAATGTAAGCGCAGCTGCAAGGCGGTCATCGGCGGCCAGCAGACCGGGCCTGTCTGGGAAAGTGTTCCATTGTCGAGATGCTGGATTCACTCGAAGTAGCAGCAAGGGAAGAGTGATGGCGAATCAATCGACGGTGACTCGATCCATGCCACTTGATCAGGCAGATAAGAGCAGGTCGCGCCCGACAGGGTCCAGAAGCAGCGCGGCACCTCCCACTGCCCAGACGGCACAAACTGCCCGGGCGGAACCTGCGACTCCCCGCCTCCCGTAGTCCAAGCCGTCCAAGCCATTCATCCACCATTTCACGCTTCCTCCGTCCTTCGATCCCGCCGACAACCCCCTTCCCTCGCTGCTATTGTATAGAAAACCACATTATCCATGCGTTTGTTGTCGAGTATTACCTCCTGACAACACCCACGCAGCGTCACAGTCTACCCTGTCCCTGTCCGGTTGCCCCCCCTCCCGCCGCCCCCCGATCGCCCAAGGCTGTCGAGTCTTCCCTCCTGAGGATTACGAGTCCCGAGTCCCCTTGTGCTCCGATTCTTTGCCGGCTCGCCATGCTTCAAACACAGACTCAACACGTCTTTTCCCACCAGCACCAGTATCCGCAGGCTGATCCCTCCTGGTTGCAGCAACAGCAGCACCACCAAACCCACCCGCACCAGGCTCAGCAACAGCATTCTTCGTTGGTCGCCCAACAGCATGCCCAAGTCCAGGCGGCTGCAGCCGCAGCCGCAGCCGCTCAACAACAACATTATACCCGCATCGCCATGGCTGGAAACGCTGGTACCGGTAATCCCGCCCAGGGAGCCGGTGCAGGAGGCATGGGCGGAGATGGCGCTTTGCCCGGTGCGGTGTCTGTGATGGATGGTGGCATCAGTGATGAGAATCGCAAGGTTTTCATTTGGGTCGCGGAGCTCCTCGATCCGAGTCGCAGAGAGGCAGCTCTCATGGAGCTCAGCAAAAAGAGAGAGCAAGTCCCCGAACTTGCGCTGGTTATTTGGCACTCCTTCGGTATGGGTTTCCTCAGATCGGTCTTTTCGCGGGTGGCAACTAACCGTCGGGACCACAAGGCGTCATGACCGCTTTACTCCAGGAAATCATCTCTGTATACCCTCTGTTGAATCCTTCCCAATTGACTGCCGCGGCATCAAATCGGGTTTGCAACGCGTTAGCTCTGCTGCAGTGCGTTGCTTCCCACAATGAAACCCGCACGTTGTTTTTGAACGGTAAGCGGCAATCACCACGCCCCCTTCCCCCGCTATTCTCCAAGATATGGCCGCCCGAGTTCTGGCTAACAAAGGATATCATTCATCGAACAGCTCATATCCCTCTCTTCCTTTACCCCTTTCTTAATACGACGTCAAAGTCGCGCCCCTTCGAATATCTCCGTCTCACTTCGCTCGGTGTGATCGGAGCGTTGGTCAAGAACGACTCCTCCGACGTCATCAACTTCCTCCTTACCACAGAGATTATTCCCCTCTGCCTTCGCATCATGGAGACGGGCTCGGAATTGAGCAAGACGGTCGCAATCTTTATTGTACAGAAGATTCTCCTTGATGATATTGGTCTCGCTTACATCTGCGCGACCTACGAGAGATTCTATGCCGTTGGGACAGTCCTTAGTAATATGGTCACCCAGCTGGTGGAGCAACAGACCGTGCGACTCCTCAAGCATGTTGTGCGCTGCTTCCTTCGGTAAGTCCTTTCTCGTCAACATCCTTCTGTCGCGCAGCAGCAGCAGCAGCAGCAGCAGAATCATCATCATGCCGGCCATTCAATGCTGACTTTTGTAGTTTGAGCGATAACAGTAGGGCGCGAGAGGCCTTGCGGCAGTGCCTCCCCGAACCACTACGCGATGCGACATTCTCCTCAGTACTCCGCGACGATGCTGCTACCAAGCGCTGCCTTGCACAACTTCTCATCAATCTTTCGGACAACGTCTCCGACGGCGCACCCGGTGTTGCGATGTAAAAAGTTCAAAAGCATTTGTTTCCGTTTTGGTTTACTTGGTATATTTGACAACCTTACGACATGCATGGGGCGGGCTCTCGGCGAAAAACGGATCACAAGGCGCAAATTGTGTGGGATGGCGACGCAATGATGAGATATAAGAAAAGTCGCAAAAACATTCAAAAAGAAAGAGAAGGTATCCGGGGTATGGGAGCACTGGGCTTGGGGGTTTCTGTGTCTATTATATTCCACAAGGTTCTGTCTGCTGTTTCTTCTCATCATCTGCCCTTCCTTGTCCCGGGCTTACTGTGACTTTCTCTCCCTGCTTTTGATTTCCCCATTTTTCTGTTTCTATGTTGAACACTTCGTTTCCATTTCGGTCATAATGGGATGGCTGTGCGGTGGCGCGGATACGGATGGCGCTATCTGACTATATGCATTTTGCTTGTCCTCTATGTTCCCCATTCCCCATCCTCCATTTGAGTGAGATAGACCCTCTTTGAGCGAGATACCAAGATCTAGTTTTATGTTTCCATCTGTTGGTGCTGGTTCTGCTTGCTGCTTGATTGTTATATTTTCTTAGGACCTACTGGTCCATATATGGATGTGGATTATTCTTATGACAATTTAACTATTCCTGAACCATCCGATTCAGCCCATCATCATGCACAATGACACTCATGCTGCAGTTGGCGGCAGGCTACGGGGACGTACAAAGTAGTTGCGTGGACGGCTTATCGGCGCGCGATCGACCAACCGGCGGGCGTGGATCACCTGACCGGGGTCTCGACGCGCCGCCGGCGATTCTGTGAGCTCATCTCTTCTGCCCAGCCCGACACGCCCGCCCTGGCGAACGATTTCCTGTCTTCACGCCGTCGATCACGCCCATACTTACACTCTCCCCGCCCCTCCATTCGGACCTTTACACGTGTAGTCCCCTTTTCTGAATACTTCAACCTTTCAAATCAACAGCAGAGCCGCCGCTCCGTCAAGACCTTGTCCGGCGCTGCGGCGCCTTTAATGGTCTCGATCCGCCGCCATGGTATCGCGAAAGCGCGCCCGCTCCGAGGTGGACGCTACCCCGGAGCAGCCACCTGAGGAGCCGGGCTTGCTTCACCAGCTTCAGAACAGCTGGGAGTTTGCGAACCTGATGCAATACATTGCCATGTTTGGGAAACTCATGAAGATCGACGAGGATTTTGGAATCGAGGTGCGTATGAGCGGGCCGACACTTTTCTTCCCTTCGATCCCTTGATGGGTCTGAGTGCGTCTAGTGAATGCTAATGCGTTATTGCTGTTGGGTGGACTGTAGGATCTGGAGAATGAATGTCTTAAGCCCACTGCTTCAGAGAAACTACTGGAGATTGGACTCTGTCTTTTGAAATGGGTCTCGTCGCATCGGGGTCTTACGTATGTGCTTCGCTTTTGTGGTCGATATAACTGTCACCCTGCTAATAAGCTGCGTTGGATCTTAGGTTCGATAATTTTGATGAGTATACGCGACGCCAGTACAATGCCAAAGCACCGCATATCACCAACCCCTTTGGACATGAGGAGGTCCCTAATAAGTTTATGGATTTTGATGTCTTCCTGAAGCTTCGCGTTTTGCACCAGTTGACTATCTGGACTTTCTGGAACCCCGACCGCATTCGCGACAAGATGCCGGAGCAAAGGGAGAATGACCAGACGCAGTGGGTGGGTGTTCTATACCACGTTCGGCCCCTGTTATCCCTGCTGACATGGTTTTAGCGCATCGAGGAGGTTGGCTACGATCGCGAAGGCCGCTACTACTACATTCTTGATGATAACCGGCTCTATCGTCGCACCGATCCCCCGATCCCACCACCCAAACCGGTCAAGCCGAAATCGAGAAGAAAAAGTGCTCGCGCCATGAGGGCTTCAAAAAGAAGAAAGGTCACCGGGGCGGATCCTATAGAAGAGTCTGATGAAGAGAACAATGCTGTGAACGGTGACGCCACTGATGACCCCTTCGAAAAGATCACCTGGGAGTGCATTGCTATCACGCTCTCGGATTACCAGCAGTTCCTGGAGTCAATCCGGAAGACGAGGGACCCGGATGAGAAAATCCTAAGAGACAGGATTGAAGAACAAGTCTTGCCGGTGATCGAGAAGGAGGAAGAGTCACAACAGCGTCAAAAGCAAAAGCGCGAGAAGGAACTCTTCAACATGCAGTTGCTCGCTGGTGCCAAGCGATCCAGCCGCATTGCTGGAAAGGCCGAGAAGGAACGACATGAACGCGAGGCCGCTGAAGCAGCATACAAGCGAGAGGCGGAGCTTTCCGCAGCCCGCTTAGAGGAAGAAAGAGTGAAGAAAATCGAACAGGAGAGGCACTCACGCATCATGACCCGCGAGCAACGTATCAAGGATCGGGAGAGGAAGCGCATCTTGCATGAGAGTGAACTACGGCGAATAGAGGAGGAGCATGAGAAGGTTGCGAGAGGTGAAAGCAGAGCTTCTGAGAGACATCTAAAAGCTGAGATGGAGAGGTATCGGAAGAACTTGGAAGACCTTTCACAAGAGGACCAATGGGTTTTCGACTGCTCGGGCTGCGGTGTGCATGGCCAAAACCTGGTAAGTCTTGACAAGTACGAAGACATACGTCGAATGTGCTAACCCTGGATAGGATGACGGTTCCCATAGCGTTGCATGCGAAAACTGCAATGTGTGGCAGCACAGCAAATGTCTCGGTATTCCAAAGAACGAAGCAGAACGGGATGACTTCCACTTTGTTTGCAAAGACTGCAAACGACGCGAGGAGGAATCAAGGATGCCCAAAATCCCGCCGTTGAAGTTCCGTGTCGGCTCATCCACCTCGCCGTCCTCAGCAGCTGTCGAGGGAGACACAAAAATCAAGGCCCCAGACGTGGAACAGTCTCCTACGCCGCCCACAAAAGAAGCCCAGCATATCTTCCAGCTGCCTTTGACTTTATCTCCTACCAAACAACCCCCTCCATTTCCCTCTATACCTCCTCAGAACCCAGCTCAGGCCACCCCTCTTCCTCCGCCATCACCTGAGCGCCGACCTCAGTCCGCACACACCACCTCATTCAGCCCCCCTCGAGCTCCGTTCTCTCCGTCAAAGGGCATCAATGGATTTACTCCGTCGTCCAAGGAGCAACTTCCGAAGTTGCCTTCTGTTCATCAGACTATGCATCTGCCTCCCCATAACCCCGATTCTCTTAATGGCGGCACCTTCCCAGCGCGACGACCATCGTCATCTCACTCTGTGCGGAGTCCCACTTTGCCCTCTCCCATCCAAAACCGCCCATCCATGTCTCCCACCCAGGGAAATCGAGACGTTGGCCCTCTTGCAGGGTTTCCACCTGTAGCGCCGTCAGATCACTCTAACCAGTGGACGCCATACGGTCAACAACAAACACCACGCCCGAACACAGGCAACCACGCTTCAATTTCTTCGATACACGGCGGACGTCCGTCGTTCACGGCTACCCCTACTGGCAGTCGGTCCTCTCCTCCACAAAGTTCCCATGGCGTGCCGTTTTCGGGAATCAGTCCGACCAAGCAATCACCACGACCTATGACGTCTGGAAGTGTCACAGGCGCCACTGTTCTACCTCCGATTCAGAGGCTTGAGCCTAGTCCGAAGTTGATGGGTCGAAGCTCACCAGACGCACCGATCCCGCCCCCAGTCAAGTGCATGACACCGGAGCAGGAGGAACGCAGGCAGAGAGAGAATGCTTTGCTGCAGGCCCAGTTGCATGGAACTAACGGTCAGCATTCGGTCATGTCCTCGCCTTCACTAAACCGCATACCGCCTCTCGGGCCGCCTGCAGTCTCACAGCAGCCTGGTCCATCCCCTCATCCCGCCCCGAAATGAAGATAGTTTGAGTGACAGCTCCCAAGGATAGATTTTAGCTGTGGGACTATTCGAATCAGATTTCTTTATCCCTTCTACGCTCGATCTTGAATCGGATATCCAGTTTTTTTTTTTTTTTTTTTTTTTTTTTTGAATACCTTGGGTTCATTGAACATCTCCCGTCACTCTTACTGCAACAGACCGTCATGTCTCGATCTTGGTTTCGAATCTACGAATACGTTGAGTGCAGTATCTCTGTGGAGACATCAGGGTGCTTGATCTGGTCCAATAATTCTCTCCTTTCCCCATTTCCAATTCCCACGGTCTTCAGGGTTGAACAAAATAGCTGGCGATTACTGGGCTGATTTCGTTATTCGAGGATCTCACAAACTTGAGCTTTCCCGCAAGATAATCATTCGATGTATACTTGGTCTTGACATCGTGCTCTTGATAATATCACGCGTGGAACACTTCATCCTTACCCACATTGTGTCACCTTTTCTGCATGGTTGTTTGGGCTGGTCCAGGTTTTTTTGAGTCATTTGATATACAGAGGGGTTGGCGTTTGCAGGATATCAAGCTATAGAGGGCTGGACGTGGCTGAGATTATCGGTGCGAAGTAAACGTGGACTAGATGTAATAAAAGTGGTCTGAATTTGATAAGTTCCAATAGTTGAAAGAGCAAGATCAAATCCACGACAGATGTATTTTGCAGCCCAAATGAACATGGGAATGCCATTGTTGTTCTTTGAGGCATAGGTCATCTAGCTCTACGGAGTACGGTCATCATCACCATCGCTCTATCTGACACATCGCCAAATATAGAATCAAAGAGCCGAGGCACCACAACAGCAAGTAAGAGATCCTTAGTAGTTGGTAGATCTTTCGGTCCCTCTACCGTAGTGCCGCAGCAAACAGTATCTTCCCCGCTTGATCGAGAGCAAACCTCTTACAGTCAACTACTAGGTTGCGTGCATAAGAAGTACTTATAAGCAAACAAGCGATAACAATTTCACCATGTACATATATATGTATGGCCACACACAACAATAGACCATGCATATATAGGCCATTGTTCAGATCCTTGTAGGTGTATACATACAGCGAAAGCTAAGACCGGGAAAAGAACACAATCCCAGTCCCGGTCCAGGTAAGCCTTCCCAAACTAAATAAAGATGTATATAAGTGAAACACCTACCTAGTATCTAGCCTGTAGATCTGTCACCTGTCAGATCAAGTGACAGGCGGCCCAAGCAATCAATTTCGATCTGGACGGATGTGCTTCCGGCGTCACACTGCATGCAAAGGTTACTCTTTGAGAAAACGCGTGCATGATTACCGGTCCAGAGATTGGATATTGAATTTAAGCGAAAAAGGACCCTGGACACCGAACTGGTTGGGTTCAACCCAATCGGATCTACTGACAGAGCAGTTGGGGTCTAAGCGGGGTGATAACAAAGTACTACTACTACTACTACTACTACTACTACTACTACTACTACTACTACTACTACTACTACTACTACTACTACTACTTGTTTGTATCCAGATCTTACCCATGTACAATTATTCGCTTTTACAGAGTACATAGATGCAGATATTTGATCCGAATGCATATGGAACAATACGCGTGTAGAGCACAATCGCCCACCCTGCAGGAAAACGAAAATTGGACATAGTAATAATATGTAAGGCCTCCCACACAAGGATATTGTTGGAAGTCTATGTACTCCGAAAGGAAGGACAATGGGTAGGTAAGCTAAGTACTTTGTCTGTCTTGCTGGGTACCCAACCCGCTCCCTCCGCTCCCTCCCCTCTCACTGAACCGCTCAGGAACTCAACTCAACTCAAACCCCCCCTTGGGACTGCAGCACTAAAGATGCTCACCCTAGTCATTGCGGCGCGACTGGACTCCGCAATTAATCAAACCAACCAACCATAGCTCCATAATAATATGATTTATCCAGAGTGAGACACGGCCGTGGGCGGAATGGACCGAATCAACTAAACTACGTTCATCACTTTGCGAAATTAATTAGATCATTGGAGAGACACTGAGAGCCGAGAGCCTGTCGCTTGTCGGCTAGATACCTTCAGCCGGAGATGGCCAGTTCCGTACGGTGTAAGTGTACTAAACAGTAGGTACTATACTTACTAGGTAGAGGGGCACATGCACTATAGGGTTGATACTAGTAAGCAATCCTATTTACTATTCCCCCTCCCTTTCCCCCCACTAACCACCACACAGTAACTAAATTTCTCTGTATCCCACCAGCAAACTATCCATCTACTCCATAGCCCATACTAGATACTAACTACTCACCATGAAGTCTGGGTAAGGTGGGTAGCATCTAGATTCTCCATTGCCCAGGTCGGAGTCCGTGTCCGGACCGGAGTCCGCCTCCGATCGTCCGATGGTCCGACTGTCCGACACATGCCTATTCCACCGTTCCACGCTTACCCAAGGTAAAGTGAGAGCCTCACGCACAATCATACCATAGTACTGCGACTATCTATTTCCCATCTATAGAGTTGTGGATAAATAAAGTTACCAGACACAAGATCTACCTCAATTACACCCGAAAGGCAGAGCCACAAAACTCCATATCAGAAACCGCTATCGACGGGATTCACTACGGAAAGGGGCCGGGTTGAAAAGCCTCAAAAATGAAGATGATGAGAACGGCCGGCTGGCCGGCAACTCCCACACTCATCCGCGCACTAGATAGTAACAATCACACTATCCATCTAGATACCTAGCCTAACTAGATACTATCTAACTATCTACTGCCTACTTTCATTAACTGATCAAAGCTAGCGCTGCATCGAAGGATTTTGACACCTTCTCTCCAACATTGGAACCCGATTTTTCCCGTCCACTCAAGGCCCGTTGTCGGATGCAAGCGAAAGTATAATATTTTGCTTTTCCTCCCGCACGCGCCTGGATGATTGCATCAGCTGGCGGGCAATTACATACATTCTGATCATTGCTGGATTGCTGGATTGCTGGATTGATTGCTTGGAGGTGACTGTCTAGTGGTGACTGGTGAGTGGTAACTGATGATGACTGGTGGCAGCTGGCGGCCGGCCGGCCGGACCTCCACTGAAACCGTTCCGGTCGATCTCCTGGGTCGGAGATGGCAGTGGCTTCATCTAGTTCGTTACTTGGTTCGTAAACCGTACCAGGCGGGTATCTGCTGAGTCTGTGTGTGTGTGTCTGTGTGTCTGTGCGCGTCTGTGTGCGCTGTACTGTGCGTGTGGGTGGTCAGTGGTTTGGTGCCTTGTGGAGTAGACGGGTGGTGACCTGTCTACCAACCTGACTATCTGTCTGGTATCTAGGCAGAACGATCAACCTTGGGAGGGTTCCGAAGTTCGGTCCTACCGACGACCGTTTGTTGTATGTTGTTGGCCGCTTCAGCCCCGTACCCCGTACCTAACTAAGGTTGGCGGTCGGTCGGTCGGTCGGTCGGTCGGCCGGTATCTAGCTATGGCTATGGGAGCTGACAGACGGGAGCGTGTTAGTTAGTTAGTTAGTTAGTTATAAAGCGGAAGATTGGTAAGCGGCCGGCACACTTGTACTTTCACACAAACAGTAGGTAGCCATCTATACAAGAGTACACACCACCACACCACCACGACCTCGACCTCGTACACAGTGGGGAGTGATGGACAGGCGGCACGGACACGGCACCTTCCCCCCCCTCACTCACCCCTCGCCCCTCGCCCCTCGCCCCTCATATCGTATCGGATGGAGCTGGCATGCCCGGATTGAGCCATTGTACTGACATTCTTCATTGGAGTGCATAAGTACCTAGGTAAGGTGTGGTGGGCACTGGGCTGGCTCTCGGGCAACGTCAATTCTTCAGTGGCTGTTGAAAACTCCTTCAACATTTCCCTTTTGCGGCTACGAGAAGCGAATGATAGACATTACTGAGGAACGGGGTCGTTCGGGAGTAATAATAATTCCTTGGCTTGCCTATATTACCTGATGCTGATTAAATGGTAATGCAGTTTGGATGTGAAGGTCTGGGGGTGCCAAGAAAGTTAGTTAACTACCCAGCAATGGGTTAGTCATGATAATCATGAGTGTAAGTAGGTAAGGTAAGGTAGATTCTGGGCACGGAGTACTCCGTAGAAGGAAGAACATTATTGGAGGCATGCTTACGGTTTCTGATTATCAAGCAGCCTTGTCAAATCTCCCTGTTTACCTACAATTGCATAGATTGCCGGTCTTGTCCGGTGTTTATGATTGGGTTCCCAAATATATCTCTCCTGCATCACTAGTGCTTGCGCTGCAGTAGTTAGTAACTTACGCCTATCAAAAGAGGCAGGTTGGGGAGGGAGAGTTAAGTACTTACTTACCTAACTCAGTATGTATTCCTACGTATAGATCTAAGTAAGTTCCTACGACAATAGTACTCTGGTCGCATGCCATGAGATAACATTGGACATAATTGTGCATTTTCCCTGGCATGGTAATCTAGTAGCCTCATATAGTATATTCATAGCATAAATATGCAAGCCTTACGTGCTTGCCACCACTGATGAGACTGGCCGGGCAAATAGTTAGGTACCACTTATTTTACCTACCTTGGCCGGGAGGGAAGTCACCACGAAAGTCCCCGTACTAAGTACTTAGCCTGCCGGCCAACAAAAGGCCTAGTCTTGTGTACCAGCTACTTACAAGTTACAAGATCGCAATACCTCGGTTGGCGCGAACGGAAGAGACCTGAGGCGGCGGGCGTAATGCGGAGATACGTACATAGTAGGACGGTACCTACTACAGTCATAGGTCAAGGGAAGTTAGTCGCGCATAAATGGCAGTGGCCAATGAAGGGTCGTCATTGTGTGATTTAATATCTATCGCGACAGGACTTATTTCCTCCTAACCGACTAAGCCTTGGTCTTTCCTAGATAGGCACATGGTCCATGATTTCTGGCCCCACAACCAGCCAATGGCTTCCCTGTCGTACGGCAGATCTGTCTTGGGAGTCGTCGGACAATCAGGGGCTTGTCTAGTTGGTCCCTCCCCGGCCGTCGGCCGCGGAGGCTAAGCTGCCGTCATTCAGCGGGGGCCTTGTGGGCCCGTGGCACGCGCGATGGACGTTGCTAGCAGCTAACTTGCTAAAGCAGCAAACCAAATGGGTCTAGACCGGGAGGACCCCCCGACCCCCCCCCCCCCCCCCCCTGTCATGTAGCCATAGTACTAGATATGTAGTATCTATGCCCGGCGCCGGCGGGTGGTATTTGTGACCGCATATGTAATATTGTTTCAGCCGGGTAATTTAACCAGCCCAATGATACCGTCCCCCCTTCGTCAGTGTAACCTGGAGCAGCTCTCATCTCATCTCCCTAGTAAGGTACTAATCTGATGGCGCAGATCTTCATATTCCGAGAAGCCTAATAAGATAATCTTCTTGCTTTCTTATTCATCTTCTTCTTTCTTTCATATTCTTCTTCTTGATCTCCCTGGGCTTACTCGGCGGACTATATGCTTGTGTGTTAGTAGTGGTGTCTTCCGTTAGTATCAACCTTAATTCCTTCGCTTAAACACTTGCATCGCCCATTGTGTCATGTCTGTTTTAGTGTCATAGTATTCTTTCTTAGGTTAGTTAGTAAGTATCTAGTACTCCGTAAGTGGTAGATAGATGGGCGGGCATTTGTGCTCTGTATGACTGTCGCTTCCGCATCTGCCCAGTGCCCAGTGCCCCAACCCTTTCCCCACATAACCAGGCATCGCCCGGTTTCATGAGAAGCACAGGTTTCCAAGTACGTACTCCGTTGCACGAGGTCCACACCTGGCCCTCAGAGACTTAAACATGCTGTCCAATAATCAAGCGGATGGAGTGGATACAAACTGTTGGACTGTGCTGTGCGGAGATTTCATCCCCAAAAGTGGGGGGATCAATGGGGGGGTTGTGAGGGGATGGATGCCGATTTTGGGGGGGGGATGAGGGGAGAGTCAAACATCCGAACATTGGGTTAGACCTCTTACTGTACTCTGTACTATAATAATCTATTGTATCTGGAAATCTGCAATGCTCCCCTCTGTGTAACCAACTGAACAGTGACGTCGGCCTGACTCTCTCTCTCTCTCTCTCTCTCCCTCTTTCGCTTCCCTGCCTTGCTGCTGTTCGCTGGTCGGTCACCAACATACTAGTATCTCCCTCACCGATCGTTGGGATGATGGACGGTGACTCAGACACTAATGCAATCCTGCTCACTCCAACCACCCAATACCCACTGTGTCGGGATCATAAAACATCAAATATAGGGCCGCAAAACCTTACAAATGTCACTTTTGTGCAGCGCACTCCCATTTGATGAGCCAATCGAATGCATACACAGAGGGAAAAGTACTCCGTACTATCCCCATAATAGCATGTTGAGGTAGATTGGTACAATCCCAGCCTTTCCCCTGCTACCTATGGCTTTCCCCCCCCCCCCCCCCCCCCCTCCCTGCTGATCTCGTGGCCTATCCCGATATAGGCGCCAAAATATGTGGTTTGTATGCATGGTGATTCAACGGCTGTTGTCGTGGTTGACCGACAATCCCCATGTCTTGGACCACGTTTTACTTCTATCCAAGGCTGAGTGTATACGCTACCCATCCGGCGGTAAGGGCGTATCCAGTAAAAATCTGGGAGTGTAGGTGAGGTAGAGATAGATCATGGCGATAGGGTGCTCGCTGGTTTCCATGCGGGTAGGAGTCACGAGGCAGTCAAGTCGAACAACAGGGTCGAGCTATCGCCACTTCAGTGCCTGTACTCCGTTCCAATGTGCCCAAGGCCTACTAGAAAGCCAGCCGTAGATTGTATGCGCAAGGTCCCCTCTGGTTCTACTTCGTGTCAGAACAGTCCCGTGATTTATGGAAAGTTCGACGGCCCCTAGCCAGCCCTGATCCCTGCAGAAGGCGTGGCGCTACTTGGTTGCGTTCCGAGGTTCTCGGAGATTTCTCTTTATCCCCAATATAGGAGGCATGTCTGGGATAGCCCGGGGGGCGTGGGCGGAAATTGCAAGGTTCCAGCCCAACCCCCACCCCCCCCGGCTATTCTTCATATATCCGACACAGTAAGTAGTATCCCATGACATACCCCCCTATCATTATCATCCACCGGTATATGAGACCCGAATCCGGACCGGACCTGAAACGGATAAAGCACGAGGCTTGGTGAGGACATTTTAAAACAGTACAACACTTGAAAGACCACTGTTATTCTTAGCTCGCTCTGCCGGATCCGGATAGACTCGACCATGTTGCCCCTCTATGCAGCAAGCCAGCAGTCTTGGTAGGTCGAATGCAGGGCGCAGGGAGCTTGGCACGTCCCAGCCCTCACCACTGGCAGTCAGCAGACCAGCAGACCGCCAGGTCGAGCAAGTCGAGGGGCCTGTGGCAGGAGAACCAATGCCGGACTTGGAGAGGTGTGCCGCGTGGCGTCAATCTAGTGCGCTTCCAGAAGGCCATCGAATGCTCAGGTGGTGTGGATGGATGAGGGAGGGATCCCTGTGTCAATCCCTCCTGCAACTGGAAGCAGGAAGTTACTCGGGGTGGTACCAGCCAACGAGAAAGGAGCAAAGCTTCGGTTACGCAGTGATAACGTTGGAAAGAAGCGCCTTGATGCAAGCCATCCCATATCTATGTACTTTATTGTATAACTTTCCACATGCGGCGCCAAGGTGTTGCTGAAGGTTACGCACGCCATTCGTTCCGGTTCCGCTCAGGTAAGCGGGAACGGGCTGTCGGATGGGCGACACGAGGTGATCGCAAGAGGCGACCCATGGCACCAGCTGGCAGTTGGGTAACTCGATAAGATAAGACGCCTCTCGAAAGTCAAGAGGGTCGCTCAGACCCCCTCCCGAGGACAAGGAACAGCAAGGAAATGGTCTCCACTAAGGTTTCTTCTTCAGCGACGTTCCTGCGCCCGAGAATAGTCAGGGAAACCCGAGGACAAAGAATCATAGCGCAGGGCAACTTCGGTTCCTGCGCAAGCCATCGGGGTCTGGTCGCGGTCCTGTCAGAACCTAGCAATCCACTCTTCCTCCAGCCGCAGATCATTCATCCTGACCAGAAGGCCAAGCGGTCTGTGGGTGCTCCTTCAACCTTGAACCGAGAGCCTGGGACTTCGTACGGCTCACGGGAGGACCCATTCGACATGAAATGAGGGGGGGATGGGGGAGGGGTCGTGGATCAATTGGAAGAGCAGGTTTGCGATGTGGATCTGGATCAGCCATCAGTGGAGGCCGGCGATCTGTGTGTTAGTATTGCGATCTCGTTCAGTCCAACCCCAAGCATGGGAGGAGGGTAGGTGGCCTGACTGTGGTACGTATGTATTGTAGGTGTGCTGTTGATAGTGTAACAGCCACATGCTTCGGTTCTGCTGCATGTCTCATGCTAATTGCCAATAACTGTTGACAAATAGGTGTACATTGTTGGTACTACACGGCAGCCCAATGGTGGTAAAATGCTCGATTGCCAGATGGCACAAGATAATGCAGAGGCGATGAAGAAGAGTGTTACAAGTATCAGGGTCTCTACTACCTAGAGATACCTATGTAGTAGTACAGGCATACGTAGTATGTAGATGGCTTATACTCATGGCTGACACACATGGCTGACACACGTGACCGAAAAGGACCCAGCTGTCAGGAAAGCCCATGCCCGAAAAAGGGAAAGGGCAAACAAGCTCGCTCGGGATTAAGCAACTGCTGTACTAGCTCCAACGGAGTCAGCTCAGCCTGAGCTGCGATGCATGCATGCATGCTGCATGCAGTCCCCATCCATCCTGTCAAGATGGTCACTGGCAAGCACTGACGCGTATGCAGGGAGCTACATACGCAGCTCCAGTACGGAACACTTCGTTCGTACATAGTCATTTGGGTACTGATACTTGTTCGCTATTTCGCAGCATAATTTCGACTCCACCGTATCCATAATACCTGACTACACGAGTCATTAATCCCCCTTCCGCGGGCTAGTCCGTGCCGAACTCTGTACTTGTACTGGAAGTACCACGCCCAGGTAAAATAGGGAGGAGACTACCTCTCTAGCAGCAAAGGCAACCGGGGCGCCGTGAAGGCTTCCACCGGCGACCTCGCGGGCATGGCGAGCCCGAAGCCGCCCGATTGGGTTTAGCCACTTTCAATACATGACGCTAGCGTGGTCCAGTGATCTGCTGGAGGCAGCCTGGAGCCAGTCCAAGGCGGCCGGCTACGTGACCCCGACCAATGGATAAACCAATAGTAATCGCATGGCGTATTTCGGTATCCATGGTCCCCGATGCCCTTGCGCCTATGAGCTAGGAGTAATTTTGAGCGGGGGGTCTCTGATCGGATGTCGGGCAACTGAAATGCACGGCAAACCTAATTTTATGGAGGGAAGTGGGTTGGAATCGCTGTGGGATTCCTACAGTTCGAATGGCATGTTCTGCCTTCCGTTCATAATCCCTGGATCCGTACCTCCGTACCTCCGCCGTATTGCATATGACAGTTAGTATTTCACTTTAATCTCTCACTTGCCCAGAAAATAATCGCAAATACTTGCGGAGTCGTCTGTTCGGTTTAGTCTTGGCACCCTCCAAACATGGGCCTGCTTGCACCCGAACCAACATGCAAACCACCCTCCACTGGCTTACCCACACGAATGAATGCCTGATATCTATCTCTCGGAAGGGGGGCAGGAGCATCTTCCAACGGCCTGGTAGGATACCCACTTGGAGCATTGGGATGTGGTCTAAGCCACTGTAGACGCTTCTCTTCCTATCGCCTCGGACCTCGAGTCACCGTCTTGTTTAATCTCCCTATCAAATAAGCAAAAAAGGGCACGAACGATCCACTGCCTCAATTGTGGGGTATGAGCCAAGCAATAGTGTAGTTCTTGATCCGCACTAAGCATATGCCGGTTACAGACACACCTACACAGTCAATACGGACAGTCGGACATGAAGACCTCTCTGGTCGGTGTTAAGCGGAAATAGAGAGAGGAGGTAGACGTCCCGGAAGCCGGGGAAGACGGAACCATGGAATTGGCTTTTCCTTACGTCGGCGCTGTAGATGATGAAGGTGTCGATTCATTGGAAAGCAGGTACCTAGACCTCCTGAAAGTCGGCTCGGATGGACCGAAAGGTCATACATCATATCATGTCTTCATGGATGGAAAGTCTTGGGGCCTTCTTTCCTGTGCCGGAACCTGGTTGGCTGATGGGGAAGATATCCTGCAGACAGAGTTCCAGGCTGTTCGGATGGGGGGGACCTTACTTTACGATGTCCATGGAGTATGGCCATCTCAATTCATATTTCTTAAACTCTGTCTACCATGTGGATGAGTGTTATTGAAGATGGTCGCTGAACGGCTGTTCAGCTCTTATTTTTTTATTTATTTTTTATTTTTTTTTAATCTCTTTTGCTCTCTCCTCGGTTTCCCCACCCTCCTACCCGAGTATTTGCCCGAGGGTCGAAGCGATTCATCTTTCCCATGATCGATGACAGGTCTATCACCATCTGGCCATTTCGACTAAATCTGGGCACTCCTGGGAAGGACTAAATCCAACCAGTGACACTGCTTGCCTTAGTCCCTATCCCCGGATAGATAGTAGATCGTACTAATGAGCTGATGAGCAAAGGGTGGGACGAATGCCCGAACGTTAGACTGTCAGTCTCACTTTCTTTTTTTTTTTTTTTTTCTTCTTCCAGGAGGAAGGATTTAAATTTGGGTCCCACATATTTTAATTATTATCATGATTTGATCCACGATCGAAATTCACTCGGGAAGTAGCGCCCTGCGTACTGAAAATACCGATACCGATGCTACTAGATGATACTAACTACTAACTACTACTGCGTATTTTCCGTTCTGCTGGGACTCTCCTGACTCAGGAATCTCCCACCCAGTCTCGATGGCCAGCAACATGACATGATAAGACCCGTAATACCAAATGGTGCCTGGGTTGGAGTATGTCCGCATTTGGTAACTACTCTGTCCCACCTCAGAGATCTGGAGTACGGATGATGTCCAGGTCCAGCACGGACTCTCGGAATCCTCCCTCCCCCCCCTCCTCCTCTCTCTAGTCTATCCACTCTCCCCTCTCCACTCGCTCTTCCCAAAAGGGAAAAAAAAACGGGATCCCAATTTGGCACAAAGAGAAATGCAAGAGGCCACACAACCGAAGAAGAAGGAGAAGAGGAGGAAGAATGAGAATGAATCGGGAGGGAGGGAAGAAGAAGAAAGGGCAATGGCAAGCCGAAAATAAACATTGGCAGTGCCCGAGAAAGAAAGAGAATGGCGGACAAGCGAACAAGATGCTAAAATAAACCGAAAACCAAAATCCCAAAGAGAACGCATCCATGTCTGCCTCCGGTCCCAGCGCAGTGGAACAAAGACCGCACCATCCAGCAACCCCGTGCCAACATGGATGGGAACCACCGCCGCCAACCAGTGGAGGCTGCCCATCAGGGTTTCAGCCGCTGGGGATCCCATGGGAATTGTCCCCATCTAGAACTTCGTGCTGCAATATCCATCCCGCCTTAAACTGCTTGATATCCGCCCCCAAATCCACCCTGTTTGTCCTTTCCTTTCCTTTCTCTCCTCCAAACAGGTGTTCACCGTCCATCCATCGCCTGCCCCTTCCACCTCCTCATCCAGTC
Organism: Aspergillus heteromorphus CBS 117.55; assembly: GCF_003184545.1. NCBI lineage: Eukaryota > Fungi > Ascomycota > Eurotiomycetes > Eurotiales > Aspergillaceae > Aspergillus > Aspergillus heteromorphus. Next base: position 433,096 of record NW_020290419.1, read on the forward strand.
TCAGGTCTGAGATTCCCGTCATAATACTCCCTCCAAGCCTGCTGCTCCCCCAGTCCCCACCCCTCTCTTCTGCCCGCCTGCTTTGCAGCTGCGGTCTCCAACCTAATCGATTGTTTCCGATCCCCTTCTTCCTGCTTCTTCTTTGTTGCATTGGGGAACTTCCCCGATAGCCTTCTTCCCCTCCTCACGCCGTTCGGCGCACACGATTGATTGACAGGCAGCTCCCGGCCAGGCATCTTCCGTGCCTTACTGACCGGCCTGTCCCGCCCCACGGGTCGCTGCACCCTTCCCACGAATTTGAATGAGGCTTCTCTCCTTATCCATATATCAACCATCCGACTGTCCTCACAGCTGATCCGGCATTTAACTTCTTATCCACTACACTCTTCCGCCTACTTCAGCTGCGCCGTCCTTTGCCCTCTCCAACAACCGGCTCCTTCCATCAGCACTTGACACATTCTCCACCCTACCTCCTTTCGACACCATGACTGCTGCTACAGCGAGATTGATTCGCGGGCAGCCGCCTTCCCCACCGCAGTCCACCGATGGAGATCCCGCTCCCGAAGCCCACCGGGACTCCTGTGGCATGCTCCCGTCGCTTTATGGACACCCTGACACTTTCGCGCCTGCGGGGCTGCCGGGGACCCACAGGCATGGAGAGACGGCATATGATCAAAGACCCTCTGTGGTGAGACCCGCGGCATTCTACGAAGGAGTTCCTTTCATGGCTTACTCTCTCCAGGGCTACGCTTCCCCGCCCCCGCAGTATGTTTCCTCCGGTGACTACTCAAGAGCTTTCCCACTGCAGAATCAGGTATGCATCCCACTATCTCACTTCACGTCTAACAGCATTTTGGCTAACGATGGCTTAGATGGCAGGGCTTCAGGTCAATACCCCGCCTCCCGCTGCGGATGAGGGTCTAGTTCCAAACTCCTTGTCACAGTGGGGCTCGCCCCCATCCCAGAAAAAGGTGATAAAGGCAAGGGTATCTAGACCGACTAGGGTTCGTCGCCGGACGAGGAAAGCAAAGGATAGGGAGATGAGACACCGGCTCGAGGGCCCTTTGAGCCAACTTACCAAGGACATGGACAGTGTTCCGCTTCGAGACATGGAAGAATATGTGCATCGGTCGATTGAAAAAAGACTGGACGATGTGCGCAAGAACCAGGGCAAGGTCGCCAGACCCATGAACTCCTTTATGCTCTATCGGTCAGCATATGCGGACCGAACCAAGAAACTGTTCTCACAAAATAACCACCAGGTTGTGTCCGAGGCAGCAGGGGACAGCTGGAGGCTTGAAACCCAGGAAATCCGTGAAAAATATGAGCGTCTGGCCAGTATCGAAAAGGATAATCACCTGAAGGCTCATCCGGGATACAAATTCTCGCCGGCAAAGGATAAAAAAAAGCGAACTGGAGTTGAGGATGGGCGGCCTATGATGAATACCCCCGATTCTAGCCCAGCTCTGCTCCAACACCGCGCTCTGAGCTCGTCCGAAGTCGACAGCAGTGGATGGGAAAGCCGTGACTCGACACCATTTGATTTTCACTCCGACCATGGCTTGCCCCGTGAGCCTTTTCTACCTCCTTCTGCATGGCATGCAAATAACCATGGCCGGCCACACATGATACCCTCTTCTGAACCAACGGCCCATTACCTCCATCAAGCGATGCAGTCGGGCCTCATGCCGCATGTGGAAGATGTACGGTTCAGAAAGTCTGGGTTGCAGGACATGCAATACGTTCCATCAACGTCGTTGGCTGCATTGCCCGGAGGTGCCCATCATGATCTTCTGCAGCCGTCCAATCCGATGCCAGGTGGTGGTCAGCTGGATCCCCAATTGTTGACCATGCAAACCGAGCTTCAGAGTCCTACGCAGTTGTTCGGCAATTCCCCATATCCCGGTGTATGGCAAGAGACTACCGCTAGCAATTGCTACTCCCCTGTTCCAGCGTCGGTGGCCCCTACCTCGGTTTCGTATCCGGCAGGGTCGGTCTATCCACCGACAATGCACCCGCTAGACAATCGTGAGACATGGGAATCCGGCCATGAGACGACCCTGGACGGTGCGGGGGGCGAGTTTGACCGCTGGATAAACCCACAGGGCCAAGGATTCTAGAAAATGCTCCGAATCCGTCACGACCATGACGAACGCAATGAGATTCATTGACCATCTAGTGGTGTATCTGCTTTCTAATCTTGATTCCCAGGGTGTACATCTACTTCGCTTGCAAGACCTCGGGGCCGGAGTTGTTATGGCGGCGAAAATAAGTTTTTCTTCCTTTCTTTCTTCCTTTCTTCTTTTCTTTTCAAATAGTGAATTTGGGTTCTTATTTTCTTGTAACGGTTTGTGAACCTCTATCGTTGTCTACCTATCAATTGGTATGCTTTTTTCGGGGCCTCTCTTCTTCCTCTCTCTCTCTCTCTATCTCTCTTTTTCTTGTTGAGCTATGGGTATGGACACGGACTTGTTCTCCTCTTTCTGGATGGTGTCTTTGCTGGAACTATTGTGGTTATTTCATGATAATTGCGGGCTTCGGTGCATTAGATTGCTTGGAGGTTGCATAGTAACAAGATACCAATACATTTCATTAACCAGTGTCTATGACTATTTTCTAGATGGTGTGTATTGTAGTGTGTTCCATATTCCCAAGGCAGAAAGCATTTCCTGCATACAGCTCATCACAGTCATCCACCCGTCCATCAAATTATCAAACAGTACGACACCTGAGGTCCGTCTTCGCACCAGAAACCAGAATCTTGGATACTTCTAGACAGGCAAGGTAGGTAGATTGTAGATGCCTAGGTCGCGATATAACACCCACTCTTATTTTACAGGGATACAGACAGGGATAGCAATAACCCCAATAAGTATAATCTTCCCCCCCTTTTTTCTAGAACGGCGCTTCGAATGTCATCAAACCTCCCCCCCCCCCCCCCGGCCTGCATGCAGGCGCCTTTAGGCTGAATCAGTCGCTTTATAGTGTCTACTGTACGGAGTATATACCATATCTGGTTCACGGTGGGAAATTAGACTGCTTATGCTGGTTGAGGTTGCCTACTATTTAGTGCTTGCTCATTTGACTGACACTGTGTTGTGTTGTGTTGTGCTGTGTTGTGCTTATGCCATGTTTTAGGGTCTGGATGGTTCTTTTTTTTTACATCATATGGAGTGAAATGTTGAGTACGACGTACTGCTGTAGTGTAGTGTAGTGTAGTGTAGTGTCGTATAGCTAAGAATTAAGTAAGATTTAAGGACTTCTGGGTTCTGTCTTCGTCACGTTCGCTGGCCAGGTATGTTCGAGACAGAGACAGACAGAGACAGAATGAATGCTTCATGAGGATATTTGCTTTTACGGCTTCATACCTATCAACTCCAGGGACATGTGCACTCTTCTCACCCAAAGAAATCTCCACGATCTACTCCGCTTACGCCAACTACCTACCTACCTACCTACCTACCCGTCTACCCACCTATAAAGCAGGTGCTTTTGAACGTACTTTTTACTTTCAGTTCCTCGACTACTTACCTAGGTATGTAACCTGTATCACTATCACTAGTATCACTATCCTGAGTCATATCCCAGCCCCAACACCCAGGCGTGCATAAGCCCAACGCCACAAAATTTAGCCGGGAGTACCAGAAACCTCGCTAAGATTCCCAGCGCGTGATCTGAGACCACATGGGTTGGTTGATCGTTTGTTATTGCCTCGTGGTCGGGAGGTAGAAGACCTTATCCGGATCGCTTAATTGATTGTGCTAGAGGTTTTGGTTTTGGTTTTGGTTTTGGTTTTGGTTTTGGTTTTGCAGTTCGTGCTGCGATGCGAGTTGATGTTTGGCGGATTGGATTGGTCTAGCGTGCTGCGTGGCGGAGATGTCTATCTATACGGTGGCGCGGTGTCTGTGGTGTATTATTTGGTCATGTGAGGTTGGGTGTGTGTGAAATGAAATGGTCTGGTCTGGTCTGGTCTGTTTCGAGGGTGTTGTTTCTATGCTATCTAGAGTGAAGGGTTGTGTTGTTGGCGCGAGAAGCGCGGGAAGGATACTACTACTACTCTGCGGATAGCATATGTCCTTTGGTTGAATGCCTATCCGTCCCTGGGGATTTGGCCTTTCCGGATAAGTACCTATCCGTATATGCTTGGATAACTAGCGGATCGATAGGTTGTTCGAGACCAAGTACCATAAATCAAATGCATGAAGTTGGTGGTTTTCGGACACTCTGTGTTGCTGCTCTGCTCTTGAAAGTTGAAACGATACCTCCGATACTTAGGCCCGTCATCTCTCGCTCACTTGATATGAGTGGTTGAGTCCATCTAGGAGATCTTTGTTGCTGCAGTGCCTTGCAATGGAAGTCTCCAAGTTGCTCCTGCTCCTTTTTTTTGGTATAGCATGAAATTCAGGGCGAATCATACCAGGCGGATATTTCACCGGCCTGCAATCCTAGGTAGGTACTATAGATATCCAGAGGCGGCGGCATATCTCCGACCGTTGCTTAGCGTGTAAGAAAGCGAGATGTTCGCATTTATCGGGCATCTGAGTTAGGCACCAACTATTCTCGCGTCATGTCTCCGTATTCGCCGACAGCAAATCATGTTTATTGCTAAGTTGCGCAGAAGGTTGGTTTTGCGAGGAGTATACTATACTTGATTAAAATGTGTCCAGTCGCTTGCATAATCCGGCACAAGGTACGGAGTATGATGGGTAGAAAATCAGGTTCTCCTCATGGCATCAATTTCCGCCATGATATCCGTTCTTTCGGGATTCTAGAAAGCGCAGATGATCGCTTGGTTGAAGGAAGTGGGCTGAAGTCAGGTTTGGGTTCGATTCGAAATGGGCGAGAATCCAATCCGGCTTGGCAGGCACGCGCTCCATCACGTGTAGATCTTCAATCGGGTGGTGGTCCAAGCGATCCGCGACTTCGATCTCGAAGTTAACTAATTCGAAACCTCCATCTGATACAGACTAAGAGCCGTCAACCCGGAACGAATACTAGCAACATATTCTTGACATCTACTTTTTCGGCTGTATAGTACCTACCATCAATCGACACGCGTGCCGACACGACCCGCACTTCGAGGACCGACCGCCAAAAGCAGATGTACACCTCGTGAAACATCCATCATCATGTACGGCGAACATGGCAATAAATTAGTACATCCATCCCCTTTCGGCTCTGCTACGCTCCCGCGAGTACTGTCTCTTGCTAACAGAAACCGCACACGCACACACAGGTCCAACATGCCAAACGCACCCAGGCCCTTACCCATCTCCCTCCATATCAAACCGAACTGGTCCGCGCCGTAGCTCGCGAAGTTCGCGACCTCGACCGCGACGTGGCCCACCTCCTCTCCCCCTTCGAAGGCAGCTTCAATCCCTCCCAAGACCCAGCCACCGCGTGTGCCCTCCTCGTCGATCACCTCTGCATGCGCCGCAACAAGCGATGCCTCCTCGCCTACCATCGCGTGCGTACCGAAAAGCTCGAGGAACTGTGCTGGACGGGTGTGGATGTGCTGGAACAGCAGCTACCAACGGCAGAGGAAGGGCCCGGAGGTGCGTCAGGCCAGGGAGCGGGCGGGTACGGGGCGGCGATGGCATCCGCCAGTGGGAACCATAGCTCGCTGAGTCCCGAGGAAGAGGAGTATTTTCGGCAGTATAGTGATCTACTGGCGGCTTATAAGGGACAGTGGACGGACGTTGATCTGACGGGGACTTTGGAGCCCCCGAAGGATCTGTTTATTGATGTGAGGGTCTTGAAGGATGCGGGCGAGATTCAGACCGAGTATGGGTATGTGAGGCATTTTTTTTTCTTCTATGTTTCTGTCTCTCCCTCTCTCTGTCTCTCTGTGTGTGTGACAGTTGTTGTGGAACTGGAATGCTGACATCACGCAGGGTGATCAATTTGACCAAAAACAGCCAGCTCTACGTGCGGCAAGGGGATGTCGAACGGTTGATCGCGCAGGGGTTTCTGGAGCGACTGGGCTAAAGGCGAGCGAAGAGTTTCAGATCATGCACGTTTTGTTTTATGATACCCATTGATTAATGCATGAGAATGGAATGCTGGTCCTCCGTAGTCTCCTGGGTGCTACTTAGTACGCTGCACGCCTGCAAGGTAGCTACTTAGCTAGTACTTATTATCAAATTGCGTAGAGTAATACGGCATCACACCAATCAGCCTAGTCGCTGCAGCACCGTTGACGGCGGCGCGCCAGCAGTGGTGCTTACCTAATGGCATCGGGCTAGTGCTGCATCTCCGGCTCCGTACTTCTGCGGCTTCTACTGTCGCACTTACGAATTACGAGATCCCCTCCTCCTATGGCGCCGACTAAGCCAGGGTCGATTTCTGTCTAGCTTGTCTGCGTTCCCTCAGTGGTCGCGACCAACCCTTGTAGGCCCTCCAAGGCCCTCCGATCCCCATCAGGATGGCCATTTGGCGGGCAAGTGGACCAGTGATAACTTGCCTGTGATAAGGCCTTTTTAGTCAACTCCGCCCACCCAGCTCCGATAACAACCTCCTCGAGCCATGCCTGGACCTCCACACTACTGAGTCCTCCCAGACCCTTCTGGCCTTCATCACCCCCCTCCCGATGGCTGTCCTTCTCCTTCTTCCCTGCCTCTGATCTGAACCTTTCCCCCCTCATCCGGTCGCCCAATAGCGACGCAATGCCCGTGTCTTTTGTCCCTATCGAATTCTTGCGTCATCTGGTATCATCTCTCCTCATTCTGCGCCCTTAAAAACATTCGCAACCCGCGGCCTACGGGCTTGATTCACGGCCCCTCCCACCCTCCTCTGTGGGCTCTTGCGACCCTCGCTGGCAGACTGTTGGTGTTAGACGGCCCTCGCGACCGTCTACCTTCCGCTTGCGATTCACCATGGGTGTTCTTCGACCCCGGGACAGCAGCAATTTTCACATATCCGGCTCAACTTCTCATCGTTCACCTTTGGATGGCGACCTTGACCTGGATGGGACCGAGGTCCCAGTCGAGCATGCCAACAATGGCAGTCCGCCACGATCTTCAGGATTAGAGTCAATGGTGTCTGGCGGCACCAGCTTTCGAACCCCGAGTCGGTCTTTTTTTCACCGGTCATTCCACAGCCCAGCGGGTACGGATGCTACATAATTTCCCCCTTCCCACCTCTGCTTTGCCCGAAGTGCCAATCGTTGCTTGATCCTCAAATTCTGACTCTGCAGTCCAGACCCGGCGCATTATTCCTCCCATGGCCTTAGAGAGCAAACCGCCGAACTAGCTTCCTTCGCCCTGTCGCATGAATCGAGCACCTTGCCCCCGTCTTTAGATGTCTTCCAGCCTAACCGGAGTTCATACCGCTCATCGTCTCCTGCAATCAGCTTCGCAACATCCGGCAGAGCAAATCCGGAGCTGGGCCCTTCCTCCATCCCTACCACTGGCTCATCGGTTCTCACGCAGTTGATCCGCAACCCCGATATCCATGAAACGGACCATAGTCACCGGGATGAGGCTTCAGAATGGGGTGGGACAAGCGAGAGTGTATTCTCTGAGGATCATCCTCCAGTGGCTGATGCCGGGGAGGCTTCTACCACCGAACAAACATCATTATTGCCTAAAGCGGCGCAGACGGAGCCCTTTCAGAGCTACGGAGCTACCGGTGACGTTGAAAACCAAACTTATGCGAGGAGGAAAGGAACGAACTTCCCTATGGCCCTTTCACAACTTACGATGTGTTTCCGGGTGCTAGCGAATCCCAAGTCGTGGAATGGTAAAACTGTATGGCGAGAGGGCATTGTCTACCCTCTTAGTCTTTTGCCATCGGTGTTCCTCGGTCTCCTACTCAACATTCTCGACGCCCTGTCGTACGGGATGATTCTTTTCCCACTGGGTGAACCAGTGTTTTCTGAGCTCGGGTCGGACGGTATCTCAATGTTCTACGTTAGTACGATCATTGCACAATTAGTCTTCTCCTGTGGAGGCTCCATCTTCAAAGGGGGAATTGGAAGCGAAATGATTGAAGTTGTCCCATTCTTTCACCAGATGGCGTTCACGATCCTGAATCGGGTAGGCCAGGATAACCCAAAGGCCGTCCTGGCAACGACGATTCTGTCTTTTTCAGTTAGCTCAATTCTTACGGGCTTGGTGTTCTTCTTGATGGGGACTTGCAAGCTCGGGGCGCTGATCGGCTTCTTTCCCAGACACATTTTGATCGGGTGCATTGGAGGCGTGGGGTTCTTTCTGCTGCTCACGGGTGTTGAAGTATCAGCCCGACTACCAGGCACTTTGGAGTTCACTTTGGAAACGCTGGAGAAGCTCGTGCAGCTGGACACGGTGTTTTTGTGGACGATACCCTTGTTGCTTGCGATTGGTCTTCTTGTTTTGAAGCGTTTCTTGCATTCTAACTTCCTGGTTGGTGGATATTTCATCGCTGTGGCACTTATATTCTATATTGTAAAGTTCAGCGCCGGGATACCCATGGATACTTTGCGCAGCAAAGGATGGGTTTTCGATGCTCCGTCTTCGTCGAATCCGTGGTACCATTTCTATACCCTATATGGTAAGTGAGAATTGTGCACTTTGGATTCTTGTGCCCAGCTAACCCACCTAGACTTTGCCGCTGTTGATTGGTCGGCATTCCTTGATACGATCCCGGCAATGTTCGCACTCACCTTTTTTGGGGTTCTCCATGTTCCTATCAACGTCCCCGCATTGGGAATATCTACCGGCGAGGATAACCTAAATGTTGACCGTGAGCTCATTGCACATGGTGTCACCAATGCTCTTTCCGGCTGCATTGGGAGCATCCAGGTATTTAGGCCCCGATACTAGTGAAGGTTAAACCGCTGACATGTATTAGAACTACCTTGTGTACACCAACAGTCTTCTGTTCATCGACAGCGGTGGCAACTCTCGTTTGGCAGGGATCATGCTTGCTGCTGCCACTGCAGGGATTCTTGTCGTTGGCCCGGTCATCGTAGGCTTCATCCCAGTTATGGTCGTCGGAGCTCTTATATTCCTGCTCGGAATCGAACTGATGCAAGAGGCGTTGGTTGACACATGGGGCAAATTACACCGACATGAGTATCTGACGGTAGGCTTGGTCACCCACATTACCTGAGACCCTTTTGGCTAACTTTTTAGGTTGTCATCATTGTCGCGACTATGGGTGCCTGGGATTTTGTTGTGGGTATCTTTGTTGGCATCATCCTTGCGTGCCTAAGTTTTGTGGTTCAAACTTCACGGAAATCGGCCATTCGCGCGACGTTCTCAGGTAAGATCACTGGCTCGACGGTCAGGCGCCCACCTATTCAGCAACGGTTCTTGAAGGAGGCGGGACAGCAGACACTCATAATCAAGCTTGGCGGTTATCTCTTCTTCGGGACTATTGTGAGCGTGGAGAACACCATGCGGGGGCTCATTGAAGAGGAAGCGTTCAACCGACGGCCAATCAGGTTCCTAACTCTTGATTTCTCTCGGGTCTATGGAATCGACTTCTCTGCAGCAGAAGCTTTTACCCGCATCAATCGGATCCTCAGAAAGAGGAACGTGCAGATGACGATCTCGGGGCTTGATGTCGAGGGTGACGTCGGGAGAAGTCTCCAGAACGTCGGACTGTTTGAACCTGTGAATGGTGTTGAAATATTCGAAGACCTGAACTCTGCACTTGAGTTCTGTGAGAATGACTATCTCAAGGTCTTCTACAGCCACAGGGAGGCATTGCTGAACGGAAAAAACAAGGCATCAGCATTTCTCGAAGTCCCGATGGCCCAAGGCCAGTCGCATCTCGGTGACGCGGTGGTGAGCTCGCCTCGTCAGCAATATCTGCAGCAGGCCGCCAGGACGACTCTCCACGAGAACGAAATGGCAGTCATGGCCCCGGCTGCGTGGTCTGCGATGCGACAGCCCCTCCCACTTCTGCTGCAGACGTTCCAGGGCCTGACCACACGCAACGAGGACTTCTGGTTCCGGGTCTGCACATATTTTGTCCGCGAGAGCTATGCCGCCGGCACAGTGCTGTTCCATGAAGGTGATGTGCCCAAGGGATTCTACCTGTTGGAGTCGGGAATGTTGCGTGCCGAGTATGAGCTGCCTCAGGGGCGCTACTTCGAGATCATTGTAGCCGGACGGCCGTGCGGCGAGTTGCCATTCTTCAGTGAGACGCGACGGACCGCGACGGTCAAAGCTGAGCAGGACTGTGTGAGTTGGTGTCTGACAACCGAAAAATGGCAGGCGCTGCGGAACCAGGATCCGGAGATCGCGCGGGAGCTATTGACAGTCAGCCTCAAGTTGACGACGGAGCGGATGGACAGCATTACTTCGTAAGTGACTCCTCTCCTCCTACAAGCTCTGAAGAAGCAGCACTGACCTGACCTAGTTATGTCCTTACGACGGCGGCTTGATCTAATTTAATCCATCTATGAGGGACGCAATCAGAGGATTGGTCCGGGTATAGTATGTTTGCATAGCATCATGGTGGCAGTCTGTTACATATGTAGTGAGCTAATGCGAATCTGTAAATGTTACGTACTATTTACCACGTACTACTGTTCCGGTTCCTCCTTCCCGGTCTCACATCGCGAGACGATGATGTAGGACGTTCGTCAATACGGTAGTACTAGCCACTCGCTCACGCCACCATCGGCATCAATGAGACAGCCCGCCCACTTAACCAACCCAGTCAGACCGGCAGAGACGGCAGCGCATGACCACCGATTAGGGAGGGGCAACTTACTAAAGTCCTTCCTTTTATTTACAATGGAACACTAACACTAATAAGAAATCAAAGTCATTGTACGGAGTACCAATGTGCTTAATAGCTCGTGTCATTGCCGTGCGGTGGTACGGACGACCGCGGCGATCATCCCACCCCCACCAATGGGATCCCTTGCCCACCACCCACCCCCTGCACACATCAACCATCAATCCCATAATGGCGTGACAGGTAGGGTACTAAAGAAGGCAGGCAGTCAGTCAGTCAGTCAGTCAGTCAGTCAGGCGACCTGCCCCTCCGCTCCGCAGTGGCCACCATGCTTATTGCTTATCTGCTCGCCAACGGATGACACAACATCCACTGATCTTGTCGATAAATACGCTTCTAGTTCAGTTCTGTCCCCTCCCGCTCCAGCCCTATTTGGCCCCGACACGAGAATCACCCGGATGGTTGGTTGGTTGGTTAGTTTATGAGGGGGTCACGTTATAACAGTCCCCATCGCGTCATGTGGCCCGTTCGGGTTGAACTACAGAGTACATACGGAGTACCTACTAGTAGATAGTATCTTTGTACTAACCCAGAAGATACTAGATAGTACTCCTGTAGGTCGATCAGGCTCGGTCACGGGCTTTCTCCATTCCATCCGAGATAAGGAGTTTGATCTCATCTTTGCGGGCTGGGCTGTTCTTCTGATACAGCGGCGTTTGGGGCGGCGGGGAGGGGGACATATTGAAGTACGGGGCCGTTCTTCGGGCGGTGCTGATTGCAGAGGGTTGGAGATGCGACATGGCGCAATCTATTAATTATTATTGGGGCTGAATTTCGTTTGTTCGGAGTACACCGTGCCTATCTATAGTGTGTGCTTTGGTAGATAGTGTTGTTGAGAAATGGTATTTGTTACATACTTGAAGGTATGCAGTACTCTGTAGCTAGTAGCTTGTTTTGATGGATGAGTGTTTGGGATTGGTATAGTCATGTAGAAAGTACAGGTGCTAACTAGTGCTACTATGTCCTTACCTATGGTATGTACCTTAAGTATGTACTTAGCTTGTAAGGTACAGTTTGCTCGCTCAATATTGCACAATACCGGCCCGGAAAGAGTTGCGGAAATCTTGTTATGAGAAACCTGCTCTAATCTCATCGAATGTAAACCAACACTCGCATTTGGGATTAATTCCAAGACTTGAATATAAGAATAAGAAGAGGTCCCGTCCCGCCTTTCGCCGCGGTTCGGGTCCATTTCTTTGTTTCTGGCTCATGGTGCCAGATGGATGGGATTGGGCTTGATTCTGAAACTCCCCAAGACACGGGTATGAATCCTAATGCTATAATTACTTATTTTTGTTATATCTCCCTCGGTCTTTGAGGGGTTCTGGAAATTTTTGGTTTGGTGGTTCGTATGGTTAACGGTCTTTGTTTGTTGGGTATGTGGTAGATAGATACTATAGATAGGGTCACATGGCTCCGCCTTTGTTTCTTTGGTATACGACGGAGTACCACTTATCTACTTACTATCAATCTCTCACCCAGCCTGATGATGGGAAAAGGCCCCTCAGGCGGCTGTCCATCCCTACTCCGTAGGTATGTATGTATGTATGTATCTACTCCGTACTGTAACAATTAACAAGGCCCGGGACCATCATTATTCATGATTCAACACGGGCCAAGCCCGATCATCAGATCGACGGTGGTCTGATTGGTTCATGGTAGCCGACGCAAGTTCGTTGGTTGATTGTCGAAACGGCGAAAAGGGGGTGGGTGGGTGGATAGCCTTAGTGGCCCATTGGATGGTGCGGGCGGGAAGGTGGTGCCCTGCAGGTGGAAGCTACTACGTATGTATCTACTATACACTTTCTACGGAGTAGAAGTAGAAGTAGAGTACTTTTACTTGTCGACGGTGTGTAGCCAGTAGATACAGTAATAAGCTATAATGACGATGTACACTTGGGTTAATGAAGGAATTACCTGTTTCGGAAATGAGCTGTCAGGGCCCCGAGGGCGCGTTGACTGTGTATGAATGGCTGTCTGTGATTTGACGGAGACGCGGCGCAATGATATTACTTAGAAAAGGTATGTGATTTGACATGACGTATGTGCCGGAGAGTAGGAGGACTAGGTTCTGGCGTTGGGGGTGGGTTCCGTGGTACATATACACCGCAGTTAGTTACTACTGCTGGGATTTTGTATACCTGCATCGTGGGATTGGAGGAGTGAATGGAGTGTCCCTCTCTCTCTCTATGTAGAAAGGAGCTCAGGGACGGAGTACATAGTAGAGTGTCTGTCCGGATCTTCAAATAGTAGAGACTTCGAATTCCCTATTTTGAGGTCTCTAGAACTATCTAAGCATACAGTTTAGGGCTGTTCGGTCGCGAATTTGTTGCATCGCGTTTGTCTATCTACCTTAGCTATCTATCTAGTCTACCCGTTCGGCGTTCAGGACTCGAGGGAGTTCAACTTGAGACAGGGGATGATAGCGTTCTTGGGTGTGGGGCGTTGGTCCGCCCGCCATGGCGCTATCCAGTCCTACCTTACTAAGGTGAGTAAGAAGTTACGAATCGGGGGGGGAACTGATGGACCATGTTCGGGAGGAAGGGAGGTAGAAGATGGAATGAATTTTCGAGGATGTAGGGAGACCTCGCAGAACGCGTCGGGGTGAAGGATTAAGGTGCTGAATCCCTTCTGTCACGCGAGCCACCTGCTCTCTACCGGACAAGGCAAGGTAACGTGAGATGGAGGGGGTGCCTGGCTCCTGGTTGGCCCTTGCAACTCAACAATGCCGGGCTGTCACGAGGCGGTCCTGTCGCATGGGAAGGGATTTCCATGATTGTCGCTGGGATTGGTACGGAGGACTTCCCTCCATACTATCTAGTAATTTGGAACCAGATTGTCGTACTACTTACTAGCTGTAGATTTTTGGACAATCGCCGCATGAACATGAACATGACGACGAAAGAGTTCTCCCAAAAGGATCCTGCAAATCACTGAGACGAAGTCGACTGGTTGGTAACCGAGCGTCTAATTAATTGCTACGGGCAGGATACCCCGACTAGACTAAAACACGGAATACCAGCAGTAGCGTACTACTGCTATAGCCCGGCGCTTAACGCCTGACTAACATGCCATGGTTGGAACTAAATCGAGGACTCGAGAGATCTTGTTGATCGGTTGGGCAGGAAGTGTCCTGATTCCGAGCTGTCTATGTGAAACAGCGCTGCTTGCGATGGATTTGATACACAATCGCCGTGGTCGCTTGTCTTAGTCCTGCCCGTGAGGTGACTCTACCACGATCATGGATAAGCGGAGGATGAGGGTATACACCAAGAAGAAGCCACTTGGCGGGATAGTTATTGGAACAAGCCATTCGGCCCAACCATGGTTGTGCAACGGACCAGCTACAAGCTAAACCCACCAGGATGATCTGAATAGGAGACCATGGATCAGAACCGAATGGGTAGCTTGGGTCCCACAAACACGGTGGGCAGGTGATACGAGTAAACATGTTTCTTCAGAATCAAAAGTGGTTTGATCAGGCAGTTGGGTTTTCTTTTCCTTTAAATCGATTTTTTTTTTCTGTTTTCTCCCCCCTTTTTTCGCGTCGCGGGTGACTCTTTTTTTTTTTTTCCACTTTTTTTTTTCTTATGACGATACTCCATACTCCGTACCTTAGATAGAACTCTCCGTACACTTTTTCCTGATGATAAAGTAATCAAGTCAACGGCGAGCCGTTAATCTGCACGACCGGTAGCCAGCCAAGGACGACGACCATTTTCTGACCTGTCAATTTATCCCCTCATCGAGTCATCAGGAGGTAAATGTCCATCTAGCTTCTTCCAGTCCCAGGAGTTGTCTGTCTTGGGGAACGATTCACCATGGTTTCAACCACCTTTGACCAGGTCTCATAGGGGGAGGGGGAACAGTGTGAGGGCTTATTACCTATTATTGGGCAAGACAGGCTCGTTCGCGTGCGCAAGAGCCATCATCCAGAAAAAATTTCGTCTAGAGGATGACCTACCGCCGGCTTGATTTATAGTTTGGACCCAATAACCACTCCTTTCGAACGTCTATCAGTATCACCGTGACGGAGTTACTCCGGGCTTCCTTGCCGTTTCTTCACAATGGTGGATTTTCTGTCCAACGGGACGCGCTGGAGGTCCGGAGTAGACTTCCAGTCTTCCAGTAGGTACTAGAATCGATCCTACTACATGCTTCCATCCAAGCTCGGTGGGCTGCACAATCAGAATCATACAATGGTCTGATGAGGAGCAGAAGAAGGAGGGGAGGGGGGGATGACGATGAGTCAATGGCATGGCGCAACCCCTGATTGTTAGGTAAAAACAGTTAAGCCCGCCGAAAAGGAAAGTAGAAAAACAGAAACGAAAAAAAAGAAAAGCCCGCCCAAGACCCGCCAAACCCAAGGCGGGCTAGCCGGGGAGCGGCCATCCCAGCATCAGGCCCACCCTCTTTCAGTCTAGGCTCTAGTGCCGCCCTGCAGCTCCCTGCCTGTTTGGGACGATGCGCCAATGACCAGGCCTGGTCGCCCACACCCTTTCATTTTCGCCCTCGCCTTGGCCCTCCTTTCGCCCCTTCTCCTTCTTTTTCTCCCCTCTTTTCTTTCGCTTGCCTCCCTGATCTCTTCTTCTTCTTCTTTTCTTCTCTTCTCTCTCTCTTCCCATATTCATTCTAATCGTGACTGACCGTCTGGGTTCATTTCTCCCCCCCCCTCCCCTTTCCCCTTCGTTGTGATACCCGAGCTCTTCTAGCTTTGCGCTGAAAGAGCTTTTGTTTCTTTCTGTTGAGATACCCCTTAAGAGATACCCTACTCGACCCGCGCCTTAATTTTCCGAAGCTTCGCCAGCTTCTCTAACACATATTTAATCCATCCATACCGATTATAATTATCCATCTAATCGCAGCCCGACACCATGTCTGACGTCCAGAAGCCCGTCGAGGAGACTCCCGCGGCCGTGCCCGCCACTGCTCCTGCTACCGAAGCGCCTGCTGCCACCGAGACCCCGGCTACCGAGACCGCTGCCACCGAGGCCCCCCAGGAGACTGTCGCTGAGACCACCGAGGCCGCCCCCGCCGCCGAGGAACCCAAGGCTGATGCCCCCGCCGAGGAGACCAAGGAGGAGCCTAAGAAGGAGGAGGTGACCCCCGCATCGGAGGGCATCCTGGGTTACAAGGCGCCTGGTCTTGTCAAGTAAGGCGCCACTTGTCGCATCGTGAATACGACCTGCAGTGACTAATCATGTGTGACACCACAGGGGTCTTCGTTTCGCCAAGCGCTTCTTCTACTTCAGCGACGATGCCGTCGAGGCTAAGCAGCTCTCCGTGTTCCACCAGAACGAGAAGCCTGCCGTCGCCAACCCGATCGCTGCCTGGGCCAGCCAGACTGGCAAGGGCCTTCTGTTCTTCACCAAGCGCGCGGAGGACAAGACTACCCCCGCCGGTATCTTCAACCTGGTCAGTAACCGATGTGATGATGAACGATGGCGCAGGCTGCTGACCGCATTAACAGGCTGAGATCTCGGACATTGCCAAGGAAGGCTCCAGCGAGCTCCACTTCAAGGTCCACGGCCAGAAGCACACTTTCCAGGCTGCCAGCGCCTCTGAGCGCGACAGCTGGATTGCCGCCCTCGAGGCTAAGGCCGCTGAGGCCAAGGCTGAGAAGGAGGCTGTCACCTCCAGCGAGGGCTACAAGGCTGAGCTTGAGAAGCTGAGTAAGTCACATCAGTCGTGAGGTATCAGGAGTTGGAGACTAATAGCCACCAGGCAAGCCCGCTGTTGCCGAGCCCGCTAAGAAGGCTGCCGAGCCCAAGGAGGAGGCTGCCCCTGTTGAGGACAAGAAGGAGGAGAAGGCTGCCTCCAAGAGCCGCTCTCAGTCTCGCAAGAGGGCCAGCATCTTCGGAACTCTGCTTGGCAAGAAGGAGGAAACCGAGGAGAAGAAGGAGGAGAAGGTCGAGGAGCCCAAGCCTGCTGAGACTGCTGATGAGGCTCCCGTTGATGCTCCTGCTGAGGCTCCTGCTGAGGCCCCCGCTCCCGCTGAGGCTTCTGAGGGTATGTGACCTATCACTCAAACAACGTACCGAGGCTAATCTTACAACAGCTGCTGCTGCTGCTGCCGCCCCTGTCGAGGCCAGCGACAAGAAGGAGGAGAAGGAGGACAAGAAGACCGATGCCCCTGCCGCTCAGAAGTCCAAGCGTGCCTCTCTCTTCGGCAACTTCTTCCAGAAGGTCACCAGCCCCTCTCACGAGAAGTCCGAGAAGGAAGCTACTGCTCCTGTGGAGACCCCCGTTGCTAGCACTGCTCCTCAGCTCGACAACCCCGTGGAGGAGGCTGCTGTGAAGCCCATCGAGCCCGAGAGCGTGACTGCTCCCGCTGAGACCGAGGCTTCCAAGGAAGCCACCCCGGCTCAGTCTCCTGCTGCGGAGACCCCTAAGGACAAGCGCCGCACTTCTTTCTTCGGTAACTTCGGCAAGAAGAAGGGCGACTCCGACAACGAGGGTGCCGATGGCGAGCCCAAGTCCAAGACCAACAAGCTTGGTGGCATCTTCCGCAAGCCCAGCAAGGCCGTGAAGTCCGAGGTCAAGGACACCAAGGAGACCACCGAGGCCGAGGCTGCCCCTAAGGAGGAAACCGTCCAGGAGTCCCCCGCTGAGGAGAGCGCTCAGCCTGCTGAGGCTCCCGCTGAGGAGAACAAGCCCGTCAACGTTGCTTCGACTTCCACCCCTGTCCAGGCTGCCGCATGAAGCGCTCCCCACACAGGGATCGAGTTTGAGAAATGGTGGGACCGGCGATATTCCTATCCTAACTCTTCGACACCTCGATGATACGTTATAAAAATGAGGAAAATCGGAAAGAAAAAAAATAGTACCAAAACACTCGTGATTCTTGTTCCTGTGTTTAATTGATGTCTCCACTGCCACCCTTTTCGTGCCCCTTGTCTTACACCAAGCGAGGTACGCCGAATTGAGTGTCAATGATACCCTCTGCTGCTTTGGCGGTCATTTCCGTGCCCTGATGTCTATGATGATGTCCGGTGCTGCGTTTCATTCCTTTATGATATGCGTTCCGCAAGGATACCCAACTGGCCTTGTGTGTTCATGTTGTGCGCCGTCCAAACTAGATTGATACCACTTGCTGCTACTTCCTGCTTTTTTTTGTGTGTGTGTGAGATTTCCCTTCGTTGCCGTTTGATGCATTTGGCTTGATACCCTATTGGGAGGAAGGGTGCTTTTTGCCAGTTGGATGGGACGTCCGTCCACTCAAATTGACCCAAATCGTCGACTACCATGACTACATGGTGTGGCAGCGTGTTGATAGCGCCATGTATACATGGCACCGCGTCATTAGGTAATAATTAATAGATTCAACGCTTTGTTCGCAATCTGGTCACTAGCCATCTCCTTGATTTAAGAATTAAGAATGACTTGGTCGTAGCGCATCCCGCCCTTCGCAGTCGCGCCTAGTAGCTTTCCGTACGTCGGCCCACTTGGTCTACGGGGTGGGGGCCGAAGTCTTGAAACCTCCAGAATAATAGTCCGAGTAAGCTTTACGATATGCACTATGCAGATTGCAGATTACTGTTGCAGGGAGCCAGGGACAGAGGTTAATCTTATTTCAGTTCGATGACTTATTCATCACAGCCATTGTATGTATGTGTGCATGTATGTGTATGTACATACGTATTATGTATGTATGTATGCATGCATGCACGCAAGTCCCCTCCCTACCATCGAAAAAATATCCGATGTGGCGTAAGTCAGAATAGAGTGAGTAGATAGGTAGTTTACTATTTATTATTGAAAAGCGCACGTTGTGTGAGGTGTTTATTTATTTCTTTTCTTTTTAGAAGACGGACGCACTGTGCTCTCCTCGTTGCAAAGTCTGCAGGGGGGGCCGGGCCTCTTGCATGTTAAGTAAGTATGATGTAGATGGAATTCCTCTCCCATCTGGAGCTGGCTGGTAGGTATTATGTGACGTTTTTTTTTTTTTTTGTGTGTGTGTAATTTGGATACGGTGAAACTTACGGAGTACATAAGAATCATATTTGGTACCTACGTAGGTAGGTAGGTAGGTATGCTCCTGGCGGCTGAATCGGTCAGGTTGTTTTTGTTTTCCTCGTTTCTTGCGCTTTGGGGTTTTTGGGGGGGGGGGGGGGGGGGGGGTCTCTTTCTCTTCTCTCTAGTCTCTCTCTCTCTCTCTCTCCTCTCTCTTGCCCTCTCCTCGTGTGTGTATCGTATCGGCCGAGGTCGCTGGCTGGGGTTGCAGGGGGGTGGATGGGATAGAAACGGCAGAATGGGATGGTAGAATGGGATGTCGGATTGAGCTTTTTTTTTCTTTTTTTTTTTGACTCTCTGGGGCTGAGGGTCTGGATTCTCCTGCTGGCGTGAGAGGGTGGAGTGGGTAAGTCAGTTGTATATGTACAGAGTGAAAGGGAACAACCTACTTATGAAATTCAGGGATGGTGGAAAGTGGAAAGTTGAAAGTATGCAGAATGCGTATATATAAGTTCCATTCAAGTATTTTGCAATTCCAGCTTTTAAATCAATCAGACAATCATTTCTCTAGCAATCATGACGCTGACCGAGCAGCACGCAACACGCAACAACCACGACAAATAAGTCAAGTACAATAACAATAAATAAATACATTTAAATGCTTTTTATAAACCATTCATCATCATCACTTGGAAGACCGTCCACCGAGGCTGCCCATCGCCTGCAGTCTCTCGGTATCCACATCAGGAATGGCATTGATACCGGTGGCAGTCGGGCCGGGCAGGAACCCGGTGGCTACCAGGAAGGCGATGTATCGGCCAATAGTCTCGGTGCTGACGGCGCGGTCGCTCAATTCCTCTGGTGAGGTGCCGAAGGCACGCAGAGAGGTAGCGGCGTTGACGTCGTCGAGTTCGGGGGCGATAGAGTTCGAGGGCAGATCGCCGACGACGAAGTGGAAGAGGGGGAGGAGGGCAAGTTCCCGGGACTCGGTGTTGCGGTCATCGGCCACGTAGTTCTGCAGCAGGTTGCACCACTCGCGGTAGGGCACCTGGGGTACATTGTAGCCGTAGGTTTCCAGGGACCCGAGCCACTCGTTGGTGGTTAGACGGGGGTGGCTGGTGATCTGCACGACTCCCAGAGGCTCGACGGGCGGGTGGAGCACCGAGGCAACCACGACGCGGCTGACGTGGGTGACGGGGACCTGGTTGATCGTGTTGCCCGGGATATCCGGACGGGCTTGGACCTGGATGCAGCCCTTCCAGAGACGGAGAAGGAAGTCATCGGTGACGGAGAAGCCAGACACCGGGTCTCCGGTGATGTAGCCGGGGCGGATGACAACTCCCACGAGACCACGTCGGCCAGCCTCGCGAACAATGAACTCGCTGGCCCACTTCGACTGGCCATAGCCAGTGCCCAGACCCTTGGCACTACCCTCCAGGTCGTCGGTCTCGAGGACACCAGTTCCACCGGACGCAACACTTTGCTGAGAGAGGTTGACGTAGTGGTCGGTATCCAAAGTCGAGGTGGAGCTAACAAATGCGAGACGCTTTGGCTTGCCGCTGGTGCAAAGCGTCACGCACTCCATGGTACTCAGGACGTTGGCCGGGCGCAGGCTGGAGTACGGCAGCATCCAATTCACCTGGGCTCCGTTGTGGATGATCACGTCGACTTCCTGGGTAATGCGATCCCAGTCCTCCGAGGACATGCCAAGCTGGGGTTTGGCAATGTCTCCGCGGACGACCTCGACCCGGCCGTTCCAGTCCTCGCGCCAGAGTCCGTAGGTCTCGGCGATGCTTCTAAGACGCTGGAGTCCCGCTGCGGCATCTTGGCATCTCACGTGGGCGATGACACGCATTTGCTTGTTTGATTCAAGAAGGGTGTGGAGGATGTAAGAGCCAAGGAAACCCGTAGCACCGGTGAGGAAGGCCGTTCCGGCGGTCTCGGAGCTGGTCGACTTGGGGATGGTAGCCGGGAGCTTTCCAGCAAGATCACGGGCATCTGCCGAGTAGGCTTCATCCGCGATTGTCGAGCCATTGTAGATGTTCTGGTCAAGGCGGAGACCAATGGGGTCTTGAGCGTGTTCGATTTCGGCAGCAAATGCTTCCAGGGTCTGCGACTGGAAAATGGCACTCATTGGGATATCGATGTCCTTCCACTCTCTGCGCACCTTGAAAAGCATTTGCTGGGCGAGGATAGAATGTCCACCCTCTTCGAAGAAGTTGGACTTGGGTGCGAGCATCCTCGCGGTAATGTTTGGCAGGACTCCGGCCCAGATCGCGGCAACCTTCTGCTGCGTCTCGGTGAGGGCTACTTGAAGTGAAGAGCTTCTTGAAGCCCGTCTGTTCAGGAGAGCAAGATCGCTGGTGCTCGGGAAGGGAAGGGCAGGCTTGTCGATCTTGCCGTTGGGGTTCAGAGGCATACGCGCGAGAGGAATGAACATCGTCGGTACTGCGTAATGGGGAACCTTGGTTTTCAGGAACTTCTTGCAATCCTCCGACAACGAGCGGAACTTCTTAAGCATGGTGACCAGTGATTCGTCCTCGGTGGACGGTTCCGGCTCGGAAGGCAGTTGCCCATCTTCAGCGAGCTGCTGGAACCATCTCTTTGCCTCTGGAACGATGTAGCTCACCAGGGTTGGTTCCTCGTCCTTATCTCTCCTGACCAAGGTGATGTTTTCACGGATGAAAGGGTGGTGGGAGAGATGAGTGTCAATCTCACCCAACTCAATTCTGAAGCCACGAATCTTGACCTGGTTGTCAACTCGGCCAGTGCATTCCACAGCACCATCAGGGCGGAACCGACCGAGATCGCCAGTTCGGTAAATGCGATCCCGTGGTCCCTTGTAGAGCTTCATCCAAGATTGCGGGGCCTGTGAAGCGGCCTCTTCGTATTTGCGAGTCCACACTGCAGGGTCAACAAACCAGTTCGTCAGGAATTTTTGTTCATTGAGTTCCTTGGAACGAGCGTCGTCTCCGAGATACCCCTCCGCAAGACCTCCTGCTCGGAGAAACAGTTCACCTTGTTCTCCAACGTCGCAAATGCGAGACCGGTCGTTACGATCCACGACCAAAAGCTGAACGTCGAGCATGCCCTGACCAACAGGGATGATATCCGGCATATCATCAAGATACAGAGGCTGCTGAGCCTTGCTGGGGATTTCGAAATAGGAAACGGCTCTGGAGGTCTCCGTGGTTCCGTACATGTTGACGATGGAGGCACGAGGGGCCAATTCTTGGAGTCTTCGGCAATCCTTCTTGGTTAGGAGATCTCCAACAAAGAACACATGGTGTAGGGAAGGAAATTGAGCGGTAGCACCGCCGACTAGAATCTGACCCATCGCAGGTGTGAGATGGGTAACAGTAACACGGTGCTCCTTCATCCATTCGGCAAGAAGCTCGTGGGCGATACTGTCGCGGTGGGGCACAACAATCTGTGCGCCGAGGAAGAGGGGGGTGAAGATATCACGCTGAATTGGGTCATGGGCGATTCCAGACAGCATTGTGAACTTGTCATCCTTCGAAAGACCGAATCTCTGCTGCATCCAAGGAATGTAATAGGTCAGGGAGAAATGACGTCCCTGGACACCCTTGGGCTTGCCTTCGGAGCCACTGGTGAAACTGAGAGTGGGCACTGAGTCAGGGCCAATGGCGACTTCTGGCAACTGCTGCTTAAGTGACTCGTAGGGCTGGAGACAGTCTTGGTCCTGACCAGCGCTAAGACCGCCGATGAGTTGTCCATCGTCTTGGAGCTTGAGCGCCGGGACATGGGCCTTGATGCTCAATGAGGAAGCGATAAACTGAGAGACGGATTCGGCGATCGGACCGGATTCCTCGGCGGCTCGCTGAATGTGAACGAGGAACCTGGGGTTGGCCACCTCTAGTAACGTCTTTTGACGGTCGTGGGGGTATTGTGGATCCAACACGCTGACTGTGGCACCAGCCTTAAGAGCTCCCATGTAGGCAACGACTAGATCAACACTACCAATTGCCACCTGTCAGCATACCGCTTCCGCGCTGGTACCATTTTGAGGAGTGTACGAACCCTCGGTATGCATAGATCATGGCAACATCGCCGCGTTCGCACCCATTAGACAAAAAGAAATGGGCTAGTTGATTGGAGCTCTCGTTAATCTGCTTGTAGGTAAATTGGCGCTCGGGAGACCGCATGCCCTTAGTTTCAATGACACAGAGCCTATCCGGGTGAGCATTGGCGTTGCGCGAGAAAATTTCGTGGATTGCTAGCAGAGGCGGGGTGCCATGTCAGTTCGAGAGGTGACCTCACAATACATAGAGAGCACTTACCTCCATTGTAGTTGTTCCAGTTCAAGTCCGTTGCCGGATCAGGCAGCAGACTATCTGTACTCCCCGTCATCTTTGTTCCAGGTAGGTATGGTAGGTGATTCTCTAATGAACGGGGATGGTGAGTGAGTGAATCCTCTAAATGGACGGAGAGGAGTTAGGAGCCGATGCCGGCGGTACGTACTGTACCCCAAGCCCTAGGGAGGGGTGAGTCATACTTATGTAATCGGACTGTCAACCACTCTGTGCACCCCACGTGACCCTCCTCCGTGGTCCATCGAGATTTCCGAGCTCGGACGTGGTGAGCTTCATGCTAACCTATCTAAGCGCATCGTATAGATAGTAGAGCGCTGCTCCGCCGACCCTCTCTCACCCGATTTCCCCTTCCTCTTTAGGAAAGGATTATTCACGTGGTTGGCTTTTCATCACTTTAGCTAGATAGGCCTATTGTGGTTGGCCTATCCCTGGCCTATTAGTAGGCCCTCCGCACGGAGTACATATAACTGATTTAACCTGCCTGTCTGCCTGCTTGCGCATATCAACTTCAACCTATTGAACATGTTCAATCCAACCTTGATAACCATAACGTTGTCTCTTTGATATTCGGGTTACCGCCCCAATAATCGCTCTCCTTTCCCCATCAGACTATGTTCTCGTCGCTTCTACGATCTCTTCCCTCACTCGGGCGGAGATGGAAACCTCTCCAATTGTCTAACCCCAACTTTGTCCGGATACCCGAGTGGCACAAGATTGAGGAGGAGACTCTCCCAGACTACATCGCCTCGCAGTTTTATCCAACTCGAATCGGAGAAGTCATCAATGAGCAATATCAAGTCATCGGTAAATTAGGATATGGGTCTACGTCCACTGTGTGGCTTGCAAGGGACATGGAGTGAGATTCCTCATGGGTTCCAAATTAGCCTATCAGAGATACTTATACACTAATAATCATAGTAATCGGCGTTATGTTATGCTCAAAATCTTCGTCCAGGCCTCATCTATGGGTCAGCAAGTGGATAATGAGCTTAATATATATAAATACATGGAGCAGTCCCCAACGGCCCATCCCGGGCGCGACGTGATAAGAACATTACTTGATACATTCTATATCAACGGACCTCAGGACAAGCATCGATGCCTTGTACATCTACCATTATGGGAAAGTGTTTTGGCTTTCTTACGCCGTAATCCAATTGAGAGACTACCCTCACCGGTTATCGCAGTTGTCCTTCATCGCCTATTTCTAGCATTGGACTATCTTCATACAGAGTGCCATATTGCACACACTGGTTCGTAGCCCCTTGTATCTTATTGGGATTATGCTGACTTACTTGCCTATTTCCTACTAGATATCAAGGCTGATAACATCATGTTCGGAATTAAGGATGATTCAGTCTTTACTGATTTTGAAGAGTATGAGCTTCAAAAACCTGTTCCGAGAAAAGAGGTAGGCGGGAGAATAATATATATGTCCCAAGAACTTAAAATACCCAAACAAGTCAGCTCTCCAATTCTTTGCGATTTTGGTTCTGCTGTACACGGTGAGCAGTCTCACTCGGTATTTATTCAACCTCAGATCTACCGAGCACCAGAGGTCATTCTGGGCGTTCCATGGACATTTAGCGCCGATATATGGAATGTGGGATGCATGGTAAGCGTAATTACCAGATCATGAGCCGATAGTTGCTAATAGCCATTGTATAGATCTGGGACATATACGAAGGCGGCTCCTTATTTACAGGCCACGACCCCGAATCTGAGAGATATCGGAGCCGAGCCCATCTTGCTGAGATGATCAACCTTCTTGGTCCCCCACCTCCTAGCCTTCTTATACAAGGGGAGCTAAGAGACAAGTTTTTTTCGAATGAAGGCAAGTTTCTTTGGTTACATTGTGAATTTCGGCGTCCAAATCCACTGACTAGATCACTTCAGGCAATTTCCTGAACCCGGATTTACTAACCACCTTAGTGCCACTGGAACAGAGGGAAACCACTCTCGAGGGTAAAGCGGAGAGAGAAGCCTTTCTGCGTTTCATGCGCAAAATGCTACAATGGGAGCCCGGCAAGCGTAGCTCAGCGAAGGAGCTAGCGGAAGATGAATGGCTACATGGTCATATGTAAATATTGCATCAAAGAATGGAAAATAATGCATACTACAAACTCGGAAGATATCGAGGTGCCAGTGCTTAATGGGTCACTGAGCGATGGCCTCAGCTATCCGTATGACATGGCCGTATTGTGGTGTCAAGATTCAGCGTTATGTCCCTTGTCCTCTCCTTCTACCCAAAACCACTATCAACAGCTTGGGTGGAAGGTTTTGTTATGTAAATCGAGATACTAATAAAGAAACGTTTCAATGAATCTTAAGATGATATTATCGATCCAGTTACTTGTGACTAGGCGGCGAAAGCTTTACTGTAAGCCTACAGAAATTCGACATATTTTATGTGCAGAGCATAGAGTATGATCTCGGCTTGCAGGAGGCGAGCTTTACTAAGTAGAGGATCTGAGGGCCCCTGATCAAAATAACGCCGCTACACGAGGGGAAGGGGGGAAGGTGTTTGGGAGGACCCAGATAAAAACATAAGTTTAAGTTATATACGGTAATTTTGAGGAGTACTATCAATAATCCGATATGGTGTAGTGGCTAACATCGCCGTCTCTCACACGGCAGCCGGGGGTTCGATTCCCCCTATCGGAGTTCAAATCTTTTTTTTTTTTTGCTCCTCGAATCCATTTCATCCATCTCCATTGCCCTCCTTCGCTGAATATGTTCCAAGTCGAATCTGGCAGCATCATGGACGAAATTATCACTACACTCACCTGCCATACAACACCCTAATGTAAAGTATTTTGAGTTATCCTCCTGCGCTCGCTCCTGCATGTTATTGCACATGTGCCACTCCCACCCACGCTTCTATCCGGGCCGCACGCAACACTTGGTTTCCTTCCCCTCATGGCTACGAAGTACTCCGTAGGTACATGCAGTAGGTATTGCCACGTGGGCTGGAACCTACACTTTACACAAACTTACGTGTGTGTGTGATCCCTTACTCCGTAGTTAGTTAACTAGTTAGTTGAAGCTGCTTAGAAATCACGATAGCTAGCTTCCCCCTACACATCTGTCTCAGTACTGGCTTAATAGCCAGTTATCCTCTATAACAGTGTCATTCTGCATGATGGCACTATCGGATGATCACAGGTGGATCGGAGATGTGAAATGAATGCTCTAGAGCTCGCTGAGACCTGCCTCTATTGTTGGAGCCTGGGGGGGGGGGGGGGGGTATTGGGGGATGGGCTGAATAAACGAAGCTGTGTGTGGCATTCGCGAGAGGGGTGAGTCGGATAGGCATCAATATACCTGAATGCGATGATTCGATTGATGTATAAGGTAGCCTAGGATGAATCTTGAAACTTTGTGTGCTTACGCGTTGGGCCTATATCGATGCCTGGGATGTTTGGGGCAATGCGTACATGGATGGATCGTGACACTCTTGTTGGATGGATATGTATTTGGTGGTTGGTCAGGCGGCCGTGTAGATCCGGGGGAAAGGATTGTTGGTGCCTTCGACAGTAAACAGACCTCCTATGATAGAGATAGGAGGGATAAATTTGATTCGTGGTTTTAACATTTATTGTAGGCAATAGCAGACCATGTTGTTCTCCTAACATGATGTTGATAATCGGCTGTAGTGTTGTGGCATCGCTTTCACAGATTACTAGATACCCGTAAGATAACTACTCTGGAGAGCGGAAGTGGCCCGCACAACAGTGTGAGTGAATAATCGGCTTTCTGGCATACATCTTTACATTGAACTATTGGATAAACAAGGAATGGCATCAATCGGTGTTGCTATATTTACATGCGAAACACACCGCGGTAGCCTTTTCGCCTGACACGGGACCCTGGCCGGCCATGGACTCGGCATGAAGACACTAGATAGGACCCAGGCACCCGTACAAGAAACGGCGCAGCGCAGGAGCAATACAATAGCTCAAGTGCTAAGCTGATATGATAGGACTAGGGTCCAAGGGCAGACATCTGGATCATTACTCGGTGCTATCCCAAAAATGGGATCGCATCTCGCAAGGTTCCCTGCATGAACGAAGGGGACTGGTTTGTACTGAGGTAGGTGTACCTTGCAGTACGAAGGAGCCAGTCTGGACACCGCGAAAGCTTGGTTGGAATTCTGGTTTTTCACCCAGAGCACCACCTAGTGCTGACTATGCGTAGCGGACTTGTAGGTAGGCAGTGCCGACGAGACCTCGTCATCGGTGGCTGCCTGGGGACGAATGCTGCTGTACATCATAATCCTGCATATACCGCAGAGATGTCTATGCGGCTGATGTACGGAGTACGGAGTACTGACGGAGTATGCAGTGATGCACGCCAGGGACTGGCATCTCCACTCGGAGTAGGTTATGTACAACTGCAAGAATGTGGGCACCCGGGGATGATACGGAGTAGGTAGATAATCTATTCCGTCACGTCCTGATCGATGATTAGACATGATTGACTACTTGACGGGTCATGATAGGTTCGGAGTCGGAGTTGCTGCCTCTCACTTCTTCTAGACTCCTGTCTCCGAGTATCTAATCCATAGCACAGAAAAAGAGACGAAAGAGTGCGCACGGAGTACTCCGTAACTTAGATGCCTTAGTCTACCCAAGTACTCCGTACTCCGTAGTGTGAATGGTGATTCCTGCAATTGACTTTAACTTTCACATGGGCCGGTTGTTCCCGCCAATTACTAATCCAAGGTTCCACCAATCTCCGCTTTACGCTTAGTCCAGTACGGAGCACGTATTTGGTACGGACTGCGGAATATACGACGAAGCACATTTCATCCAATACCCCTGGAGGGAAAATTCCCTGATCCTGATGGTCCCCATCCAATATATCTAGATTAGTACGGAGTACGGAGTAGATAGATAGAGACACCTGGGAATTCCTCTGAAGGGCCCCCAGCCGCTAATCGCCGCTAATTACACCATTCGTGGTCAGGCGAAGGCCGGAACGTCCCGGTGTCTTGATAGAGTTTGCCGCGGGTGGAATTCCACGCCCTTTGAGCGACTTTGACGAGGGGCTGCAGGGCGGGGACAAAATTGGGAAATTGATCTCCGGCCGCCTGTCTCCCGCGCGAAGATTTTTCTTTTGCGTTTAACATCAAGTCGCGCAGGTAGGCTGCCAGTCAAGATTATACATTTCCACGTCGGAAATCTGACAAGCAGATCGGTCGCATGGGACAGGGTCAAGGGCCAATGCCCTGTCCAGGTCGTGGAGAGTGAGACATGAGGCTCAGGCTCAGCCCCAATTGCACCCTGGGCGCTGCACCCAATACAGACCCCGACGGGCGGTCATGGAGGCCCCGAGGCGCAACGGGCTCGCTGGTTGGTCAATGGGTCCGGCCGGAGGCACGCGTGTGAACCGGTTTCATCATCAATACTAGTCCACTGTACTAGCACTAGGCATCCTACCTGCGGTAGCATGGTAGCATCGTGCCCGCGCGGCCTTCTGGCTGTGGAGTCGGGGTCGACTACAAGAATCCGAGCAGACGAGATAGATAGATAGTGATCTGCGAGTGACATCGCCCGTCGCGGGTTGAGTGAGGTGCAATAATGTACCCGCCTGGTACGACTGAGACTGCCTGGCAGCCTGCTCCAGGCACGGGAATGCCTGGGGCTCCAATGGCCCCGATGGGCCCCACTGGCAGGGCTGGCAGCCAATCATGGGACCGTCGGGCCCTATGACTCACACCTGCTGACCGCGTCAGATAGCCCTTACCCAGTCGGGCTAGTGTAATATGCGGGGCTGCAGAGGCGGATGATTGGCCCAGCGAACCGCGACGACCGCACACACACAGTTAAGAAGTGCCTGGCTTCCCGTCGCTGCCTGGCGCTTCTCTTTTCCCTCCCTCCTTTTTTTTCCCCTCCACACCACTTTTCTTCCTTTCATCCACTCCCATCTTCACTCTATCCTACCCGTCACCATACAGAACCACATTTATCCAGCGTCTCATTCTCCATTTGCATTGCAAAATGGCCTTCTAAACGCCTCCCCCGCAACAGCTCCGTCTTTCTCGCACGAGACAGACATCATAGATCCTCTTCGGACCTCGTCTTTTCCCAATCTCTTCTCACCCCCCTCAGAGTCTCCTGTCCCAGGACCTCTGAACTTAAGCATCGCTTTGCGTAGCTCAAGTTCCCCGAACAGCATTCTCCCGTTCGACTTTACGTCGTTCACCACGGATTACCACCAGCAATCATGGCCCCCCACGCCCCCGCCCCAGCAGCCACCGGCTCAAGTGAATTCGAATCTGAACAACAGCAACAACAACCCCAGCTCTCTACAGGAGGACTTTGTGCTATTTCCTGCCCCGTGTCCCCAGTCTCAACCCAGGGACTCGTGTGCGCCAGCACTGCTCAATTCTGCCCCTAGACAGCCCGCTTATCAACCCCACCTGGTTCAATCAGGATATCCTGCTCGACGACATTCCTCAGCTTTGCAACAACAGCTTCCGATCTCGCCTGCCCAGGTTCCTTATTCGGCCAGAATAGCGTCGCAATCTACCGGGTATCCTCTGTCTACGTCTCTTCGGTCTAATCCTGCTCTGCGGAAGCATCTCGTGCGTCGCTACGCAACATCTGCCGCTTCGAATTCTACACCCGCAGTTACGAATACTGCCTATCCTAATCGTCCACCCGTCCCTCTATTCAACGATAGATCGCACAATTATTCTGCCCTTTTGAATCAGCACAACCAACTTTTGAAGAAACAGCAAGCACTTTACTACTTGAAACAACACCGCCGCATGATGTCTACCCCCAACATTTCCCAAGGTGCGCACTTTCCTGGGAAAACACAGGCCTCAGGTGTCCGTACTCACACCACTCCAGATTTCCCCGAACTTTTCGACCTTCCGTCCAATCACTTTGGGGACGATTTCAGCTCCCCGGAGTCCAACATGCTCTCGCCACAGATGTCTCATTCGCTCTTTGGCCAGCTGGGGGATGCCGCTCCGCCGGGCACTATCTCGCCCCAGGATCTTTTTATTGATGCCTCAGCTCCCCCTTCGGCCACCTTTACCGATCTCAGCACTCCTCCTCTGGACACGCCCGGTTACTTCAGTCAGAACACATCTCCCATGATCAACACTGAGATGGATCTGAACGCAGCCCCAGAGGAGTGGGAGTCCTTGTTTCCTTCTCAGGATGGGTTCTCCCTGGATTTCGACACCGCCACTCTTGAACTGGCTGCATCTTTGCAACAGTCCAAGGCTACCGGACCTCCTCCCTCTCCGATGATACGCTCCAGTGCGTCTCCGGCGCCATCTGCTTCTCCAGCTCCGTCTCGCCCAAGCACCAAGCACTCTACAGTGGCTGGTGTCAATGCCCGTCAACGGAAGCCATTGCCGCCAATCAAGTACGACTCTGGCGATCCGGCTGCCTTGAAGCGAGCTCGTAATACCGAAGCTGCCCGTAAGTCTCGGGCGCGGAAGCTGGAGCGTCAAGGAGTCATGGAGCAACGGATCATGGAGCTCGAAAAGATGCTCGAGGAGTCTCAACAGCGCGAACAATTCTGGCGTGACATGGCCGAGAAGGGCGCGAAGTGAACAAAAGTCAATTGGGTTTTTTCTTTTTAATTTGTTGGTCTGGGTATGCGGGTTCGGCTTATGTATTGTGCTGCTTGTGCTATTGTGCCCCTAGTGGGTCGGGGGCGTGGAGCCTCTCGTCCATCGCCGTCGGAAGCAACAGTCAGTTACCGGTGACGCGGGTAGCAGGACACTTCCGACAGCCAAAAAGTTTTCTTCTTATTCGGTCCCTCACTATCGAGGCCGTTTGTTGTATTTGATGCTGGTCGATTCACGCTTGTGAATCACGCCGCTGTGTTTTATTTCTCTTCCTTCCCTGGCTTACTTACCCCTGGGGGTCCGTTTGATGGTTATTCTGCTTTCTGCTCAATGGCCGGTTCTGACGTCTCCCGGTTAGCGGGATTGACTCGTGGCCACTAATAATTTACTTTTCATGTACTTGGCAGATCCGAGTGTTTTTTTTCTTTTTTTTTTTGTGTTATTTTATTTTCCTCCTGAGTTTATGTATCAGATTGTGAACTGTGATAACACTGAATTCATTTCCTAATCTTTCTCCTAAGTCTTTCTTCTAAATTTGCGTTGTCTCTATCCAGTAAGCTTCAATCGTATGGAGTGTTTCTCGTCTCGTCTTGTCTGTCCGTTCGTCCTCTTCTGTCGTTTTTGCCAGGTACCCAGAATATAAGAAATATTACATGGTCATCTTAAACTTACGGTAGTCTCACTACTAGTAAAATAGTGTCTATCGATCTATGTTTTAAGGTTACAGATGAGGCCCAGCCTATGTAACTTCTAGATCTATATAACAAAAAATTCTATGTGATCGACGCAGCTCAGACTTGCCTTTTTGCGAGCCTCATAGACAAACAAACCTCTTTTCTACTCGATCCACCACCCCAATGCTTAGCCTACGAACGGTATGACACCCAGTACCAAGCACACTCATTTTGCTTCCTCGGAAACGCCAACGGTCACTATGTGTGGGAAGTACCAGTCCTCTTCCATGAATGCCTGGACATCTCGCTCCGTGCACGGTGCAGAGGATGCCTGGGCAGGGAAGGGCGGTTGCAATCCCGCAGTGTGAAAAGAACAGATGTGGCTATGCGTGTGCTATGAGGGATACCGAATATCATGGCTGCTCGAGGTTCAGACAAAAGGGCGGAAAAGTCGAGGGGGACAGATAAAGAGGCGGTCTCAGAAGTATCTGATCCGGTTTTGTCATCATAGCTGGTCTGGTTGGGAAGGGAGGGAGGGAGGAGGTGGGTGGAGGGCCGGTGATTGGGGAAATATGTTTGTTTGAAAAGCTCCTTTCATTTTCAACTTAGCGCGTCGGTTCCCTTTGTCTTGCCTTTTTCCATCTTGGCTGTCCTAGACCCAAATTGGATCGCACGTTTCTTTTCACGGGCGACGTTTGTCATACCGAGCCTCAAAGCAACGAGACGGAGAGCTTTCTTCTCCGAGTCAAGTCCTGATTCCGGTGATTGGCTCTCTGGCGGGGAAGTTCCGAAGCCACACTTCTCCCACACGGGAAGCTGCACCACCCAGGACACAAACTCTTCATCTAAAAATGGGAATCTCGCTTCGCGGCCCCAGTTCGCTATGACTCGGTTATCACGACCGAGGTTGCGCTTGCCGAGACGGCTGACGTCCAGATTGATCTCATCGATGAGGCCTTTGAAGCCATCCCGAGAGAATGCCACCCCGTGCCTTGAGTAACCTGCGAACAGCTCGTCCGCTCCGAGGCCGGACAAGAGTACTCGGGCGGAGGTGGTGTATTCGGTGGGGGAGGCGTCAGGCTGGATACTATCATAAGCCAGTCCTTGCCCTCGGGAAGCAAAATATAATGCACAGGCGATGGAGAGATCCATCTCTGTATTGTGAGGCCTCATTAGGCGTTTCACGGTCTCGCGATGTGCAACGGTTTCCGCGTATGGAATGTCTATTGCAACGAACCGCCAGTTGCGACCGGGACATACTGCCTGTAGTTCTGCAAATGCTGATCGACCCGTGACACGGTCCGGGCAATTCTCGTACACAGAGCCCGCTGCTCCTTCCTTGCCTGCTGCCGCGGCCGCAACACGTGGGTTCTCGAATGCAACGTTGAGTAGATCGATGGTTTCGCCCTCCGGAAGGATCTCATGAGCTAGCCTAGCAAGCACGGTGCAATCGAGGCCTCCTGAAAATAGTACAGCAATTTTCACTCTGCTTCCGGATGGAGTAGCCGGGGGCTCTCGCACATTCTGGATCCTCAATGCAACCGATTGGCGTAGCTTCTGCTCGAGCTCCTTAACCGCGGGTGTCTCGACGTTAAGTACAGGTGGTACTCCTTCTGGGGTAGTCCTATTCATTGATGGGATCGAAGTCCTCTGGTTTGCTTGTTAGAAACTGCATCATGCAAGGACAAGGTCGGGAGCGAACATACAAGGCCATGCGGAGTGGCTGAATCCCCCTCGTCCCATAAGAGTGTTTGTATGTTATTTGTCGCAAAGGAAAGTGTGCGGGGGTTGGCGCTTGGGTCTGATTTAACCTGGAAGATAGTATGTTTAAAGTCAATCATATGTACTCCGTTTGTCTCAACCTCACTGAAGTGGGTAGAAGAAGTGCCATCGCAGAGACTGCAAATCTTCAAATCGCCGGCCTCACTAAGACCCTCAAGTAATGAGCGCCTCCCAAGGCAATCGCGGGTGAAGAAAAGCTTGGAATTAACCGCATCATAAAACACAAAGGCAAAGGGGCCAGAGATGCTACTGATCACATTCAGGATTTTCTGGACGGATTTCGTAGGGACATCCTCCGACACATCTGTACCCGAGGATCCCCTGGCAGCCTGCAGTAGCAGCTTGAAGATCAGTTCCGCATCGTTGCCCATTATCGGTTCACCAGCTATCTTCCAGGCATCCCCGTTGAAGCACATCACGGACTGGGATTTATCGTCCACCAGCGGCTGGGGAACAATATGGTCTCCTCTCATTGAGAGCACGGTGGAGACGAAGCTGAGATACACAGTGACGGGCTCCCCGTTGCCCGACTGTGTCGTGGCCACATTTTGTTCAACATTATGAACACGGTAATTGTCCGGTCCGCGGCTCCTCAGTAAGGCACAAGTCTCCTCGTTCGGAAGGACAGGACCTGACGCGCTCAGGGAGAAGAAGATGCCGCACATGGTGGGGTCGCCTGGGGAGGATGAGAAAGAACCAGAAGGCGGAAAGCGACCGGAGCTGGACGAGCGCGGCGGGAGTCGGGGGAACGATGATCCCCCGCCGCTGATGGCGGGCTGACCTCTTTGGCGCTGCTGGAGCGTTCCTCCTCCCAATGCCCCCCGCTGTTCCTTCTGGAGTTTTTCTCGCGGAGTATTCCAGTGGCTGGAATCGATATATTCGTCTCACTGCCTGCATCATCTGTCCGGACAGCCGTTGTCTGTTACGCGACAGCCCCCGGGAATAGTATCTCCGGATAACCCCCTCATGATGATCCGTGTTTCTGTCTAACGGAGCTCTTTCGATAATTTGTTTAGCTTTGGCGTGCATGCAGGTTTTCCATGTCTGCGACAGGACCCTCGGAATCCCCGGCTCCTAGTGGTCCAAGGGAAGGCGAGGTCGAGCCGGCCGCTACAACTGAACAGCAGGTGGAGTCTAGTGGCCTCGAACCGGCGGCGCAGCTACAGGATGACCCCTCAGGGGTTCCGGAAACTAGTCAACACACGCAACAAGACAGGACGATGGAGAACTCTCGAAGTGAAGCGCCGGATACCGCGACAGAGTCCTCGAACGTGGCCCCGATGCCATCCGCCCTAGAACCTTCGAACCCCGCCCCCTCCCAACGAGAGTCGCTTCCGGAGCGGATGAAGGGGCTTTTAATATCGACTACAACCCCAGAACCCGTCTCATCGCCTGGCACAGATGTACCTCCTACCCCTCCAGCAAAGGATAAACCCTACCAGAACTCCGGCCCTCAGCCTGCTCCTACGCACTCGCCCGCAATCGAGTTGACTGAGAAGGAACTACCGGAAATTCCTGGCAACTACTACAATGAAAAAAAGAGCGCCTCTGGTGCTGACGGTCGGGACGATGACTCGCAGTCAGAAATCCAGAGCATTATGGACCAGTTCCAGGACTCTACGCGCGGCGATGGTCAAGAACAAATCATGTCTCCTCGGCTAGAGCTTGCTGAGCAGTTTCTCGGTGGGCAGAGCCACTTTCCACCACGGCAGTCAAGTTTGGATCAGAGCAAACCCGTCGCTGACGATTCTCGTGCGCCAAAGCCTGTAGCCGGAGTGCCCTCTATCTCGGCTGAAAAACAGCCTGCGAAGCTTCCAAAGGGTTCCGCTACCGACGAGGCCAAGCTGAGCCGGCGTTCGTCGACATCAACCCTTCCTCCACCTCCAGAGCCCGAGCCTGACCAGCCATTTGATTTCCATCGCTTTCTAGAGCAGCTGCGGCACCGCACTGCGGATCCGGTTGCTAAGTTTCTACGCTCGTTCCTCCACGAGTTCGGAAAGAGACAGTGGATGGTCCACGAACAAGTCAAGATTATCAGCGACTTTTTGGTATTCATCACCAACAAGATGGCTCAGTGTGAAGTTTGGCGCGATGTCTCCGACAGCGAGTTCGACAACGCCAAGGAAGGGATGGAGAAACTTGTAATGAATAGACTGTATTCCCAAACCTTTTCTCCGGCTATTCCTGGGCCGCCCACAATCCCAAGAAGTGCAAGTAGGAGCAAACGGCGAGAAATGGAGCGGAACCACGGACCGTGGAGACGGGGCCAACATCAGGAGGATATAGAGCGTGATGAGGTGCTGGCGCAGAAGATGCGCATATACAGCTGGGTAAAAGAGGGGCATTTGGACATACCGCCAGTAAGCGCTCACGGCCGGCGCTTCTTGAATTTGGCCCAACAAGGTGGGTGGCGGTCCCCCGTCTACATTTCCGGATGTTTTCTAACAAGGTGCAGAACTGCTGAAAATCAATGGCTACCGAGCTCCCCGCGATAAAGTAATTTGTATCCTCAATTGCTGCAAGGTCATATTCGGTGAGTGGCAATGGTCATGTCATGGATTGGAGAAGAGTTCCTGATGTTTCCCAAGGCCTGCTGAGGAATTCGAAGAGATCTGATACGTCTGCCGACTCTTTCGTGCCTCTTTTGATATACGTGGTGTTGCAGGCGAATCCTGACCATCTGGTATCCAACATTCAGTACATTCTGCGCTTCCGCAACCAAGACAAGCTTGGAGGGGAAGCCGGGTACTATCTATCCTCGTTGGTATGTCAACGTTGCCCTGATGCTGCCTCTGGGGCGATATTCTGACTCATATCCACAGTCAGGAGCGATTCAATTCATCGAGACCCTAGACCGCACGAGTCTGACAGTGAGCGATGAAGATTTCGAGCGAAACGTTGAGGCTGCTGTCTCCGCCATTGCCCAGCAGAACCGGGAATCCGAGTCTGTCGAGCGAAAGTCTTCAGATCGCTCAGGTGAGAGCGCGCAAGCTCCACCCCGAAGATCCCTTGATACCCAACGCACAGCCGTGCGGAGAGAAGCTCCCCAGTCCAGCGATGACGATACGGCACCAGTAGCAGGGTTGCTGCGGACCATCCAGAAGCCATTGTCGACCATAGGAAGGATATTTTCCGACGAGCCAGACTCGCCGCAGGAACGGCCATCGCAGTCTGGGGCATCGCCACGACTGACACCGAACGTGTACCAGCCGCCTCGTAGTAGCAGCGAAGGCAGGCGATCGGCCGAGAGGCCACGCAATGCAGCCTCGCCGCAGGTGGCCAAAGTGGCCGGTGCCCAGGACGCTGCTGCCCGTCAGGCCAGCGCCGAGGATGCAGAGGCACGGAGGATCCACCGTGCTGAGCACATTAATGTTGTAGAAACACTGTCCAACATGTTCCCCAACCTCGACCGCGATGTAATCGATGATGTTGTCAAGATGAAGGAAGGAAGGTGAGCTGATTCCCTGCGTTTGAAGACGAAGGCGATGTGGCTGACACCGGTGTACAGGGTCGGGCTGGCAGTGGATGCGTGTCTCGCTTTGAGTGCCGAGTAAAGAGGAGCTGGCAGAGTTAGACTAAGGACAGGTGCATAATTTGAGGGGTTAGCTAGCATTCATTCATCGAGGGGGGGGGGGGGGGGGTTGCTGAAGCGAAGCCGTTTATGTATTTACTGCCTGAACCACATCATATGCATATAGTAATACTACTGAGAGTGGTGGCCATACTTAATAGATCAATCACTATTCAGAGAACCCCTACACCTTGTAAATGTTTAGAAGTAGGCATGAATTCTACCTGGAAGACCTGGTACATACAGATCAAAGTAGTTTAGCTGTGCAAAGTACTCCTTAACTAGTACTTCCTACCTTAGGTACCCGTACATCGTGGAAGAAAGCCTGCTATGCACGCCCGCCAACCCAAAGCATTTAGTCACCTGACCGAGTTCGCCTCGCTTACCGCTAGCGCCATTCCGGCGACCCCACTCACTTCTATTTAATCCCTCTTCCCCCGTCCCCCTTTAGACCTTTTTCTTCTTTCTTTTCTTCATACTTACCTTGTTTGGGTGACTGCGATCAAGAAGGCGGTTCACCACAGATTGGTCCCTGCATTGCACAGCGCGGCGGAACAGTCTGTTCAACGGCTTACGGGTCATTGACAGGCGTATTCTTTGGCATCTCTCTCTTCGGAGAACCTACTTTTCATCAGTCCTTGGGCCAGCGGCTCGAGGGTGGGGAAGAGTTTGAAGATATCCGTCATAGACGATCCGTATGGCTTCCTTGTATGGACGGCCCGTTGTCCGCAACTCTACCGCGGTTCGCGTATCCTGTAACTAGCCTCATGTTCACTAATATTTAAATCTCATGTTGCTGCTGCTGGATGAATGGAGGGGGTCTTACTGTCATGGTCTCTCTTTGTGGCTGTCTTGCGCGTATGACGTTATTTTTTTTCTCGCCACTGGCGACCGATGGATGGATATATAATAAGCAACTCGCCATCATCCGTCCATTCATTCATTGTATATGACTCACATCATCATCTGTCTATCTGTTTATTCAGTATACGTGACAGTCTGATTAGCTATACGCTTCCTTCCATATAAGAACTTCTTCTTCCCTCTGACGTTGAAGAATATCTGTCTTATCACCCAACAACCTTCTGACCACACAATAAACCAAACATCTCATCCATCCATCCATCCATCCATCCTCTTCATCCCAAACTCAAAATGCCATACCAATCCCCCATCGGCCAACCCGTCACCTCAGACCGCACCTCCGACTCCATCGAATCCCCGAAGGACCTCTCCGAGATCAAAATTTACGGTACGGGCATGGACATGAACTCTGCCGCGGCACCGGAATACCCGCCTAGCATGCAGTCAGGGCCTTTGCAGACGGAGGATGAGACGCCGTTGAGCAAGGAGGAAGCGGACAGGTTGTATGAGGAGAGGATCGAGGAGGAGTATGCGAAGAGGGAGGGGGGTGCGTGAATCTTTTTACTCTGATTGAGAGAGCTTGAGAGTTTGAAAGCTTGAGACTATTAGTAGCATGTGAATATATTTCTGCTTTTAGGCAAATTCTACGATCCACTCCTCTCTGATCTGATGAAAGATTATCTTGCTTGGTCTATCCATTTTGTCCACATGAGAAGCTGGCCTGTCCTGTCCATCTACGTAGCTTGTCACCAAGGAGTGTCGGGTCAGGCAAGAGAGGGGGAAAAAAAAGGAAGAAGCCAACACCGCGCTTCGAACCCACCCCCCTCACCTGCATGTAGTCCCATGCAACCACACATTTCTTGGCACGAAAAAACACCACACCTCCAAATGAAGCCTGTAAGAGTTGGAAAAAAAACTGGTAGCTTCTCTTTGATTGAGCGTGTCATCCTTAGTGCAGGGGCCATGCTAATCTTCTCTGTATCGTTTCAAATTGACCAAATGCCCGAAGGCACTTGATTCCTGTTTACAATGGGTTATATAGGACGGGCGGGTAAGGATTCAACGCTCTGATTGGCTGGTAAGCGAGGGGTCGCGGAACACCAAATCTGCCAGCCAGCTCGCTCTGCCCGTTTGTTTGGTTTGTTGTCTTCATCCCGCGGTTGTGCAGGTGCGGTATGGTCGTGGGAGTTGGGTCAAAAGGATCAGCAGTGGTATGATCGTAGGGGGTGAATGCAGTTGTTTTGGTTGATTGAATATGTGTGGGATCGTGGGAGGCATCTTTAGTTGTGTGAGCTTCACCGGGGGGGGGGAGTTGGTAAGCGCCGTTTCGGGAGAGGGGAAGCATGAGAGATAATGGGGGCCGAAGTAGAGAAAATCTGTCAAGTCAAGTCATTGTGATCAAAATACTAATCGAGATTAGGAGGAAAAGGAGGAGTGAAGGGACAAGAATGAGAGAACGAAGAGGGGAACGGGAAAAGAGGGGAACGGATGGTGCTAGTGCTACTACATTTAGCCTGGAGACCAATAGCCCCTCCTCGATACCCCCACCTGGGGCCAGATCGGCTGCCCGTCGGCTTCAACACCAGTGTCGACATCTATCATATTATGATGTTTAAAGCACTCACTCAATTACCTCTGTTTCAGCGTCAGCTCATCATGGTGCGGCGCTATCACCGATGGCTATACCACCGGGTATATACTTAGTAGGAAGTTAAGAATATGGGATCGGCAATGTGTTAACAGTGTTATGAGTCCTCAGTTAGCTCCGTGTATCAATTCGGACGAAATAACAATAATGTATTGGATATCTGCCATATACAAGCCCAATATATCATCATTTATACTTGTTGAAAATTATAAAGAGGGAGTTTTGTTTATGTTGGCTTAAGGTTAAGTAAGGTTCGGGGAATTCTTTGTGGCCCATAAATCTATAGAATGATGGATTATAGACATGGACCGCTCGTATATTATAACGTGTATATGACTGGGCTCATCAATATTGGCTGAACATCTTAGATGCTGCGCCTTGTGGATTGGCTTTCCTGAGATGGGAGTAGAATATACAAAGCTCAGGATGAATGTGTATGCATGGGCTATCTACAGGTAATTGGGCTTTGAAATTCAATGCAGGACCAGGAACCTCGAATCGATCATGACTAGCGAATAGTGTTAACGGCAAGTTTCAAACAGATCTTGGCAACGTCTCTGCTGCATTACTCGGAGCAACTTGTATGGTCTTCTATAATGACCAACACGGTGCCAGGTACCTAACTAGTGGGCGGCTGCATTCCCAATCACTGGCTCTTCAGAAAAGCAAGGAAGATGTATAGAACAGGAGGTATAGTTTGCTAAGCCCATATCTCCGATAGTTAATTGGCGTCTTTATGGATCCCCCCGGCACAACACCATCCATAATTGGCAGATGACAGCCTTCTGGTGACCGTCTAGTCCACGCACGGCAGCTGTTTGTCTAGGGGGTTGGCGATGCAAATGGACCGTATATTCCTCTTTTCTCGTAGTATGAAACCGGAGAAGTGCATTGTGGAGGTGATGGCATTTGCTCCAAAAGGTGATTTGCCAACCTTCTGGCCACGAGGGTACGGCTTTCCGTTTGATAAGTGCTATACACGGGATATGTATTCCGTAGATCCTCCTAGTGATATTAGCCTTTGCTAATAATACTATTAGTAATAGTAGAAAGTTGAAACAAAGTGGATCTATTGGTATCATCCAGGGCGGACCCCCGAACTTTGAGGCTGTGTTGCCGCGTCGATACTGTCTTGGGACAGCTGCGGTGGAGGTGAGAGTTCGAAACATAGATGGTATAGAGATAGTAAGGTAGGTCAGTGGATAAAGGTATGCAAAATCTCCGAACCAGATAACCAACGTGGTTTCTCATCAAAGCGTTCCCCCACAGAGTCTGATCATGGCGAGCCATGAAATCATCGAACCGTGTGCAGCATCATAGTGATATGATTTGGGGGATCGATCTTCAGGATGGCCTCGCCCATCACTTACGTCAACCGCCCTGGACCGCAACAACAAGGCGAGCAACCGACACGAATCGCGTCCCCCCCTGAAATCCTTACACCGGTGTGAAGCATTGACCTCTGTCGAACATTACCACTCTCGCCACACCTACCAAGCTGGTCGGCTCGGTGTATTCCCCTCTCGGACGGCCCAAATCCGCATCGGAGTCCGAAGTGTACTACTGCACTGCAACCCAGTGCGTAATCGAGAAAGCAGCCAAGCTGCGCGCCGACCACTCATCTTCACGGTAAATGTCAGCGATACTGCCCCTGCACCAATCAGTCTCGGTGTATTGGCTTAACCCCGACGAGAGTCGGTGCGGAGCAGGACCGATCTGCGGGAGCTGACTATTACGCGCCCGGTGATTGGCCGGCAGGGGCGCAGCCTGGAAGAGTCTGAAGAACAGCCAGAAAAAGCTCGACTCTCGCAAAGGATAACAGGGAGCCCTTATAAATACGGTGCTTCCAGAAGCGTTCTGCTAAGCCTGCCGTTCATTCAAGAATCCAAATCTGCTCTGATATCACCCTCCCCGAACTCATCTTTCTTGGCCCTGGACGTCTCTGCTTTCCAGAACCCTTCCTTCAGCCTTACCGGAATTGGTGCGAGGGTCTAGATTCGGCCATCGAACTCCGGCTCCTGACGTCAGGCCTCAGGCAGCCAAACAAATAGGCATCGCTGCCACCGCGGCAATCACCAGGATCATATTCTCCGCGACCACGCCATGGCGCTCTTATTCCTCAAGCAGAAATTATTCCCTGGGGAAAAGCAAAAACAGACCAGTCCTTATGGTTCGTCCACCTGCCGTCAAGTCAATTGAAACCCGACCGAACCGTGCTGACCGTACGTACTATTTACTACTACTAGGCAAACCATTACTATCCACCGACAGTACCGACACCCTACCGGGTGATCGCGATCTAGAAGCCCAACGGTCCTACAGCACATTCCGCGCCTCGTCCCCTGTCTCCGAGACCGACAGCACCATCACCAGTACCAGCACCCGGTCGCGCATCAACCCGCGTATCATTTCCGATGCCATTCTGGGCCTGTCGGATGGCCTGACGGTGCCGTTTGCGCTGAGTGCGGGTCTATCCGCGCTGGGCAATACCAAGGTCGTCGTGCTGGGGGGCCTGGCAGAGTTGACGGCGGGTGCTATCTCCATGGGCTTGGGAGGATATGTCGGCGCCAAGAGTGAAGCGTATGTTCCCTTCCACACCGAATGCTCGGATATATCCTAACAGCATACAGAGAGTCGTACGAAACCACTGTCCGCGAGGCCAAAGAACTCATCCGCACATCGCCATCCGAAACCAGCTCCATCGTTCAATCCATCTTCGCGTCGTACCGTCTCCCCGAAGACACCGTTGCCCAGATCAACACCTCCCTGCACGCCTCGGAAGACCGCCTCCTCGACTTCCTCGTCAGCTTCCACCACAGAGAATCCGAGCCGGACTGCAACCAGGCCTGGATCTCCGCGATCACGCTCGCCCTGGGCTACTTCGTGGGCGGGTTCATCCCCCTCATCCCATACTTCTTCGCGCACCAGGTCATGGTGGCGCTGTACATGAGCATCGGGGTCATGGCGATCACGCTGCTGGCATTCGGATACATTAAGACGTGTGTGGTGCGCGGCTGGACCGGGCGCGACAACATTGTGGCGGGCATCAAGGGCGGCGTGCAGATGTGCTTCGTGGGCGGAGTGGCAGCCGGGGCGGCCATTGCTCTGGTCCGTTTGATCGACACGGGAGAAGTCTAGCTTTTTCTTTCTCCTCCCTCACCCTCACCTCCCAGCAAAAGCACCCAACCAACATCATATCATGCCTTGAACGACTTTGTAATACTAGATACCACCCATAGAGCGGACACTGTTCTCCTTTCTTTTCCAATTCAAAAAAAAAAAAGCATTATTTCACATACACCCCAATCCTTCCTATCCTAACTATCTATCCCATCTATCCCATCCATCCATCCATCCATATCCATAGACCAAAAAACAAAACAAAACAGCAAAAAAAAAAAAAAAAAAAAAAAAAAAAAAAAAAAAAGTTCTAAGCCCCTCCAAAGCCATCCCCACCAACTCCTTCGCCCTCCCCCATCTCCAACCCAAGCGCCAACTCCCTCCCCCGCTCCGACATCTTCCCCCAAGTCTTCCTCAAAATCGCCACGACCTTCTCCTCCTCAAACGCCCCCTCAAACCCCTCCAACTGATCATCCAGAAACACCAAACACGCCACATCCTCCAACACCTGCGCCTCCGCATCCACCCCCCTACTCCCCCTTCAACCCCTCCTTCCGAATCAACCGTCCCACCCGCTCCGCCTCCTGCCCCCCAATCCCACTCTCCCGACACACCTGCTCCGCCATCTCGGCCTGGCGCCGCCCCAGCCCGCTCCGCCACGCGTAGTACCCCGCTTTCCCGGCCGGGTAGGACGCCCGCGGCACTTCCCAGCGCTTGAGGTGCTGGGCGCGGATGGCGAGCTGGAGCGCCGGCGATGGCGTCGCGGTGT
Organism: Aspergillus heteromorphus CBS 117.55; assembly: GCF_003184545.1. Classification (NCBI taxonomy): domain Eukaryota; kingdom Fungi; phylum Ascomycota; class Eurotiomycetes; order Eurotiales; family Aspergillaceae; genus Aspergillus; species Aspergillus heteromorphus. The sequence goes on from NW_020290419.1 coordinate 476,136, forward strand.
GCTTGTACAGGTAGCTGGTCATTTTTTGGGCGTAGTGTAGCTCGTAGGGCGTGTTGGTGGTGGGGGTTTTGGTGGGGTCTTGGGAGTGGAGGGCGTCGATTTTTTGGAGGGAGAGCGTGAGGGGGTCCATTTTTTTGGTAGTTGGCAGTCTTGCTGCTTTGCTTTGATTTGCTTTGCTTTGCTTTGGTTGGTTTTGGTTGGTTTTGGTGGGGAAGAGGGGGGCGCGGGGGGGATAGAAGTAAGGTGGATGTTCTGGTCGATACTAGTTAGGTAGAGTTGGAGGTCCAAGTTGGCAAGTTGGGGGTAGTTGGTTTAACTAGCAAATACTTAGTTACCGGCGACGGGATTGGCCGAGCCGACGTCGGCTCGGCTTTTGGTTGGGAGGGGGGGGGGGGGGGGCGCTGCTGATAGGCGGGCGATAAGGGCAAGCCATACTTACTTTAACTACTGTACGGAGTAAAAAAAAAAGGTATAAGATATAAGTCGTGATGTCTCTATAGATGCAGTATAGGAAGTTGTAGGTTGTAGGTTGTAGGTATGGGGTAAGTTGAAATCCAAATCCAATTTTCTACTTACCCACAGTCCCTACGAGTATCATATTCCTTCCATCCACTAGAAACAAACTATCATACTATCATACTATCATACTATCATACTATCATACTATCATACTATCATACTATCATACTATCATACTATCATACACATACAAGAACCCACCCCCCTCCCTCAAAAACCAAAACCAAAACCCAACCAGCTAACCAATCCCACCCCTAGTCCCCCTAGTAGATACCAACACCCCCCAACCTCAACCTCAACTTCAACCTCAACCTCAACCCCGAACTCAACCCAGCAAAAACCCACTCAACCCCTCCACCGTCCTCCCGCTCACCACCTCGGGATGTCTATTCTCCTCCCACACCTTGCCCCCCTCCCCGAACTGATTCGCCAGGTGGCCTAGAAAGAAGTCCTTGTTCTCGCGACACTCGGGGAATGCCCTCTCGAAGAACTCGTATAGTTCGCGGACAGGTGGTTTGGTTGGTACGTTGTTATTGTCGTTTCGATTCACGTTGCCATTCTCATTGCTGTTTTCATTCGCATTGCCATTTCCACTCGCACCCGGGAAGACTTTCTCCGCGAACAGGTCCAGATATCGACGCGTGTGCGCGAGATCAGCTTCCGCATCGAGCTCCCATCCGGCTTCCATGTGGCCTGGGATGATGTGTACGGGATTGAGGCTCGCTATTAGGTTGAGGGTCGAGTGCCAGGATGAGAGAAGGGCGGGGGTTTCGGTTTCTTCGAGCCTGTATGTTGGGGGGGAAGATTAGTAACTAGTTATCCGGATCTGGGGAAGGGGAGAGGAAGAGGAAGAGGCAGGAAGATGAAATAGGGAAGTGAAGGGAAGGAAGGAAGGAAGGAAGGAAGGAAGGAAGGAAGGAAGGAAGGAAGGAAGGAAGGAAGGAAGGAAGGAAGGAAGGAAGGAAGGAAGAAAGAAAGACAGAAAACAAACCAAACATGCACACTCCTCCCAAACACAACATCCCCCGCAACAACGGCCCTCACCCCAGGGATCCAAAACACCGTCTGATCCACACAATCGCCCACCACGGGTCCCAGCAAAAACACCGGCTCCTGCTCCTCACCCAGCAAAAAGAACGAGAACGGATAGGGCGCCGGCCGCTGCGGCGCGGCGGGGATGTTCTCCTGGCCCAGGACTTTGGCCCAGTAGGGGACCTTCTGGGCGTATTCGGCGTCGATGCGGGCGCGGACGTAGGGCGCGGCGTAGAATTTGGCGGCGGGGAAGGCGGCCAGGATGGGGTTGGCGGAGAAGAAGTGGTCCGGGTGGTGGTGGGTGATGAAGATGGCTTTGAGGGGGCTGAGGGGCGTGGTGAGCGTGCGGAGCCAGGCGAGGGTGGCGTGGGCGTCGGAGAGGAGGAACGGAGGGTCGATGAGGAGGGAGGAGGTCGGGGTGGTCAGCAGGGTGGTCACGGAGGAGAGGCCCGTTGGGGAGGAGCAGCGGTGGTGGATTTGGATTTGGATTTGGGGTTGGGGTTGGGGGTCGGGCATGGTGTGTAGTAGTTGGTAAGTAGGTAGTAGGTATGTAATAGTTATGTAGATGGTATAGGGTTATGATAGTAGGTAGCATGTAGGTAGTAAAGTTGATGAGGGGCTGACAAGGTCGGTATTTATCATAAACTTAACATGCCTTAATTTAGCTTCACTGCTGCCAGTCATGCGAAATCATATGATAAACTGTTTGATGGGTCCGGAAATCCCCCTGCATGAGTAGTTGTGCTATGCTATCGATGATACAATCTGCCCGATTTGGACCGAGGTAGGGCTGCGAGTTATAGTATGGGTTTTCCTCTTTGGGGTGATTTTCATACTTCGGGAGGTCAATTCATTTACGGGGTGTATCTGTGATATCTGTGACTGATGGTGAGATGTAAGATGTGAGATGGGCAGTGGATCAGTTGAGGTCTAGCTGCTGGATGGTGTTATGCTATGCAAAGTTTGATGTAGAAGACAGAGGAAGAAAAATACAATGTCTGGACTTTTTCACTACTCCTGATTGAGATAAGAAGCTTTACTCGTGTGTGTTATGTATAGCTTTAGCTAGAACCCATGTCCAACTCCACGTATAAACGCAGATACCATTCCTATCCATCTAATATTGTATCACAGCATCATCGATGCCTCCGTCCTGTACTGCCTGCCACTGTCACTGTAACCCGATCCGCCACATATGACGGGCATCACAGGGGGAAAAAGAAAAGAAAAGAAAAGAAATACATGCTCTCTGACGCTGATGCGTATCATCAGGCACAGCAAAGAAGAAATTCAGAATTCAGATGACACCGAGATGGCCGGCCAACAGCAAACACAACGAAAGTTGTCAGTCATTACAAGTCCGGCTCTCGGCCATCTCGAGATTGTAGGAGCGAAAAAAAAAAAAAAAAGACAGACAGCAGAAAACAACCGTGCCGCAACAAATAATGGCTCCTCCAACGCCGTCCCATTGTGAAAGCCGGGTATATCCAGCACCGTGATGCAAAAATGTACGGAGAATAACAGATATTTCGAGGACAGGACCACGGTCCTGCGGGAGCCGCCGAGCACTCTCGTGCCAGGTGCGCTCCCAGCAAGGTCTAGCCCTCGTTTTTAAAACGAACCTATGCATAAAGCAGAGTTAAGAGAGGCAGAGAAAAAAAAAACCCCCCAACAGGCCACACTGCTTTTCATCCCTTCAACTCCCCGTCCCGTTCGCTCATCTGGCCCCGATCCCAAACATACCCACCCCGTAACTTCCACCTCGGTCAGGCAGAGGGGTAGATATCTTCGAAACGTGGTCCTTTGGAAGAAAAGCGATGGTAATCAGTATGTCAGAAATCCATTTCACCGTCCGAACGCCCTACCTTCTTCCGTTTTTTCTTCCCGATTCCTTCACTGTTCGAGTAAAATGCGCCTTCGTCATCATCGTCTGCGTAGCCTTCGCCGTATCCAACAAAGCTGTTCTCGTCGTAATGCCGTTTACGACCCCGGCTGGGTCGGGCCCGTTCCGAATCGGTGACTGGCGCTGGCGTTCCGTTCGGCTGCGTGATTCGAATTCCGTTAGGGGGAGCACCGACGGCCTTCTTGCCGGCGTCACCACTGCCTGCATGTTTGGACGGTTTTTCGTGGCCCAACACGTCTTCCCAGTAGTCGTTGTTCGGTACCGTACCCGGCTCCATCTTCATGGCCTTCATCTGCAGATTGTGCAGTGCCGAGTCCATATCGGCCACCTTGATCTCCTTCCCAAACACCTTCTGGTTTTGCCATTCCTCTTCGGGCCACATGGTGAGGTGTCTGAGCCCTCCGGGCGCGCCGGGTTCCTGCTTCACTGGCTTGTTTCTCCCCGCGAGTCCCAGGCCCTTCAATTTTCCCTCGTAAGACTTCCTGAGCCTGTTGATCTTCTCCCCCGTCACTGAGTCCAACCGCGCAACAGAATGCGCCACCGGACCCAACCCGTACAATGAGATCAGATCTACAGCCGGGTCCGGACCAGTCGCACTATAGGCTGTATATTTCATAAGGCCACTTGTGTTAACAAAGCTCAATCCAAGTATTTCATGGGAAAGAGTGCAATGTGCATGGCGGCAACAGCCACGCCAAGGACTGGGGAGCTCTTACAGCTTTTGCAAAGATGAAAGGCCGACGAAAAGTCCTTCTGCAAAGACTCCAAACTCGGTCCATTGTGAAGAGACAAAGCCGGGGCCTCTCGATCAATATCCATGGCGTCACTTTCGCCGTTCACGTCGGCAAAATCGCGGACTCCGATTGCCGGACCCATTCCTCCCAGATCCCGGTCATGGTCTGTCCGTCTGTGTTCTGCCTGCTGCATGGCCGCGGCGTTCATGGTTGCTGTAGTCGCACCAGGTTCTGTCCCCATTGGCTTGTCCGCGGGTTCGGATTCATCAAACGAGTTCGCATTGGGGATGTGCCCGCTGACGCTGCTGGCCGGCGTTGGAAACGAATTCGCCGTACCTACCGTCGGTTGCTGGGAGGCTTGGTGGGACATCGGAGCAGATGACGGGGGTGATGAGAGGTTTGCGGGTTGTGAGGTCGCCTGGTTAGGTGATGTTTGCGAGGATGCGAGATTGGTGGCATAGTTCTGAGCGCTTACCGACATCAACGGAGGTGATGTCGGGGTCTGTGGAATTCGATCGGACAAGACAGACGGCGGCTGGCTCTGCTTGAGAGACCCTGCGGCGGGAGACGATGGTGATAGAGGCCCTACTCGAAATGAAGCCGAGGAGGCGCGATCAGACATGGAGTTGGGAGTGAAGGGTGAAGGAAGAGGAGGTTGGCCAAAGCCTGAGCAGCCCGAGCCCCGCGACCTTCTGAGGGAGATCTAGACCAAAGACCTTCGACCAAGGGCAGATCACGGCAGATTTAGGCTAGGATGAAAACGGGGGGGGACTGGAGATAGGCCGGTCGAGGTGCGCTCAAGCGGGCGGGCGAGCAGGACGTTCCACGACCGTCTTAAAAGTCACACATTCCAGTCGAGTCGGCGCAAAATCGGATCGAAGGCCGGAGAGGAGCAGGTCCCGATGATGAGGTCGGGCAGAGATCGAGGCAGGTGGGGTTGTTGGCGAGGGGTGGGCAGTGGGTGAAGAGGCGATGGATGGGGGAGGCCCTTTGGTCCGCAACTGGAGGAGAAACGGACGGCGAGATGTTGGATGACGGCAAGAGCCCCGGGCTGGGCACGTGACGCGCCCTCATTTTCTCGATTTGCCCTCTTTCGGCGTCCGCGCCCGTATCGTTCGTTCGTTCGTTCGTTACCCCCGGCCTGATACTTACGGGTACCCGGTACGGTACGGTATTCATCGGGCAAAATCCACTGCCCTCTCTTTGTTTGGGTGCAGAACAAAGCGGTTTCCTTCTCCCCCTCCCATTGACGCGGACATTATTGATGGATGCAGCATCCTACCGGCCTACATTAACTCCTCTCGGCGAGGATATTCACTGCAAGCCATCAACCCTGTCATCGGACTCTCTCTCTCCATGCCGGCCCCATCCGAGTCTTATTTACCGGGTGGACATAAGAGTACTAGTAGTGATCTACTAGATAAGCTCCATCTAGAACTTTCCATCCAAAAGTCAAGTAGGTAGGTAGGTAGTACCTAGGTAGGCGTAGATAGAGGGATAGATAGATTACAATTGGTATGCCGGTGCTAGATACTATCTAGCTGCCCGCCACTTCCATAGACTGATCAAGTTCCCCTCCCCTGACCGCTGCCAAGGGAGGGAGTTTGCTCCAAACACCTGGTCACCAGCACAATAACCTTGGGGTATACAGATATGATAATGCAACCAACCAACAAAAATACTCCAAAAAAGAACCCAAACAAATATTCCATCGCACATAACGCACAGAAACATGAACAATCCCCCTCCCTTCGGCAATGGACGCCGAAGACCAACCTCCTACGACTGGTAGAATGTGGCGGACTCTTGGACTAGTAGCTGGGCGGAGACATCGGGGATGTTGTCTTCCAATGTTTCCATGAGCTCCATCTGCTCTTGGTGGCTGAGCGTTCGGCCCCGCCATGGCGGAATCGGATATGCGCCGTTGGAGTATTGCGAGTATTGATCGCCGATCGAATCTACCCAGCCCATGGGATCGACGGCTGCGCCAACATACGCCAGATGGCTAGCAGTCGTAGATGCCAGACTGAAATTCGGATCCCAGCCTGGTAAGCCTGGAACGACAGAGGGAAATTGATTATAAGGGGTGGTTGGATCGAACGGCGAATCGGAGTAAGAATGGCCCCGTGCCTCGTAAGATGGAGAGCTAAAGGAGGGCTGCGTGGTGCTTGAGGCGGACCCGGGGGTGAGTTGGGAGTCCCACGATGGGTGCTGTGCTGCCTTCAGCGACTCGACGCCCACAGAAGACGAGGAAGATCCATGTGGGTAAGGGAGTGGATCTGCAGAAGGTCCCCTCGAAAACGTGCCAGTCGATATGCTGCTATCGGGAACTGAAGAGGTGGTGGCTCTGGCATGTTGCGAGGGGAACGACGCCGTAGTACTTGCAGGGCTGTCGACGGTTGCCGGAGTGGTGACATCCTGAGAGGACGACGGAGTTGCATGATTGGACGGTGAATGGACAACAAAAGATTCTTCAGTAGCATACGCCCGAAGACAGGCGGCCACCAGGCTCCTGTATAGGACCAACGCTGATTCAACACCAGGCCATCTTTGTGCAGCAAGCACAATACCCTCCAATGCCACGCTGAGATGGCCTTTCACTTCGTCGATAGGGTGCTCCTTCCGGATGTCGGGGTATGAAAGTGACCAAAGAATAGTGTTCAAGGCCATGAAAAGAGACTGCGTGAAGATCCACGTCAGATCGACAGATCCCGTCGCAATCTGTTCCCTTTGCATTGCAACGTTGAAGACTGATGCATCATAGCAATGTCGTGCTGCACCAACGGAAGGCTCTGGCACCTGGGGAGAGGGTCGAAATATGAAGACAATCATTGTGTTTTTTCTTCCGTAGAACCTGGAGGATTCGCATCAGTATGCCACCAGACGTGGGAAATCAAGAGGGAGGCCCACCATTTTTCGCTCAAACCGCTACCTCCGTCGTTTTTCGGGCAAGAGGCCACCCAGTTGTCGATCTTTTGGAGCATCTGCGAAAACCATGGATCTTGGTCATCCACCGGCACGTCACGTTTATTCAAATAAAGCGTCCGTCGTATCTCTGCTTGGAGGAGTCGCATTTTCAAGAAATGTATGGCTATGCACTTGGGTAGCATTATTCTCGCCTCCGGGGAGATCCCATCACGTGTGATGTATTTATCTTCCACGGGCTCGAAGAATTTGACGTTGATCTGATCATGGCACACGGAATAACAATTTGGGCGACCAAGACTATGGGAGAGGCCATATTCCATGGATATGACGATCCAAAAAAGCCTTCTCCGCATATCGATCTCCAAAGGGTCCAACGGTTCGCCGTTGTGAGACTGAGTGATAGTCGCTTCATCGGTAAGCCCCAAGTCTTGACATAGCTTGACTGCTATCCCAACAACCCAATATGCAGCCGTTCTCGTGGGAGTTAGCATCGAGTACTGGGCTATCAAAGCGAGGCATTGTAGGGATCTGAGGTCCATCCGTTTCAAAGAGGCTTCCAGGAATGGTAGCGCCGCAAGATAGTAACTGTCCGCCAAGCCTGCATAGGCAGGACTCATCTTTTGCATGCTGATGGCTATGACCATCCGTAGCTGAAAGTTCTGACAGGGATCTTCGGACCCGTTGAAAACATCTTCGACCTCCTGACGGAACGTGGGCTCGTGCAAAGTCGGAAGCATTGCCTGGGCTGAATAGCAAGTCAGCGAAAGTCAGGTGGGCGCGTGCATATGGAGCAGAATGCGAACATACCCTTGACTACAAATACATCGATGAGCCTGTAAACCATGTGCTTTAAGGGTAGATTGGGCTGAGGCCTCGAGCTGATCATGGGATACACTTTGGACGTTGGCTTCGAGCTTTCTTCTGCGAAGGCGTCTTTGATTTCCTGCGCGGTCATTTCAGGAACGACGTCTTTGATGCTTTTCGAGTCCGTGTTCTGTTTCGCCATTTCCATAACCAGACGAGTAATTGCGATCCCACTAGACGGCCCTAGGTATCTCGACTCGTCGTTCTCCTTGAACCGAATACGGCCTGCTCCGCGCACCATGAGTTCGGCATCCGCGGCGTGTTGAACCTCTTTATCCAATTCGGCAAGTTCCCTCTCCAGCATGCGAGCCTTCTCTCGGAGCGAAACGATGTATGTTCTCGAAATGGTGCATTTACGAGCCGAATCGTAGTAGATGCACTTGGTGTTGCTGCGCTCGCATGGCGAGCATCTTGGGATCCCAGGATCGCATCTAGACTTGCGCTGTATAGGGATGAGAATTCGGGACTTATCTTGACGGGGAGAGGGGTGGGGGAAGAAAGGAGGCGAGAAAGAGGATGACAGGAAGAGCCATGATGGCACACGTACCTGTCGGCACCGGGTACAAGCAGTCAACGTATGCGCGATCCGGCTATCAGGAATATGATCCGGTTGCTCTATGAGCTTCGACGGTGGCTTCTTCCACGGATTCGAAAATTGCGGGCGCGAACTCGAGTTTGTTGGTGCAGCCATTATGGTATGTTGGGCACGCGCACCCCTATGTTAGGTTGACCGGGAGTTCTGAATTCCAACCGAAAGGTATCAACAACGTTGCATGTCATATAATTGCATCTAGCGCAAGAGTCTCCGGGATTGAGGGGGGTTTGAGTCGGGTCGTCAGGCACATGCGACTGTAGGGTACTGATAGGGCGTTTGGCAAGACAACACGTCCGACATGTCCAGGACTCGTTCAACTCGCAACATGCACCGGCTGCTGGGAGTGGGCGGCAATACCCGTCGAAAGCAAGGGGGTTCGCACAGGCTGAGACGCTCGGGCTAGCATCTATCGCGGGTTCCGACTGAAGGAGTCCATCCGGGGGGCCTGGAGGGCAACAAGATGTCTGCAGTCGCGGGTCTGAAATGGAGCGCGAAGGAGGGGTGAGGTGGAAAGTGGAAACAGAAGTGAAGCAGGCCTCGGTCCACCTCCCGCCTGGATCGACGGACACGCTAAAAGAGCGCCCCGATGACCGACGTCGTTGTTGGCTGTTGCTGGTTGCGCTGACCACGCCTATCTACGGGCACCCACAGCCACCGCCTGCGAACACTGGCCTCAAAATGTGAAATAATTATGACGGCCGGGCGCTCCCTGCCGTGGTCCCTGTACCGAATGAGAAGGGGAATGAGAATGATTCAATCCATGCAACGTGACTCAAAGATTCCTATGATAATTCGACCATGACCCTTTTCATAAGATCTGCAGTGGCGGATGATCTGGTAACTACTTAGTAACTAGTATTTGAGAACTCTGGTTTCATTACTTGAAACCCAAAGGAGGCCCGGAGGTGGTACAGAGAATTTTACCACTAGCTCCTTGCCCCGAGGCTTAGCAGCCGTCCTTCTTACTATCTACCAACTACCTAGATAGGCATCTACGGCATGGAGGACTAAACGCTTACTTCTTACCTGCGGAGCATAAGCGACTCGGAGCCGGGTCTGACCATCCACGAACATGCAGGCCTGAATGAGCCACTGGGAAGAAACGTTGCATCATTTGCTTAAGGTAGGGCCAATATAATGCAGCGTATGGACCTCCACACTAGAGCCCCTTTATTATAACAAGATCTTTGTTCGACTATCATGCTTAGTATTTCGCAGTTGCATTCTCTTGCCAGACAGAATCATCCAAGCAAAAACTTTTATTCACGAATTGTGTGCTGGGCATGGGACTGCAATCAAACTATAACCTACTTACCGAAATGACAAGGGCAAGATAGAATGGATTGGCTGTGCGCCACACATTGATACGGTACTAATCCAGACTTGCAATGTTCCAAGCCACAACTCCCACATATTGGGTTGTTTGCATTGCTTATACACGGAGGAATTTGCTCTGTACTACCGAAGAGTACAGTAGCAAGTTAGATTATTTACGGAGTAGACCCCCGTCTTTCAATCATTGTGTGCGGTTTGTTCACCTCCCTTCTCTTTCAACTGTGGTACTCCGTACCTACAAAGTATCCTAAGGTGTGAAGAGTCCTCCGTATTTGAGCAGCATCAGGCAAATGGATGTCCAAAACAGACAACGAGAAAAAAAAAAAAACAACACCAGGTGAGTCTCTGTACTGCTGAGATTGTGAGGAAATCACTGCAGTCGAGTTTTCTTCTCAACCATTCAAACAGGCACATTGCCCTATACAAAGCAGTGATATTGCTTACACTATCAGTCATCAGTGACTAAGGAAGGAAATTTGGCACACTAAATAACTAGCTAGTGAACCAACTACTAGTCATGGACAGGCCAACCCTGGTTGCCCGGTCTATCCAGTTCCTGTCACTCAAATGCCGACATCAATTCAAGATATGATTGGTCTTATGATCGGAGTTCTTTGCATTTAAGTGTTATGACTGGTGCATAATTCATAGAAGTACTACAGTACTAGTATTGCGTGTCTTCAGTGCTACAGCTGCCTGCAAGCTGCCCGTTCTCGACCGGGCCCGGAGTGCTGATGTTGCAAGCTCGCAGCACTAGTACGGTGCTTCGTATTAGCACCGTTCTAGAAGCAACACAACCCCATCAATTTTCCAGAGACACTTCCTTGTCCGTATTGTACAGAGTTCTTGGAGGGAATAAGTATGCCACTGCGGACTACCTGATACCTGATAGGTAGGCTAGACACCCCTTGATTCCCAAGCCGAGCAGGACGGGAGACTTTCCAACCCCCATGGCGCGTGCGCGGGGGGAAGGGAAGGTGGGGGTCCACAGTGGTACTGCCGTACCGGGGGCGATGGACAAGGAGGGGCGCGAGCAGGAGCCAACCTGGATCCGAGATGGTGCGGCATCCAATGAAAGCCGTCGCCAAAAAAGCAGGACCGTCCGGGCCAGACTCGGTCATTATTACCAGTTCTACCCAGCACCCAGGCCTTGATAAGAATGCCACACGTCCCATTCCGTCCTTGCTGGTAGTCGGATGGCGGATGGCGGATGATGGTGGTTGATTCCTACCATACTTGATTTCCTTTTCTCCCACCAGGTAATAGATCAAGAGGAGAGGGGACTCGGCTCGGGTACCAGATACCGTTAGGACCCTACTCCGTACTGGAGGCTGACGGCCGCGGTAGAAGTGGTGTAAGTTACTACCTCCTCCCCCTCCCCCCCCCCCCTGCTTTGCGCTAGCTCGTGACCCTAGTTGCGTAGGGCTTCTGGTACTCCGGTCGTTTCTCCCTTTCTATCCTCTGCTGCCCTGCAACTGGCTCGTCTTCAACTCTAGGTCCTGCTAGCCGCCATGATCCGACTGCTAATGCCCTTTCCTCCCAAGGTCTCCAGCCGTTAATCTATCAATTCACTTGTGACACGGTGACACCTGCGATCTGAAGCTTTTCGCGCCCGCAAGTCCGCAAGTCCGCCAGGCCTGCTGCTCCGGCTCCGGCTCCGTCCTCGGGCCATTCGAACCCCTCTCGATACTTTTGTTCAGCCAGCCTCCCCGCCAAGTTCGGGACTAACCTGGTCGCGCTAGTTAGTGGCTGGTGAGTAATTTTGTCTTGGGTTTCCCTCCTTTTCGGTCCCTTATACAAAGCAAAATCACAAGAGACCCAGGGGGCGGGGGTAGAGAAGACGAAAAGAAAAAAAAAAAAGAAGAAGAAGAAGGAAAGAAAAAGAAAGAGAAACGAATGCAGGGGGAAAATAATCCTAATCAATTGGAGGGCCCTTTTTTTTTTTCTTTCACCACCTGCTTTCCCCACCTATCCCCGCGGGACCCTCTCTTTGACTCGATCTGTTATCATGGGTATAGGAGCATCCTGCTATCCTGAATCGCTGTTGCAGACACAATCACTTGGCCACTTGCTAACAGGTTCTCAGCAGGTCTGCTTCCGAGCTTGATTCTTTGAAAGAGTCCCGCTGTGAATACTGCGCCACGGGCTTTGGGCCCTTGTCAATACTGATCCGACAGGTATTACATTTTAGTCCACATGGTGTAACCATACAGTTGACGGCGTTGTTAGAGCAATAGGCGTGCACTGGCATTTGATTTCGCCATTAGATGAGCTTTACTGGCCGACACGATCTTGATAGCATGTATAGCTAGGATGTCGGCCACTGCATTTTTGGACAAACCGCTACTCAAAGTTAGTCGGCCGGTGGCTGCTTGCTCAAGATGTCGAACGGCGAAAATCAAGTGTGACGGAAAGCTTCCCGCCTGCTCGGCGTGCGAAAGGGTCGGGAAAGCGAGTACGTGTTCGGGGGCAACCGATGAATTTGCGAGGGGGAAAGAGAGGAGTTATGTCGCCTCCTTAGAAGGCTATTGCGAAAGGCTCGAGAAGAAGATTGCAGAGCTTCAGTCGTACAAAAAGAAGCTTTCCATCGATGAAAAAGGCGTCGCTCAGAAGGGTTCAATTGCCTCCATGTCTTCTACCGGAGCAGTTGCACAGGAAGGTAACAAAGAAGTGTCCGATATTGATGACCTTGTTGGGGACTTTGGCTTTCTGTAAGTCGACACTCCACATGAAGCCACGCGCGAGCCCTTAGATCAACTAACAAACCTACTAGGTCTGTGAATGCCACTTCAAGAGACTTCCACGGGATTACGTCAAACACCTCTTTCGCTAATCTCCTCTTGTCACTGTCTCAAGCCGAACCAATCCCAAAGCTGTCGGCCCAGCCATTACCGCCACGGCATGAAATCACACCCCTTTTACAACACTATTTCGATAACTTCTACATCCAGCTTCCCTTTTTCATCGAGACGAGTTTTTGGACCTCCGTGGATGCTGTTTATCAAGCGGAGGGCCGTTTCGCCAAACCCTTCGATCATTGGATCTTGCAGATGGTCCTGGCCACAGCGTCGGCATCGGTCTCCCTTGAGGTTGGCGATAGAAGTCACCAGAGAGCTTTATATTATGTTTCGGGAGCTTTCAAACACGCAGAGGACGTCATCTGCCCTGGTTCCATTGTCGGCATCCAGGCGATCCTACTTCTCGCCCAGTATTCGTTGTTCGACCCCAAACACTTCCGCAGTTGGTACCTGGTGGGGATGGCTTCCAGAGCCATGGTTGATCTAGGCCTGCACCAGGATCCTCCTGTCGAGGTCCAGTCAGCTTCGGAGCAGCTGGATCTTCGCCGTCGCGTCTTTCACTGTATCTACTGCTTGGACAGGTTTGTCACTCTTTTCTCTACATCCAACTTACACTAGATCCAATGAGGGCGATTGTTAACTCCGTTTGTAAAGGGGCCTAAGTACCGTCCTGGAAAGAACCTTCTCGCTCTCAGATGATTCAATCAATGTTGCTCTACCGTCCTCCACCACATCCCTAGGCTCCCAGCTAACGGAGAAGAGCCATATCTTTCTGCGCAGCTCGGAGCCGGCCTGGCATATTGTGAAAGTCCGACAAATTTTGTCGGAGGCTTATCAGAAAAAATACTTTCACGAACACGAAACGTCACTTCACCCATCTGCATCGGCTTGGTCTCTCTGTTCGAAAACTTGCAAGTGGTTCGATGATATCCCGAGCAATGCACCAAATTATTACCCGGTTATGTGCAGACTGGAGCTGCTATATACCACCGTCATGATTCTCGCACTTAACGACGGGCAGTGCGCCCCCAGTGATTACAGCAGTGTTGTGTTGTTTGACTGCTGCATGCAGTACATCGGCCAACTCCATGAAGTGCTCAGAAATCCCGCTTGGCTACCTCTCATAACGTTCCTAGATATTGAAAGGACGTTCCAGGTTGCTCGGCGATTCCTTGAAGCCATGACGGGTAACGAAGATCTTCTCTTCAGCCCGTCTATACCTTCACTGCCAGCCATCCCTCCCGAGACCCCCAAACCGCTCATACTGAGTGGAGAAGATCAGATGAATTTCTACGGCCGCGCCACAGAATGTCTGTCCCACATCCAGGATCTTCTCCAGTATGGAGCGAGGAAGTGGGAGGCGCACGGCCTATTCACAGAGTTCCAGCAAATATCGGAGCCTTCCCGAAAGCGACTGATGCATTCGCCGGGTACCTATATGTCGAGGCCTGAGGTCTTCATGGCCGGTTACCCAACGTTAGTCCCTGCAGGATCAGGATATCTCGGCTTTGACCTTGGCTAGTTTGGATTTTGATGGGGCCCGGCCTCTGTGTGCGCTGTGCAATATGTCCATAACGTGGTTTTTGATGCACCAGCACTGCGGCCATTCAGATATCATGATTGATCCCACTTAACCTACTTAACGCTCGTGAATGAAATTATTTGGGGGCCAAGCCGATCGATCCCCTTGGCTTTGTCCACCCATCTCTTGGATTTCTTGTGGTGTTGATCTTTCCTTGGCGTGAATCCCCGGTCGCGTAATTGGAAGCGTAGATGGAGCCTGGGAGGGAGGAATGCTTCCCGGTTGCGGATACGGGATACGGATTCGGATGCTGGGCCGCCGCAAGGGCTGCGAACAACAAGCGTGGGACCATGTGGGCTAGGAGCAAGCACTCCACCAGCGGGCTTCGAGAAGAATGTACGAACTTACAGGCACTAACCCAATCTTTTGCTTAGACAATATAGATATACAAAAGTACATCGAGCTGTGGCGTTCATCTGGTGTGTACTAGTTAGAAGGAGGAATAAGTCTAACAAGGGGCAAAGGGTCTTCACGGTACTCGGCGGTTTTTTACGCGTGCTGATGAAAACAAAAAACAACACCATCATCCCTGCGGTGGATAATGATGGGTAAGGTAGAATCAGCACGCGTAAAGTACACAGTAGGGCTTGAACCAACCGCCTGTTCGTCCCCCCCCTCCCTTCCCCCCTTCCCACTTTTGTTGAAGCACACTACGATAACTAGTCGCACTGCGAACCTCTGGCACCGACTCTCAGGTAAAGTAAAGGAACGGTAGGGCAGAGCAAGCGGAGCGCGGACGATCATGAGCTCATGACGTCAAGGTGATGCAGTGGAGTCCAGGCCAGACGGACCATCTCATTGGGCAGGGGATGGAGCTCCCAGCAGTAAGGTAAGGTTACCTACCTGACCGATCCATGGATGCTCGACTGCGATCGACACACTGCTAATAATAAGACTCTGATTGTCGCGTTCTGCTTCCATGCGTGCGTTCATACTATCTACGAGGACTGTGCCCGCGTACCTTTCACGGGCTCATGGGTCGAAGTGGCTGGTTTTTATTTTCTATAGCCAGGTCCCACCCCTCAATGCCTCAGGCGGAGAACTGGGGGAAAGAGGAAGATGGCTCCAAAAACAAGCTCAGGGCTGGGCCCCTGACGGTGATGCATCACATGTCCGGGGGTCCTTCAATCCCCCGAACAACCCCATAAGAAGTAGTAACCTCAAATAATAATCAATGGCTTGCAACTTCCGACAGGCATCGGGCTCATCCTCCGTCCCCACCCCTTTCGTATGCAGAGCGAGACAGCTTACCTGCCTGCCTGCCTGCCTGCCTGCTGGTTTTTATCATGATGCGCAATGATCATAGTGATGATCCGCGCATCCATCCGGTCCTGGCCCGTACTGCCGATCCCCGTGGATTGTTTGGCCCAGACCTCCTGAGCTGGCGGTGGAGTTTCAGGATAGCATCCTGCCCTATGCGACACTGGCTTCAGTGATGACCTCATGGTCGTACAAACCTTCCCTCCCCAGACTGACAGCCTGTATCTATCCTCTCTCAGGCACCCCCGATCAGACCAGAACAAAGTAGTGAAGGCGCAAAAAACCCACGACACCATGACGTCAAACAGTGTGTTGGCCCATCCCCATAATAGGCAGGCCGTCCTCGCTCCCCGTCGCTCTTGCCTATTTGTGCATTGCGATGTGCCTTCCTACTTAGCCTTTGTTGTTTAAATACGCAGCACATACCACTACCACCACCACCACTTCTCCTCCCCCCCCCCAATCCGGCACTCGATTTGTTTATGATTCCTGTTTGAAACCATCCACCCTCCCTCGCATTCCTCCGCCTACCCACTACGACGGATCCGTCCTCTGCGTCCGTCCTTCATTCTCCCCCCTCAGCAACGCGACCCGTTCCTTTCCTCCCTTGTATCCCCCCTCTCAAAAATCCCCCTGTTCTCCGCTTATCGTCTGCCATCAAGGCTTGTCTGTACTTTATCTCGCCTGCCTTGAGCCTTGCGCTGGTCTTTACCGAAAGCCGCCCCCGGATCTTGGCCGATCGATCTCCCTTTCCAGGTCGCCAGACGTCCCTTGCGACAGACCTGTCCCATACCATACATACATAATAATACCCCCGTCTCTCTTCCCCCCCCTCTTGTGCTCATTGGGCTTCTGTGGGCAATTGAATAATTCTATCATCATCATGTCTTCAAAAGCAGTTAATCACCCGATGAACACGAAGCAGAAAGAGCAGGTACGTCAATCCGCTTCCCTCTCTTGAAGCGAGATATTGGGAGGCATCACTCTAACTGGTCTGTCGATCTAGGACATCAACCAAAAGCTACAGCTCTATGGAATCTACCAAGGTAAGTTTTGCTGACACGGCGAGAACGAATTTCTAACGCTCATGGATCCATGTAGCTTTCAAGAACGGCAAGCTTCCATCGGTGAGTATACTTCTATCCGCCTCACAATCTCCTATCAAAATGATGATGCCTGCTGACAAAATTTCCTGTCATAGAACAAACAATGCGACGTAGCCTTGAACAGTGCTCTCGCCTCCAAGCCTCTCTCATCCCCGTCCCAGAACTTGTCGAGTGAAGGCCAGGACCTAGTCAAGGACCTTCGAGATGTTATCGAGCACGCTAAGAAACTTATGCTGAGCAAGAACGAGGGACAGCTCCTGCAAGAATTCATATGGGAGGCACAGAGCGTCTCTGCCGGGGACACCGAAAAGCCGGGTGTCCCTGTAACTAAGGACACCGCCCAGCAAGATGCTCAGGAGGCTTTGGAAGGAATCAAGTCACTGGGGAGACTTCTGATCACCAATGGAGAGTTTAGAAAGCTCTGTGGGTGAACCGATGCCGTTGCCGAAAGCAAGAGCTAATGTCCATGCAGTAAATGACGCCCTGACCCTTGCACGCGATATGGCCGGCGACGCTTCACAAAAGGCCGCAGACCGAGTAAGACCGTCGGAGGATCAGCTTGCTCAGATAGATGAACCGGCGGAAGAGAATGTATGGCACGAGCAGCCTGACTTCTCAAAGCACAAGGAGAAGTTTAAGGCTCGCTTCAAGAAAAATAAGGTGAGACTTGCGCATCGAATTGATCTTGCAGTCCTGTACTCATTCATGGTTTAGGAGGGCAAAGAGGAAGTTGTCGATACTGCGGCTCAGGCTGCGACTGGAGGCCAACAACCTACCTCAACCTCAGATATTGATGCGCGTGCCGGTGTTGCTGCGGGAGCAGACAGAGCCCAGGAACATATCTCCGAGGATGTTCCTGAAGAGACGAAGGGCCGTGCTCGACAACTCAAAGATAGGACCAAAGGCTACTTGTCAGAAAAGATGCCCCAGGAGCGGCGAGACCAAGCCATCTGGCGTCTCAAGAAGATGGTTATTGAAATCCAAGGTCACTCGGATTGTAAGTTATCATTAGCCTACAAGTGGACAGTGGTGGGTGGCTAACTTTGAATGTGATAGACCAGCAGGCAATCAGAACGCTGCTTGACATGGCTGAAAAATATGGCGGTCACACCCGGAACCTATCCCAGCAGGGTGCTGGTTCGCTTCAGGGCTTCAGAAGCGGTGACAAGATCCAGAAAATGGAAACAAACCTACGGGTATGTCAACCGTCTCTTGCAAATGGAAAGTTGCTAACTTGCTTGGCCAGACCTTGATCGAGCGTTTCGCCAACAACACATCCTTGGATAACTTTTTTGAATCGCTTGACACCATCTACCGGGATGCTGACAGGGACCCTGAGCTTAAGGGTTGGTTCAAGAACATGGATACGTTCATCCGGTGAGTATCCAATGATAGACCGCATGGGAAGCATTCTGATTTTCAATCCAGGAAAACCTTGACAGAGCAGGGTTATATTATGGAAGATGAATGCAACCGCCAGTGGGGTCAATTGACCGACCACGGTCGCTACCTGTTGCGTGAGCGCTACAGGGACCACACCGATCGCATTTTCGATGAGATCAAGTTCATTGGTGACCAGTTCAACCGGGACCCTCAGAACAAGGTCTTTGGAGACTCGGTACAGAAGCTTTTCGACGATCTTGGGCGCGATACGAGCGGCAAAATGGCATTTAAGAAGCATCTTCTCAAAGACATCCGGGATGTTATTTTGCCTGGCTTCTTTGAAAGCGTTCGCTACGTGCCCGTCCCTCGCATTGAAGTGTCCGACCCCTCGGCCGATGTGGTAAGTTTACTCCCCACTCTTGATCTAAGAATACCTTGTCTGATCGTCGAAGGTTGTGGAAAACCTCGTTATCGAGAGCGATAATTTGATGCCGAATATTGTGGAATTCGGAAGCGATAACTACTTCCGATGGGGACGCAAGAAGATTAGCAACAAGAGAGACAACAAGGTGAGTTATTCGTCACTATTAGAACGAATGGCGCTGACACTATCGTTCAAAGATCATGATTTCTGTGTCAGGAATCCAGGCAGATCTTAGAGGTGAGTACCTTTGAAAATTTGGCACACATCTGGTGGCTGCTGACACTATATCATCAGATGTGAGTTATTACATCAACAGAAAACAGGGCTTCCCTGCCATAACGGATACCGGAGTTATGGATATATTCCTGGGTGGCGATGGCTTCGGATTTAAGATCGCAGCCTCCACTGCCCAGAAAGACGATCGCCAAAACTTCATCAAGTTGGACAAAGTATCCGTCAAGATCGATTCCTTCAGCATCAAGCTGAAGCAATCCAAGCACAAGACGCTTTTCACCATCTTCAAGCCATTGCTCTTCCGTGTCGTCCGCCCGACACTCCAGAAGGTACTTGAGCAGCAGATCCGAGATGCGTTCGTCAAGGGAGACGCCTTTGCGTACGACATCCACAGCGAGGCAAAGAAGGCACAGGAAGCTAGCAGCGAAGATCCCGCAAACGCGCCGAACATCTATTCGCGCTACCTGGATGCCTTCCGTGCCAGAAGCGAAGACAAGAAGCGCAAGGCCCAGGAAATTGCCAAGCGTGACACCAAGGTGCAGACGGCTACTACTCTTCACGAATCTCTCTTCCCCGACATCAAGCTCCCTGGCGGCATATCTAGCAAGGCTACCGAATACAAGGAGCTTGCTATGAAGGGAGAACGCTGGGAGTCTCCCATCTTCAGCATCGGCAGTGCGTCAGAGTCTACTGATATCCCGAGGTCAGGGGATATTTCGCGCAAGCGGAACTCAGCAACCGAGAAAGGAAAAACCGACAGTGGTGTGAGTGTGGAAGATGGTAGGCCACATGGTGGAGCGACCAATGTCCACACAACTGCCGCTGGGGGCCCAACCGTGACGAACGGAGGCGCAGCGGCCGTTGACGGTCGAGCAATGAATGGCAGCCATGCCACTGCCGAAAAGAACGGACACACCAAAGCGTACGACCACGCAGCGGCATCCCGTGGCTTCTCTGACGAAGTCAACCAAGCCTTTGGCAGTGGGAACACTGGTAGCGGTGTTCGCACCACTGTTCCCGGGACCGAGACGGCATTCAATCCCCAGACCGCATAGGTGGTTTATGGCAGATATGAATAGATCTGCTCGCGCCTTCCTTTTCCTTCTCTTCTGAACCTCTATCCTGTCTTCTGCTGTTACCTTATCTGTACCACGCCTTGATACCTTCTGTTCTGACATTTGTCTTCTTTATGATATCTTGTTTTATTTGTCGCCAAGACATAATCCTGTTATTAGTATAAGTTTCTTCAGGTAATGATTAATTCAGTGATATCCCATGTTACCCAGTGCACTGCACTCTGTCTGAAGACAAGATGTTAAGATAGAAGTAGTATTGTCTGGACTTCCTCATGCTTAGTCTTTCATTCTGCTGCGGATCAGTAATAAAACCGGACCCGACTTTTCCACAAAACCAAAAAGAGATAAAGAAATCCAAAGAAAAACCAGAAAATTACCACTTATATTGAAACCTGCCTCTAGATTCTATATGTACTTCCTTTCCTTCCCTTTCACGTAGCCAGTTTGTCTGTTTTGTTTTGTTTTGCTTTGTCTTGTTGAGTATTCCGTTTTGATCCCATTCATTCATTCACATCAAATCACATCAAATAGCACATCACATAGCACATAGCACAAGTCATGTCATGGCATGTATAGCATGTATGACAAACCGCTTTTACATCTGCGCGAAATACTTCTCCCACCCCAGTTCCTGCAGCTTGGTGCCCTTGAGTTCCATGTTCTCGGCACGGGCGCTCTCAGCGTACGCCTCGACCTTGCGCTGGATGGCCGGGTCGAAGGACCCGAGGATACGGGCCGCGAGGAGGGCCGCGTTGATGCTGTTGTTGATGCCGACGGTGGCGACGGGAACGCCTGTTTGTGTTTGGTTTAGTATTAATTCGAGAGGGAGGGAGGGGGCGTTGGATGGCTGGAGTGGGGGAAGGTGGTAATTGGGGAAAGATACAGGTAGGGCTTTGGGGATTCTGGGGGGGGGAGTGTAATGAATATGAATAGATAAATAGGTCTGACTCACCCCTAGGCATCTGCACAATACTGTACAGACTGTCGACTCCGTCCAAGGAGCTGCCCTTCACCGGGACTCCGATGACAGGGAGAGCGGTATGAGCAGCCGCCATACCGGGGAGATGGGCCGCACCGCCAGCGGCAGCGATGATGACCTTGATGCCGCGGGCGGCGGCGGTGGCCGAGTACTCGGCCATGTAAGTCGGGGTGCGATGGGCGGAGGTGATCTCGACGGCGGGGTCAAGGCCAAAGTAATCCCTCAGGAGCTTGAGGCCGGGGACCAGGGTCTTGAGATCGCTGTCTGAGCCCATGATGACGGCGACGGAGGGGGCGGGCTTGGAGGGCCCGGACTCCTGGGGCTTGGTCTTGACGTCGGAGCGCTGGGAGCGGATATTGTCGACGACATCGACGAGGGGCTGGATGTGGGTTTCGGCCTGGTGCATGGTGGCCGCGGTGACGGTGACGTGGCCCATCTTGCGGCCGGGTTTGGCGGCGCCCTTGCTGTAGAGGTGGATGCTGGCGTTGGGGATGGAGAGGGCGCTCTCGGCGGCCTGGAGGTGGGTGTCTGGGGCGGCGCCGCCGATGATGTTGAGCATGATGGAGGGTTGGCGGATCTCGAGGCTCTGAGGGGGGATGGGGAGGTCGAGGATGGCGCGGAGGTGGGCTTCGAATTGCGACATGGCGCAGCCTTCGATCGTGTAGTGGCCCGAGTTGTGGATGCGGCTGGCAATCTCGCAGAGGATCAGGCTGTCGTCTTCCAGGAGGAACATCTCCACGCCGAAGGCGCCCTTGCCGTCGAACGCGGCGACGGCTTTACGCGCGAGCTCTTGCGCTTGTTGGTTGATGGAGTCGGAGACGTTGCGCGCCGGGGCGTAGACGAGCTTGCAGACAGAGTCTTCTTGGACGGTTTCGACGGTAGGGTAGGAGAGGACTTCGTCTTTGGTTTGGATGACCATCACGGCCAGTTCCTGTGGGGGGTAGGGTGTTAGGGTTGTGGGTGGTGGGAGTTGTGGTTCGCGAGGGGAGGGGACACACCATCTTGAAGTAGGCCCATTTCTCGGCGTATAGAGGCCGATCCTTGAGAGCCTCCAGGGCCTCAGGGATATCCTCTTTCGTTTGCACGCGGAAGTTTCCTGGAGTGAGGGTGTGCTTGTTAGTGGTGTGGGCAAGTGTGAGTGTGACACGACGACTCCATGACTCACCACGTCCATCGTAGGCCATGGTCTTTGACTTCAGCATCATGGGGTACCCCAGCTGCTCGCCAACCTTGGCCAATTCCTCCGGGGTGTTCTCGATCAGCTCGCGGTGGTCGGCCATGGGGATGCCATATTTCCGCAGGTGCTCCTTCTGGTTGAACTTGTTCTGGATGGTGCGAATGGCCTGCCAGCTGGGCTCGATGCGGACCTGGGAGGCGATTTCCTCCAGGGCGTAGGTGTCGACGTGCTCGATCTCGGCGGTGATCACGTCGCAGGACTTGGCCAGTTCGCGGACGGCCTCGCGCTCCTTGAAGGAGCCGGTGACATGGTCGTCGTGAGCGCTGAGCTGCTTGGCCGGGGAGTTCTCCGCATCGAGGACGTTGCACTGGATGTTGAGGCGGTTGGCCTCCTCGACCAGCATGCGGCCCAATTGGCCTCCACCGAGGATTCCCACCTTGCGGGAGTTCCACATGTTGCGAGGGAGGGGGGTAGATGGATGAAGGATGAATCCAAAGGGACAGGGGCTGGGGGAGATCTGGGGAAGAGAAAAGCTGCCCCTCTTCCGGCGGAGCAAAAAATCCACCCGATAACTAACTGTCACGTGCATCCTTGATAAGCGGCTGGCGGGCCCAATCAAATCCTGCCGTTGCCGGGGGAGCCGCCGTCCCCGCGCGCCGCCAGATCGGCCTGAGTCCATCCAGCCATCCATCGTGCGCGATCTTCCTCTTCCTCTTCCTCCTGCTGCCACCTGTGCGATTGCAGAAGTGTCCATCATGTCGCTAGGTAAGTCGCGTCCCACTGCATCGTTCTCACCTGCATCGCAATGCATTTCTTTCACTCCCCCCCCCCAATCCCCCCATCAACCAGCTTCTCAGATACCGTCCCTAGCTCTAGCTTACCGATGATACAATCGCAGATGAAGAGACCCTCGAGGTAGTCGCCAATGGCGGCCCGATGGACTTGTACGCATCCTCACAATCCAGTCAAGCGAGGACCCCTTGCGATCGAAGCTGACACACCCCCCCCCTTCCAGCGAGAAATGGCCCAGCATGATCGACCCTCTACTCGAACGATTGGAACATGTGCGCGACACCCATCCACCTACCCCCATCGTCTCACTCACACCTCAAACAGATCGTCTACAACATCTTCCCCATGCCCCAAATTCCCCCCGAACCAGCATCCCATAGACCAACCTCCAATGCACAAGACCCCAACACCACGAACGACAACAGCAACAACAAAGACACCTCCCTCGCAACAACAACAACAACCACCTCACCAAACCCCTCTCCAGCCAACTCCCACCCCACCCTCCCCGAACCGCTCCACCTCCTCCTCACCACCATCAAATCGACCCTACGCTCCCTCTTCGCCACCAAACCCCCCCACACCATCCAACGCCTCGCGGAGCTCATCATCCGCCCCACCGCGCACTACCACACCCTCCCAGCCTACCTCCGCGCCATGGACCGCGTCGTCTCCGTGACCAGCAGCGCAGATATCTTCCCGCTGCAGACCCAGCCGTCCACGACCGCCACGCACCCCAACGGCGCGATCCTCAACGGCGCAGAGTCCACCTTCGTCTTCCCGGACCCCACGCCCGGTAGCGACGAGTCGCTCGGCGGCGCGCTCTTGACCCCCATCCCCTGGTTGAGTAACGTTGCGTCTTCGCCAGAAGGCGAAAGTGTAAGTGCGGCTGCAGCGGTTGTCGAGGACACGACTGGGTTCCCTGCGCAGGGCGCTGGGATATCCGCGCAGGAGACGGCGGGGCTTGTGCCGTCATCTACGGAAGAGGTGGCTGTTGCGGTTACGAATGGGGGTGAAGGGACGGCGGCGACGACGGGATCTCCGCCGCCGGATGATTCAGAGGATATTCCGCATGCGCGGGGCCCGTCGGTCGTCGGGGTGGAGGATCTGGGGTTACAGGATGGGAAGGGCGTGGAGATGGATCTTTCTGCCGCTGAGGGGGAGGCGGGGTCATCTGGGCTTGAGGCTGCGGGTCAGGAGGGTCCACAGGAGCAGACAGGTCAGGGATTGGGAGTGGGATCGGACTCGGAGGCGAAGTTGACTGCCGACGGGGACGGAGATATCTCGTTAGAAGATGCGAAGCCGGCGGGGGAAGAGATGGCCGTGTCTGCCGAGACGGCTGAGAAAGATACACAGCAGGCTTAGGCTTAGAGAGCATGGTATCGATGTCAGTGTCGGTGTCAGTGTGGTCGATGTGGATGAATGGATGGATTGGAGCTACAGTGACAGTGACAGTGACAGTGACAGTGATAGCGATAGTGATAGTCTATTAGCGTGCGTATCGAGTCGCGCTCAGTATGTGTACGTAGTATCTTTGCGTTTTTGCTTTTGAGCATGCATTTCTGCTTCATGATTGACGATCAGATATGACTTGACTGTACTCCGTGCGTGGCATGGCATGGCTGTTGTTGCTTGGTGTTAATGTATCCAATACTTATCATCCTACAGCTGTGCCCGACCTCCCTGATCGTAGTTTCGATATTATTAGTATCATTCATGCATAGGTAGATAGATAGATAGATTGATTGATTAATCAGCGCATTTAATCGATCTCAGTAAACAAGATGAGCATATGCCTCACACATAATATTATATTAGACGTCCAACACGGAGAACTTCATAGACATTAGCTTTCCCCACAATTACATACACAGTCCACCAACACAACTCCACATCCATCATAACATGCGCTCGCTATATATAAAGAAAGGGCACGCAAGAGAGGTATCGATCGAGCCAAAACAATGCCGAAATCATGCAGTTCAAATAACCCAACAAAAAGGCATAGGCCC
This sequence comes from Aspergillus heteromorphus CBS 117.55, assembly GCF_003184545.1. NCBI lineage: Eukaryota > Fungi > Ascomycota > Eurotiomycetes > Eurotiales > Aspergillaceae > Aspergillus > Aspergillus heteromorphus. Next base: position 500,869 of record NW_020290419.1, read on the forward strand.
AAAACAGGATAAGATAAGATATGCTTTATATTCATCACGAGAAGAAGGTCGTCGTTAAATCCGAAAACACCAATCATATAGAGCAGCATTAGATGGCAAGTCCAAAAGGCTAAGACAAAACAGCGGTTATTCAAACCGGCTCCACTGTTTGAAGGGGAACATAGTGGCCCTCGTCAGGGTCGGACGCTCTTCTTCTCCGACCGGTCATGAATGACCAGGCGTCTGTAGCGGTATTCCGGATCCAGTGGGACGATAGTCTTCCACTACTGCCACCGGAGCCAGTCACGGAGAGGGTAGCTTCCCACCAGCTCTTCTGGGAGCCGCGGACGCTGGAATCGGCGATGTCGAGATCGTTCTGCAGCTTCTCGGCGTCCATCCAACTGGGTCGTCGCCAGAATTTGAGGAGCAGGCTGCTCACGACAACGGAGACACTGGACGCGGCCATGGCGGCGCCGGCGGCCATGGGGGGGAGCATGAAGCCGAAGGGGAGGAAGAGGCCCATGGCGAAGGGGAGTCCGATGACGTTGTATAGACAGGCCCAGACGAGGTTCAACTTGATGCGGTTGAAGACGGAGCGGGAGAGCGAGAGACTGGCGGGGACGGAGAGCAGATCGTCTGGTCGCATGAGGACGATATCTGCAGCTTCGACGGCGACGTCGGTTCCGGAGGCAAGGGCAATGCCGACAGATGCGGTGGCCAGGGCGGGAGAGTCGTTGATTCCATCGCCTACCATGGCCACACGGTAGCCTGAATTTTGCATGGAGGCGATGATGGATTGCTTGTCGGACGGGGAGGCAGAGGCGTGGATCGACTCGGCTGGGATGCCCACGGCCGAGGCAATGGAAACAGCGGTGGCGTGGGTGTCTCCGGTGATCAGCGAGGTTGCGATGCCCATACGATGCAGAGCTGCAACTGCTGCTGGCGCGGTGACTTTCACGGTGTCCCTGAGCGAGATAGTTCCCGAGTATTGGTTGTCGATGGCGACGTGGATCTGTGTGATACCGGCGGGGATCTTGGACTTGGGAGCACGGCTATCCGAGTCCTCAGGCTCGGCCGATTCCGGGACAGTGACATCTCTTGAACGCAAGAAGACGGCATTTCCAATCAGGACGCGGTACCGTACACGCTCGGAGCCGGAGGTGGGCTCGACTAGAGCAGAGATACCCTTTCCAACGCACGCTTCGAGGTCTCCCAAGCTGCCCGGCAAGCCTCCTTCTCCAGGGTTCCCCGACTCCGTCAGAGCAGCCGAAAAGATGGCTTTGCCAATGGGGTGTTCACTGCTCATTTCAGCGAGACCGACGATCAGCCACCAAAGGCGACGGCGCCAATCGTCTGATGTCCAGTGCGGCTCGATCTTGGCTTCCGCCACGCTCATCTTCCCGGTAGTCAATGTCCCGGTCTTATCGAAGACCACATGGTTGATCTTGGTGGCGGCCTCAAGGACCGCGCCGCCCTTGACGAGGATGCCCTGCTGCGCACCAACCCCAGTGCCGACCATGACAGCCGTGGGGGTGCTAAGACCAAGGGCACACGGACAAGCAAAGACAATGACCGAAATGCAAAGCTTCAAGCACACCATGAACTTCCCTCCGCTAGTTTCTGCCAGGAAGACCTTCGGGGGGTGAGGCAGGACATGGCTCATGAACATCCAGCCGAAGAACGTGACTAACCCGAGGCTGATAATGGCCGGCACAAAATAGCCGGCGACAATATCAGCCATGCGTTGGATTGGAGCGCGACTCGTTTGCGCATCCTGAACCAATTTGACAATCTGACTCAGCTGGGTGTCCTTGCCGGCCCGAGTGACCTTGAAGTCCATCGAGCTGGTCCCGTTCACCGTTCCAGCAATTACAACATCGCCCTTGACCTTGTGGATCGGCAAGGCTTCACCGGTAATCATGCTCTCATCGACATAACTTTCCCCTCGAATAACAATGCCATCCGCCGAAACTTTGTCACCGGGATGAAGAAGCACAATATCGCCTACTTCAATGAGCTCGGTAGGAATCACCTTGTGTCCGGGTCCAGCACGCTCATTAGCTGACGAATTTGACGTCTGCTCTTTTGACTTTTCATCGGCAGCCCCCCATTCCTCTGCCAGCTTCTCCGCTGCTATGGCGTCGTCGTAAATCGTTGTCATTGACGGCGCGAGGGACATGAGTCGAGAGAGAGCCGCAGATGTCTGACCCTTGGCCCGGTTCTCCAGCCATCTGCCAAGGGTAATGAAGGTTATCAGCATCGTGCTCGTGTCAAAAACCGTACTGGGTCGCATGTGGCTGTCCGAGAGCAAGGCGACAGCCATGGTGAAAACACTGTAAAAGAACGCTGCAGACGTGCCCAGCATGACCAGAACGTCCATGGTGGGCGACCGGTGTTTGAGGGACTTATAGCTGGCTACGTAGAACCGCTTTCCAATCCCAAACTGTACTGGCATAGTGAGCAAAAGACAGGCGACATCGCCGAGGTAAAGTCCCGGGCATAGCGCAACCCGGCCGAAATCAAGGACTGGAAGGTACATCGGAAGGACCATGTTGATCAGGAAAACGGGGACTGCAAAAGACGCAGATAAGAGGAAGGCACGCTTCCATTCTCGAACCTCCTTAGTTTTGGAGAGAGATTCCAACTGTGCATCAGTATCATCGGACTGCGATAGCAAGGCATTATATCCAGCCGCTTCGATCATTTCGACGATCGAACGAATGCCGACTGCGGAGGAATCAAATGAGAGTATAATCCGAGAGGTGGCCATATTTACAGAGGCCGAGGACACACCGGGCCGTTGGAGTAGGCAGTCTTCCAAGGCCGAGGCAGAAGCGGCGTCGCGCACGCCGTGAAGGCTCAGAGTGACACGACTAATACCCTTCGGGGACGCCTGCGATTCTGACGAGAGAACCACTGCATCGAAGCCACCATCCTCAATTATGTTGACAATACTTTTGGTGGTTAGTGTAGCCGGGTCGTGGGTGATGATCGCACGTTCCGCAAGCAAGCTGATGTTCAATTGTACTAAGCCGGCCACCCCATCGAAGGCGTTCTGTATGCTCGCTGTGCATGAACCACATGTCATACCATCTATCGAGACCGTTGTTACCATGAGACGTGAGGTCGGTTCGGGCAGTTCATGCGAGGTGCGGGTAGCGTTGTCGGCCGTTGAGGTTTCCAGCACCTTAGCGCCAAAGCCACGATCCTCGATTATTTCGGCGACCTGGTCCGGGGTGATGACGGAGGCATCATGTTCCACGACCGCTCGTTCCGAGAGCAGTGAAACGTTGACGGACTGTACACCTGGAGTTTCCTTCAACCCTCCTTCCACAGCGGAGGTACAGGCGCCGCACGTCATGCCCTCGACCGCCAACGTCGTGGTTGACAGCTGAAACACTTTGTCCCGGGTACCGCGAGAATCACCTGTCACCGGGGACGGGGTATCGGTAGAGACGATCGTTGCATCGAAACCGCTATCTTCGATGATTTCGGCGACCTTTTCCGCAGGGAGCAGGGTTGGGTCGTGGTGCACGACGGCGCGGCCCATCATCAAGCTGACGGTGACTTCACCGGCCCCCTCCACACCCTTGAAGGCGCCCTCGACGGCCGAGGTGCAGGCACCACACGTCATTCCCTCCACGTTGACGGTCGTGGTAGCCATGTGGGCCGCTGAACGGCTGGGGATCGATCCATCGCCCCCGAGGGATAGTAACCCGAGGGGTAGTAAAGGGGAGGATGAGGTCGCCATGTTGCGCCTTTTCGCGTTGAAGGCAGACAAGGCAAGGACCAAAGACGAGGCGAGGCCGGAGGCGGTGGTGTTATCGCATAAGCTCGTTTTGGGTGTGGGTTCGGGGGATTCCCAGGCGGTAATAAAGGGCGGAGACCGCACGGTTAGGCGGGCATACTATGCAAGGGTCGTTCAAGCAGTAATAAGAAGAAGAAGAAGAAAAGATCAAATAGCAGGACAGTCAGGCCGGATGCGACGGAAGGATAAGCCGGGTCTTTTTAAAGGTGCCGCGACAAATTAAATGGAGGAGAGCAGGGGAGCAACTACGGACGGAGGTCACTAACAGGGCCTGGAGGATCTTGGCCTAAGACAGCAGCAATTTAGATAGATGATAACCTCCGGACAAACACCAAACATCCGCATGGGACCGAGTCATTTTGCGCACATTCCATTCCAGACCGGTCCCAGCCAGCCGTGCAGCCTTTCTTCTTTGATCTAGTTTTAGATAATTAGATTAGATCCAGGAATGATGGCAAAGGGAAAGCCCCAGTGCGCTAGAGAAAAATACGTATCGTCTCCACCGCGGCCGGCCTCCGCCGCCCCGCGCCGTTACGTAACTTACCCGTACGGTACGGTCACTTGCGATCGCGGCCGCAATCAGCCATTCGGAGGGGGGTTGCCCATTCCAGGCATCCCGGGGGGACCCAGACCACCCAGGCGCTCTTGGAGAAGCGGTTTTTGACGTCTCTTGATGGAGTGGGGGTGTCAACAAATACGTCGTGTGCCCGGTGTGAGTCTGCAAGGGTTGGGTTCATGCAATGGGCGGCCTGAAGGCTTTGCAGGGTTCGGTCAGTTTCTTTGATTCTATAAGCATCAATAAGCCGGCTGGCCCAAGCCTCCAGTAGATAGCCTCTGGCGTCTGCACATTGGACAAGGCCGTATTGTACACCAGACCAGATTCATTGTGCACAAGACATGTCTGCATCTGCTACGGAGTACACGAGGCCGGGTGTAACCTGGTATGAATAACACGTCAGACACGATCGAGACGCTCCAGGATGAACCCTGCTCGAGTCCATCGGCTTGCTGTGACGCTGAAAGCATCAGGCATGACTATCGTCCTTTAAGTAATTAAACCCCCAGTCACGAGCTGTCATCACAATTAAAGCTAGACAAGGACTAAAAGAGTGCCGGGGTTGAAACACTTGGCGCTGCTCCGGTTTCGACTATATGGATAGAGAAACCGGAATGATTCCTGGACTGGAACTGAGTTGTCTCCAGTAGATAAATCAACTTGTGTCATGGCTGTGGTCTAATGGCCGTGATCTGTCTGGGAATGCCAACAGCAATCCACTCGAATGCAGCCGGTAACTAGTTATGGGGTGCTTATCAAAGAAGCAAGCCACTGGATCACATGGGCTGGCAGGCAGGAAGGACGGAGGACTGTAGATGTTGATGTTTGCACTCAATGCAAACACCACAGAGCGGGATATCGACAACCATCACCGTCATCATCGTCAACAACATCTCCATTCCCCCTCCTACCACCACCCGATTGAGCCCCAACCCCACATTCTGCGTGGTAACACGCTGCCCTCTCGCTATACTCCAAACCAACATGCCTCTCTGAGCGTCATCTCACCTCCAAAACCAAAGCAAACCATTCACCCCTCCCAACCAACAGCCATCATCCCCACCACCACAGCTCAAGAACCACCACCATGGACCAAATACACACCCGGGCGCTTGAAGCCCTACAGCCCTTCGTCCACCTCGCCAACTCCAACAGCGCGACCTCCCCCCGCTTCACCACCAACCTCATCACCAACGCCACCTCCAGCCCGAACACCTACGTCTTCGCCGAACTCCTCGAGACACCAGCCATCCAGGCCCTCCGGGCGCCCGACACCCCAGATGAATACAAAGGCTACCTGACTCTCCTCGAGATCTTCGCCTGGGGCACATGGCAAGACTACCAGGGTAAGGCAGCTTCCCACAGCAACCCTCACTTTCCCCTCGTTCCCTCCCAATCCCCCAATCAACACAAAACACGCCCACCCAGGAGATATAGATAAACCACTAACCCCCCCACGCAACAGCAACCCCCAACCTGCCCCCGCTCAACGAAACCCAAACGCTCAAGCTCCGCCTCCTCTCCCTGCTCACCCTCTCAACGACCCTCAAACCCCTCACGTACAACTCTCTCATGAGCGCACTCTCAATCACCGCCCCCTTGGACCTCGAATCCCTCGTCACAAAAGCCATCTACTCCTCACTGATCACGGCGCGCTTATCACCCGCAACCAACCCGCCCACCGTCAACGTGACGGCCGTGGCTCCGCTACGGGACGTGAAGCCGCAGTCTCTGGGCCCGATGGTCTCGATCCTCACGCAGTGGGAGACGCGGTGCGGTGACGTGATCGGGGACATTGAGGCCGAGATCGCGCGGATCAGGACGCAGTCGGTCCGACGGAGGGCGGAGGAATATGAGCGGAATGTGTTGTTTGAGAAGGCGCTGGCGGGGTGGGGGGCTGAGTCGGGGGAGGGCGGGAAGAAGACCGCCGGTTGGCAGGGAAGAGACAGGGGGGGTGGTTTGGGTGGTGGGAATAAGCGCGAGTTTAGTGCGGATGACTTCGATGATGATGGGTACTGGGAGCATGGGCTGGAAGGGGATATGCAGGGACTTGGGTCGAGGATGGATGTTGATGATGGCGCTGGGTCGTCGTCGAGACTGGGGGCTGGGGGGCTGGGAGCAAGGCATCCTAAGCGGGTATTGGGGAAGAAGTCATAAGTTAGTTGGATAGACAAATATGGATTTCTTGAGGGTTGCTCAGAGCAACTGGCATGGCATGGCATGGCAGGGACAGGTTGAGGCGTATGAATGAAGGTGATTGACTAATCGCACACTTACTATCTCAATGATTATGGTATTAGCGGCAGAGCCAGTTCCAATTCAGTGGATTCCAAATACTATCTGCACTACACCCGAGATCCAGAAAAAAGAAATAAAAAAGACTTTGGCATAAGAATATCATAATGTAGTAGTAGTGGTGGTAGGTAGTAGTAGTAGTAGAACCTAATTACCGTGGAAGTATGTATCCACAACACCAAGGCCTCCGCAGAAATCGTTTTAACATACATGCAAGTCCAGCGGACGAGGGGTATTATGTAGAGGTAAATAAACAAAGAAAAAAAGAAAGAAAAAAAGGACCCAATATACAACAGGGGCGAGGGCAAGGAAGGAACGTTGGGACCCGAAGGATCTGGGTTATCACGGCAGGCGTGAGCAGCTGGCAGCGAGCATCTCGCAAAGCATACCATACCGATGACGAGAAAGACGCACCGGATAGTGCGCACATTAAAGATCCTCCCTCAGACAAGCGAGAACTATAAGAATAGTAGGGTCTGCATACCCTGCGCTGAACTTGTCCCCCCCAAAATAAGAAAGAAGACCGCTGACTAACGCTCAAAAATAAACATGATGCACATATGTGCTACCCAAAAGCGGGATCACACGGCCGTGAGAATCGAAGCAAATTCAAAGACGGAACCGGTTGGGGTATACGCAACATTGCTGAGATTAGAGCATAGTACCGGGAACGAAGATGAACAGAATACTTAAAGCGGCGGCGACAAAGAAGGCGATAAAGGCAGTGGCGGTGGATCGCTTATTCAAGAGCTTGCGCACGTACGGCTCGCGAATCGGCGACCAGTTCATGAAGGTGTACTCGCTGTAGCCGAGGAAGGCCATGACCGGATCGATCTTGTACTGATAGGACACGATAAAGTAGGAGGCCACGGCAAATGGCAGTATTAACTGTTTCGGAGTTAGTATCACACGATCGACCGACCCTGGAGGACAAATTGCTACATACCCAGCAACGAATGTGCCTTGGCTTGTCACGTAGAACGACATAGAATGCACCCCAGAATCCTCCCCCAAAGCTGATTAGGGCCAAGGCCAACCGCGCGAGGATCGTCAACGGGACAAGGTTACCCAAAGCCTTGGCCTGTAAAAACCCCGGGAAAGCGTCCCGTTCCATTGCTTGGAAGACATAGTCCTTGGCGGGGTCGAATACTTCGGGGTCGTCTCTGCCATCGTCCTCAATCAGGTTGATAATCGAAGATACCATCTCCTCGGGCAAAACAATTTCTCTCTCTGCCCCAGGGAGCAGGTACGTGTACAGGATCTTTTCGGCGCTGGCGCGAATATCAGCGCGTGCTACCGTATGGCCGGGCGAAGGCGAGTCATTCCGGGTCCCAGAGCTCTCGCGAGGCAGTTGCTCCATGGATGTCGCGCGAGCAGCATTCTGCGATCCAAGGCTGCTTTGAGGCGAGTGCCCCGAGGTGTGACCCTCGGAGCGAAGGAATGCCGATAGTCTTTGGTCGGCATCCCGGTCGTCCAGGTCGTGGAGGCCGTGACGTGAACTTGAGGGACCCGCTTCAACAAGCGGAATGTCGTTAAAATGCTCGAAATTGTCCAATGCGGCGGAAGAACCTTTGCTGTCGGCTTTCTCCAGGTCGGGGGTAGCTACCAATACGGACCGGCGTAGTTCTCGAACGTAATGGCGGCATAGGGACATGTGCTGCGAAACATCGAGCCTAAGAAGTTTGGAGTTAGAATCCCCCCTGGAACACAGCATGGAAATATGAGATGAGCTCCTCGGGCGTACCAGAAGTCCAGATAATCAACGGAACGCTGTTGGTCTCGCATGTAGATATAGAATGAAAAGAGGTCCACGGGAGCGAGAGTCCGGCGACTGAGGACCTCGAAGAGCGTAGGGAGGCGATTCCGCTGCTCCAAGCTGGAGAGAGAGGGCGACGCCATCGTGAACGAGTGTCGGAATCCCTATCGCTGGCGGGTTGGGGGTTGTGTTTTCTCGGGACGAACTGGTCGCACGGCAATGAGGGGCCAAAAAGGGGAGTTGAACGAAGGTTGGGAATCGAGTTGGGATCGGGAAAAGGAGACTGAAAAAGCGACTGGAGCCGATCCAGGCGTGTTCTTCGACAATTGACCGAAAAGCTGGCGGCTGGCGACGGGCGAGGGTAAAGGAAGGACGGTCAACAGTTGGAGTTAGCTCTTAGGCATTAAATCTGCAGCGACACGATAGACTGGAGCCTGTGCAAGCCAGGAGGCTCTGCAGAGGGTCCCAAGGTTCCGAGGCCGTAAACAAACCGCCGACCGAGTGCAGATAAGGTCAGGGAGTAGTCGCGACACCAGCCATGCAGTGGATACGCAGGCAACAGCAGGAGGCGGCGGAGGGGAAGTGAGAAATTGGAGAGGCGCAGAAGAGAAAGAGAGAAGGTGAGCGAGAGAAGGACTAGTAGTAAGTAAAGCGAGTGGATGGCCAGCCCGCCGACAAGGACGACGACGAGGCGGCTTCATACAGTAGTAGGTGCTCTGTACCCGTGTACCGTACCGTAACCAGGCACAAGCACGTATCGCTGCCTGAGGGAACGGCTCCGCGGACCGACGTTGATCCGAAATGACTGGCCCCACCGGCTGCCGATCCGCCCTGCGGCTTCATCCAGTTTCTCTCTCTCCCTCCGCCTGATATGGAAAAGGACTCCGCTCAGGAGGAGCTCCAATGCATTCTTTTGCAGCTTGCATTATGACTCTGACCCTGTAGATATCTATCTACCAGCAGGGGCCTTGAACAGAGCCAAGTGATACACACAGAAGTGCGTATCAGATGTCTATCTCTCTGCGTTCCAGAAGGGTTAGATCGCCCCTCCACCAAAAAAAGCAACCGCGGCGGATCCGCCCCGTTGGTGTTGGTTCTCGGTCGGCCCATCAATTTATTATTGCAGAGCCACTCCAACTAGGCAGATTTTTAGACGACGGCCATTGCTCAGTTGCTGGGTGCGGGTCACGAAGCGCTTTGCACTTTTGCAGGTGCCCCCAAAATTGAAAACCGAGTCCAGTGCACTTGCAGGCTAGCGGTTCAAGGACATGGTGAAGAAAAGGCGAGCCAAGATTGGCGGGTATCCACGCCTAATCTGGAAATATCTCGATGATATCATTGTTTACCTCTCATATCCCGGTGCTCCCACGCGCCCTTTTGGACTGCGCAGCCATTGAGTCTGGAAGAGCTCTGTGGCAGTACTGCATTGAGCTTGGATGGCTCAGCAATACGTCTATCATACAGAATATAGTCATCGCTAGAGCTCTAGTTCTATTACCTGTCGGAATATACCAAGTCTGTTGAGCACAAACAATCACCATACCATGTTGGTATTCATTTTCTCCCTGTCAAACGCCACCACCATCCTTCCTCTCATCAAGGAGGGTAGAGAACCTCCGGCTTTGCAAGGAGAACACCCCCATGCCAAACCTAGCGCTCGGACTACAGGAAGCATGGCAAGAGGACAAGTCAATTTGTGAGATCCTCAAGGATCGTGGCCATGATATCGGACTATTCCTTGTAGTTCCTTCGCGGCGCTCGACTATCTCCTTGTTGGACCAGGAAAAGTCCTTTTCTACGAGCCCAATCGATCGGCTGATTCCGTCTCATCGAGCCCTTATCACTGTACTTTGTTTGCTTTCTACCTCACCAGGCCAGTCGGAGTATACCTAGTCGCAGTCAGTCATGACTTTTATATATATAGCGAGGTATATCCCTCCTCGCGCTCCCCTGCCCAGTTGTCCTCACAGCAGATTTCAGACATCCCCCATCTCGACTTTACGCCCAAGATCGTATACAATGTCCGAATTCAAGTACACCGGTGAGGAAGTGACCGTTGAGCTGGTCTTTAATGTGGCCCGACTCCTCGAGGCGAATGGGATTCCCTGCATCCTCATCAACGACTGCATGCACGATATCTTTGGATTTGATGTAGCCGTCACTGTAAGTCATCCCTTGATTCCATTACTCGTGGTACACCAAACAGGCACTAATACAAGCAGGATATCGAATTTGTGATCCCGGATGATCTCATGGATAAAGCAGTCGACGTACTGCGGGCGGCAGACTTCGCTGACGACCCCATTGTCCCTCAGGGCGAACTCAAGTGTCGACCGTTCCGGGCGTTGTGCGAGAGAGCACGCGGCCGCGACATTACCAGGTTTGAGCCTATTCACTGGTTCCATCTTGCTGGCGAGGATGCCCCCGATGAATTCCACCCTGAACTGTGTCTTCACCAGAAGTCCGACTACTTCTGGAACCTGCCCGACCTTGTCCTCGGACCAGTCAATGAAAACGACCCTCACTTCATGCTGGCAACTGACCGACGCCTCCCCGGCATGATGTACTACGGCCGCCTCAACGTGGACATTCCTCCCATCAAAGTGCCGAGACCCGCTCGCTACGTCGAGGCCATGATGCTTCTCTGCGCGCGGGATGCGCACACCAGGGACCGCGGTGCCCAGTGGGCCCTGGAAATCCAGCTCCTCCGGGATCTGTACTTTGATCGTGGCTGTCTCGACGAGCTTCTCCGCATGGAATGTTTTTACCCGCAGTTCCAAGTCTGGTGGGAGAATCTGTGCGAGGATGACACTATGCCCGCCAACGAGGAGGGATATGTCACTGCGCTCCGTTGGATGGAAGAGGGCTACTTGCCCGACACCCTCTTTCCGTGGCTGTGCGAAGAGGAGGATCCTTTTCCAGGCTATAACTCCCCCCGTGCCGTTATTACCGAACTCGCCTAGATGATCACATCTCGGCTCCTCGTTTTCTAGTATGATCTAGTCAATCCTAGGAAACATACAACTTGAATCAATATCAGCAGTATTATTGCAGAGATTTCACATACCTCTTTCCTCCCATCACTAGGAAAAAAAAACCCCCCGTTCTATGGGCGTCGTATGCACATGTAGACAAATAACGTGCCATGTCTAACTTGCGAAAAGATAAACCACGTAATTATTCGTATCGTAATCCCATTGTTACTTCCACTCAGTATACACATGTCCCTCTGGTTCGTAGATACTATCTACCTTCGGGTAGAGTTCTTTGTTCTAAGGCAGGTACCCACCCCCCTAGGTACGTAGTGAGTGGATACCCGGCCCTTTACCTATATCTCGAGGAACTGCATGGCCCACCCCATGTCATGTCTATACTATATTAAAGACAGGGATCAGGCCTCGTCTGCATGAGCGGGCGTTCATCATGGCTGAAACAGCCGAGTCGAGTCTATAGTAGATGAGTAGTCCATACTGTGTCACGAAACGAGCATATCGGTGTCTCGGTGTCTGATAATCCGTAAACTGGATGGCAGCTGGCAGATTGATTGACCAACCCTCCCTCTCCCAGGGCCTCTTATTATGGAATTTATGTTTGTCGTATCGTACTACATACCGGTCCTCCATGGCAGACAGAAATCTGCTACAGCGAATACCTCCAGGGACGAATCGGAGATAACGGATTTAAGGTCTTGCTTTCGGAGTACGGACAAGCCAAAGGCGGAACTATAATAAGGGGACCAGATCCCACCTCCTCCAAACAGTACTTTGAGCAGGTCACCCCGAATCTCCAAAACAAATATCAGTCCGTCTCGATCTCACTCCCAATATCAGCACAGCAGCCCAAAATGCCATCTCCCAAAGCCATCGTTCTCATCACCGGAGCCAACCAGGGCATCGGCTTCGCCACGGCACAGCAGCTTGCCAGCACCAGCAACTTCCACGTGCTGGTCGGAGCGCGCTCAGCACTCAAAGCGCAGGCCGCAGTCAAGGAGCTAGAATCAGTTGCGGTGAATAAGTCAGCCCTCACGCCCATCACGATCGATGTAACGGACGATGCATCGATCGCGGCCGCAGCCAAGAGCGTGTCGGACGAGTTCGGGCGTTTGGATATTCTGATCAACAACGCCGGTATTGCGCAGGCCCCGGACACAAATGGGACCCTGCGCGAGCAGTACCGCCAGATCTTTGACGTCAATGTATTCGGCGTGGCGGTTGTCATGGATGCGTTCCTGCCGCTGTTGCGTGCGTCGACGTATCCCGATCGTCGTATTGTCAATGTCACGTCAGGGCAGGGGTTGATCAGCAGAGCGGGCAAGAAGGGACATCCTTCCAATGCGAAGGCCTATTTCATTCCGGACTATCGCAGCAGCAAATCAGCTGTCAATATGATCACCGCTGCGTATTCGGTAAATCTGGAGGACGAGAAGATCGCCGTCATCGCGGCTGCGCCGGGGTACTGTCGTACAAGCCTGACTGATGGTAAAGGGGCCAAGGAGGCGACGGATGGCGCCAAAGTCATTGTGCGCGCCGCCTCGGAGGGCGATCCGGGTGAGCTGAGTGGCAAGTACATTGCAGACGAGAGTTGGAGCTTTGGATGGTGAGAGATCGTGTAAGGTGGGACAATATCAGCTCGGTATCTCAGGATATTAATGTGGTCGAACGGTCTCTCATTGTCGACATCTATCACCAAGACGAATAATAAAAATAGGGCAAAGGCTAAAAGGCTAAAGTGCACCGTGTTCTCATCGCCCGGGTATTTGTTCATGCCACGAGAACGAAACGCCATCCAGAAACTCCTTCATGCTCAAAAGAGCCCCATGGGCTCATCAATGGCCATCAGCCAAGTGCTGGCATACATTAGCAATTACCGGGTTCTCACTGTTGGATGGTATAGAAACACTACTTACCGACCACTCGGGAATATTTCGTATCTGCTGCCACATAAACTTCTCGAGTTTGTTAGCACTCTTTGCATAGGGCGTGTTCTCGTTGTTGTATCTCCGGCAGTTATCGAAAATCAACATGGCATCTTTGGTGAAGTCTTGTGGTGTTGGGTACATGTCCTTCTCGTGTTTCTCTTCCATAGTCGACAGGTCCATCGGCTCTTTGATAACTTCATAGTAATCGGGCACCTCGTCGCGGTTGACTGGCTGGGTGAAAGGCCACGCCGCACTGTGGTTCTGCATGTCGTTGAGAAGGTGTAATAGTTGGTTGTAGTTTGGTCCGTGGCGTGGTTGTCGCGCCAATTCATCCATGTCCGGTGACCATCCCGATTCCTTGATGGCCGGGATGTTCAGCGGTTCGATCTTACACGACCCATTCTTCCACTCCTTGGGTGGCGCATGTATAATATGTGATCGACTGAAGGCGCGGATCTTCGCATGAACCGCCTCCTTTTGCTTTAGAAGCATGCGACCAATCTCGAGGTACCGTATCGTAGGAAGCATAGTGCACTGCATGATAGTACCTCCCTCGTAATCTTTGATATATCCCATCCATACAGACTTATCGAGCGTGATCTCCTTCGTAAAGCCCTGCTTCTTGAAGTACCCGATGGCGTAGTTATCGGCGTAGGTGAGGAAATGCATGATGTCCGATGTCGCCTTGACGTAATCCTAGAAACGATATATAAGCGGGGTTCTCCAATATAGACGACCAAGCTTACCTTCAGATGTGACATCAGATGCGCGCCATATCCCTTGACTTGTTGGTCGGAAGAGATAGCACAGAAGACGATCTCGGCGAATCTGCGACTATTGAACGGCCGGTATGTGATCCCCCTATAACCTCCGTCAGCACTGCCCAAGACCGATTATCATGTCCCGCTCGTTTACACACCCGACGACCTCCAAGGGATGCTTGACAATGGCTATAGACAGATGCGATCTATCGTAGACCAATCGCGCAATATAGTCCTTGGGCATTTTCGGGAGCTGCTTCTGGAAAATGCACTTCAGTCCGGTCAAGACCACGAAGCTATCCCGCGAGCCATCGTTGTTGACCACGCGAAACTCGATTTCCCCGCGACGTTCTTCTAAAACCGCAGGCTACCGTGGGGTTAGCGGTCAGGTCATCCACGCGCGGAGGTGGATCGGCGGGCATACCTTCTCCGGGAAGGGGACGATTCTCATCGGGGGCTTGTCCATCGAACCATCTTCGATCTGAGAAGCAAACAGTCAGCATAAATCCCCGCCATGTCCACAAGAGTGCTCCAACCTACCTTTGGGTCCTTCTCGGGTGAGTCAGTGCGCGCCTTCTTGCTCCGCTGCTGGGAATCCGGGGAGAGCGCCTCCTCCGACGCTTTCCGCTTGGTAGCTGGACGGACGTCAGTAAACAGGGCATCGGCGGCAAGCGCGATGACGCGCCGTCTCCCATGAGCACTTACTCTCCGACATGATAGCAGGCATGGTGGGCAGAATGCTCCGATGACGGGGAAGATGGGAGCTCTCTCGGTGTCTCGGTGTCTTGCTTCTCCACGTCCCGACCGATTGATTACGGAGGCGGAGCGGGTCGGTGACACGTTGATCCGGGGCCGTCAAGCCAGATAACCCAATTCGTCCATCGGGTTAGTCTCATACTAACGGCGAGTATTCCGACCACCGCTGGAGGGAGCTTCATCTCCCTCTCCCTCTCCCTCTCCCTTCCTCCTCTCTCTTTCCTCTTCAGCCCAAGTCACCATCTATCTGTCTTTCCGTGCGCATTCTCCACAATTCCCCATGTCTCTGAACGAAGTCTGGGAGGCAGCTTCTGCAAGCCCCTTCTATCCTCTTATCGCCAAGGATAGCCAGCTCACTGTCGGCTTTACTCTACTACTCGCTGGTGAGTCCGATCCGCTCTGATATGGAGAGTCGCCTTACTAACCCATGCCAGCCTTTCTTCTCACCGGTCTCTTCGGCCTGAGTCAGTACCCGTGACCAACCCGATTCGTCCTGTCTTATACTTACAACCAGCAGACCGTTCTCTTCTCAGCATCGCCTCGTTCGGCGTCCCGGCGGCGTTGGCGTTTGGGTAAGGCCAGATCCAGTCCCCACCCTCCTACCAACAATCGCTAACTTCTCCCCACCAGCTTCGGAGCCGTGTTCATGATCTGTGCCGTTGGAGTCTACGTTTGAATACCCGTTGTTTTCCAGATACCCATGTACCATACACTGGAGAGTTTGAAACGAAGCAAAAAAGCGTTGTCTTCATAACCACCACTTCTCTCTCTCTCTCTTTCTCTCTCTGTCAATCCAACCTTCTATCATACCATTAGCCCTCGACTCTACATCAGTCGTGTCTAGCCAAATCTATCCCAAGATTCCATCACGATGGACGCGGAACCCATTTTCACTGCTATCTCCAGCAATGCCCAGCAACTCTACATTCTCCTCCAGTGCATCGGCTTCGCCTCGAAAGCCACCGTGCAAATAACCCCGGACGGGCTCCGCTTCTCCGCAGAGGAGCTGCGCGTGATCCAGGGCCTCGCCTTTCTCGATAAAGCGCTCTTCGCCAGCTACACCTTCAACCCCCCTCCCGCACCAGCCGCAGACGACGACGACGACAACGACGAAGACAATGACTCCAATGACTCCAGTTCGGCCGCCATCTACTACCCCTGCTTCGTGGTCTCCCTATCCGCGCTTCTGGAAACCCTCCGAATCCTCAGCATCAACGACACCTACGCCGGCAGCAACGCCAGCCGCGCCTCCAGCGTCCAACCGAGCTACGCGCCCAGCTCGAACGCCTTCAACGCGCCAACACTACTCATCGAACGCTCCTGCATCATCCGGTACCCAAGAGCAGGCGCCCCCCTCAGCATCACCCTCACCGGCCCCGGCATGAAAACCACCTGCAACCTGACCACCTACGAGCCGGAGGGCAGCGAGGTCGACATCCCACTACAGCGCGACGCCGTGAACATGAAGATCATCATGCGCTCCGCCTGGCTGCACAACGCGATCACCGAACTGGCCGCGACCAACCCCGCCGCCCTCAAGATCTCCGCCTCCGACACCCAGGAACCCTTCTTCGCGCTGTCCGGCGCCGGCGGCCCCTTCAGCGAGTCCTCTGTAGAATTCTCCGTCGACCAAGGCTCCACCAAAGCATCCGCCTCAGCCCGAGACTCAACTGAGCACAGACCGCGAGCCAAGAAAGCGAGACTGGTGCCCACCGTCACAGAGACCTTTCTTGTCAGTCCGCCGTCGTCGTCGCTGGGCTCGCGCATCCTGCAGAGCTATAAGTTCAAGCTGATCCAGAAAGCCACGCGCGCGATGGCCGTGGCGAATAAAGTGAGCATCCGTGGCGATCGCCAGGGCGTGTTGAGTCTGCAGTTCATGATCGAGTTTGATCCCTATGGCGGTGGGCTTAACACCCGTCCGCAGAAAGACGGTGGGCTTCCGCCCATTGTGGCGTTTGTGGATTTTCGCTTTGTGCCGTTGTTGGATGAGGAGGGCGACGGCGAGGATAAGGATAATGAACTGTTTGGTTTTTGATCGTGTGTGTATAGATAGTATAGTAGTAGTATACTCCGTATCAGGCTAGTGTGTATTGAAGGTCGTGAAATGGCTCAAAAGTAATATCATTTTCCTCGGTCCCCAGCGCCAGCGCATGCTTCCAATGACTATATCGCTATATTTGCTAGCTAATTTACACGAATCGCGACCAAGGGATCTTATCTGGGCGATGAACGAGCCAAGGCTATACCGACATCCATCCCGCTGTGGCATAGCAATTAGCAACAGATTTCTGAGACCGGCGTATCACATAACCTAGGTACACAGATTGTTAGTTCGAAACAGCCGTCCATTCCTCAATTCCGCTTCAGACAAGACATACCTCAGCAATGGACTGCCTCTCAATGATAGACTTCTGCTTCTCATTCCGCGAAACACGGTAGTAGTAATCGCTGAAGTCCCCGCACTGCATATGCCGAAGGAACTCCTCGTCGTGGGTGATGACAATCAGCTGGAAATTGGCCTGCTGCTGACGCGTGCGGATGATATCATGAAGCGACTCGGCGAGCGACCGGATATTGTCCCGGTCGAGATTGGTGGTCGGTTCGTCGAGGGCGATCAGGCCGCAATTGACGCCGAAGCACTCGGCGAGGGCTAGTCGGATGATGATACTGGCTAGCACCTTCTGGCCTGCACTGCAGCGGCCACGCATGTCCATCTCGGCGCCCTGCTTGACCATGCACACCCGGTAGTTGTAGGATCGGTTGCCCTTGGCGTTCTCGTTGTCGGAGCGGATGAGAATCGTGTCGACGTCGGTGCCGCGGTATGTCTTCTGCCAGAGTTCGCCGACGATGGCGTTGATTTCCTCCATTTTCAGGCCGTGGTATTTCATGATGGCCTTGTCGAGGGCTCCGCCGTAGCGGGCTAGATCGTCGACGGCGGCTTTGGTTGTTTCTACCTTGATGTGCGCTTCCTTGTACTTGCCGGATGCGTCCTTGTAGTCAGTGTTCCAGTCTGCGAGGAGCTGCATGAGTTGGTCGTCCTTGGACTTCATCTCGCCCATTTTGCTCGCTTGTTTGGCGGCAAGTGCGTTGTGTTCGCGCGCGCGGCGTTCGGATTCTTCTTTGAAGCGACTCCGGTCGACATCTGCGTTTTGGGCTGCGAGCTGCTCGATCTCTGCGGTGACTTTGTCGAGCGACCGGGTCGCCTGGCGGTAGGTCAGGTTATCCGCGTATTGGCGCTTGGTGTTTTCGCTGTCTTTGAGCTGGGTGGATATCTTGTTGATTTCCTTCGTGATGCTGGCCTGTTCGAACTCGAGCTCGCTGATCTCGTTTTCGATGCTCTGGAGTTCACGCTTGCTTCGCTCGAGCTGGTTTGGGCCCCCGCGTCCGTTGTACGCATCGATCTCCTCGTTGGCCAATTCGAGTTGGTGTACGTTTTCGTATAGTTGGGAAATTGCCTGCTGCATCTCCCTCTCGCGCGCCTCGGCGCGTTGACTGATATCGTCATATTGGGCTTGAATCTTGAGGAGCTCCGGGGTTAGGCTCTCGATTTCTTTATCTGCGTTTGCAATTGCTTCGCGTTGCTGGAGATTCAGAGTTCTGTACTCTTCCATGCGAGCAAGCAGGTTTGCCTTCCGCTCTAGCTGGAATTTCACATTGTCCAGATTGCTCTTCACGTCTCTCAGCTGCAGCTCTAACTTGTTCGTCTCAGACAATGTTAGCTCTTTCTCATGCGTGAGCTTGGACAGGGTCTTCTTCAGAGCTCTGGACCTTTCACCAATCCCAGCTATCTCCTCTTGGATATCCTCCAGCGTGCGGGTGGCATTGGCATCCTGCTGTTTCGAAGAAAGCTCTTGTATTTGAGAGCGTATGGCCTTGATCTCACCATCGTACCGGACGATGGTGTTGACAGTCTTCGAGAGCGATTCGACGTCTTTCTTCTTTTCGTTCTTCTCGCTCACGATCTTGTCATGGTCTTCCAGCTGACCCAGAAGTTTGTCTTGCTGGGCAACGTATTGCTCCTCCTCTTTCTCGAGGTCCGGAATTTCGGTTTGCTTCAGACGACACCAGGTATCGTAGGCGGTGCTGGCTTCGCGAGCCGCGTTGAGGTCCTCCTCAAGACGTTGTAAATCTTCATCCTCGGCATCCCGCTTGGCCCTCTTCACCAGGCCCTCCAGTTTGTTTCTAAAGGCTTGCAGTTCAGCATCGCTTTTGAATGTCCGCGTACACAGTCTGCACAGCTTTGCCGATTTGGCGGTCTCGAGGCATGTCACCATATACTCGCCAATCCCAGCATATTGCTCGGCGTCCCTTCTCGCAAGATCAAGCTGGGCCTGACGCTCTTTGACAATATCGGGATACTCCCCAGGCTCATCGCTGACCGCTTCACGGATCTCCTCGACACACTCCTTGAGTTCTTTCTGTCGCTGACTCAATGTCTTCTTGACGCCTTTTAATTTGAAGTCCACTTGTTCAAGCTCTCTGCTGATACCGTCCCGCTCGCGCTCAGCCTTTGAGACATGCCGGGATTCCTCTTCCAGGGAGTGTTGGAACTCATGTTCTAGAGATTCCGGAGTCCAGCTCGAGCTAACAAACTTGGACAAGCGCTCGCCATGAGCTCCTTTCATGGTTTCCAGACTGCGCTCACGTTCCTTCAGTTCTTTTTTTAGGTGGTCTAGCCGTGCAAGGTCACCGGCCTTCTTCGTAGCATCAATGAGCTCGGCATTCAAGCGTGAGCTTTCGTCTTCAAGGTCACGGATTTGCGAATTCACGCTTTGTATCTCCTTATCCCATGATGCAGATCGGGCACGCTCCTTGGCCTGTCCCAATTGAGACCCGATATCCTCGATGTTCGACTCCAACGCAGCTTGAACACCCTCGTCCACGTTGATCTCATTGAGCTTCGCTTGGTAAGTGGCCGCCTCTCTGTCGTTCGTGGCTATTTGTTGCTTTGCTGCGGCTTTTCTCCCCTGCAGCGCAGATTTCTTCTGTCCGATCTCGCTGAGGGATTCCTGGACGTCACGAAGTTCGGTCTGCGCGTCTCGCTTAGCTTGGTCCAGTGAGTGGTTCTGATCCTTCAGTAGTTTCCGAATCCTTCTCATAAACTCGTCGACGTCTGCTTGGTCTACCACGTCGTCGAACCCGCGAATATTCTGGTTCCGTGCAACTTCTTTTGTCATCCTTTGCCGCCTCTCGACCTGACGCTCGAAGTTGGCTTTGTCATTCTCAAACTTTCCATATTCAGCCTGCTTGTTGCCCAGCCTCTGCCTAGACCGATCTATTTGGTCTTTCAGCTCCATGTAGGTCTCCTTCTGGGCCTCTTCTTGCTGCTGATATTGCAGTTGCCGGGTTTCGAACTGTTCCAAGTTTGACTCCAGCCATTCATCCGAGTCGTCCAGCTCGACAAGGTGCCTCCTCAGGTTGTCGATGGTTGTCTGAACACTCTTCGCCTCGATGCGCTTTCCTTCCAGGGCACCAAGGATCTGGGAGTAACTCTCAGATTCCTTCCACGCTTTATCAGCCAGTTCAGCCACCCGGCGCATCTCCTGACTAAGCTGGTGCGTCTCGCCACGCAGAGCTTCAATCTCATCCTGGAGCTTGATAGACCTTTTTTCCGCACGATCCGCCTTCTCTTTATCCTCTTTGGCATGCTGCTCCATGATCTTATACTTGGCAAGCTCTTCGTTCTGCTTCTTCCGGAGGGACTTGATATTATCGATAGCCTTGGTATACTTCATCGCTTCAAAGATCTCATCGAACCTTTTCTTCAAGACCGACGGTTCACTCATGGGCCACAAGCTCTCGTCCTGGTGGCAGAAGATGACGGAGTCTAGAATCGCCTTCGACACACCCAGATACTGGGGCATGATCTGATCCAGCTCCGCCACCCGAGAGGAGATAGACGTCCTCTCTCCATCTTTAATCATCAACAGCTGTCCCTCTAGCGTCTTCTGCTGCCGTGTTGTCTTCTTAACCGTAAGCTGCAGACTCCTCGTAGAAACCATCTTCGCACCCGAAGTGCCTTTGAACGACAGCTTCACCTGGGCCAGGACTTCCTTCTCACCGCACAACTACCATTATATCTCAGCAACCATCCACACATCCACACATCCACACATCCACACGTGATGGGCATACCTTCGGGTCGTGAATGAAAGCGCCACCCTTGCTGTTGGGCGGCAGGTCGCCGGTCGTAGCATATTTGAGACATTCGATGATGGTCTACATCCATATTAGCCCCGATGCCCCATATGGATACCGTATCAAATCCATCCTACCGTCTTCCCCGATCCATTGTAGCCGACGATCAACGTGAGGGGGGTGTGGAACTGGATCGTCTCGCTGCGGGTATTATCAAAGGAGCGAACACTAATCAACCACACACGAGTCAGTCCATCATCAGTCAACAAATCCACTACAATCAATTCCCTTCATCATCAATATAGATAGAACCAAACTTACCCCAGAATCGACAGCTTATCAATCTTCGCTGGAACCGGAAACCAAAGGGTCAGTCAGTCAAGTCAGTCATCCCAAATTCTTCGCCCCACAGTTGGGAACTCCGCGGAGCTTACACCTGCTAACTGGTTAGTGGGTGGGATAAAAAAAAAGGCAAGCAAGGCTTATTCCCCGGGGAAAGACTCACATGTTGAGGACTGCGGAGGGGAAACGCCCGCGATTAGTTTTCCGGATCAGACCGTCCCCGATGATCCGCGCGATGGCTCAGAGTCAGGGCAGGCTTGCTGGTCACATCAACTCTTTGCTATCGTTCGATCTGCGCGTTGCTCGACGCGAGGACCGCGGCGCGAGAGCACGTGATACCACTGGAGCGGTGGCGCGGGCGGTGGGCGGTGGGTGGTGGTTATATTGCTGGAGGTCCCTTCCTGATCAGGCAACCCCGATAGCGAAGCAACGCCCAGGAGGGAAGGAGGGAGTAGACTCCGACTCTCCAGGATAGGGCGAGGGGATTTCGCATCTACAGTGGCTCAGTATGGACTGTGCAGTGCGATGTGGAACTCATGATTATGCCTTAGATGTGCGTTTATAGACAGCGGAGGGCATCACAGCTGCCACTGGCAGTCGATATTGGCTCTTTTTGGAGGTATATCTATCCTAGAAAGTGTACTTTAGTAACTGGTGATTCTGTATCATAAACCTTCCCGGAATTAGTACTATAAGAATACAAGATTATAGATTTACTATAAGATTCTACTTCTATGGAGTACCTAAGTAAGATCTTTCTTGGGGAAATTTATTTAGGATGTAAAGATTTTGCAGCATGACCTGGTGCTATTATTCACTGGCAATCACATAGACATTGGCGTCCTCTGTGTTTGTGTGTGTGTGTTTCTACATTCACTGAGCCAGCTGTCTCTGATCTATATAGCGGCGTCTCTGTTCACCTTACTTTCCTATACTATCCCACCTCGCGCTCCTCACTTGTTGTTCATCTTCTGACAGCAGATAAACACAACAAAGGACCAATAATCAAACTCCACTCCATACTATCATCCAAGATGATCTACTTTAAGAACGTCCTCCTTCTTTTCGCCATGTTTGGCCTCTTTATCCTGAACGGACTGGCTGAATCTATCACACTCCCTGCTGACATTGCAAGTGTTGATACTGCTGTCAGTGATGCTGTTGCTAGAATCGTTACCGCTGCAGCTCCTGTCATTACTGCTAATGACAACGTCAAGAACTTTGATGACTTTGATGATGTTGATGGCATGGGCGACATTGGCTACATCGACATTGACAACATCGATGACATTGACAACGGAGTCTCCAATACTATGACTGACGTCGAAGCCGAGTTGAATGCAAGTTTCACACAGCCATCTAGATTTCCAAGCTGAGCATGACTGACTGTTTATGTGATAATCAGGACGCACTTAGCGGTACTTGCACCGGTGTTTGCATGAGTAAAATTTGCGTGTGCACCAGACCCAACAGACATTGCAGATGCGCTCACAATCGCCGCCCTTGCAAGTGCATTGTGTAGTCTGACTACCTAGAGGTAAGCCTGACGGTCGGCATAGTTAGCAGCGTGGGATCAAAGCTGACGCTTATGTCCGATACTACCTAGCGGCTGCGGTCCTTGAATCACTCTTCTCGACACCATCGTTTGTATTCTTTTTCAACGGCTGGGTCAGGTTAAGACGTGAACAGACATCTAACTTACACATAAAGAGGAGGGGGGGGGTTGGGGTTTCTTTTATGGCCTTGGATAAGCGGACGGTTTGTTCTGCGGGGGTGGTTATGTATCCTTGGTTTTCCTTGAGTCTTTCTACGGTGAATTAACGGGATCGGTGTTGATAGGCTTGAACTTCGGTCAAGTCAGGGATGGTAGTATCTATGAAGTAAATCAACACGGTATTTAAATTTGTCTTCTTGAAACTCCAGTCCAGGAGGTATCTGTAGCTTGGAAGTAGTTAGTAGTTTGCCATAAGAGACCTGTCCAGCCACCAGCCAGTGTAGGGCTGATCGATCTGAGACAGATTGCCATGATACTTATATCTGTGAAGGACCTTCCTTCGCTCTGGGCTCTGGTTCGAGGGTTTCGACCATTTGCGGAAGTAGTCCAATTGGCTTTCCATCGGTCTAGGGTCATTCATACAATTAATTGCACCCGACAATAACAGTTGATCCCAAGAAGATAAATCAGGAAGAGAAACAGCAGTGGATGCTAGACAGTGATGATAGCCCGGTCCCTTGGGAGTACCGAGGCAAGCCGTTCTCCTGGAAGGCAAGGCAGACAAGCACTTTGTCTGTCTATTGTGGGTGTAACAAAGTTCCGCAAGAAGGAAAGGACGGCGGACCGGATGGACGCCTTACTAATTACCGTCTTTTGCCCACCGGGATTGGCCGGTCGGCCCCGCCATGTCAGCTCCAGCAGGCAGCCAGCCTGATTGGCGCGAGCGGTGGAGCGACCGACGGGCTCGATGCCAATGACGAAGGGTCGACCAAAGTACAGGAATTGACAGCTCTACTGCAACTCACAACCATGTCGCCCAGACCATGAAACCTCCCCTTCCCTTCCATTCTTGACACTCGCTCCCTCGACTCCTCTACTCCATTGTCCCCTCGACATCCATCCCTTGGAGAATCTCAACCCGGGACGAGCGAGCCAGCCAGACAACCAGACCAGTCAGACAGCTATCTATCTATCTATCCCGCGATGGAGCTCGAATCCCAGCGAGGATTGGCGCAGGACCAGAATTCGTCCCAAACATACAGTCTCCACGCCTCAGTGCCGAACTCACAATCCCCGGTCTCATATAGCATGGACACCCGCAGTGTTCCTCGCTCTGTCGGCCTGGGCGCCGCAAGTCTCCTGCAGCTCTCTTCTTCATCTTCCTCCGCTTCTTCATCCGCTGCTGCTGCCGCTGCCGTCGCCGCTACCACGGCCGCGGGAGCGCCCCCAGCGGTAGCGATAGCAGGCCTCGTCCCATCTTCCCCCGAGCTACCAGCCGGCATGAACGGCAACGATGGCTGGGCGAACCGGGTGATGACCGAACTGAAAGACCTGGTGCTTCTCCTCGGCCACGACGGACGAGTGATGTATGTGTCGCCGTCGTGTCTCGAGATTACGGGGTTCGAGACGAAAGCGCTCGAGAAGAGCGACTTCTCCCGCTTCGTTCACGAGGACGATAAGACCATCCTCCGCCAGGAACTGGACGAGTGCATGGAGACCGACCGGTTCATCCGCTGTCATTTCCGCTTCTGCAAGCCCGATAACAGTGTCTGCTTGCTGGAGGCCTATGGCCATCCGCACCTGACTCGGACGACAGCATCGCCGGTAGATGCGACCGCAGAGGGACCGGCAGCAGCAGGGACAGCAGCAGGGGCAGGACTCAATCGGACCAAGATGATGGCGCTGTGTAAGGGGATCTTCCTCACGTGTCGACCGTATCCGACGCGTGGGGCGCAGATGCTGGATTCGTTCCTGGAGCATAAGATCGAGAATATCCGGCTGAATCAGCGCATTGCGCAGCTGAAGGAGGAGGAAGAGGAGGAGATGAGTTCTCGACAGCAGTCCGGGTCCGGGCCCGGGCCCGGGCCCAGCGGCATCACCGGGATCCAGCAGACGACCACGACCACGACACAACGAACGTATATCTCGTCGACGACGCATTCTACATTTACGCAGGCGATGGTGCGCGAGGCGTCCGTGTCCGGCGACGAGAACGAGTCGTCCGATACGGTGACGAACACGGACGAAGCCGACGCCGACTCGCAGTCGATTCAAGACCAAGACCTGGAACAGGGCCCGCCGGCGGAGGATATGTCTCATATCGACGGCATCGAGGTCATGACCGGGTTGTACTACGGCGAGGGCGAACGGTCGCAGGGTCTGAATACCGGTGTGCGCCACGGTCGTCTGGTTCATTACAATTCCGAATCGTCCCCTCCGACCGACGCGCAATCCACGAGTTCTGCCGACGTCGATCGAAGGAAGCGGATGAAGGGCGAGTATATGTGTACGGACTGCGGCACCTCCGACTCTCCCGAGTGGAGGAAGGGGCCTGAAGGCCCGAAGTCGCTGTGTAATGCTTGTGGTTGTAAGTTTATCTATCTATCTTTCCCTCTATCTTACCCTCTATCTATCCCTGTTGATGCGCGGACCACTTCCCTTTCCCTTTGATTTCGATTTTGATTTTGATGACTACCTCTGCACGATACTACTATTACTCGTGGCATCTACATTCTTATTCTCATTATCATCATCATCCATCAACACAGCAACGCATCAACTGTGACTAACTGACTGACAATCATCAACAAACAGTACGCTGGGCCAAAAAAGAGAAGAGACGACACGACGTCTAATTGACTCAACTTGACTTAACTTGACCCGATCGGTTAACCAACCACGGAGCCATCCATGTATATCCGTACCTGAGTTGATTGGGACTGAACTGGACTGAAAATTGATCGGGGGACGATCAGCGTTTGTATGAATTGTCTTGTCGTTACTGCATTGCCAGAAGGGGCCGCCGATTATTAGCCCTGCGAGGATACCCCTGCTTACATACTCCGTACCTTACCTTCCTTAGTTACTTACCTGTGTGCTCCTTCGTTGCGCGTGTTTCTTACATAACATAATTGTCCAGTATTGTTCGCTGCCTGCCTGCCTGCCTGCCTGCTGGCTGTCTATCTGTCTATATTTGTCTGTCGGTGTCGGTGTCGTCGTCGTTGTTGTTGTTTCCTTTTCCTTCCCGGTGGCGTGGCGTGGCTTGGCTGGCCGAACGACAGGGCCAGAAAGAAAGATTTCATTTACGGTAACTAGATAGATAGCTGTTGAGGTATCGTACTCGTGAGCTATCTATCTATTTATCTATCTATCCATCCATCCATCCATATATCTATGTATCTATGTATCTATCTAGGGCTTTTCTTTGGGGGGGAGGGGGCTCTGTCTGTCTGAAACTTACGATGACTTGTGTATGCCTACATATGGATAGTCCTGTCTACGGAAGAGAATCTTTTCCCCATGTTCGTTGTTCGTTGTTCGTTTACCTAGACTCAGACTGCAGATTAACTATAATGAATCCTGGAGCTACCGATTCCGCAAAATGGTATAAGAAAATGTTAAAAGAGAAGCCGCAATAAAGGAGAAAAGGGTAACTATCTCATCTAGGGAAGTGGTGTGAGCCAAAGACGTGACGCCATGTATTCCGGTGCTGGGTGGTGTGGCATCATGGCCAATGTCGACCTGCTGGGCTCAACCGTAGACCAGCCATATGTGCAAGTGGGGCCAATGAACATGCGAACCCTCGGCCCCAGCCGTCAACAAGTACACGTACGTGCAGTATGTAAGGCACTCTATTTCATGAATCCCTTGACAGTCGTGACAAAAGAAGTCTGAGACTGAGCTTGTTGGCCGGAGAGTGTCTCCGCCGACTCTTGATGCATCGAACGGCGAGGGTTAGGAGAGCTGAAGTGCTGGCGAAGTGGGAGATCTGACGACGATGCATCGGTGCTGCGGGTGACGATTTTGTGGAAGGGCGATTTGGAAGGCATTGGCATTGGCCCGGATTGTCCGGGGTACCTGGGATGCGCAGGAGTCCCCATGGGCAGGGCCGGGGTCATTGGGATGCCAGGCGTCTTGAGAACATAATCCTCATACTCCTTCATGGTCTTCTGCTCCTCCTTAAGCTCCTCGATTTCCTCGAGCTCTTCCTTCGTCATAACACAGTTCTGGAGGCTCACACAGAGGACAGTGAAGTAGTAGAAGCTATCAAGTATGTTAGTTTGATGGGTTGTCTAGGGGGGGGGGGGGGTAATCTCACATCATGATAATAGAGAACGCAAAAAGCGCCTTAGCCTGGTTGCAGTAATGGATGTCCTCCCTGACTGCTGCCACTGTACACTTCTTCGTGATATACCATGGCGCTCCTGGTTGAGGATGCTTGGGGTCTGACATATCGGGGCCAGCCTGATAACGAACCGAGTAACACCACACCGCAATCATGCCCGCGTGGAGGAAGGCCGACAAGGGCGGTGTCAGCATGTGAAGGACATGGACCGGGATTTTGGCGATCCAGACGAAGAGGCTCAGAATCCCAAGGACCAGGTTGTACTCGGTGATGCTATCTCATAATCAGCCACTGCGTCTTAGGATTGGGGATAAGCCAGCATACAAGCCACTCCAAACAATAGGGGTTTTGTAAGGTTGATTATTAGCCGCGGCGTAAAGCCTTTCGTTCGGGTTGCTGTTGAACCCATTGTCTGCGCCATCCTGCCATAGCTTAGTCCGGTAGAGGTCGTGGTTGGCGATACCGGTCAGGGTGAGCAGGATGATAGCGAGCGGCAACTCGACGGCCATGAACATAAAGATCAAGTTATGGTTGCGCCATCTCGTCGCGAAAAATGTACGAAGCGGGGGAAGCCGTGGGAGACGCATGATTGTGGACGTCCAATACACCTCACTGTCGTCTGAGTCGGCAAGTGGATGCAATCAACAATGCAGGATAGACGGCTGTAAGGGAGATTCCTCTAATATGGAGGCCAAACTGGTGTTTCACACGAGACTTGATGGCCAGGCCGGCTGGCTGGACGTTCAGTTCAGTGGCATCGAACGCGAAACGATGAAACGTGGGACAAGTCAAACCAGACGAGGTGCCCTTCACAGAAAGAAGCTTCAGCGATCAACCGGGGCGACGGCGTAAATAAGAAGTCGAGCGCCCCGGGAAGCGCCAGCGTCCAACCTCTGCGGGCCATGGCCAAGGTGAGGAGAGGGGTTACCGTCACAGCGCAGCAATGGCAAGCTCGAAAAGCGGGAAGAGCAGTTGATGTTTCCCACGGGTGCATCTGGCCAATGCTCGTCGGTTAGGAAGCGCCAGCATCGGCGCCAGGCCGGGGGGGTCATCGCCAATGAGGCGGCCGGACCAGCCGTTTGGCTACCGGTCATCACACACTAGGCCGTGTGACGGCGAAGGCGATCTGCATGCTCGCACTAGGCCAATGATGCGCCTGTTGGTTGGGGAATACGAGTCCAGGCAAGGCCGTCAGACCTGCCCTGTCAGAAGGCGAAGCGCCTGGGTGGAGAAGCCGGCCGTGTGCTATTGTGACAGCGCCTGCATGATCGCACCCGCAGTCGAGGAGGGGTTCGTTCGTTAGTTCGACGAGTGGCTGGAAGAGATTCTCCAGGGAGATAAGCACTGTGAGCACCGTCTGATGCGGAGTCTGTATTGTTGGACAGAGAGGTAGAGTCCACCGCAGTGATGTCGAGGTCGAAGGGGGAGGGGAAGGGGAAGAGTAAAAAGAAGAGAAGAAGAAGCACATGACGGCGGCCCGGGGAGGGAACGTCATTAATGATTCCTCGAGCTGCAACCTCACAACATCCTCAAAAGAACGACAAAACGACACATTCATCATCCGAACTACTAGTCACTATCTAGTCAATCAACCGGATGCGGAGTCCCCGACTACTGCTCATCTCTAAGCGCCCGCTGTCAACAATAGCCCACCACCAGATGAGTTCCCCAATGACCAGTCGCAAGGGCTCGCTGCCCCATCAACTGCGCACTGCAGCAGAGCCCCGCCAGAACCGACTGTACAATGTGCGCCTGTCGCACGTCGAGCAGGCCAATCCGTCGGTGCGCCTGCTGCAGTTGACCATTCCTCCCGAAATACAAGACCTGGAGGAGGAGGAGAGGGAAGAGGAGCTGGAAGAAGGCGAAGTATGCTTTACATATATACCATCCATACCATATCATAAGCTTGAATTCCTTTCCAGCACCTAGCATCTAGCATCCCACCATCATCACCGCCACAACCAACCATCTAATCCAAAAAAAAAAAAAAACGAAAAAAAAAAAAAGATGAACCACCACTGCTAACCAAACCCCCTAAATCCAGCCCCTGACCTTCCTCCCGGGCCAGTGGCTGGACGTACACATCCCGACCATCCCCCACGCGGGCGGCTTCAGCATCACCTCCACGCCGGCCGACGCGCAGGTCCTCCCGCCTCTGGCGTCCCCGAGTGCCACCGAGGCTATCGCGATCGAGGAAACGGGCCTCCCGCCACTCGACCCGCGCGGCCGGCCGCCGTACGTGGAACTGGCGGTCCAAAAGGCCCCCTCCAACCCAGCCAGCGCATGGCTATGGAAACCCGCGCACGAGATCCTGGGCACGCAGCTGAGCATTCGTATCGGAGGGGGGTTCGTGTGGCCTCCAACCGGCGTTTCTCTGGACGAGATCAAAAATGTAGTGTTCATTGCCGGGGGCGTGGGTATCAAGTAAGTCCACAGCTTATACTTACTTGTACTTGCTGTACCGAGTACATCATGATAAACTATCAACCATCAACTTCACATCTGGAAGAGCAACCCCCTCCCTCTCCCCCTCCCCCTCCGCTGTTCTCCTCTGGAGAAGAATAGTCCACTAATAGATATAAAATAACCCCCATAGCCCCCTAACATCCATCCTCTCACACCTAAACAATGACTCCGACGAAACCACCACCCCGCGCCACCCCTCCTTCCAGATCCACATCCTCTACTCCACCAAATCAAAGCTCCCGTCGGAGACAGCGACAGCAACAGCGACAGATACCGAGACCACGCTCTCCCAGATCCTCTTCCTGTCACGTATCCGGCAAATCATCCGCTCGCAGTCGCAATCCTACCGATTACAGATATCGCTGGATCTATTCCTCACTGATCTCCAGGGTCCGACGTCTCCGCTAGTGACTGACCCCCCCGACGATCTAACGCTGCATGCGCGGCGGATCAACCAAGGAGATCTGCGGAAAGCAGTGAGCAGGGCGGATGGGAGTGGGAGTGTGAGGCCTGCGGAGACGGTGTGTTATGTTTGTGGGCCGCAGGGGATGACGGATGAGGTGGTGGGGAGCCTTGGGGGGCTTCTCGGGGGAAGGGAGCGTGTATTTTACGAAAAATGGTGGTAGGTAAGTAAGTAGGTATTCACTAGGTATCGCAAACATCAATCAAGTCGGAGTCCATTTTAAAGTGCGTGCAAAAGCCACGTCTGAATAACCCTGTAGTAGAAGTTGGATCGAATCAAGTACTATAATACAAAGAATCAGAGTGTCCGCCTGGTTCAGAATTGGAAAGACAGAAGAGAGGAAGAAGAAGAAGGGAAAAAGAAAAAGGGCATTCAATATCCTGGAAAGAGTGGGATCTTTCCAGCCTCAGTTCTCTTGATCGGGTCCTTTGACGATGCCCCCGTCGATGATCATCATCTCATCAATCCGGGACTCTGTGTCGCCGTATTCGAGCCGCTTGTACGTCACCACACGGCCTGGGTTCATGTCGAAGTCATAGAATCTCACGCGGCGCACGTAGCCTCCATAGCCCCCGTAGCCTCCAAAACCAGCACCGCCTCCGTAGCACATCCAGAGGGAGGGCTTCTTCTCATGGTCTTTGTTGAGCATACAGTAGTCGTTGACATGGTCACTGGTGATACGTTAGCGAGAGTTTGGTTCACTCGAAAGATAATGGTCACTCACTGTCCACAGCTGACAAACAGGATCTCCTCTTCTTCGAGGGCGTCCTTGAACCCCGAGTTGAACCCCGGGGCGGTTGGAACCTCCGACCAGTCTCCCCGGTAGTAGTTACTGGCGTCGCGATACTCGGGCAACGGGATATGGATGAATGCCATGTTCATGTGCATGTGCGTGTACTCGTGGTGCTTGGCCCTCAACCCCGCGGCGGTGTTCTTGAACCACCGGATCTGAGTCGGCTTGACCCAGTCATACCCACGGAACTGACGCTCATCAGGGGAGTAGGAATGCGTGTCCAACAGGTAAAGAGTCAAGGCGGAGTGAGAGGTGCTTCCTCGACCAAGGATCTCGACATAGTAATTCCCCACTCCATCCACTTCCTCGGGACCAGGAATTGACAGAGAGTAGGGCAGATCCTCCAGGATGGTCATCAGCTCCGATCTCTTGAGGTTTCCTTCGTCGTCATGATTTCCAAAAATAGCCGCGTAGGGGATCTTGCGATCAACAAGCAGCTTAACAGACTTGAAGAGCGCACTCTGGGCATCCTTCGACGTCTCACCGTTCACCTGATCACCGCTCAGCACGACAAAATCGGGCTGCTCCTCGTCCAGCAGTCTCTCCACAAACTCCAGCGTCCGAGGGTCGGCTTCGCACTTCTGCCCCGAAGCGGGCTCGGCCGGGACGGGGTCCCGGCAGGCCCCCAGACCCGTACTCAAGTGTAAATCTGCCAGCTGCATGATCTTGAACCGCCCATTCTCATTAATCCTGGGCACTGGCTTCTTGGTCTTGGGAGGGTCTCCCCGCCGAACACTGATCCTGGCTTCGAGGCCTTCCGTCCCGCCATCCAGCAGCAGCGGAGTATCCTTCACCTCCCAGCCAGCCCGCGGGTCAACCGCATCAGCGCCGAAGAGAATATCAACAGCGGTGATGGCTTTTTGAGAATCGCTCGCATGGCGCTTCGCGGTTCGTTTCAGCCACAGCCCACCAGGCCTCTGCTCCCACGTCTCCCCTTGGGATTCGGGATCCTCTGAGTATTCGGGGACGAGCCGGCTAATTTTCAGATCGATGACGACCTTGTCGGACGGAAGGAGTTCTTCCTCTTTCTTTCGCTCAAATCGGATGAATGCGCTGGAGGTCCAACCCGTGTGAAGATAGAGGTCTTTGTCCAATTGCGACCACGACTCCAGATTCGGTTGGCAGTTGGAAAAGACGTTGATGGATGAACAGGTCGCAACTGTTACATCTGTGATGACGAAGCCATCGTAGTGCGATGGAAGATGGCCGTGGATGGAGGCAGGGAGGACGCGGAACCGGTTGTCCAAGGTTAAGACGAGGAGGGCAACGAAAGAAGCGAAGATCGCGAGCTGCACGCCCGCTCGAACCTGTTCGAAGACCGGGTTAGTGTGGAGTCCTCACGGATCGAGCGCCCCTGGTTGAGCACGAGGGCACGAGGGCACGTACAAGTCGGCGTGTCATGTTAGAAATAGTTGGTACCCCTGGCCAGTTCTGAACGGATGAGAAGTGGCCGGGCGCAGAAGCATGATGAAACACTAAGCCAGAGAATAGATTCGAGGGCTCACCACAGAGAAGACCTGGTTCTAGGTCATCTCAAGGGGCCATTAATATTTGGAGGGGAAGGCAGGTGTTCAGCTGGTCGGAGGATATCCCTCTTATTCATTTGGTTTGGGGCCAATCGGTTTGGGAAGGCGGTCGGTCACATGTCAGTGGCCAGGTCGGGCCGGGATTGGCGGCGTCTAACCGCATTGGGCATGGTGTGCGAGAACCCTACACTAGTCTCCTTCGGGCCTTCCCTCCCTTCTTGTCGCCGTCAGGCTGTCAGGCTGTCCGGCTGTCACGGATTTCATTGCTCACTGAGTCTGATTTCTATTCATTCATCTACCTGCAATGTAGTACTATATGTATACCATCTGTATATAAACCTGAGAAATCTATATCTATCAGCAGAGACTGACCAGCCGCCCTTTAGTTCTTGTTTGCCCCCTGGTGCACTGCCTCCAATCCACCCTCGGCCACCGATTTGACGGATACCTTGCCGCCCAGGATATCCTTGGTCGTGGCCAGAATCGACTCCCAGCTTTCAAACAGCGTGAAAGGGATCTTTTCTCGCTCGCAGAATGTTACCAAATCTGGGGGGAAAAAATAAAGAAAATCAGTCAGGACCCAAACAGAATTCAAAACTGCTCAAGGTAGGGTCTAGAAAAGCCTACCTTTGCCCTTCTTGGCGAACAGTAGATCGGTCTCCCTTGCGGCGGACAAATCGGACACACCATCTCCGGCGTACAACAAGGTCGGGCGCACACTGTCCGGCAGTGCGGCGTACGGCTTGATCTCCAGGGACTTGTCGTGGCCAAAGTGACTGGGTAGGATGACGTCAGATCCGACCCATCGGCGATTCCAAGCAGGGAGCGCTCTTACCTGTCGTCATGGTATCTGATCTGCCAGCCACCCTCGTCGTTGATATCCTTGCCATTGCGGCTCTCGACTTCGTTGGCGACGATGTAGAGGTGGTCGTCGGTCCTGCCGCCCAGAAGCGTCTCGAACAGGGCGCGGATGACCGGGATCATCCCCGACGACAGTACCACGATGGGCACGTTGTGTTCCCTCGACCAGTGATAGAATTCCACAAAGTAGGGGTCCAGCTTCATGTTCTTCTTAAGGTATTCGATGCACTCGTCGTAAGGGGTCTTGATGCTGTCAAGCATGTCGCGAAAGGCGTCACTGCGGGGTTGGGTGTTAGCATCGCGCCCGAACATGCCCTCAAGAACCACCTACCGGAAGCTCATTGTGCCGTCAAGAACGGCTTCGTTTCCCTGACGACGCTTCGCGTATCCGTAGCCGAGGTTATCAATCTTGCAACGACGCGGAGGAGTTAGTAACGACGAGCATTCGTAGGTATATGGGCGCAATGAAGGAGGGCAGGTACCATAGCATCATTGCCTGCAGGGATATGTTCAGCTGTTGCGCCTGTCGTCGGGGATATTCCATCCGGACTTACTGTCTTCGAGCGTGATCGTTCCGTCAAAATCAGTGAAGAAGATGAGCTTCGGGTTCGTTTTCATGTAAGGCAGGCTTGAGGCAGCCATGATGGATAGCTGGAGGGATGTATGTACGTCTAATTGGTGTCGCGGCGTTAGTGTCGGTGCCGCGATGCAGTTTTTTTGGGACGATGGCATGTCGATGTGAGTGAGGGACACGGAGGGGTGGGCAAATAAATCATGGTGATCGGGTAGGAGAGGGGCATAGCTCTGTTCCTGGAGATGGAGGGGAAAACGAACCTAGTCAGGAACACGGAAGGATCTATAGAATGAAACGAATACAAAAAGGAGGAGTGTCGAGTGAGAGAATGAATGACCAAGACTTCGGGGGGGAGGAGGGGTGCCTTGAAATGGCTGGGATGTTGAAGAGATGGACGAGGGAGACGAAAGAGACGAAAAGGACCCCGCGACTGACTGACTGACTGACTGACTTGACTAAGAGTAGCCTCGATCAAGTCGCTCTCTGGATCCATGCGGAGTGCCCCATAATTCTGCGCGACACTAAGGACGAAAAAGGCCTCGCAGGTGGAGCCCTGCCTGTTCTTTTTGCCATCTTGGTCCTTTTCCTTTTTCTTTTCTTTTTCTTTTTCCCTTTTTTTTTCTGGGCCTAGCCGAACCGAGTATCTCTCCGGAATTCGGTCGACTTACTACTTAGTCCCGGAAATTTGATGCTGGATTAATCTTCGCGGAGGACAGAACATCCTTCTGGATACACCCACGCAATGGCTCGTATGTTTCAGTCATTGCGTCGAGTCCTGGGACTGACTCCTGCGAGTCCCGTCCCTCGGTATGTCGGGTCAATCGACACCAATTTCACCTACTTTCGCGGTATGTCACAGCCTTCCAGCACCGCGCGGTTCAGTCGTTCGCGATTGCGCCATCGCGTCCTGAGCGATTGAAATTGATTCCGTTTCCAACAGAGGGCGACAGGGCTGTCATCCATGGCAAGACCCCGGTGTTAACCAAACCGCTTCGAAAGGGGGGCAAGACGGACCTTCGTCGGGGACAGCTGGAGCATGACAAGATCATCGGCAGCAGAGTGCGAGATCTAGTTCAGGCGCGTAAAGGTCAGTCAATCTCCTCTCCAATTCAACCAGAAAGCTCTAAGCAAACACTAATCCTGGTCCTCTCTGCAGGCGGCGAGCACAGACTCTCCCTCCCCAGTCTCGAAGACTACGTCGCCTTGACACCGCGTCTAGTCACGCCGGTACAGACTCAGCCATAGCATCCTCCTTGATAAAAACAAACCCCCCCCAAATTAACGCAACATCCCACTAGATCTACTCAGCGGACGCCAACCTGATCGTCTCCCTCCTGGACATCCACATCACGCCCCCAGCAGAACAGACAGGCCAACCACCAACTGTGGAGATCCTCGAATCCGGAACCGGCCATGGCTCTCTGACTCTACACCTGGCGCGCGCCATCCAAGGCGCCAATTCCACTCCACCCCCGATCCCAACCAGCTCGCAAGTGACCTACCTCCCAACAAAACCCGGCGACGAAGCAACCCGGAAACTCCCCACCACCACCACCACCACCACCGACGACCCGATCCAACAAAACTGGGACGCCTGGCGCTCCCACCGCAACGCGATAATCCACAGCGTGGACATAACACCCAAATCCGCCGTCCACGCCGAGGGCGTGGTCCGAGGCTTCCGACGGGGCATCTACGCCGGCAACGTCGACTTCTCCGCGGGGCACGTGGAGGACTGGATCGCCGAACAGAAGAGACAACGGACCTCGAAGGGCCTGCTCCCCTTCACCAAGAACGAGGTAGAGCCGTTCCTCTCCTACGCGATCCTGGACATGCCGTCGGCCCACACGCGGATTCCCCACGTCACATCGATCCTCAAGCGCGACGGTCTCCTGGCCGTGTTCATGCCAAGCGTGACCCAGATCGGGGACTGCGTGGACCTGATCCGGAAACACAAGCTGCCGTTGGCGCAGGACAAGGTCGTGGAACTGGGGAATGGGATCAGCAGTGGGCGGCTCTGGGATATCCGGCATGCGGTGAGGAGGGCCCGTGACAATGTGTCTGTTGCTGCGTCCGAAGGCGCCGAGGATGGAGCGGACGTTGTTGAGGGTGAGTCTGCGGATGAAGGTGCTGCGATTGCTCCTGTTTCTCCGGAAGAGACGCCCAAGGAGGACGACAGCGTGCTCGTCTGTCGGCCCAAGGTTGGGTCGCGGATCGTGGGCGGAGGGTTCGTGGGCATTTGGAGAAAGATAGAGGACAGACGGAGCTGATTACGGCGTACGGCTACGATCTTGCTTGTTGAGCTCAGTCTTCCTTTTTTTTTTCGGATACCCCATTTGTAACATCATATCACATCACCTCATGTCATCTCGCATTACATTACATTATATAGACTGCACTAGAACCCTTCTCCAAATGTACCACCACCACCATCATACACATACACATACCCTATCCTATCAACAATCCGGTCATATCTACCCAAGTACCCAAACAGGTCACCTACCACACATATACCCATCTACCAACCCCCACCCCAACCCGACCTACCTATGTACACCTAGATACGAACCTAGAATCCCCGAAACCGAACCAAGACGGCACGATTCAAAGATAGATAGATAGATAGCTAGATACGATAGATACGACACCACGACGCCACGATGGAGGGAGAAGATGTGTAACGAAATCAAAGAAGCAAGTAACCTTCTTTTCTACATCAAGGGGAAGAAGAAAGACAGCCAGAGTCAGTCAGAGACAGTTATAGAACGTAACGTGTGAAGGTTTCGAAGTAACCTCCCCAATGGGCACGACACGACACCAGCCAGACAGACAGACAGACAGACAGACCACGCAGCAACCCGCGCCAAGCATACACGCATACATACAAGCAAGACCCATTCGCCCGCCTAAGTGCAAAATAAGAAGACGAAAAAGAAGAACACGGGATAGAGAGAAGCAAAGAGAAGAAAGAAACAAGAAAGAAAGAATCCATCCATTTCCCGGTTCCAATCTACAACAGATCGCGAAGCAGATGACGTTGGCAGAGGAAAAGCAAGCAGAGATAAAAAAGCGGACGAGGACGAGAGAAAGATAGAACGAGTGGGTGGGTGGAATGGATGGATGAATGAATGAAAAGAGGAGCGTCGTTAAGAAAGAGCATAATCAGATCCTAACACATACCAAAGTTGGAGAAGATGAGAGAAGAAAGCTGCTGTGCCGAGGCCCGACTACTTTCCAAGAACATGGATACGCAGGTTCGATTGAACGAGGCCGCTGGCGGCAGCAGGGCAAACAAGAAAAAGTAAACTCACAAGAATGGAAGAAGAAGAGGAAGAAGAGGAGGAGCGAGAGAGAAGAAGGAAGGGAAAATGCATGATGGACAAAGCAGCAGGGAAAGAACACCACAGACACGCGAAAGGCCCCCAAAGATTCCGAGATAACAAGATAAACCGGCTACACAAACACCAGTCTCGTAAGATTCGACATGCTCCGTTTCCTCAATTCCGTTGCGGTCCAAAGTCCGCTTCCACAACCTTGCCCTTTTTCCCCTTAACGGTAAACTCCGCAAATAATGCGATATGATCACTTGGAAAATGAAAATTCGGGAACCCGGGCACCTTCTGCAGATACTCCTTGTCCACCTCCCCAAGTAACGCCGAGACATGAAGCGAATTCGATGAAAACCAGACATAATCCAGGATGTCCTTGAAGTCTGGGGTGTAGTTCGTGAAGCTCAACTCGCCTACCGAGTTGTACGCCGACTTCAGCTTGAACGGGTGCGTCATGCCGATCCGGCTGAGGTTGCCGTAGAGCCGTTTCTCCAGATCAGGATGCGCCTCCGTGAGTTGTCCATTTGCGACCAGGTTGTACGCCGCCGACCCGGGTGATGAATTGAAATCTCCGCACATGAAGAGCGGAATCTGATCGCCGCTGGAGTACTCCATGGACGGGGCGGGTTCGGGCGCCGGGGTTTCCGCCTCACCCTCGGCCTCGGAGAAGCGGAACGCGGTCTTGTCGGTACACGGGGGCCATTTGGCGTAAGTCTCGGAGAGCTTGGTGATTTCCTCCATCAGGATGGCAGTCTGAATCAACTTCACATCCTTGAAGGCGGGATCCCAGTAGAGGTGCGCATTCACGACAATGAAACGCGAGCCTGTCAGTCTATTCTCCAAGAAAACGACGACCGCGATGTGATCCTTCTGCCACAGTCTGTTGTATATGTCATCTTGACCCTTGGCGTCCGGGCGCCGTACTGCTGTCTGGCCGAAGTTGATCATTTGCTTATCGAGGAGGATGAACTTGGTGCCCTTGAAGAACGTAGCGCAGCCGTCAACTGTCTTGGCGTCTTCCTCTTGCATACCCATCGCTCTTCCTCGAGGCCAATAAACACCCTTGTAATCGTTGTAGGCCAGCTGCTCCCTGAAGAATCCATTGTAACTGCCCTTGTCCACCTCCTGGAGGCAGACAATGTCGGAGTCGTGCGCTCTTAACTCGCTCAGTATGAGCTCTCGTCTGAATTCCCATGAGAGGACGCGGGATGGGGTGTAGCCAAAATGAGTCGGTGTGGCGGAGGCTTCGCAGAGGGCGTTATGAGAGAGGACGGTAATCTTTTCGGTGGGATTGTTGGGGGAGCCTGCAGTATCGTCCAAAACAATCCAGTCTCTGTCCGGAGGTGGAAGGTGAACTTTTTTAAAGCAAGTCAGCATAAGTACACACGGTGTTCCCTAAAGCCAACTATCGAATGATAACTTACCTGGCATTTCTTCCCTCAGATACCGGACCAAAGCCTTTGTGCCCTCCTTGATGATCTGCGACTTCAAGACATCGTTCAGCGGGTTCCCTTCTATGCCCAGCATCTCCAACCTGTACAAATAGCCCATCTCATAGGGAAGCGAGCGGATGTTGTTATCGAAGAGAAGAAGCTGTTTCAGACTTGTGAGCATGCCAATTTCCTCCGGGAGCTCCGTGAGATCGTTGCCCGACAGATCCAAGTGGGTGAGTTTCCGCATTCGTCCAATCGACGGAGGAAGCGTCTTCAGCTTGTTGTGGCTTAGGTACAATTTTTCGAGGAAATCGTAGTTGAACAGAGACGTCGCAATCGCACGCAGGCCCTGTCCACCGAAGTCCAGAGCAAACCAGCCTTGCTTCGGAGCCGCCTTGGTCTTGGCAGAGCCATTCCGATCGTCGCCTCCGCTCTCTTGTGACTCGGGCTGACTGGGCGCGATCTGGATGCCCTTGGTCTGCTGTGCGACCGTGCGGGCATAGTAGTGGGGAGAGTTTGCCTGGCGCGATTCCGCCGCGAGCTGAAGCTGCTGCTGCCAGTGTTCGTTCATGGAATCGTCAAGGTCATCATCCACGTTGACGTGAGCCCCATTCTGGAGAGGACCGGGGGTGAAGTGCGGAGTAGCGGCAGCCAATGCCCCACTGGAGAAGTTGTGCTGGTGGGTGATGCTGTGAGAGGCTTGGCTGTGGTGCGCGTGGTGGTGGGGTTGCTGTGCGGGATGGGGATGGTGGCTCTGCGATTGGAATTTGGGCATCTGCATGCCGAACCGCTGGTGGGCCTGGCCGCCATTCATCATAACATGCTGCCCTTGGTGCGTTTGACTGTACATGGTGAAGGGGTTCAAGGCAGCAGCCTGGCCGATCGGGGGGGAGCGGGAGGGAGACGGAGTATCGTGGCTGAATTTTAGTCTTCCAGTCGGCGAGTTGGTCCCGTTTCGAACAAGATGACGTTGATGGGAGTGCTGTTGCGTCTGCGTTTGGAAGAAGAACTGCCCGGCCCCAGGCTGCTGGAACCTGTAGGTACCATCTGCCATTTAACGTGGCAGACGAGACCGTGAGCTGAGGAATTGGAGAGGGTTGGTGGAGGAGGTGGAGGCTGTCAGAGCTGGACTCGGGGGGCAGCGGTGGCAGGAGAGAGGGGAGGAGTCGGGGATCGGATGCGTTCTCTCCTTCTCTTCAACATGGGGTTCTCAAGCGGAACCACCCCAATCTAAGGACGCGCTGGGAGATCCAACGGCGGCAACTGCACCAATCCTGGGGTGTTCACGATATCAGCCGCAGGTGTAGGAGGGTCGGGGGGGGGGGGATCGGGGAGGCGAACGAGGGTCGAATGATTGA
The DNA here is from genome assembly GCF_003184545.1 of Aspergillus heteromorphus CBS 117.55. NCBI lineage: Eukaryota > Fungi > Ascomycota > Eurotiomycetes > Eurotiales > Aspergillaceae > Aspergillus > Aspergillus heteromorphus. Next base: position 540,824 of record NW_020290419.1, read on the forward strand.
TGGATGGGGCGGGCGTCGGAGCGATCGAGTCAGAGTACTGAGAGACAGAGAACTGGTGAACAATCTGGACCAAGGTCAGAGGGGGGGAGCTGGCGGGCACAATGATGCTGGGGTAGAAGGGGCAATGCGCACGAGGATCTGGGAGCATAGATGGTAGCAAAGGCGCCAGTGGCTTGTTGGGATGAGACAGTCGCCTTGACGCTTGGAAGTTGGTTTGCATCGAAGGCGGGAGGTCGCGGTCACGTGGTGTCACATCAGCGGGCGTGATTCGCCGCCCACGGCAGAGCCAAGACCACCGACCACCACCCTTCGAGGTTCTTTCGTCCGGAGAGCAGCGCAGCACTCGGCACACGACAGGTCGCAGAGATCGATTCGATTCCTCTCTCCTCCTCTACCAGACGAGCAATCCTCTTATCTTAAGACTCTCGGGACCCCAGGGTCTCGCGCGACCGTCGTGGTGCCGGACCGATGAGGATTCACGGCCCCGTATTCCCAATAATTGAGGGGACTAGGCGATCCGCGGGGAGGGGGGCACCGCACGTAAGGAGGCTGGGCAGGCACCCTGCACACTATGGATGGCCAGTACACCACTACTACTACTACTTGACTTGACTTTGGTAGATACTACTGACGAGCTCGATGTCCACACCCAAATCAACCTTTCAAGCAGGTGGAGATATTAACATTACTCTTTTGTTCCCTGCTCCTTCCTGTCCTCTAACCGCGCCCTTGCCAGTCAATCCAATAATGAGAATCAACTGAATGAGGATAAACACCACTGACGACGGAGACTGGGCTCGCTATCTTATCTATATTAAACGCCCTCTCCCCTCCCTCCCTGGGCCGCTCCCGTGACCCTATGCTGGAGTCCAAGTGTCAAGGCGAGGCAGAGGCAGGCCACCTTGCAGTACGGTTTCCCCTCGGGTTCCTGAACTGTCTTGGGGATCACGCCATGTCTACTCCGTAGATATCGCAGGGCAAACTCTCTCTGGGTTCGGATGCCCTCCAGAAACGGAACGAAAATGCCACGTTTCATCATCGGGGCATAGCTCAGACAAAGGGCCCTGGTTTCGAGAAGAATCCAGGGCTTTCTTCCCAGCGAACTCTCTGTAGCCCAGTTCTCTCCCAATCTCTCGAATCAAAAGCAAGACGGGTGAACTGTAATGACCTCACTCATCCAAGAGGAGGACCAAAAGGGAACAGGGGCATGCAGCCCATACAAACATTTCTCTCGGAAGACAGCTATGAAGGAGCCATAACCTTGAAGCAAGGAGCTGAGTAGGCCCAATCATAGAACCCGGAAATAATTGTCGCGCAACTACGTATGGTTCCCGGAGCCGTGGATGTGCAAACTATTGGGCCGATTTCGGTATACCTTGAGACCTTGATTGCTTCGTCGGGGTCAAGAAGAGATGGTAGGTAGGGACATAGGGCAACCGTATTGGACAGTCATCATTCATCTCCAAGCTAGAGGCAGCACAACAGTTATCGCTGCCAGCCTACGAAATGTTCACGCGTGATAAAGTCATTTTTACCCCGTAAATTAGCCAGATTTCACTATCAACAACGTCGACTGGTTGTATATTCAAGCCCTGAGAGAGAAGATGACAGCTGGGTATATGAAGAGACGACTGGGCAGCCACTGCGACAGTCGACAGAAGAAGACAAGGGGGCGGGAAGGTGAGCTGCACCTTGCTTCATTTCCTTGCAAGCAGCGGAGGGATGACCGACGTCAAGATTGGACATTCCTCCTTCAAACTCAACTCAATTGAGTGAACTCAGATACCAAATAGAGGACGGTCTTCGAACCATTATTCCCAATCCACAGTAATCATAAACAAATGCCCAGTCCAGGGTACACAAAAGGACCGACCAATTAAACCGCACATCCCCATTCCACCGCACAAAGGCCAGCGTGCTTGGCCATCGGGAAATATCCGCTCTCCCCGATAGAACTCGACCTGCAGCGATCTGGAATCTGCAGCGGTCCGAATCTGACAAAGGGACGATTCAAGGGAAAACAAAAGGGTCTTTGAAAGCTAGGGATAACGTTGAAACAAGCTCGGGATGGTGCATACAGCTGCTATCTGCTTTCGGATAAAAGATCATCGATTCGATTAAAAAAATACTATTAGGAGTTGAGACAGTAGCCAAGAAACAATATTACAGTGCGTTACACCAAACCGGTACAGGAGGTTATTACTTACCTACCTGCTGTGCTGAGGTGATAGACCATGTGAGCAACCTCAAGCTGACGTTGGATATACCCTAGAGCACAGTAGTAATAATGCTGAGGTGAGATTGAAAATACCATACGCCGTACAACAGTAAGTGGGAATATATATGAATGTTTTGCGATGGCCACTGCCTGTAGCCCTGCCGCTGACAGGTGGGGACTCTGCATCAGCAAGTATAAACATCATCATCCATCACCATCATCAAGGTCCAGCTGATTGATTTGCTACTTTCTTTCTTTCTTCAATTCTTTCTTTCTCTCTCTCTCTCTCTCTTTCATCGCCCGAAATAATATACAGAATCTCCGAATCTACACCTGAAACACCATTAATCTGTCCTGTCCACCCTGCAACCAAAAGCCCAACTAACCTCACTGCAGAAATCAACAGCCGTGCATCCCAAAAAAAAAGGGGGGGATGGCTAGAAGAAGAGACACCAGAAGGACCACCGAAGGAGGCAGTTCCAACTTACTAACTACATCCGATTAGTCAATCGCAACACAGTAGTTAACTATCTACACTCAGTGCCCACAAGACGGCAGCTCGGGAGACGGCTGCTAACAGTTAAAGCGCCGTGGCTGGCTGCCGAGTCGCCGACGGAGCACTATCTGTCTACTTAGATACTTTGTAGCCTATTTTATGATTTCTGATCCGTAGCGACTGGACCGAGACTCTGACCGGCTGGACCGTTGAGACAAAAAAAACCCTGACACTGACAGGGCAACAAGTGACCCGTGCCAGCACGTGTCTTTTCAGGCCCGGAGTGGTCCCCGGCATGCATAATCATCCTGGGAGTTGGGTCATGGATGCCGGACGGGGACGGAGGGTTGGAGAAATAGGAAGATCCTGATTGATGTTATTTTCCCCCTCCCTACAGTGCTATACAGGAGTAGTGTTCACTATGTAGATGCTCCGAAATAACACTTGGGGTGATAGATACTAAGATAGTTAAAGTTAACTACCGGTAGAGAGCACCTCCTTCCTTGACAATAAAGGCAATAGGCAAAATAAATAAATGATAGATTACCTACAGCTACCTACGGCTACCTATGTCCTTAATATGACCAGCCAAGATTTTTTTTAAATAAATGGACCGATCTGGCCTCGTCCTCGTCATCCCTTAATTGCTTAATTTTTTTTTTTTTAAAAAAAAATTCGTTTTTGTCCCTCCCCTCCGAGTCGGCGCAAATTGGGTTGGTTCTGAATGAATAATAATCGACGATTCGATGGCCGCATCGGCTGCTCCGTCTTTCTTCAGATCCACACTCCATTAGGTACCTTACCTTAGGCACTCCGTACTCCGTGGTAGACTCCGTAGACTCCGTACTGTAAACTAAGTCGTCAACGGCAACAATCATGATGTCAAGGAGTCGTCGAGTAGATACTATCTATCTAGATGGTCGGTGAGGTTCCTTCCCTTCCTTCCTTCCTTCAACGTAACCTTAGAGCCTAGATAGATAGATAGATAGATAGATAGATACAAGGCCTGGCTGGGTCTCGAACTAGGCTAGCCCCCAGGATCTTCCGAAACCTCAAATGTGTTCTATTTTTTTTCCCGGCCCCCCCTTAGTCTAACGGACGGATTCCGTCGCAAGGCGGGCAGGGAATGAATGGCATGGCATCCCGGGGGTCCGCCGATATCACAGATCAGGAGACTGATTGACTGGCTGACTGACATGGACATCCCCCGTTTATGCATGTCACCAGTCCCTGGATGTTCTACCGAGTACTCCGTACCCGGTATCTATCTACTGCTTGAGTGGACGGGTTATTCGGGCGGGCGTTAGACATTAATACTAGGGCGGGCGACCCGTGGATTTGGAAACCTTGAAGGACTCGGAGGAGGGGGATGAAGCAGGGAAGCGAAGGCGGACGAAGGTGGACATAAGGTACTTTGTACTCCGTACCCGGTTTCACAATTGGTGGTTATCGTTATCAGTTCGTTGGTAGCTTGATCGGTCGCATCTTGGTTGCAACTAGAACCATGGCTGGCGGTTTCTTCGCTGCGACCTTGAACCTGCCGGACCGGCCATTCAGTTTCAGGCAAGGGCCCGGATTTGGATGGTGGGTAGCCGAGACCACTCAATTGGACTGGGGATACGGGATACGGAGGAGTCTGAGTAATTAGTATCTGGTAGTTAGTCTCATCATCCCCCCCTCCCCCCCCCGGTACGGTTTCGGAGTGGGAGAGATCAGAGCCTGAAGGATTCAATCGTGACAATAATGACCTACAGATATACCCCGTAAGATACTCCGTAGACAGATACCGTACGTCCATCCATAGCTGGAACTGGAAGAGGCTGATCGTGACCCCAGCTGCCAAGGCTCCAAGCAGAAGACAGTACTTTGTCCAGTAACTAGTCCGAGCCCTCTGACTGGTATCGGATCAGCAGGTCCTGATGCAGGCCGGTTAACGTTGGCATTGTTGTTGACTGCAGCAGTGGATGCTGTGTTTCCGCCACCGCAATAATCCGCCGCATCGTTCGTTGTTCGTTTCCGTCCGGAGTCGTTCGGCAGCGACATTTTTGTACTACCACAACCACAAGAGGGGAAAAGGGCAAAAAACAATGGAAGGTTGGCTAGACTAAGAATAATCCATTCCATCGGGGGCACTGGCCAGAATGCCGTCAGATGATTAGTCGTGGGAGAAGGCAGTCACAGTCATAGTGGAGTGACCCTAAGGGGGGTTCATTTAATCGAGCCGGGGCGATTTCATTTCATTTTCGGTCACGATGTGGTTTTTGCCCCCCCCCCCCCTCCTCCATCCTACTCCTCCTCCCTCCTCCGTCTCTACTCCTCCGTCTCTTCTCCCATGGGTCGAGTCCGCCTCAGAACTGTATTCAAGCTGCCCTCCCCCCCCCCCGCCACCCCGACTCGCGCTTGTTTCACCTCGTCTTACGCTTTCCGTCTCAATTTACAGTACCATGTCCATAATAATCGAGTCCCTCCCCAGCCCGTGACCGATCTGCGCTGCCATCCTCGTATGCGAGGATGCAAACCACTGTTGCTCGCACAAGCTGATCGATGAGAACCCAATCTCCTTGCTGTCGAAATGGATATGATGTCAGCTGGGAATGCGGCTTTCGCTCCCGCCGCAGCTTCAGGCTCTGATCATCACTCGACTATCAGCTCCAACGGTCCAACCCTCGCCGCGACGTCGACCTCCTCCCTAAACTCCCTCAATGATTACTCGAACTTTCCCCTGATCCGTCAGGGTGATCGCACATATCTCAGAGACCCAGAGAGTCTCTATCCCCTCCCCTGCGATCTCTCCGAGATACATCGCCAGACCCTGCGATCGCTCATGCTCATGCGCGTGTATGGAGGGCCATTCTGCAACCCCTACCTGGCCGACCGACCCCCCAAGCGGGTTCTGGAGATCGCGTGCGGTTCGGGCCTGTGGTCCAGCCTGAGCCACGAATATTTCGCCCGTCGCGGCCATCGTAACGTCTCTTTCCATGGTATCGACGTCGTCTCTGTCGCACCCGATCTGCGCAAAAAGGGTGTGCACTGGCAGTTCCGTCGACACGACCTCCGAAAACCCCGCCTGCCCTTCCCGGACGATTATTTCGATTTTGTGTTCATTAAGGATGCGGGAATGTGCCCGTCCAGCCCGGCCCAGCAGGCATCCGGCTTAAGTGAACCTTTGAGGGTCCTCAAATCCGGCGGGATCCTGGAAGTCTGGGATTCCGACTGGGTGTTCCGATCTTTGCTCCCCAATCCTGCGCCCGCTCGCAAATTAGCGTCGAAGGAACAGGAGACCGCCGATGCGACCGCAACGTACACCTTTTCGTCCGCTACCCCATTCACAAGAGTCCAGAACAAATTCTTTCAAGACTACAACTCCTGGGTCGAAAAGGCTTTCGACCGTCGCAAATTGACAGCGCTGCCGTGCGCCACGATCGGTCTGTCCTTCAACTCAGAGGTAGATCTTCTGGAGAACGTGGACAGTCGTCGCATTGCTATTCCGCTAGGCGAGCTACGGTGGGAACGGGAAGGACACGGGAAGGATTCGAGCGGCGGCACGCGCAGACAATTGACTGCCGATCAACTGTCTATTAGGAGCACAGCCCTGTTGACGGTGATTCAGATGATTGAAGGCATGGAACCTATACTCATGGAAGCCAGTGGGAAGAGCAGAGACGAATGGGACCGGTGGTGGGCTGCCATGATCGCCGATCTGTTCCAGAAAGGAAGCCTCGCGAACGGGGAGTGTCTGGAAGTAAGTGCGTGGTGGGGTCGAAAAAAATGAGCCCCTGCCGACGTGGAAGTTATGAACTCGATGGTTGGTGTTCTGGCGAAAGAGGGAAGGGAAGACACGAAAAGCGTCGTGACCATTGCTCTCTCATATTGGTGATACCCCCATTTTTCCTTTCAATTTCACTTTATTTTCTGTGTAATCTTCTTGAGACCGTGTTGATAAGGCTCCACGACCATATGGACGGCCGACGTTATTTATTTTCATAGCGCTGTTTCAACGTGCGATATCGCTTGAGATAGTACCTGCGCATTTTCCATCAGTATCGACATTGACCTTATCGAGGGTGTGTGTTTTTTTTAACGATCATGGTATGACAAATATCGGAGTGCAATCGGTTTCAAGGGAGTCCGTAGGATGAATAGACGTAAACATGCCTAGGATTGGACGTTGTCCCAGGCCCTCTTTGCCAATAGACAAGTTGTCACGGGTTATTGGCATTTACCGGCAGTCATGCATCGTATTGACAGAGGCTGCAGAGTGCAGGTAGTTAAAGTGCAGGGTGACTCACAGTGCTTCGACCTCTGTAGGATGGCCCCAATCATTAGACATCTGCAACCTCTTTGAGAACAACCGACATACCTTTCTTGACAAACTCCGCCCTTGCGATGCCCTTCCGTATCTGCTCCTCGTTCTCCAGATGTGCCTGGCTGGAAAACGCCTTGTGTAGCCTGTTCCGAAAGTAGTCATATCCCAGTGGGTAGTTGCGACCAAGGAAAAGGAGTTCTTTCGTCAACGGATAATTATTAGCTGGGTGTAAAGGAAACCCCCGAGGTTCGTGGAGCTGATTCAGGAACCATTAGAAGTATGAAGAGATCCGGGCACATACCCTTGTAGATATTGATCACCTGTGCGCGAAGTTCCGGGTTGGGCATAATGATTGGTAAAGTGGGAGGAAGGCTCTTGTGGGAAGAAGGCGAGGAAGAGTTGAGGCGGATTGTGGGAAGGAAGTTGTTTGTCTATCGGTGACGTCGCACGGCCATTGTTTGCCTCGGGCGAGGCCGCCGGAGCTTCCGGCGGATAGTACTGGCTATTCCATCGGACCTGGGTTATACTTAAGGTATGTTTGTATGTGTCCATTCAAAATGTATGTAAGGAAAGGGGGCTAAGTTGATTAAATACACAATAATCTACACTGTTGGATCATGACACTGCAAAGTTAGGATTTGTACTGAGGAATACAGAGTAGCGATCCTCCTTAGTTTCATGTTACTAGTATAGTATATACTTTTTCTCCGAACGTAGTTAGAACGGACATGTACGAGACACCAAACACTCTTGGGTGTCAATTGCCTGCCGATCGCTCGAAAAAAAGACACATTGATGAAGAAACTGTTATCCTCTACCATATGAGTAATTGTTCCCCATGCGCAGTGCAATAAGTTCGTGGCTGGCCGCACCTTCCCGCCGCGGCAGGAAGGAGTGCGCGGGGTTAGCGGAGCCGGAGAACTAGCGGGAATGAGCTCATGGGCGCGGAGCACTCGCCATCATCCTCCAGACCATCAACAACCACCATCTGCACATAACACCCGACAATGATACCCTTACGCACATTGAGGAGGCAGTGTCTTACTGCAGCTCGGCCTGCTCAATCCTTAATCCTCAGCACCCGTCCCTTCTCCGCTTCGAAACCATCGCTAAATGCCCCTTCCTCCGATCCAGGAGCAACGCGGAAGAAGCTCCACGGCATTGACCCCCAATGGCTTACCATGACCAAGCGAAGAATCGGTCGATGCATGATGTTCGGTTTGCAGCCGCCCCAGATCCAAGAAGCCGGGGAAATCCTGCAGCTAATTGCAAAGGACTGGCGGGAATTAATTGCCGGTAGCGAAGGGTATCTGACAGATGAGACGAGAAGAGGCCTTTTCCAGCAAAGTGTCGCGTGGGGAGAGATGGTATGGTATACACCAGTCGCGCATAAAACCTTAGGATATGGCAGTGTGCATGGATGCTAATGTACGCATCTTGTGTCGAACAGGACAGCATGGTAAGACAACGGATAATGCCCCAGAGTTAAGTGTATTCGGCTAACTGGCAACTCAAGGGTATATCAGCCCCCCCATAATTAGGAACTCTCGACCAAGGCACAGTCTCTGACGTTCATGCGCGCTCGTTTAGGACATGTCAACAACGTCACATACTCCCGATATGCGGAGACGGCCCGAGTATACTACACCCGCAACTTCGCTTTACATATAGATCCGGCGCATAGAAAGGAGTGGATGAAGCTCGTTAGCTCGAAGGGAATTGGGCTTATAGTCCGAAGCATCAAGCTTGACTACAAATTCGTATGAGATCTCTTGTCAACTGAGATGAGAGGAATTGCTAACAATTCGTCTCTCCCCGCAGCCCATGACCTACCCCGATAAAGTCACAGTTTATCACAAGTTAGTACACGATCCGGTCTCCCCCGAAGCACCTCAGCATGGGTTCCATCTTCACGCCGTCATACTCTCCGAAGCTCGTCAGCGACCCGCTGCCCGCGTCTACGAGGACTTGGTTACGTATGATTACAAGATGAAGAAAAAGATAGCGCTGCCACCGTTTCTCTTGGAGCAGTTTAAGTCTACGTGGGAACTTCAAGAGCAAGCCAAGAGTCTCTGGAGACGGTTGATTGTCGATATCGAAACGAGGGTCCGGGCATTAGAGACGGGGAGTTGGGATCGAGAGGACGCGGTGGAGGATACAGGATCTGCGAAGAAATGACGCAGTGGGCTGGTTCCTATTGCTTTCACACAATGTCGCATTATTCTTACAGGTACATCACGTTAACAATGTGTAGAATATCGGGCGCCGGGCACTCATTCAGAGCAGCTTCATCTACTACTTACTGTATGAGCCTTACGGGTAAGACACAGAACGGAACCATGTACGATACCCGTAACAAGACGAGTCGTTCCAACCTCTGGCCATTCCCCGAGTCACTTTGGTGGCGGTGTTCCTTCCGAGCCAAGCAAAGCTTGCCTCTATCTACTAGATATACCCACTCATTCAGCTCCATACCTCGGCACGATCCAAGTCTGGAAAAGAGCGGGCCTTCAGCTATCCATCTTTCCGCAGAGTCCGAGGTTCTTTGTGGATTGTATATACGGAGTACCCAGACATGCCACTCCCATCGATGATACCTATCTTATCACCATACTCGATAGATAGTCATGCGGACTACTGTAAGAAGATCATGAACCCCCTCATCTGAGATCGTCGAAAGGGGGTGCCGATCATGTAGCTGGTACAGCCGCGCAAGATTTCTGGGGAATCACACCTACCTAGACATATACGGAGTATTTCTTGAAATGTATTGATTGGTTGGGTAGACAGCCTTTCCCCTTGCTTTTCTCTTTTAGTGTGTAGTGTAAGCAAGTAGGGATCGTATGTCTTTCCTGGAAAGATTTATTCGCCTACGATAGGGTATTGGGATACCTGTGCTTCCTTATGATATGATCTTGCTGGCTTAGGTCTTCGAGGCTGGATATCATGTTGGAAACAGAGTCATGGGCACAAGGTCTTCTCGTTGTATACGTGCCGTACCAGATTGCTCCTTTCGATTGGTGAGTTTCATTGTAGAAATTGTGCAAGTGATTGCAAATGACTCGAGCGGGAGTTTGATAACTGTCACACAAGACAATTCAGTGTACCTATCTACCTACCTTAGGTCCTCGGGGTAAAGCGATCGAACGTATCTGGATATAGGATCGGTACAGATACGGGCGTCTCTATCCACGTTTTTAATTTCAAGATGTTTCCTGGGCGGAATAGCCTGCATGATCTTTTCGACGAGCATAGATAAGGGTAGGGTGTTTGAAGCGGCCAGTATGTTCTTAGATCCCTGGATGTAGTTGTAAGGATGTTGCTCTTTTGGAGAGGATGAATATGAAAAGTCGGTGGCATGTGTGCGAGATTCCCCCCCCCCTCCATGTGGCCAAGCCTAGTCAAAGGTAAAAAAGTTCGGCTGGAGACTGCTCCATCGGCCGTGTCATTTGACATGTTATCAAGTCCTCGCTCAGGGCAACGATACCCAAGACGAATTCCACTCTAGTAGGGCAGGGTAGTTATTGGTTGTCTTTCACCAGAAACGACCAGCACCAAAGCGGTAGCTTCCATGGAAGGTTTGTGAACAACCTGGAACCCCCCAGGAGCGACTGATGACGACAGGCACGTGGTTGTCCGAGCTGTTCAAAATGACATCCGACTTGCGAATTAATGACATCGATTTTTTTGACTGTCTGAAAGGCAACCAGTATCAGAAATGTAAGTCTTGCTCAGACAGTTCTCAGATAGTTAATCTAGACCTCTCTTGCTAATGGAAGAACAGCCATTCGCATTAATTATTTTGAAGATGATGGAATTGTGTGGCGCATCGTCTTACTACCTCTAAGATCCACAAAGGGGGCAAAGTGACAGTACCCTCGGATCCTTGGATATTCGAAAAAACGACTACCATTTAGCTGACCTGGGTGTATGTGCAAAACGAATGCTGGTTCATTGCATATATTCTGTATATTCTCAAGATTCATATTGCGGCTGCAATGGTGCTGGGGAGTAGATCGCGGTAATCAACAGCGTCGAAGCAACTTGCAACTGGGGGGAAAGATTGGAGGCAGAATTGAGGCATGGTGTGGGTTTACCAACTAGAAATAGTAGTCAAATCTACTTCTCAATCCTTTGTCGATGCCACAGCATGGATTCCATGTTCTAGAAGTCGGGAAGTCAAGCTTGATGGAAGAGAGCCGCTGGTTCGGCTCGGGCGTCGGCAGCAGATAACCATAACTTACTTACTTGCTGTATGTATACACTGCCATGTGATGCATGCTCTAGGTACCTACTAGTGTTCGCTCACAGGAAAGATAATGCACGACAGTAGTCAGATGGCATTATGAAATCGCAAAAAGAAAAAAAAAAAAATAAGATTCTTCCGTGATCTTCCGACTTTGGAAACACAGGGCGATAAAGAAGTCATATTGCTGCTTCATCGGGTGACTCGATCCCGGCTCATATTATTATTGCAGTGGTAACAAAAAAGGTGGTGGTTGCCACGGATTTACCGTTGCCAAATGTTGGTTCGTCACGGCTTGACCCGCCCTTTTCTTTTGCGCCACAGAGCCATCTTCCAGACTTTCCAGACCCTTAGTCGTTGTCGCTGTTCGGAAGCTTTTCCGGATCGGTATCGGTTCCAGCGCCCGGGTTCTTCAAACGTAGTAGAGTTTCAGAATGGTGCTACCCTGGTGTACCGTTGTTACCGTCCTGGATGATGACATCGAGTAGGACAGGTAGATAGATATCTTCTTCAGGGTCTTCCCTGTATTACTGCACGATCAAGGGTCCAACGCCCAATCGTGACCGCCCACAACAGCGACAGAAGAGACGGGATAATAATCCTGGCATCATCTGACAAGACTTGCGGGGCAAGACCGGCAAACCCTTTCGACGCGACTGTCCACTTTAGGGCAGAACTGGTCGATCATCCATCCGATTCCAAGGCTAGTCGATCCTTCTTCTTGTCGGCGGCCAACTTCCCACAGCAGAGCCAGATCACGATCCTTTGCCTGCCATGCGGCATCCAGCCTGACGTACGGCATGTGGACAAGCCCTGTCGACGGGCCACTGAGCTAGGTGACATCTCGCCGTTAGGAAAAAGGGCGAGCACTCCGTACTTACAAGATGATTTTACCTGCGTCGGAGGAGATCTCTCGGTGAATTACCGTATCGGTATACATTACAATACAGTCTATATTTAGGTATGTAAAGAATTACGTGCGAATACGGGCTTATCTAATCTCTTAGCTACCTGACACAACATTGTGGGTTGCGATGATAATTGTCCGAGGGACGATGTACGATTTCCCATGATGACAATGGCATTGAGAGTCTTACGACCGCAAGAGATGTACTCCCTTTGGGAGCCCTGACTGGCTCCCTCTCGAGTAAGGTAGGAAGCCAATGGCACAACATTGTTCTCCTTACAGATGTACATACATGCCCATCTTGCCGGACTTGGCATGTATGAGCATTACAGATAACCGTCTATCAGCTGTAACACTCGCCATGCAAGTGTCAACTGACAATTCGGCGACCAGACCCTATCATCCGGGTGTGAGGATATGCTTATCTTGATCCGCGTGCCACAGGCTAGAAAAGGCCAGAGCGACATTTGCTTGATATACCGAGCAGACTCCTGGGAGTATAACTCCCGTCGGGAAGATCGAAGCCGGCTTCAAGTATATGGGACGGACCGTGTTCCTGCCATGCTGCGGATGACGAGATTTGAAGCTAGCCCGCTCACCGTATCTCTCTGCAGGGAGTATGGAGTATGGGGTAGTTGACATACAGACTAACAATCAGCAGATAGCCAGCCCATGGAGGATGGGATCGTCGGATCGGCCTGTCTAGTTAGGTCCTTATCCTGGATGACCCGATCAAGACGCCCCCGGTCTTGTCAATAGCCAGCGGAGAAGACGTGATATGTAGGGTGGCTGCGTGTGAAGGAGGGGTAAATGAGCATGGGAATCCACGGGCCTATCAAAGATACCAGCATCGCAGGTAAGGCCAGACTGAACACGTAGACCACCCGACTCGCGAGCCTAGTCTTCCAGCAGCCATCAGTCCACGGATCAGTTAGGACGAGCGAGGGATGTGACGGCCATTCACGGCAATCGGTAAGAGGTATGGGCGTGCCGCCATTTTACATGATATATTGGTTAAAATAGCGATCCTTAACTTGTTCGGAGAGGGTTCATTCTAGCTTCTTCGAGTGCTGCTGGAAGAAGGCTGGATATGCACTGACTGCATTCCAGGTTGTCTCTGGAAAGCGTGAGATTGACAGGAGGCTTAGATCCCGGCCAGTGGAGCTGTCGAAGCAAGCACACAGCTAGCGTCCAAAGGAAGCAGCTTTTAGTATGTATCTAGCCCCATACGGAGGCATCAAGTCAGTTGCCTTGATTCTTGTCTTGTTTTGAAGCAAGCTTACTCCCGAGTGATGTGGCTGAAGCGCCAGGTGTCAATCTCTCCTGTAACTAATCGACAGTAAATCAAGACCACCCGGACCATGGAACCTCCGCTCGCTCATCTGTATTTTGGTGCAGCACACTGCTCTTCTGTCATCTGCGATCTCCGTGGCTGGGCCTATCCTAAGCTTGAGATCACCCCAAAAATCAGTCCAAGAATGAATCTGAATGGCCAGCAGCCAACCGGAAGCCAGCGCTGTGGACAGTACGTCATGTTACTTAGATACATATGTATGTACGGTACCAGACCGGGGACGGTCTCGATACATACCGTGACATGACAGGCCGGGGATGGGCCGATGCGGCGGCGGTTCTGCGCTGCTCAGCTGAGAGACTTCTAGAGCCTGAGGCCAGCATCGAGGGTAATCCCGTATTGTATCAGTATCGCCCGGGCGCGGCCGCCTTGCTGCCTTGGTGGTTTCCCTCTGACGATCCGTTCCAACCTTTTCGTTTCGTCTTTTTCCCGCCTCGTCTATCCAGACCCAAAAGTCTACCAAACCTCATTCATTTTTCCCTTCTCTTTCTCTCCCCCCGCCACCCTCTCTTACTCACCCTCCCCCCTCCCCTTCCCCATATCCAATCCGATTCGTTCTGACTTTCCTTTTCTCATCCTAGTCTTTGCTTTACCCGACTTTCTGTCCCCTCCTGTCATTCCTTTTTCCCGCACGCTTCCTGGGTTTATCTCCCCTCCCTTTCCTATCCTCTCACCCACACCCCCTTCCTCTCCAACCCTCCCGCCTCTTTAACGCTGTCTTCGTCCTCAATTCTCGCCTGGTCCAAGTCCTTGGCTCCTCCCTGCCAAGCTGACTCGGACCTGGGTGTTAGGCTCCCTCGTCCATGCCACGTTCATCGGCCACGGCTAGGAAGAGTCACAGCAATCGGCATGAGAATGGCCTCGTCGGTCCCGGAAAGAAAGTGAACAAGCAAAAGTCCAATGGGAATCTGAATGGGAACTCCAACGGCGCCTCTACCCCGAACTCTGGTCCTTCCACTCAAGTCGACTGGCCCGCATCTCGCTCTTCCAGCGACTCGGCAATAACCTCGTCGGCATCCACGGCAACCAAGGCCAACGGCACGGCGGACAGCTCCAAGGCGGATGGCAACGGACGCGGCTCACTAAACGGGTATGCTAAGGGCAACGTGGACATGTCTTATGGACAGACAAATGGCGCCGCCCCGCAGAACGGTGCACTTGCCGGGCAGGCAGCGCGTCGGACGGAGAAGTCGGCGACCGGCTCCAAGAGGTCGGCTTCCAGCGCCTCTGTCAACCCACTCCAGCTGGCCTCGACTATCCTCAAGTCTTGCCCCATGTACGACACGATCGCCATTCTGATATTTCTTCTGCAGCTGCCGCCTATGGTTCTCACTTTGGTTCAGTTCTTGTTCGCCTCCCTGACCTTCATGCCTCCTAGCGGTGCGTCTGCTGGTTCCTTGACCTCCAACTTCGACATCTTCCAGGGCCCTGCCGGAACGCCGTCTCTCGGTACAATGATAGCGATGGATGGGTTCTGCCTTCTGTTTTGGGGTCTTTTTATGTGGACTTGGGCGCAGAACTTCGCCCTCGATCTGGCTCACGTCCAGGTTGCTATCACCCTGGGCGGAGGAGGGTCGGGTAAAAATGGAGGGGTCAATGCCCTTTGCGTTGGCATCGTTCTCGTATTACATCTTCTCCGCAGTAAAGGTATACAGGATTTCGTTATAGGTCACCTGCTCTCCGCGAAAATCGTCACCCCCGATTTCTTATCGCAATACTCGCATCTCATGCCACCCGAGTTTCGGCGCACAGAACCACAGAGCTCTCCAAGCTGGATGCGCAGTCTTCTTGCGGTTCACATCTTGGCTCAAGCAGGCACTGCTATGGCGAGAAGGTCGATGGCGAAAAACCGGTCCCCAGCCCCACCTCGGAATGGCAAGCGCGTCGATACCGAAGCGTCTGCCGGCTCGCAGACACAAATCGATTCCGCGTTTGAGTCGGGAGCCAGCGTCTCTTCTTATATCGGCGCCGATGGCCAGATTGTCACGCCCGCGAACAAGGATGGCAGGGATAGACTAGTTTCGGCAAAGAAACGCAGAAGGCA
Organism: Aspergillus heteromorphus CBS 117.55; assembly: GCF_003184545.1. Lineage (NCBI taxonomy): Eukaryota > Fungi > Ascomycota > Eurotiomycetes > Eurotiales > Aspergillaceae > Aspergillus > Aspergillus heteromorphus. The sequence continues at coordinate 556,395 of NW_020290419.1, forward strand.
GGCAAATCAGGTCCGGAGCCGTCAACCGTTTTGGGCCGCGCTCGCGAGCACGAAGGTGACGGTGATGAGGGAGTATGAGCATTCAAGGGCGTTGAACAAAACTGGAAGAGGTCTCATGATGACAGAGGAAGACCTTCAGGGTGTTTCGTTGGATGATGGACTTGTTTGGATAACCGAAATCGATAGCTCTACGATCAAATTCGCCGCTGGTGATCTCGCCTCACTCGATGACCCTACGCTTTCCGGGGCATGCGAAGCTGGCCGTCTGGGAAGTGAAGAAACGGAACCGTTCTATGTTTGTGTCAATGGTGCGCTGTGGGCGACTGCAACGATCATCAAGGCACAGGATGCGCCAAAAGGATCAAATACGGTACACTGGCGGGGCGAAGTGTCTGGACTTGCCCCAAACTGCGCCTACACTTGCTCCTTCATGCGAAGTGATACGGATGAAGAGATTTGCGTCATGAGCGTCAAGACTCCCGCTGCAACTGACGCGGAACAAGGTAAGGGCACGACTCGTCTGTCCTTGAATTCGTCAAAGGCGGCTGTCTCATGTTTGCCACCACTAGTCTCCTCAGTCCCTACTCCTCCGCAACCGTCCTATCGCCCGTCGTCACCGACCACCACGCTGAAGAACTCGATCGTCAACGCCGAGGTGAAGCTGAACGAGAAGCGTTCCCGGTTAAGGAAGGCCAAAAACGACCACAAACTCGTCATATCCAAAATCAGGAAGGAGCTGGATAACTACAACCATCGTCTGCAGAGTGGTACTGATGAGAACCGACAAAAGCAACGCTCTTTGCAGCTAGAAAGGAACATCAAGCAAACCGAAGAAGCCACAGCCGCGCTCGAAAACCAACTTGACAGCCTAGAGAACATTCCGGAGGAGGAACTGGAGGAATGGTCGACTCAGAAAGCCGAATTTGAGAAAGAGTTGGAACAGCTTAACCTTGCCAAGGAGGAGCTGGTCGATGCGCGGTCCGCTGCTGCTCGTGAGGTGTCTTCCCTGGAGTCTGAGCTGAGCTCTGCCGTGCAGAGAAAAGAACGCCTCCAGGGTCGCCGCACCAGGGTCAACGAGCAATACGAGCGGATCGTCTCTGCGAACGCGCAAGGTCTCAATGAGCGGGAGCGTCGTGCTGCGGAACAGTTCGCCAGGGAGCAAGACCAGGCGAAACTGGAGGTTAGCTTCAACGATCAGTTTGCAAGCATCAGCCAGTCCGTTCAGGAGTACCAGTTGCGCACCACCCAGCTGTGGCAACAAGCGGCTGCTATCGAGCAGGCCATTCAGCAACAGCAGCAGCAGATGCTCTTGGATTCTGCCCCGCTTACTCCCGAAGGGAACCTGCCCGGCACCAACCCTCTGACCGAGGCGCCTAGCATGTCTCTTGGAGCACTGGCCACCGCCGCGCCCAGCACCAGATCGCTTCTGGGGCTCAGCTTCCCGTCGCTGAAGTCCAGTCCGCTGCAGCACACTTCGTCTCCTGTTGGTGCGACTTCGTCGTCTCACCCGACCAGCCCGGACCAGCCGCCTTTGTACCTGCAACACTTCCCGACCTCTCCGCTCGGTAACGCCGGCAACTACTTCGATACGGATTTCACCTACCGTGACCGGTCGTTCTCCAACCGGTCCGCGCGGAGCAGTGGCTATGGCACCGAATTCCTGGACCCTAACCGGCGCGGACCCTTCCAACTCGATCTTTCCGACACCGTCATCGAGAAGCAGGGGAATTCCGGCTCCGAAGGCACCACCCCCAACCCAATCATGAGACCTACCACCTCCAGCCCGTTCCAGCGGGCAGGGAGCCGTGGCAGCGGAAGTGGAAGCAATGGTAGCGGCGGAAGCGGTAGCGGAAGTGGCAGCCCCAGCTCGGCAGGTGCTAAGGGCCACTAGGCCATGGAGAAATAGTAGTTTTGTTTTTTTTTTATTTTTTGAGGTAACTCAAGACATCTATCCATCCATCCGATGTGGTCCTGGTTGCAAGTGGTCCCGGTTTCTTGTGTGTAGTAGTGAATTATCCAACCTTCGGACATGACATTGAAAGTTTGTGTGTGTGTATGTGTGTGTGTGGCATTTTTCTCTCCCCTGCATCGGGTTCCCTGCATCGGGTTCTTTGGACTACTAGACAGACATCATGCACAGACCAGAACAGCCCAGACCGGCATTTTCTTACGCGGCCGTTTTCCTGACTACGTACGTGCCTGGTATCCAATCATCCAATCATCCCATCATCCCATCATCGCCCCCCTCCCCCGCCGCCTATGAACGGACAATTCTTGTGTCATGACCTAGGTAGATCTTATTCATAATGTGCCGAAAGCTTTGGTTCTGATGCGGCGTAGATAGTGTGTAGCTACGTGTTTGCTGTAATAATCTGTAGGTAACTACAAGATAGATAGTCTGCATGACTGGATTAGACTTACTTAGTAGACTTAGTAGACTAGACTAGACTGAACTAGTCTAGAACTAGTCTAGTCTAGGCTAGGCCAGACAGTACAGTACAGTACTGTCCTTGGGTGAGTGTCGTGTCGCTGCGTGCTACTACTAGAGCTAGAGAGTATGATGCGTATCCTGTAGCTGTTGCTGTCGGGTGGTTGTTTCTAGGTATGTGACGTGATGTGACTCGATCAGTATACCTGGCGATGAGGTATAGATGGATATGGACATGTCTTAGCGCAGTTGCAGTAGGTAAGTAGCAGGTAAGTGACGTACTATCTATCTACTCCGTACATTACACTAATAGGTATGGGTAGCTCGATTTGAATGTGATGGTTGTGGTAGACGTTTCTTCTTATCTATGGGAGATTCTATATACAAACAGAGAGAGAGAGAGACGTTATTACCAAATGACATATCTCATAGTAGAATGCATGGAGTGTAATGTGTGTGATGTGATGTGATGTAGTGTGGTGTTTGTGAGGTGTACTGTACAAGGGCCGCTGAACCGACTCAGCAACTCATATTGATGGTGTGAGGATCTATCACCCGATGCAAGAGTCAAGAATGTAGTAGGTAGTGGTATATACGCGTGAGATGGATGTTCAGTCCTCACGAAGATGATGATGTCCGACGGAACCAAGGAAGAAGATAGGATAAGTATCTCAGATCTCATGACCCATTTCCCAGAACCGGGTATTAGCATACGTCAGACAAAGGTCTGCGGCCTTGGTATCCGCGTCCAGGTTGGATAGCGAGCCCGAAAGAGCTCGAACAACCGTCCCCACGACAATGGTATGGTCGTGCACCTGGATTCCCTGCGGGTGGAGTCGACACTCGAATACGAATGGGAAGTCCTCCGAGTCCGCGGACCGGGTATTCTCTTTTCTCTGCAGCAATGGGAGGGGTCTGCTTGGAGCATCGTCGCCAGATGGTGTAGGGGCGTGTGAGACGAATTCGTATTCGCTCTTCCCGGCCAGGATGGACAGGTTGTGGTTGCCCTTGGAGAAGTCCCGGGCGAGGGATGCGGTAGCTTGTCGGGGGGCGAGGAGGTGGACAAGGAATCGCGTAGAGGATTGGAGGGCGCTCAGGGTCTCGGAGGGTCGGCGCACGTTGAATGAGATGACGGGTTCCGGGCTGAGGGTGACGGTGTTGAACGAGGAGACGGTCATCCCGCGGAAGGCCTTTTCAGGTGGCCCGTGGGGGTCGGTGGCTGTGATGATGGCGACAGGGTAGGGGACTCGTCTCATTAGGAGTCGGATTTGGTCGGATAGGCAGGGGGTTTCATTCTTGGAGCGCCGAGTGTCTGTGGTAGTGGTGGTGGTCTTCGCGTTTGGAATGACGTTGGTGCCCAGTCTGCGGGATTGCGGGAGCTCGATCTGGAGAGCGGTGCGAAGGATGGGTGTGCATTGTCCTTCAGAGAGATATGGCAAGGTAAGCGACCATGAAAACACATGGAATCTTCAACCCAACTAACCCGTGAAGTGGCCCGCCGTCCGACTGGCGGCGAGCACGGATCGAGAGTAGTATGGAAGCATTATCCCGCAAGCAGACGGAGCTCGCAGCTCACGGAAGGACTGGCGAGAGAACAGGAAGGAAAGTCGAGAAAAGGCCGCCACGGGTACCAAGCAAGGTCATCATGAAGACTCAGACAGAAGGCCACTCGGGGCTCAATGGGCGAGCATTCTGCGCACGACGCAGTCGACAGGAGGGAGGGGGTCGACGAAGCTGAAGAAAGATGCGGCGCGACGAGAAAAAGGCAGCCACGGAACGCTGACATAATCGCGGCGGACCGCCCAAATTTGACCTCCGCGACAGTCAGTTTGGGACGCTTCAACCAGCCCAATAATTCCACCGTCTCTGCCCCGTCCATATCCTCCGCCACATATTCTCCTCGTCCGGGTGCCAAACCAAGACCATGTCCCTCAGCACTCCCCTCCGCCGCAGCGCGGCCACCACCGCCCGCGTCCAGACCTCCACAACCTTCATCTGCTCGCAATGCCGGCATGCTACGCTCCTCCGCCGTCCCAAGCGGCCCTACCAGTTCACCCAATTGATCACCCTGACCGACGGCAGTACCTTCACTCACCGTACCTCCTCTCCCGCCCCAATCTACCGCACCACCCGTGACACCCGCAACGCGCTGCTCTGGAACCCGTCTTCAAACAAGCTGAAGAACATCGAGGACGACGAGGCCGGTCGGCTGGCGGCTTTCCGAGCAAAGTTCGGTCGCATCTGGGATGCGAACACGCCTGTGAATGAAGACGCAGATAATAAGGACGGCGAGTCGGCCGAGAGCAAGAAGGCGGCGGCTGCTGCGGAGGCCGCCGCTGCCCAGGAGGAGGAGGACAATCTGCTGGATTTGATCAGTTCGTTTGGGCAGGAGGAGCAGGGTTCGAAGAAGAAGAACTAATTGGACCGATTGATTGATTGATTGATTGATTGATTGGATAGGATTGGGTTTGGGTAGGGGGTTAGAAGGGTTCTATTGATTTTTTTTTATCATATTTTCGCTCGATGTTGTGATACGATACAGATCTTGTTGGGCTCTTTTATGTACAGTACAATCATACCATTTGAATGGAGTTTCAGCATTGGTGGTTCCAGCTCCAGGGCCATATGCATACAGTCTTCTATTCATGATCCGGGGGTGCGGAGTCGGTAGGGACAAACGAGGCTGATCCATTAGAACTACATGGTGGAGGAGGATTGAAGATCTCAAGACGCTGCTAGAAAGTGTTTCGATTGCATACTGGGGAAAGACTCGCCATAACATGGAAAGCAGTTGTACGCCGCATCATACAGTAGACTGAGTGACAATTAACAGTGAACGGGACACGCGTAGACGAGGGTGGGGGTGAAAGTGGGTGGGACATCAACGAGTCGTTGCGTTTCTTTTGTACAGAGCGAGAAAAGAGGGAAAGCCGCCTATGCCTCTTCTGCCGTGGATGCCGGGGCCGTTCCTTCGACTGCAGGCTGCGTGGGACCATCGCTGCCCGCAGGGGCGTATAGGGGATTGCCCTCGTCGCCCGCATCGAGTTGCAGGAGGAACGTCTCCCAGAGCTCAATCAACTGCGGAATCAGGTTAGCAATCGAGTAGAGCGATTCCGGTGTAGTACGCTTGTATTGGCTTACCTCCTTCTGGGCTTCAACCGCGCTCTCCAGGAAAGTCTCAACGCCAGACTTGAAGTCCTCGACCTTCTCCTTCTCGAATCGTTGCAGCTCATTTCGCATCAGCCGGCCCATGTCTTCGAACAACAACCGCGCCTGGTGAACCTTCCTCTCGGCGTCCGCCACGTCGGCATTGACCTGAGTTAGACGATCCTGCTGGGTCTTGCCTTGCCTGAGAAGTTTCTCCTGGGTGTGCTTGCGCTTCTGCATCTCTGCTTCCGCTGCGTGCCAGCTGTGGAAGGCCTTCTGTCGCTGGTTGAAGGCCGTCTTAACACTTCCAATCAGACGAAGATACTCATCGATCGTAATGCCCAGGGTCAGGACATCCTGTTGCGCCTGGCGCTCGTACAGCTCTCTGATGCGCAGCTGCAGGTCGGAAAGACCGTCCAGAGGAGTAGAAAGTGCCGGGGACAGCTCGACAGCTGCCAACGCATGGAGGGAAGCCGAAAAGTCACCTGCAGCTTCGGCCAATCCCTTGCGCTGGGCAACCACCGTGTCAACGGACTTCAACAATGCCTTGAGTTGATTCTCCAGAGCATCCAGGTAGATCTTCCGGTCGTGGAACCACTGTCAAAAGCCATTAGCACAGTAGTCCGACAGCTTCCAGCGTCAGAGAACTTACATCATCGTGTTCGACAAATTTCCCACCACCGCCAACGTTGATACCGAACGAACTGAACATACCCTTGCTCTGGCCCAGATCTGGTTCCCGATTCTCCTTGTTCTTGACGTCCATGTTGAACGTTTCGCTCTCAAGGAAGATTTTGAGGTCGCCGTCATGCTGAAGAATAGGGTGCGCCGCGATCTTGTTCAGCATACGCTCCAGGGCAGCTCTTCTGGTCTCGACAAAGTTCGTATCGAATCGGCCTACCGCCTGCTTCTCCGGGGGAGGGGGGACCACAACACCGGGGTTGTTGTTGTGCATCGAGTTATACAGCCACAGGAAGTCGCGGTATCGGCGACTGACGGTGAATTCGGGTTGTCGGTATGCCTTGGAAGACGTCTATGTGGATCATGAGCGGAGCCCAACAGCATCCCAGAGATCAGGAATGGAGCCACATACCTTGGTTCTCACTTGATATACAATGTGACTGCTGGTAAGATCTCCCACTTTGTGCGGATCACCAACAGTGATGTCAAAAGTCGGGTTCGCAGCCTTTTCCACACTGATACTGGGCTGGGATTGACGTTTCGACCCTTCCACATCGCTAGGGAGTTGTACCGGCGGGGGTCCTCGAAACCCTGCACCGTCCTCTTCCAGGTTCACGGAATCCGCCAAACCAGTGCCGCTGGATGCTTGGGATGCGGATGATGTCGGACGAACATTGCGCCCTGAGAAGGCCTCCTTCTGCGGCGGGGTAGGTGCTTGTTCATGGGGGCCACTCTCCGCCTTGTCTCCGAGCGGACCCAGCGGATCGAACGAATCATCCACGGCTTCTAGTTTGGTTGCCTGCGCATTGATTCTGCGGGTGCCTCGGGGGCCTCGTCGTACGGGAGAACGGGGGGCAGCGGAGCTAGCTTGCTGTGTAGGTTGATCGGGAGCTGTGGGATATCGTCATCGGGTTAGAGCGTGTGGGGAATGAAGCAATCAAGCGGAGGAGATGCGTTTGTTGGGGGGGGGGAGGAGGCGGGAGTCCATACTGGTTTCTTCGAGTTCAGACCGTGGGGCATCACGGCTGCTGCTAGATTGCGAAGGCACGTCTGTGTACTTGTATTAGTGGAAGCACGATGCGATTGTATCCGTGACTGCCTGGTTGCTTACCGCCCCACGGGGAGTCACCGGCGTCGAGATCCATGGGAAAGGTTGGCAATGAATTTCAGGAGATGAAAAAATTGAAGAAGAGAATCCAGCAGAGGAATTCGTCCAGGACACAGCTCAGCGGACAGAGAGCTCGGGGTAGGTGAGGGATCGCAGTCGGAGAGTGGGAGCGACCAGGTTGCCGTAGCCCGATGATCCGCGCCGTTGTCCAACTACGGATTAGGGTTCCCCCGCCAAGATGAAGGGAGGTCCTCAACGCCTGAGTGGTATTTATTCTACAGTCCAGCAAGACAATTCAAACCGGCTCAGATGCTAGTCACTCAGTGCTTCGAAAACATGGGAGTGGTGCCAGGTTGGTCTGGGGCTTATTCTACTTTAAACCAGGGCCGGTCACAATGCATCACTGCTGCCATTCTACACAGGAATACCGCTGTTTTGCAATTCATTCGTGCATTGCTATCATATATATCGTCATCATCACTATATTTTGTGGAAAAAAGAGACCCCAGACTGCGACTCTTCTACGGCGCAGGCAGGGGTCACAGGACACCAGGATTGGAATGTCACAGCGAAGACCCCACTTACAGAGCACTTATTTCACCCAAGGAAGGCCAAGCTTGTGCATCTCAACAGCAAGCTGGAACAGATAATCCAAACTCTCGCACTGGGTCTTGGCCTTGGTGACATCGTCTCCCCAGACGTAACTAGATGCCATTATTAGCCTTCTATCACTTGCAAAGGACAAAAAGAGGGGGAATGAATGTCACTCACATTCCATGTCTCCTCACCAGGACGGCGCATGTGTCGGGGTATTCCTCCATTGCCTTCTCCAAGCTGCCCGTGAGATCTTCCTCGAACGCGGTGTTCTCGATGATCGGGATCTTGAGGGTATCGAAGAAGCCCAGCATACCCTTGCCCTTACCCCGGGGAATGCCCTTGATCTGCTCGATGTTGCTAATCTCAAAGCAAGCACCGGGACCCTTCTCGCGCTCCACCAGGAGTGTCACCAGGACCGCCCACTGAGAGTGGGTGTGGATGCAGCAGCCAGCACCGCGCTCGAAAGCCGCCAGGAACAACGGGGTGCAGGCGGAGGGGTTCAGGTTAAGCGGCTTGCGGATGTACTTGCGCGCGGTGGGTGGGTACTTGGGGGTCGGGAATTCCAGAACGAAGATGTTGTGCGGTTGCATCATCTCCTTCTGGACACCAGAAGGAGCGATGAAGATATGGTTGCCTTGGCGAATGGAAGTCTGCCGAGAGCAAATGCGATCAATTAGCCACAAACCATGCTTGCTATGGAGGTGCGACAATTCTTACCCCACCACCAGTGCCGGTGACCCAACCCCAGTTGTAGAACCGGCGACAGAGATCAGGGATCTTGTTGGCGGGATGCTCAGGGTCAGACGACTGGACCAAGTGGTCATTGTTCACGTTTTGGATTTCTTCGGCCATGGTGACGTGGGATTTGTTAGGCAGCGTATGATATAGCTTGGAGGATCGGCCGCTGTCCTGTCGCGAATATCCGACAGATCCCGCAGAGTTTCTTCTCTACCCTTTGAATGGGAGAGAGAGAGATCTATATGTAGATGTGAAGAGTAGCGACGGCGCCTGCGGGTCGTACAGGCGAGGCAGTCGAGGTATGACAGGAGGAGGAGGAAAAAATGACAGGCGGGCGGGGAGGGGAAGCAAGAAGAGGAGCAACAATAATTATTCGGATCCAACTAACGCCTTTGGTTGATTAAGGTAGCGGGGGAGTGATCGCGCCATCGCCGGTCATTGGTGGACTGGCACGGCGGCCAGTGTTCTAGTGCCTGGGCTGCGAAAGCTGAGGGGGAACGAGAGAGGGAAAGGGGACCGAAAAGGACCAAAAAGAGACCGGCCTGGCTAGAATTCGGGGATAGATGGATAGCTGGATGGAATTCCACATGCGACTTCAAAGCATTGAAAGGAGAACGAGCACAATGAGAATACAGGCTGTCACCAGGACATGCAATATTACCGTACGGAACACGAGGCAGCCGAATCGGAAGCCGCGGTTTGCATCGATTTGCATCGGTTTTGCACCCGCAGAACATTGGAGAATCGCGACTAACCGTATCGGGCAGGCGGGACTTTACCCCAACGAGCAGCGGCGGCGGAAGAGGCCACCTTGAACTTCCCAGCTTCATGCATTGCCTTGCGTCTTCTTATATAACAACCTTCCTCCAGCTGCTTTCCTCCTCCTCTTCTTCCTCCCCACACGCACCCATCTTCCACTTCCCCGTGCAGCTAATTGATCGTTGAGCTTGCCCTCCATCCTTCCCCAGGAGGTCCAATTGCTCGCGCGCTTCCTCGCTTTGTTTATTTCCACCCTTCCCTTCCTTTCTCTGTCCGACGTTCGGGTCTAAGAGCGCCGGTCGCCATCCACAATGCGTTTTAACACTGCTTTGACTTCTGCCCTGGTCTCCTCGGCCTCCATCATGAGCATCGCTCATGCTGAGGAGACTGAGAAGAAGCCCGAGACCACCGCTGTCGCCGACAAGCCTGATTTCACCGTGAGTACACACTCTCTGGCCGATGTTCGGCCGACGTCTGCGCACCCTGCTAACGGCGCGCGTCCAGCCCACCACCCTTCAAGCCCCGTTCCTGGAGCAGTTTACCGACGATTGGAACTCCCGGTGGACTCCCTCTCACGCCCAGAAGGAAGACTCCAAGTCGGAGGAGGACTGGGCCTACGTTGGTGAATGGTCCGTCGAGGAGCCCACTGTCCTGAAGGGCATTAAGGGCGACAAGGGTCTCGTTGTCAAGAACGTCGCTGCCCACCACGCCATCTCGGCCAAGTTCCCCGAGAAGATCGACAACAAGGACAAGACCCTGGTCGTCCAGTATGAGGTTAAGCCGCAGAGTAAGTGGATCGCCTCACTGCTTCGCAACGACAGAATTTTAACCGTGCTGTCTCAGACTCTCTCGTTTGCGGTGGTGCCTACCTGAAGCTTCTTCAGGACAACAAGGCGCTTCACGCCGAGGAATTCTCCAACTCCTCTCCCTACATGATCATGTTCGGTCCCGACAAGTGCGGTGCCACCAACAAGGTACGATACACGAGCGCGCTGTTGGGTGTAAGGACTACGCCAGCTAACAAAACCCTAGGTTCACTTCATCTTCCGTCACAAGAACCCCAAGACCGGCGAATACGAGGAGAAGCACCTCAAGGCCCCCCCTACCGCTCGTACCTCCAAGGTCACCTCCTTGTACACTCTGATCGTCAACCCCGACCAGACCTTCCAGATCCTGATTGATGGCGAGTCCGTCAAGGAGGGTAACTTGCTCGAGGACTTCAGCCCTGCTGTCAACCCCGAGCAGGAGATCGATGACCCCAATGACAGCAAGCCCGCCGACTGGGTGGATGAGTCTAAGATCGCCGACCCCGAGGCTTCGAAGCCTGAGGACTGGGATGAGGAGGCTCCCTACGAGATTGTGGATGAGGAGGCTACCATTCCCGAGGACTGGCTTGAGGACGAGCCCTCGAGCATTCCCGACCCGGAGGCTGAGAAGCCCGAGGACTGGGATGACGAGGAGGATGGTGACTGGGTTCCCCCCACTGTCCCCAACCCCAAGTGCCAGGAGGCTGCCGGGTGTGGCCCGTGGTCTGCCCCTCTGATCAAGAACCCCGAGTACAAGGGCAAGTGGTCCGCTCCTCTGATCGAGAACCCGGCCTACAAGGGACCCTGGGCTCCTCGCAAGATCGCCAACCCCGACTACTTCGAGGACAAGACTCCTTCCAACTTTGAGCCCATGGGCGCTGTAAGTCTACTCATGTGCCACCGAGATGAAGTCCCCGTCACTAATCGTTATGCAGATTGGTTTCGAGATCTGGACCATGCAGAACGACATTCTGTTCGACAACATCTACATCGGCCACTCCGTTGAGGATGCTGAGCAGCTGCGCCACGAGACCTTCGACATCAAGCACCCCATCGAGCTGGCTGAGGAGGAGGCCAACAAGCCCAAGCCGGAAGAGAAGGTCGACGAGCCCAGCGTCAGCTTCAAGGAGGACCCCATTGCCCACATCAAGGAGAAGGTTAACAACTTCGTCCACCTCACCAAGCAGGACCCCATCAACGCCGTGAAGCAGGTTCCCGATGTGGCTGGTGGTCTGGCTGCTCTGCTCCTCACGATGGTTCTTGTCGTGGTGGGCGCCGTCAGCGCCAGCACCCCGGCCCCCGCTCCTGCCGCCAAGAAGGGCAAGGAGGCCGCCGGAGCCACCAAGGAGAAGTCCGAGGCCACCAGCTCTTCCGCTGACACCGGCAAGGGCGGTGCTACCAAGCGCAACACCCGCTCGTAAACAGGTGCAGTCACCAGGGAGACCTTCCACGGGGCAGAACGAGGGGAAGTGATTAAAAGCGAAAACGGCGGAGACAAAAAAAAAAAAAACGACACCACCAACAACAAACTAGGGACATCCCCAACCACTTTGTGTTTCAATCTTATACCTGTTGCAGCGTTCAATCAATTGATTCATTCTGAATTCGCGGTCCAAGGCAGGGGCGGTTGTGCATCAGACACAGACCGGGCCTGTGAGGGCAGATGAATACCAGCACCCATCATCTTGTCCTAGGAGGAGAGCCCTATGCAAATGAGACTTGTAAAGTAGCCTACGAAAGAAAGTGCCATTGGTTCATTTAGTTCATATTCATAATTCAAGACTTTTTTCGGGACCCGAAGTCACAATTTTGTGAATCTCCGCTGGGGGGCGATATCGGATAGCAGTCGCCACGAACCCCGAGGATAGGATAGTGATCGCGTTACTTCAAGAATTGTGTAACAGGATCGTGAACGAGTATTCTCTGTAGATATGTACTATCATGTATCTAGATAGCTGTCATTTCCGTAGTACGGGGGGATCTAAGTAGACAGACTACTGACGATCTACTTTAGTCGTAGCGCTGCCACTGAGCTGGCCCAATCCGGTAGGTAGTCCCGGTCCCCATGTGATTGGCCGGGGGCGCCGAGGGGGATCGACTTATCGCAGCCTCGGAGCCAGATATGTGGTGGACAGTCCGGGGCGGATCCATACTTGCTCTTCCTTACTCCCGCCTCGTCGCAACCTATTTATCCTCCTGCCCCCCCTCCCTGCCCTCCGCTGCCGCTACTACTAGCTATCCCCCCCTCTTTGCTGTTCTATCTCATTCATTGAGAGCTTCTTACATCCCTCCCACCCTTCTCCCCTCTCCCCTCTCCCCTCCCCATATTCATCATGGCCGCCCGTCGGTCGCTTGCCCGTTCCATCCCCGCTCTCCGCGTTGCCTCTCCCCGCACGGCCGTGGCCACCACCAGATCAGTAGCTGCGGCGTCGGCCTCCCGGCGTCTCTCGACTGCCACCCTGTCTTCGTTGTCGTCGCCATCATACTCTGCTTCCTCGGTAGCATCTCCAGCTGCTCTGGTGGCCACCCGCAGACTCCACGCCACAGCCAGGCAGCTCACCCCCGCAACCACCTCTGCGGCTACCACCGCCACCGAATACCCGACGGACCACCGTCCCATTGCCAACCCCATTGACACCGCCAATTTCCTAGACAACAAATTCGTCTCGTCCAAGGCGACGACATGGATTGACCTGCACGACCCCGCTACCAACAACCTGATCACCCGGGTCCCGCAAAGCACCGATGAGGAGTTGCGGGCCGCCGTGGAGTCCGCGGAGAAGGCTTTCCCGGCATGGCGCGCAACAAGTGTCATTGCCAAACAGCAGATCATGTTCAAGTTTGTTAGTCTGATTCGCGCGAACTGGGATCGCCTGGCTGCATCCATCACGCTTGAGCAAGGTAAGACCTTCGCCGATGCCAAGGGTGACGTTCTCCGTGGCCTTCAGGTCGCCGAAACCGCCTGCGGCATCACCACCCAGTTGACGGGCGAAGTATTGGAAGTTGCCAAGGATATGGAGACTAGAAGCTATAGGGAGCCTCTGGGCGTGGTTGCCGCCATCTGTCCTTTCAGTGAGTGATCCTGCAGTGCCACGCAAGCTCGCAGCTGCGTTCCCCGAGGCTAACCGCACCCCGGCAGACTTCCCCGCAATGATCCCCCTTTGGTGCATTCCCGTCGCTACCGTAACCGGTAACTGTCTCATCATGAAGCCGTCCGAGCGGGACCCCGGAGCGGCGATGATCCTGGCAGAGCTGGCTAAGGAAGCAGGCTTCCCTGATGGTGTCATCAACATCGTCCACGGCGCTGCAAAGACGGTCGATTTCATCCTTGACGAGCCCGCCATCAAGGCCATCAGCTTCGTCGGAAGCAACCGCGCCGGAGAGTACATCTACACTCGAGGCTCTGCCAATGGCAAGCGTGTCCAGGCCAACCTGGGCGCTAAGAACCATGCTGCCGTGATGCCGGACTGTAACAAGAACCAGACCCTCAACGCCATCGTCGGAGCGGCGTTCGGTGCTGCTGGCCAGCGCTGCATGGCTCTGAGCACGCTTGTCACGGTTGGCGAGACTCAGGACTGGCTTCCGGAGATGGCCGAACGGGCCAAGGCTCTGAACGTCAACGGAGGATTCGAAGAGGGTGCCGATCTCGGCCCCGTCATCAGCCCCGAAAGCAAGAAGCGCATCGAAGACCTGATCGCCAGCGCCGAAGAGGAGGGCGCCACAATTCTCCTCGACGGTAGAGGCTACAAGCCGGAGAACTACCCCAACGGCAACTTTGTAAGACCACTCCCTCACACACCCCCAATACATGCACCACATGTCCTCTAACCAATCATCGCTCTCCAGGTCGGCCCTACCATTATCACGAACGTGACCCCCGAGATGAAGTGCTACAAGGAGGAAATCTTCGGCCCCGTCCTGGTTTGCCTCTCCGTCCCCACCTTGGACGACGCCATCGATCTCATCAACGCGAACGAGTACGGCAACGGCGCTGCCATCTTCACCTGCTCCGGCCCGACCGCCTCCCGCTTCCAGAAGGACATCGAGGCCGGCCAGGTCGGCATCAACGTGCCCATCCCGGTCCCGCTGCCCATGTTCTCCTTCACCGGTAATAAGAAGAGTATCGCCGGTGGCGGCGCCAACACCTTCTACGGCAAGCCCGGGCTGCAGTTCTACACCCAGCAGAAGACAGTGACCAGCCTGTGGCGGAGTGAGGATGCCGTCAGCACCAAGGCCCATACCGTCATGCCTACTCACTCATGATATTATGAGATGGAAAACAAACCAAAAAAAATTATAAAAAACCAAAGCAGCGGATATGAATCTATACCACTTATGTATTTTTCTATTGTTTCATTGCGACCTAGTTCAACCTGATTCCTTCAAATTGCCATTGCGCTCTCCCAGTATGATACTCTGATCTTTACTTGGCGGATCTCAACGGGAATGAATTCAGCTGGAGTCGGGGTGTTGGGCAGGCAGGTCAAATGCTATGCCCTGGATGTACATGCACTTACATGGCTACTAACGTACTTTTCTGCGCTTTCGCAATTTTCAATGGATCGTGTGCATATACGCTTAATGAAAGGGACTATGATAATGTTGACATCTGAATCGCATTGTAGTGTGAAATGGTACTGGGCGTCACAGCTGAAGCTGTATACCGACTCCTCAACCTCGATGCTGCTACTGTATTTTGTGGGTCTCTATCACCATCACTCTTACTTATACACACAGTCATCCAACCATACGTCTCCCACACGCTCAGCCCTCAGTCAGCCCTCGGCCTGATGTAGCTGTAGACGAAGCGGGCCAACTTGTAGGAGCCATCCTTGACAACTGCCACGCGACGAGTATAGTAGCGCTTCCCATCAATGATCTCGAACCCCCAGATCTAAGCCCATGCAACGTCAGAACCCATTTCCAAAAACAACAACCAAAAAAAAAAAAACACCCACTAACCTGTTCAGCCGTCCACCCAACATCCAAATTCTCAACAAAGCTCTGTAACCAAAGCCCCTCACCCTCACCATACTCCTCACCCAACTCCTCAACCAGAAACCCCTCACACTCCTTCCCATCGGCCAACACCTCGCCCCTCAAGAACCGAAAGACGAGGGGATCCTCGGTCTCCGAGTCAAACTTCAAATAGGGACGGACCTTCCCATCAGCATCCTCGCCCTTCGACCCCCGGAACAGCTTCGAGCACCCGCGCACATTCCCGAAGATGTGGTCCTGGTGCTCGCGCTTCTTGCCGTCGCTGAGCCGCCGCTCGGTCGTGCCTTTGATGCCCCCCGTCACGGTCTGGTCGATGTCGATGTGCAGGACGCTGGGCTCGGCGGCGTCCGGGAACGAGTGGATTGAGAGGGTTACGGTTGCGAGGCCGAGGGCTTTACGCATCATCCAGCCCATTCCTTGCTGTTTTGGGGAGGGGGTGAGTTATGGGGTTGGTTTTTGTTGTTGTTGGTGGGGGCTTACCAGCTCGAGAATCGGCTCTGTGGGGTTGGAAAGGGATTTATCCTGTTGTAGATGTTGTTGGTTAGTTTGGAGGAGGAGATGGTAGTGGTTGGTTGGCGGTAGCGGTGTGGTGGTACCATACCATCGTCCATTCTCCATTGAGGTTCATGATGGTGATATCTGCGGGGGCGGCCATGATGATGGGGTGCGGGGTGGGTGAGGTAGGTAGGTTGGTAGTGTAATTCGGATAAGATGGTTTCTAGGGGGGGGGGTGATGAGTGGGGATGGATGGGTGATGATGGATTGGAAGATGAAGAGGAGAGAAGGGGAAAGCCACGCTGGGGGATTTATATAGATCAGGATTCATGTGATGTGTGAGATGTGATACGATACGCCTGCCTTCCTTTCCAGGCCGCTTCCGCCGAGGCTTCCGACACGTGAGGCAGTCATTGCCAGTACTCCCTCCGTACGATCGAGTGATCAGGTTGACAATGCGATCTCGGACCCGGAGTATTTCCAGTCAATGGCTGCTGGTGGTCCGGACTATTTCCTGTCCGGTCATTATGTTTTTGGGTCCTGATAGCCTCACTGCAGATTGTTCTGGAAGCACAATGGCCTTGTCCATTACACTATATGGGTGTGCCTGACAGTGACGGCATCTGTCAGGACGGGAAGGTCCGCCGCCCTGACGTGGCTGCCCGAGGCTACCTCAGGCTGCCTCAGGCTGCCGCGGCAGCGCCCCTTGCACGTGCCAGCGCCTCTC
Source organism: Aspergillus heteromorphus CBS 117.55 (assembly GCF_003184545.1). Classification (NCBI taxonomy): domain Eukaryota; kingdom Fungi; phylum Ascomycota; class Eurotiomycetes; order Eurotiales; family Aspergillaceae; genus Aspergillus; species Aspergillus heteromorphus. The sequence continues at coordinate 572,879 of NW_020290419.1, forward strand.
GGGATGCGGCGACGCAACCAAACATCCCCAACCATCTCCTCCGCCGCCTCCAAGCGCCCATCGCAATTGCCACGGGTCAGCTCACCATGTCTTTCAACCGGAAATATGCTGGTCTTCCAGATTTGGTCCGTCTATTTTCGCTCTCCGCTCCCCCCACTTCTCCGCCCCGGCCTACTAACCCCATTGTTTGGTTCAGGATCTCGCGCCCGATATCTATGAGACCCCCGACCTGACCGACGAAGCCTCCACCATCCCGGTTAGCCACCCTGCCTGGAGCTGGACTTCAATCTCCCCTTCCTCTTGTTCCTAACCGCTCATTCCTTCCTTCTCGCTCTACAGCCCACAACTATCCGCACAGCATCCAACGCAGAAGATGACACCGGCTCCAACTCCGACATCGACCGGCAGGGAATCAACGCGGACGAGGCGCGCGCCCACTTCCTCGGCGCCACGGTCGATGCCCGTGATGTCAATTTCTCCGACAGCATCGCGTTAAAACGCAAAGCATACCGAAACAAGAACCGCCGGCGGCGCCGGAGACCGGAAAACGGGCTCGAGGAACCGGAAGACTTCAGTGACAGCGAAGATGAAAGCGTGGAGAGGAAGCTCGCGCGCCTTCGCAGGGAAGTGGAGGAATTGAAGACCGAGATGGCCTCGCAACCGTCCAAAACCGAATCCGAAGCCGAAACGCCCGAAGCCCCCGCCGGTGGAAAGGAGGCCATTGGCGACGGCGTCCTGGAACTCAGTCGCGCATTGGACAACCTGTACACCTCCCGAAGTACCTCCGGGCCGCACTCGGCGGCAGCAGCATTGTCACAGAAGATAGCAACAGCATCGCAATCCACATCCGAACCCCCCACTACCACCCCTGGCGATTCCACAAGCACACAGCCCGACGCCCCCGCCTCTTCCGCCGGTGTCCTGGCCCACGCGGCAGCATTTGACGGCCGGCTGGCGCTCATCGAAGCCGCCATGGGAATATCCAGCTCGTCGAACCCCTTCGTCAGCGACGGCATCTCCGAGCCAGCGCTGCAGCCGGTACTTCCAGCCCTGGACCACCTGACGTCCCGTCTATCGACCCTCATGAACATGCTCGTGGGTCCGCACCCCATGTCCGCCGTACCGACCATGGGCTCCGCGGCGCCCTCCACCACCATCACCACCCCGCATCTCGAGACACTCTCCACGCGCGTCCGAAAGCTCACCGCCGATACAGAGGCTCTGGCGTCTGCGCGCAAACGCGCCGTGGACGCCGCCAAGGCCGCCCAGAACGCGCGCATCGCCTCCGCCGCCATCGAGCCCTCAGACATGTCCGTCTCCTCGTCGTCCGCAACCGAGGTCGACCCCGCCGCCACCCAGCGCGACGAACAAGCAACCAAGATCCAAGCCCTCTACTCCACCCTCCCCACCATCCAATCCCTCCACCCCATCCTCCCCAGCGTGCTGGAACGCCTCCGCTCCCTCCGCGCCATCCACGCCGGAGCCGCCCAGGCCTCCGAGTCCCTGGACCTGCTCGAGAAGCGTCAAGTCGACATGGCTCGCGAGATCGAACAATGGCGCGAGGGTCTGCGCGTCGTCGAGGAGAAGACGAGCCAGGGCGAGACAGCCATGAAGAGTAATATCGAACTGGTGGAACCGTGGGTCCGTGACCTAGAGAGTAGATTGGAGCGTCTGAGTGGAGGAGAGGCGTAGGCTCGATATTGATATCGATATCGATATCGATGCCGGTGCTGGCTGAGGTGGTGTGCTGTAAATGCTGGTCACGTGTCCTTGGAATATATCTATCTCTCTACCGCTCTATTCGTCTGTCTCTCTTTCTTGTATATCTATGATATGCAGTCAAGCAGAAAATAATACCACATTCACAACTAAAGCCTTACATATTGTATAGTTATTAAGTAGTAGTTAGTCATCAGAGTTTTGGTTTGCCCTGAATCGAATCGACCCGGGATATCCCTTCCGCTCAGAGCAGACGAAGACGAAAGCAAGAGCCATGTAATCATCAGCGATGGATGTTATGCAAACAGACAACAGAACCACTTTATCCGCGCAGCTAGATGGCACAACACGAGCTCATTATATACTATATACACAGACCCACCCCCCCATCCTACTCCCACTCTTTCACTCCATCAATTAATCAAACAATCACTCTCTCAACACACTCACTCCCCCCTCACCTGCCTCAGAACCCTAATCTTTGGCTCCATGACCAACTCAACCCACAAACCCCTCGAAACCACTTTCCTGAACAACTCCCGACCTGACATCCATACCTGAGCGACCTTGGGACTCAATATACTCCTCACGAATCTCTCCTCCAATACACCAGCCGGCTGACCGGGGCGGAGTATCCTCACGCCCGAGAAGCCGTCCACGGTGTCAATGTCTTCCCACTGGTTCTGGTTCAGAGAAGTGGTGAGGGCGAGGACCGTGGCTGCCTCGTCTGGCTCGAGGACGAGATAGTCGAATTGGGACCAGAAGGAGGGAGAGGACTTGGTGGCTTCGTCTTCGGTTTTGTCGTATTTCCAGACTGGGATTGGGGAGTCGGCGGGGGGGTTGGGGGAAGTGGAGGAGGGGTGTTGCAGGAAGCGGGTGACGCCGGTTTGGCAGGCTAGGTTGCCTAGGTAGACGGAGATGACTGGGGTGTTTAGGTTGGGGTTGAGGTTGGGGTTGAGGTTGGGGTTGGCGTGCGAGTGCAGGGCGTGAAGGGCGTTGGCGCCGGGGTAGTTGGTGGAGGAGATGGGGAGTTGGACGAATGTGGAGAGGGCGAATGAGAGCAGGGTGGAGGCGAGGATGAACAAGGAAAAGAGTTGGTAGAGGAGGGACTTGGCTCGGTGGGTCCAGATGTAGGAGGCGCCGAGGGCGGAGGCGGAGGTGATGGCGGGGATGGTGTAGATGATGAAGCGCCATTCCTTGTGCGGCTGGGCGCTGTAGATGGCGATGAAGAGGAGGGACGGTATGAGGGCGTACGCTGCGAGGGAGCGGGTCGCGGGCTGGTATAGGGCGACTGCGATCCCGACAATGTCGACCACGGGAACCGGGTTAGAGAGGATACGTGGAATAGCGCTGGTGAAGTAAAAGTGCCAGGGATCCGTGCCCCAGGCTGATGCCTGACCGGAGATGACGTTGAATTTGAAAGCTGCCAGCTCAGGCCATAGGGGAAACTGTTGCCAGAAGAATGAGTCCACCAGGACGGTCGAGGCCAGCCCGACGAGCAGACCCAGGATTCCGGCGGGGATAATCTCGCGTTGAATGGTAATGCGTTTGGTCGCGAAGAGGAAGAGGGTGTTGGTTGCGAGGAAAATCGCCAGCTCGGAGCGGAAGATGATTCCGGCTACGGTCAACAGGAAGAGGGAGAGTCGGGAGCGTTTCTTGTAGACCTCGGGGCTGACGGGCTCGGGGAGGAGATATCGCAGGGCCAGAGTGGTCAGACCGAAGGCGAACATGTTGGATAGTGTTCGCGAGGCGTAGAAGAGAACGTGGAACTGGCTGGCTTGGAGGAGCAGGTACCAGACTGCCGTGGTCTTGCCAGCGGTGCGTCGCAGCCCGGACGCAAATGAGAGCAACGAAGCGGCATTGAAAAGGCCGAGGATTGCTCGCGCTGGTCGACTGTCAGGGATGTAGCTCAAATGAGGGCCGTTTGGGGCCCAAGTACCTAGGAATTGTCGATCGACCTTGTCGCTCAACCAGATGAAGGGCTGCGACAGCCCGGACAGCACCAGTGCGCCGACAAACGTCCGGGGCACAGCCCCTGGGAACGCGAAATGGTCATAGTTGGCGCGGAGAGTCTCGGAGACGTTGCGAGTGGGGACGCCATAGGACAAGATGTCATGGATGGCCTGGACATGGAAGGACTCCTCGACCTTGGTGTAGGGGGCGACGGCCAGATGAAGGAGGATCAGGGCCGGGATCGCGACGAGGAGAAGCACGTAGACTGTTGGGGGGGGGTCAGCATGTGTTTCGGAGTCGAAATCTATCGCCACTTACTGACGTCTCTCGCCATGATGGTACCATTGACCACCGTCTGTCTCTGGATGTCCAGTTACTAGAAAAAGAAGAAGAAAAGAAAGGCCAGCAATGCGCGAGAAGGCATTACGTATGCAGCACTCCAGATACTGCCGGGCGGGCTGGCTCTCCGCCTCCGAGGCCGCCTCCGCCTCTCCGCCTCTCCGCCGCGCTCTTTCCCCAGCAGCATCACATCAAGCGCCAGCTGGTCCAGATCTCTCCGATTGTCTGGCCTCCCCTCCTCCCCCACAGCCCTCAAGATGTTCTTCTTCGGCCTGGGGAAACTGGTCTACGGTGCGCCCATTTCCCTTATATTCCATTCCATCCCCCGACCAAAACAACCCCTCCCCCCGGGACAGCTCACTAACAGGCATCCATCCATCCATCCATGCAGTGATCATCCTACTCATCAACTCCCTCGCCGTCCTCTCCGAAGACCGCTTCCTCGCCCGGAGTACGTCCACCCTACTACCATAGCTCCTCCCTCCCCTTCCCTTCTCCAACCTCAGCCATCTCCCAAGCGAAACCCCCAAGGAATCCAATTAACCACACACTCTCTCCCTCAACAGTCGGATGGGGCCGCACGCAAGGCGACCCGGCCTTCGGCGCCGCCTACGACACCACCAGTGTGAAAGCCAAAACCATTAATCTGATCGCCAGTGTCCGGACCGTGATGCGAAGTACGTTCCTCTGCCCCCCCCCCCCCCCCCCCTTTGAATCCCCCAATCCTCTGAATTGAATTGTACGTGATCTAACCAAATACCCGTGTGACTGTCGGCTATAGTACCCCTCATCGTCATCAATACGATAGTCATCGTGTACGAGCTTATTCTGGGTTGAACAATCAATTCTATGTGTTGTGTTGTGTTGTGTTGCGTCGCGTCGCATCGCGTTCGGACGGGTTTGGTTGCGGATATACGTGACGTACGTACGAGCCGGTGTTCTTCCTTCCTTTCCTTCTTTCTTATCTTCTTCTTCTGAATATGAGATATACGGAGGTTGTTGTTCTTCATTAGGGGAAAATTAGGGAGGGAAGGGCAATGGATTGAATTGATATCCCACTTGTGTTTGGACCGCTATTCTGGATTGGGAAATGGTGGGTTCGTAAGGATGGGTTCTACGTGCTGGTTGAGGCGGGGCTTTGCACTTTGGGGTAGGGAGGTCTCGAGATGATGTTCAGTGAGATCGTCTATCCGGAGTGGTCAAGTGGTCAAGTGGTCAGATTGTAGCGCTTACGGGGCAGGAAGCTCAGGAAACTAGCTGGAATTGGCTCTTGTGGGTCTTGTATTGTCGCATCGAGTCTATATACTGCGCCACGTTCGTACACTTGCTGGATCCCATCGCCCGACGGAGGACATGCCCGAGACAGTCATGACGGATAGACACGCCGTGCTAGTACCGAAACACCCGCCTGTTTCTTTCGTCGAGCATCAGCTTCGACGCTCGCGGAATTCAAGAAACAATTCATTTAAGATAAGGACCGGACAGCCAGACAAAAAATTCGCAACCCAGAGATCAAACTCGCCAAACGCCTCACCTGCCCAGCTGTGACCCAGGCACGGGTATCACATGATCGAGGAAGTTGCAGAAGATGAAGAAGAAGACGAAGAAAAGAACAGAAGCAAGCAGGATGGAGGGCTAAACAACATGCAGTAAGTGGTAAATGGGGAAGACATCACATCACAATGCAGGCAGGGGCCAAAAGGTTGAGGGAAGTAAGACAAGAACCGGGCCCATGTCAAACCATAGCGTTCAAAGGGCGACGGGCGACATGCATATCGATCGGGTGGAACCGGTGGTGAAGAGAAAGGGTGATAATACATCGAAAATATGTACGAAGAACGCATGTGTCTATGTGCAGAAGGCGAATATGTGATACATGTCCTTGCGGGCCACACAGCCTAGGAAAGAATGCTGAAGGACTTCTTTCGGATGCTGAAGCTCCGCCATTTGCCTCGGTCGCCTTTGGGGCTTTTTAGCGCATCGTGCTCGTCGTCGTGGCCCAGGGGCTTGTGGAGGATGTGTGATTCTTTGGGGGACCCCTTGTGCGGGGAGGGGGGCTGCGTGTGTTCGGGGGGCACGTCGTTGGGAGTCGGAGTCGCAGGCTCAGGGCTAGGCACGGTGGGCAGACCAGAAGGCGTCGTGCGACTGTCCTTATCCTTGCCCAGGCGCTGGCTGAAGCTCTTGCTGCCCCGCTTTAGACGACTCAGCCCGCTGCTGGACTTCTTCGAATCGCTGTCCTTGCCGTTCTCTCGCCGGTCCTCGTCTGCTTTGGATGCCTTGCTAGCCTCCAGAGCGGCCTTTAGTTCGGCTTCCTCGCGTCGCTGGTTTTCCTTGACCCTTGCTTCTTGTTCTTTGCGACGCACCTTCTCCAACTCCTTTTCAGCTGCCTTGCGTTCCTTTTCTTCCTTGGCCCGTTCCTTTTTGGACTGCACATCGCTCTTCTTCGGGCTCAAGGGCCTGCTGTGGGCTTCTGGGATGGGCGGGACGGGGGGTGGAATGGCAACGGCAGGACTCAGCGGGACATTCTCTGGGCCCGTGTGCTCCGTATGAGTGGGGAGCTGAGGCGCCGTGGGGGCTCGTTTAAGGCCGCCCGTATTCCGCAGGGACTCCTCATACGTGGGAATCTGCGAGGCACTATGAACATGGGCCAGCCCCCCTGGTGGTTGGGGGAAGCCATTCTGTTTCATAGAAGCTTCGTTCAAATCGGCAAGGTTCGAGTTCAAGTTCTCAAGCTCTTGCTCTTTCAGAACCGCCTCCAGTGTGGTCTCCTGATAGAACAGAACGTAGGCGCACGCTAGCCCGGGCTTATCACCAAAGAAGTTGCGCACATAGTTCTTGTCCACAGGCTCGACCATTTCATCATCGAAGAGCAGCCACCCGCGATCTTGCGTCTTGATGATGGCAACATAGTGCCCGTGGTAAGGGCCGCCCCGATATGCACCACCACTGCGTACAGCTCGTATAGGCGATCAGGGTCTTCAGCATCGTCGGTGGTGTTGAAGAGGCGAAGATGGTAGGGGTACACGACCCGGTGGAAGAGCTTTTGGAGCCGCTGCAGATCTTCGGTATATTTGAAACGCTTCAGGTGCAGGGCCAAGATCCGGGGAAGGCGCTTGATCTTCATCCGTTTTTCGGCCTCCTGGAGACCCCCGCAGTTGTCGCAGTGAAACTTGTTTCGTTCACAAAGCATCTCCTCTGCCGAAAACTTCCGTAGACACGAAGTGACCGACGAGTGCTGTTCTAGATCCACAGACAGGTCCAAGAAAATCTCGTCTCGTTGAGACACCTTCTCACAGGTAAGACATTGCGTTTCCGACGTCAAAGTCCCCTCAAAGAGCTCGTGCACCCACCGCGTCGTATTGGGGGTCTTGGACCCCGAGCTGACCGACTGTTCGGAAGATTCGGTGTGTTCTGCGGGCAGAAGCGCCCTTTCCGGTGCCGGTTGCTTCATGGCTTCGGCCTCTACGTTCGCCACCACTTCGTTGAGCAGAAGGTTTAGAAATTCGTGTGCGTCTTGATGCATCGCCGACCGGAACATTTCATGCTCACGGCGAAGGACGTCCAGAAAATGTTGCGGACGGATTATCCCTATCCTAGACTGGCTCGCGACAACCGACTCGAAAAGGTCCTTGAGTGAGGTAAAAAGCGACTCTGACATGCCGTAACTGACCGCGTTATTCTTCGTTTCCAACAGCGGCAGTGTCTGCAAGGCCATCTTCTTCTTATATTCCGGCGACTCCTTGTCCTCGGGCTTCTGTGGTGGAGCCGGCGGCGCCCCGGGGCGCTGAGCATTCAGGGCCTTCTGCTTTTCCGCTTGTGCTTCCGCCTCCAAGTTCGCAGCGACGTTCTGAAACCGAAGGTTCTTCATCATTGCGGCTTCCAGGCTTTCGATCGGTGTCCGTGTCGGATAATTGATGACGGCTTCTCGAAACGGGACTGAATAGTACAGACATTGCAAGATCGAGTTACAGTAGCTGTTCAACCGGGCATTAGCAACACGACTCCCCGAACGCGCCTCCCCCGCGCATAGTCTGATCAGCTACTTACCAGGTATTGCCGAACTAAAGCGCGAAAAAAATGTTAGTCACGGAGAGTCATCCCGGCCAAGCCGCAGTATGGGCCAACTCACGTTCTCCATTCCAAAGAACTTGTCACTGCCATCATCCCGGACTGAACCCATATCCTGCAGCATCTTCTCCAGCGGGGTCATCGGAAGCGGCTGGGGCTCTTTCTTCGCCGGAGTCGTCCCCACCGAAGGCGTGGAGGATCCCTAAATTGAAGCCAGACTGTCAGCATCGTGCTAATCTATGGCGACTGGCGACTCGAGGGCTCGGGTGCGGCGGATCCATTCCCTCGCCCTCTCCAGCGCGCTCCCTCTTCGTCCTTCGCCGTATATTGTAGAGACAAGCAGAGGGAGAACCGAGCGACGTAGAACTCCGCAGATCGCCTCGGAGGAAGAGGGAAGGCCAAGCGAAGCGGACAGATTCAAAACTCACCACATCTCTCCGGAAACTCCTCAGAAAAGACCCCATGATTATCGCAAAGTGTCTAAGTCCTTAGCGTTCAGCTTCATCTGGTAACTTTGGCGGGATAAAGAAGCCGACGCCAGGATCGAAAGGGGGGCGAGTGTGAACCGCCCGGAGAACGCGCAGGCGGAGCCGGCCAGTATGCGACGGCAGGGTCCGGTAAGCGAGGCCGAACAGAGGGGGGAGCAATTGAGGAGGCGACGGCGGCGATCTATATGGCACGAGGGCAAGACACTTGGTGACGGCAACAAAGGGCGAGAAGATGTCAATGTCTAGGTCGCAGGCATAGGGTTTCACAGGGCCGCAAGTCCGATGAGCGTTCGAGGAGGGCTTGGAGAAGTGGGTGAGGGAGCGAGGAATGGGGCGGAACGTGAACGGGCGGCGGAATCGAAAGGTGGAGAACGGCGCGGTCAGGTCAGCGTGTGAGAGGCACAGCCGAATTGGACCCAGCGAACGGAGGAGGGCTGAGAAAATAAGAATAGGCACGTTCTAGGAGGATCTGAGTAGAGAGAGAGAGGCAGGGAGAGCAGGAGAGGAGGAGAGGAGGAGAGGAGAGCGCTGGTCCGGGTCCGAGATAGGAGGAGACAAGGAAGGGGAAGAGAAGGGACTAACGACGTCGTAGCCGGAATGAATCCCCAACCTACTCACTCTTCCTCGATGCCCAGGAACCGTCGAGTATATTCATCTGCCTGCGTATTACCTTACCGGCGTACGGTCCGTAATCATCATGACGGGCGGGTGCGCGGGCCCGAGCGGTTTGGGGCGATTGAAACACCCGATCCCACTCCGATAGATACCACATCCATTCCATTCCATCACATCATTCAAGACTCGAGAGGCATTCTCGTGAGAAAGAGCTTAAAGTGACCTGTCCGCATTCCAAGGGAACCAGGTTACCAGAGGCCCTCATCCGACCCGGCACCGGCGAACCTGCTCGTTCCTTACGGACGGCTGCCAGTGTTTTACAGTGGTATCACGATCAACTCCGCCCTGGTCGGAACCGGCTGTCCCAAGGGGAATATCCGCGAATAACCAACCCCCCCTCCTGATAATATCAACGACTTGCTTGTCTCCCTCTGTCCTATACCCACCCCTGGCCCATAGGAGTGCTACGTCAGCCCTTCACCATTGTGGGCTTTAAGGTTCCTCCACAGGGCATTTGGATAAAGAACAGGCTATGTCCGACCCAGGACTACACTGGACTATGTATGATGTGATAGAAGAGGGGGGGGGCCCGACCGAATAATCCACTGGCCTGGAATATACCCGGCTTAAACTCCGTGAGCTGGTTTTTAACTCCGAGGACACAGGGAAGCGGAAACATATCTAATGGATGCCATGGTACGGACTACTCTGTGCCTCTGTAAAAAACCGCTGTCGTACTTGACTCAATGGAAATCCCCAGACCACACCTGGTTATTCATAGCTCACGCTGTGTAACGTGCCAAAACGGAAATATCACGTAGGGCGCATGCACCAAACACACTCCTCCTTCACTACTACCGTTTAGTCGCTAGATGTATACTGCGTAGGGAGGACGAAGAGGCAGGAGGGAAGTGCAAGTGACTGCCATCTCGGATAAGGCGAGCCATCTGTCGGAGAATAAATACTATGCGTTACTGGCTGTGGCCGGGGTTGCATCGCCGTCGCGCACTGCGGCCTCTGATTTGTTGCCAGCCCATCGGCATGGCTTAGCTCCCCATTATCCATGAGCCTTGTGCAAACCGTACGACCTGAAACGCATCCAGTGCACCGCGAAGCAGAGAGGCTGGAGGCTATGCTTCCGTCCACTGCAGGTATGGACACCCAACTGGACTATGTCCGCCACAGTCGAAGCAGGATGATCAGAACGACCACCGCGAATAGTGACGGAGGGGATGATAGCGGCCGTCGCAGCGGGATGGAATGCGTGATTTTCACAGCCGTCCAGCCTGGCGGCGTTCTTGGCGACGGCTTCATGCTGGGAGAGCGATGCAGCGCCTCTGCTCCGTCCGGGGTTACCTTTTCCCACGTCGAAGAGATCGGTACCTTACGCTCATGGACCAGGGACGCAGGTCGGGGTCAGGAGATCAACGGGCATTCCGACCCAGCTGCGAGCCTGCCATGGCATAAGTACTAGTAGTAGTAATGACTTCCAGAATCCATCGGCCCAGCGGCAGGCCATGCAATCGTCATGTACTCTCTGCTTCCCCTCTTTCTGGGGTACGGCCGGGGCCCTCTCCAGATGCGATACGATGTCATACATACACCTTGTCAGAGCGGTAATGTATCACGCTACACCAGAACCACGTGGTAACACCAGGATCAGAAGGGTGCTCAGTGACCAATCGCATAATTTGGAGCGCCCCGCCTACCCCATGCCCCCAGCATTCGAGATACTAGCGCCGTACCGCCGCCTGGAGGCCCGTATTAATTGTTGGGACTTGTCCCTTCGCAAACCCCGTTGAACGGTTGGTTTCCATTCCAGGCTGCTCGTGTCTGTTTCCGGTTCCGCACAGTAAACTTTGATTACCCCTCGCCGGGAAGCGTGCATACTTATTACCGGAAGGCATAAGCTGCCGGCTAATACAGAGTACTGTAGAGTAGTATTCACTACCTTACCTTAGCTATAGATAAGTCCTGGGAAAAAAAAGCAGGCTGGCTGACTGACTTTCGGGGTGGAATGGCAGGTGGTACAGCTCTTCCTTGCATCCGCTGTCAGCACAACCACCTGGCACAAGGCGGCGGCGGCTGATAAAGCCAGGTAACCTCATAGTATTACAAGTCAAGTGCAAGTGATAAGCACCATGGATCTGGGTACCACAAACTGTGGCGTGCGCGACGTGCTGGCCTCGACAAATCAGCGGCCGTTTCTCGAATGCCCCATGACTCCAGGCGATAACGCCATTGGACGGTAACCAACTCGAGACAACACTAGACACAGCGGGCGTCTAATGGAATCTTCGCTCTGGGTCTAGCTCAACCGGGCAGAAGCAGCATCAAGTACACCTAATAAGTACTAAGGTATTAAATTACAGTGCGCCGTAAGGTGTGTTCTGTGTAACATCACACCATGTGCCGCCGCCGCCCCTCACGTCGAGCCACCAACTGCCACCAATCGTTCGATGAGGGGCGTGCCCATGTGGGTTGACATGTGCTCGAATCTACACAGGAGAAGATCGTGGAATAGGAACTGTCCACTGTCCAGGATGCTGGCCGGACTTGAGTTGTCGTACAAAAACGTCTATTGTTGGAGTTTAGGAGCAGGATTCCCTAGATCATCACCAGGACGGAGTACAGGGTACGGAGTACCTGACCATCACTCTAAAATAGGGCGGATCACTCGCCATGACGGTGATTATTATGTTTTCTTGTCCTTATATACTCCCTGGTTAGGGCGATGTAGCAGCATACTTACTGGTCGTTCTTCTAAGAGTGACAGCGTATGGGATAAGATGGTGCCGCAGCCGTAACTTTTTAAGGCCTCCTAGTACTAGGTAGCAACCGAGTCAGTATACATATGAACAAAGCGGAGCTTTCACATCAAGCATCAGTCAGATATCCCAGCCTCCCTGAGGTCTTCTATACTGTGGAAAACGAAGCCATGTTGAAGACAACACCGGACATTCACACCATTCAAGAGAGAGAGGATGAGCCCAGCCCCTCGATTTCAACCAGTGCGTGCAGTTGCAGCGGACTCGATGGCAGCAGGCCCATGTGACTTGCCCTGAAGTCCAGCCCTAAGACCGCATTGAGACCGGGGCGGAGAAACTGTCCGCAAGGGGCCGGCCGGGCGAGGTCGGCGGAAAGAACGACGCCCAATGACAGACAGGACAATCAATCCAACCCGTGAGTCTGAAGGAAAGAAGACCGAACTTCTTCATCTTGAATGAACCCCTCAATCCGCCCCGGCCTTCTACGCTCTGCCCGACGAGCAGCAATTGGCGAGAGCCCGGCCAGCAGCAACTTCTCCATCAGCCAACCCATCCGCATCCGCATCCGCCCAAACGTCCGGCAGGCGATCGAAGCCCCCACCATCCCCCACCACCACCGCCACTACCACTCTCTCCGTCCCTCTTTCGCCTCGTCGACTTTTCCATCCTCCTCCTCCCCTCCTACCCCTCACATCCCCCGCCGCCCGCTCTGCACCATGCCTAAAGACAAGGAACCCAAGGTCTCTTTCAACCTCAAGACCCCCAAGGGCACCAAGGACTGGTCCGGGTCCGACGCTCTCCTCCGCGACCGCATCTTCACCACCATCGCCAATGTCTTCAAGCGCCACGGCGGCACCGCCCTGGACACCCCCGTGTTCGAGCTGCGCGAGATCCTCGCCGGCAAGTACGGCGAGGACTCCAAGCTCATCTACGACCTGCAGGACCAGGGCGGCGAGATCTGCTCGCTGCGCTACGACCTCACCGTGCCGTTCGCCCGCTGGCTCGCCATGAACCCGGACGTCCGCAGCATGAAGCGCTACCACATCGCCAAGGTGTACCGGCGCGACCAGCCGGCCGTCAGCAAGGGCCGCATGCGCGAGTTCTACCAGTGCGACTTCGACATCGCCGGCACCTTCGACCCGATGGTGCCCGACGCCGAGATCATGCGCATCGTCGTCGAGGTCTTCGAGGAATTGGGCTGGACCGGCAGATACAACATCAAGATCAACCACCGCAAGATCCTGGACGGGCTGTTCGAGGTGTGCGGCGTGCCGGCGGACAAGATCCGGCCCATCTCCAGCGCCGTCGACAAGCTGGATAAGATGCCGTGGGCGGACGTGCGCAAGGAGATGGTCGAGGAGAAGGGTCTGGATGGCGCGGTCGCCGATAACATCGAGAAGTACGTCAACCAGAAGGGCGGGCGCGATCTGCTCGACAACCTGCTGAAGGACGAGGCTCTGGTCGCCAACGCGTCCGCCAAGGCCGGTCTGGAAGAGATGGGTCTGCTCATGGACTACCTGGAGGCGTTTGGCGTGCTGGACCGGATCTCGTTCGACATGAGTCTCGCCCGTGGTCTCGACTACTACACCGGTGTGATCTACGAGGTGGTCACCGAGGGCTCTGCCCCCGCGGTGGCGTCGTCCGCCCCCGAGGCCCAGACCGTGCAGAAGACCGGTAAGAAGAGCAAGTCCAAGGACGCCAACCTGGAGGACGACGACCGTTCCAACGACCCCACCCTCGGCGTGGGCAGTGTCGCTGCCGGAGGTCGCTACGACAACCTGGTCGGCATGTTCCTGCCCAAGGCGCAGATTCCCTGCGTGGGTGTGTCGTTCGGCGTGGACCGGATCTTCTCCATCACCAAGGCTCGCATCGAGCGGGAGAAGAGCGCTGAGGCGCTGCGCAGCAGCGAGGTCGACGCCTACGTCATGGCTTTCGGTGGCAAGGGCTTCACGGGTATGCTGAAGGAGCGGATGAGCGTGTGCCAGAGTCTGTGGAACTCGGGCGTCAAGGTATGTCCTTTTCCCCTCTCCTTCCCTCCACTTCCCCCTCCAAAACCAAAACCAAAGTTGAACAACAACAACATGAAAAATTTCTTTAAAAAAAAAGAAAGAAAGAAAGAAAGAAGAAAAGCATACGCTAACGTCATCCCTAGGCCGAATTCTCCTACAAAGTCAAGCCCAAACTCCCCCAACAATTCAAGGCGGCCGAACAAGCCGGCGTGCCCTTCGCCATCATCCTGGGCGAGGACGAGCTCGCGGCCGGCAAGGTCCGGGTCAAGGAGATGGGTCTGGAAGACGGCCACCCCGAGAAGGAGGGCGTGCTGGTTGACCTGGCCACTCTGTCCGACGAGGTCAAGGCCCGGGTGGCCCGGAAGCGCGAGGGCGTGGCGGAGTCGGTTGCGCAGCAGTTGGGGGGGTTGAAGGTTGATGCTTAATCTTAATTTAGATACGTGTCTAGGTATATACGTAGATGGTTCACGTTTTTTGTCATCCCTTCCGGAAAAGGAATTGAAGGGGAAGGAAAGAAAATAAAAGGTATACGTACGATGGGATACGTGCGTGAAAAGAAAACACACACACACACACACACACAGAGAGAGAGAGAGAGAGAGAAAGAGAGAGAGAGTGTGTGTGCGTGTGTGAGACCTGGGAATGGGGATGGGGATTGGGATGAGAGGGGATAAGGGCTGAATCATGAAGAAGGTGGATGAAATGTCACAATACCCAGTTTAGATTGCAGTCGAATTGAAGCGAAGCAAAGCATTTTTAAATATTCTTACTCCGTCATATCATAAACGTATCCTTTACTGCCTAAGGGGCTGCTGGTGCTTGGGTGGTGCACAGATGTATACCATCTATCCCCGTAGGTACCTGTATCCTAGTAGTAGAGTAGTACTAGGTAATGATGCCTGTCTATGACAGAACGAGCACCAAAGCTCTACTTTATTTTGATAGACTGGCTGGCTGGTTGGATTTATCCACACCGTGCAGGCATGCACTTCATTTATGAGAAAATAATATACATATTGAATTAACCCTGTTTCGTGTACAGCATACACCACATCCATCACATAGACGGTGTTATGAGAGAGGAGGCATAATATGGTGGACTGTAGTATACTGGCGTTACAGTAGCAGCAGTATTAGTAAAGTAACGATACTGACTAACCCTCGGCATTCTTCATCAGCAGCCCCTTAACGAACGGAACGCGGTCGATGACCTCCAGACCCAGACTGCGGGCCCACGCGACGGGTCCGTTTCCAGGGACGTTGTACAGCTTGTGAAGGACATCGCAGGCGCCACCGATCTTGGCGTTCGTGGCGTAGCGGTCCCCGGCGTAGCGCTCGAGGGTGAGCAGATCGCCGACATCCATGCCGTGGTTGACGGCGTAGGAGATGGTCTCGGCGAGGGAGGCGACGTCGCCCATTCCGAGGTTCAGACCCTGGCCGGCGAGCGGGTGGATGACGTGGGCTGCGTCGCCGACGAGGGCCACGCGGGGGGAGACGTAGGAGGTGGCGTGGCGGAAGCGGAGCGGGAAGGAGGCCACGCTGCCTTCCTGGACGCCGGTGACAGTTGGTGGGAGGTGGGGGGGTTGCGGGGTGTGTTCGAGACGCCAGGCGAGTTCGTTCTCATGGGGGTCCTCGGCGTCGGAGACGGTGGCGGGTCGGTCCATGCGCAGCATGTATTGGAGGTCGGTCATGGAGAGGCGGAAGGCGGCGTTGACCATGGCGAGGAAAGCCTTCGGGGAGAGGGATTTGAGGTAGGCGGCATTCTCGACGGTGGTGGACCACACGAGGGTAGCGTGATTGTTCGGGAGAGGGAGCAGGGCGATGGGACCGCCGAGAGAGGGGAGGAAGCGCTGGTAGGCGGTTCTTGTGCCGAGGGGGAACGGGACGGGGTCCAGGTCGGCGAGGGAGAGGGTCGCGACGATGCCGTGGCGGTTGTAGTCCCAGCCATCGGTGGAGATGTCGGCGAAGCGGCGGACAGGGCTGTTGATGCCGTCGGCGCCGACGAGGAGGCGCGCGGCGATACGGGTGGGCGGTTGGGAGGAGGCGGCGGCGGCGGCGGTGGGGGAGATGGAGAGGACGGGCCAGGCGGACAGGTCGGGTCCGTTGGGGCTTTCGGTGCCGTTGGTGATGGAGGAGACGGTGGTGTTGGAGAAGATGGAGAGGTTGTCGTCTCCGGAGGCGGCGATGCGCGACAGGAGGGCGCGCACGAGGTTGGTGTTCTCGGTCATGGTCGCGACGGGGCGGAGGTCCTCGAACGGGGAGGTCTCCATGGACCAGTCGAAGGATATGCGCGAGCCGGTCTCGCCATCCCAGACCTGCATCTCCTGGTAGGGTTGTGCGCGCGCAGTGTCGAGGTAATCCCAGGCGCCGATTTTCTTCAGGAACGAGACGGACGACGGGGTGAGGCTGCTGACCCGGTTGGAGAATTGCTGCGAATCGAGGGACCACGAGCGGGCTTTGGCGAGGTCTTGGGTCTCGACCAGGGCGACCTTGAGCTTGGAGGTAGCGGGGGAGGCCCCTGTGGCATGTTAGCAGCGAGCAATTGACCTAATTGAGGGTCGGGATAGACACACGGAGAGCTGCCAACAGTCCTAGACCGGCAGGACCGCCTCCGACGCAGACTACATCGTAGATCTCGGGAGGGGAGCTGTTCGAGGACGAGGGGGAGTGGGAGGCAAATCTCCTGCGGACAGGGAGACGTCCCAATTGACAGGAGGGGCAGACGTAGGGCCGGAGGGCCGTCCGCGAAAGAGGACGCATGATGGGCGAGGGCGGGTGAGGAGAGAAAGCAGCAACAACAGCAACAACAGCATCAGTCCATCGGATGGTGGAAATGAGGCCGTTCGGCTGAACAGAGCAAACAGAGCAAACAGAGCAAACAGAGCAAACACCGGCTGTCCCGTATCGCTGTAATGCCCGTACCACTCGTATCATCATCATCATCTTCTTCTTCTTCTTCTGCTGCCCGGCTGTGTCAGACTTCACCCTGCTTATGAGTAATGCCCCCATTACAATAAACTCCTCTTAGTCTATTCCTTTAGCCTCTCTTCCTCCCAGGGTCCATTATCTCATCCACATTTCCTAGTCTATAACCTGCATCACCATCACCAGACCTAAAGACACCATACTAAGCCATATTACATGCATGCACCCATCAGCCCCCCAAGAACCAAAGACCAAGCCCATAGGTAGTAAGAAAGAAACACAAACAACGCCCCTGATCCAAATAAGGAACTATCTATAGTCCTCTACGCCCATATGAAACATGAAACATACCAGCTGCAGCCATCAGCATTCATCTTCTTCACACTGCCCCCCTTGTGCATGGATCAAATGCATTCACTCCGCCACAATGCTAATCTCAGTCTGTCTTAGATGGATATTACTTATTGAGTGAGAGAGGTACTTGACTTTATCTGCATACTTATTGAGGTATTTACTTTACCTTCTTTCTCTCTCATACACACCCACACCATTTATCCATCCACTCACCACATTCCACCCATCCATCCATCCATCGCCTCCTCCTCTTGCAACCGCCACCCCCAGATCCAATCCAATCTGATTCAACCCTAACCAACTAAACAAAACCCCCCATCACCCTCCACCCTCCACCTTCCACCAAAACCACACCAAACACCAACCTACACCAAAATGTCCACCTCCAAACAAAAACCCACCACCACCACCACAACCAAACCCTCCCCATCTCCATCTCAGCAAAAACCCCACCTCAGCGCCAACTTCGCCCACCCCTCCTCGCACCAAATCGACTACGACCACGAAACCTACCTGCATTTGATCGGCGGGGGCGGGGAGGGCAAAAACCAGCCGAAGACGCTGAATCAGGTGTTTCGGGAGGTATGTATGCATCGTATCCATTCATTCATTCATTCATTCACTTCCATTCTATCCCATCCTATCTATTTCTACTTCCTTTCTATTTCTATTTCTATATGCTCCTGCACATACCGCTATATTCTACTCTACTCTACTCTATCAACTCAACTCAACTCTACCTTGATATTTCTATTCCACTCTACCCTACCCTCTGCTATACACCCCCTATTCTATCCTACCATTTCTTATCACCTGGGATTACATCCCAGGGCGTTCGTTGTTCAGGAGAAGGGAAAAAAAAGGAAAGAAAAAAAAAAAAAAAGGAAAGAAAACAAGTAAGGTCGAACGAAGGCTGATGTGATCACTACGGGAAAGTAGAATCTGGTGCGGCGGAGTTCGACGCGCGCGTTGGATCCGGCGGTTGTGGATCCTCGGGGGCAGCGGGATCCGAGTCCCCTGGACTTGGAGTGGGCGGAGAGTCAGAGGGTGAGGGATCGGTTGGTTGGGGGGTGATGCCATTGGACTAGGTGATTTACTGAGTAGTGGTGGTAATGGTTCCAATAATGGTGGTGATAGACGGAGGAAGCAAGGTTAGGGCTACCTACTGTGTTATGCGATGAGTGCGATCTACCGAGCATTATGGTACGAGAATGGGATACAGCGTCGTAATATTCATGGAATCAACAGTCTCCTACCCGGGAAAAGAGAACTTCTCATGAGAAGAAAGAAATCAAGGCTAGTGCGACATCACGTAGACAAGAGACAAGAGTAGATTAATCCATCCCCGTCGGGTGCGAACGAACCGACTACCGGCTTTCGACTTCCTTGGGGAGACCCGACTCGTCGAGGTCGTCTTCCAGGTCGCCCTCCATCTCGGCGACGAACCTCTCCCACGTGTTCAGCACCCCCTGGTAGAAGTCGATGTGTTTCTCCGCCAGCGCGCCCATCGTATCCCGGAACTCGACGGCCTTGATGCGCTCGAAGTCGGCCACCTCGCGCACGACCTCTTCATCGAACATCTCCGACGTCGTCTTGGCGGACTCGACCTCGCGCGTGAGCTCGTCGATCCGAAGTTCCAGCTTGCGAACCCGCTCGCGTCGCGACTGCTCGTGGTCCACTCCGCGCATGTCTTCCATCTTGGACCGGATGAACGAGGCCGGGGACGACGTCAGCGGGTTGGACGCATAGTATGATGCTGGGTTGGATGCGAGAGAGTCCCGCTCGGCCACCGCCTTGTTCCGGTAGTCGACCAGCGCTTCGAAGTCGAGCTGTTTCTGCTCCCGCGTCTTCAAGAGCGACTTGACCGATAAGATGTACGCTTCCATATCTCGGAGCGAACCCAGGTAGTTCTGGTCGGTGTGGTCCTTGATCGTCTTGAGTCCCCGTCCGGTCTCCTCCACCGAGGCGGCAAAGACCTGGAGAGGCACCTCCACCTCGGGCTCCAGGGGCACCAGTTTGCGGAACTGTGTCGCGAGGTCGTTGTAGTCTGCTTCCAGATCAGACTCTCGCCGAGCTACCCGGGCCACAATCTTCTCGACGTGGTTGAGGTCCTCGTCCAGCTTGTCTGCCTTCTCCCGCACCTCGATGAACCGCCGGTCCGGCTTGTGCACTTTGGTGAACGCATTGACAAAGGTGTCCGTGAAGTTGTCAAAGATCCCAGGGACGCCACTGCCATCCGACGTGCTGTTCGAGTTGCGGTTCGACCGCAACCGCATATGCGCATTCCAGTCGGGGGACTCCAGGAAGATCGCCAGCAATGGAGCCCGGCGGAGCACCGGGTGCAGGGACAAGCGTTTCAGAAACCGGTGTAGTGACCATGCGCGCCGGGTGGTGAATTCGGGTCCAAATCGATCGCCTCGCACATACTCCATCTTATGCTTATCGGGCAGTGGCGGGACCGCGCAAGCGGGATATTCCCGGTAGAGCGTCTTGTATAGGAAATAGAAATCAGTGAATCTTCGTCGCACAGTAAACTCTGGTTTCTGGAAGGACTTGAAGTCGGTCTGCGATGGTAATGCGGTCAGTATATGGATGGCAGACGATTACTATGGAAGGCACGCTAGGCAGCCGGGCGAAGGCCAGCCCCATCCACCTTTCCTCCCTGGACCCCCCCCCTTCCCCTTAGGATGAAAAAAAAACTCACATTCGTAGTGACCAAGTACGAGATGTATGCGTCTTTTGTGCCGTCATTCTCCTTCAACGGGGAATCGACCTGACACTCCAGCACCCCGTCGCCGATCCCGGCCAGGTCGACGGCATCGGCCAGCGGGCCGGCCTGGGGGGGTTCTTGGGCGGAGCTCATCCTGCGCTTGCCATTGACATCGTGGTTGTAAGGAATGGGTTCTTCGGCATCGGTTCCGGAAGTTGTAGGGCGCGAGAGATCGCTGTCCGGGTCATGTCTCCATGAGACGCTGTCGAAGTCGTCGTGCTGATCCATTGGAGGGGTTGGCGCCTAGAGCCGGCAGGACGCTGGGCCAGCGCGGAAACGGTTCAGATACGGCGAGCAGAAGCTGGACAATACGGAGCTGAGCAGGCGAGCAGCACGGAAGGAGGGGGGGGGGTGATGGAGGGTGGGGGGAAGTGAGGAGTGAGGAGATGATGAGGTGTAGGGCGGGCGGTCAGAGCCTCAGAGGGGAGTTGCGGAGAGTGGAGGAGAGCCGAAGGGGAAGCGCGGGTGCAGCGTCATCGCCAAGACCGACTTCCCTGCCCGTAGCAGAAGGGGCCGACTAGTATGGATAGATAGATAGAGCCAGCGATCTTATAGTGGCTTGAACAAAACAGGGTAACAGTAGAACTGTATATAACAGAATAAAAAAATCATTCTAGCATTTAGATCATCACTTGATTCTAAATTTGCAAATGCATATGCGCTGATACACTCACAAATGTCTCGTATATACACGCTTTCCTCATGCATGAACACATGATAATTCAAAGCCAGGTCAGGCCACCCAATCGGCAAATAACATTATGAAGCAAGCAGCACCATTCCGAACCGACGTGCAACAAGAAGCAAAAAAGGAAGGATATTCTATCTCAGTCCAGTTATTCCCCTTCACCTCCCGGTCTGCTCGCCATTCGGACCGTCCCGCTCACGTTCCGTGCTTATCCCACGATCCCGGTACGGCTCATCGTCATCGTCGCTGAACAAAGGCTCCTCCTCGTCGCTCTCGCCCGCAAAAGCATTATAAAGCTCGCCGCCCCGACGGCGACCGCGATTCGACCGTCCGTTCATCGCCTGCAGCTCATCATCATCCTCGATCATCTCGAAGTCGTAGTCATCGCGGTTGTCGTCGCGAATGCGCTTCCGCCGCTGGACGTGGAAGTAGACTCCGAGCCCGATGCAGAACACGATGATAGACCCGATCGCGGCATAGATCCAGGCTTGCGTGCGCTTCGACGCACCAAAGGTTGGGAAGAATGACAAGAAACTGCCCGATGCGGCGGTAGCGGAAGGCGTCGCCGTGGAGCTGGTCTCGGTAGCGGGATTCTCCTTGTTTTCGTCATCAATGGGGGCATCAACCGTGCCCGTCGGCTGCGCAGATGCCGTGGGCTTGACGTTCACCGGGCGATCAACACCATCAGTGGGAGTGGCGAGCGGCTCCGTCTTTGGGGGAGGAGGGCTAATGCTCGTAGTGGCCACGGGCGCATCCTCGTAAGGGTGATCATCGTCATGTTCGGTGGGCATGGGGTGAAGGGGCTGGATGGACCCGTCCTGCGCCTCTCCCCAAAGGTTGAGACGCCAATCCACGAACTGCCCGCTGTGCTCGTTGACGTTGGTGTCCTTGACGATCACGGTCCATTTCCCGACGCCAGACTCGCCCCTGCGCACAACGGTTAGCCCAGTCGATGGCGAGCAAGAGAGGGTACTACTTACCAATGGGCAACGCTCATAAAGGTCCAATCCTCGTAGCCGGCATTTTCGTTATCCGGCCGTCTAGCCGTGCTCAGATGACTGACGAGACCTTCGGGGCTACGCAGTTCCACACTGAGGTCACCACGGCGCGTGTGGTTGACGTTCATAGTCACCGTCACATGCTCGAGTCGTTCGAGGTTGGCCTCCTTCATCATATCCTGAGTCACCTCGTACGTGCTGGCAAGACCTTGGTCGCCCTGCGGAATGTCATGATGCACCCGCAGCCACGGGGAGTTGAACCAGGCTTGGGGCTTCACCAGGTCCCAGGTCTTGGCCCTCTGCACCAGAGTGTAGGTATCCACCTTGCCGAAGCCCCAGTCATGGCTAAATTTCCTTCCGTTCTTGGTGGCTTGCCAGCTTCCATCGTCTTCGTGGACCGGAATCGCCGCCTCGATCATCAGGTATTGAGCATCGCGCCAGGTCAGCTCCGGCCGCACACTGAGAGCGAGGGCAATGGTACCGGCGGCCAACGGACCCGCAGCCGAGGTACCGCCATGGGTCGACGAGCACTTGTCCGTGCCAACATCAGTCGTGTGGATGGCATCGTTCGAGCCGCTGCTGTAGGCGACCACTAACTGGGCCGAGCAGGATTCGGAGTAGCTAGGGTGGTTGCCCTCCCGATCGATCGCGCCCACGGTGATACTGTAGATGCTATTCGTGTAGCCGTCGAAATTGCAGTTGTCATCGTGGCCGGCACCGTTTCCAGCCGCAAACACGAAGATAGAGCCTCTTCCGCCCCGGCCGTTCTGCACGCCGTTGACGATGGCCCTCTTGATCAGTGTCCCGGGTGCTTCCATCGTGGCGCCGTCATCGTAGGGGCCCCAGGAGCACGAGTAGATATCGTTCTGCTGGTATGCATAGTTAATCGCGGCGGCCTCGTCCGTGTCATCAATGGGGGCGGAGAGAATCCGGATTCCCGCGATTCGACTGTCGTAGGCAACACCCACGCCGCACACGTCGTTCTTCGCCGCGGCGATTTCACCCGAGCATCTGGTACCGTGCCGGTCGTCGCTGAGGCGCGGTCTGGGCTCCGGCGACTGGTCGTTATAATCCCAGGAGCCCTCAGCGAAATAGTTGGGCTTGAGATCATTGCTGTGCATGTCCAATCCGTCATCGACGACGGCCGTCGTGACACCCTTCCCTGTGATCCCTTCCAGCCAGATTCCGGTCACGTTAAGGTCGTGGCCCAGCTGGACGGTGTTGTACAGATGCCACTGTCCACTGAAGATCGGGTCTGTGATGGCCAGTTCCAAAGCGACCTGCTTCTGCGCCTGGACCGCCTGGGAGTCTTCCTTCGCATCGGCGGGGGATCTCGCCAGATTGGACGGCGGGGGGATCCTCTTGTGCAGCTTCCTCTGGGGGGCCAGTTTCTGAGACCAGAGGATGCCGTCCAGACCCTCATCCCTCCCGACTAGCGAGGGAAGCGAAACGGAGGGATCTCCGGAGCGGCGCCGTAATCTCCGCCGGTCGCGTAATTGATCCAGAAGCGCATCGACATCTTCGCCGTTGTCTCGCGGAATGGAGAAGGTGTGGTGTTGGGGGAGCTGTCCGACGGGGCCTTCGTGGCGGGCACCCAGCCGTTGAGCGACATCCGACGGGGAGGCGGACTCGTCGAGGTGAAGAGCGAAGTAATCACGGGTCTCGTAGGAGCGAGCAGGATGGAGCGAAGCGGAGGCCGCGGCGCAGAAGCTCAGGGCCACTGCGACACCACCGGGGAGACGCATGGTCGCAGCGCAGCGAGCCAGGCGAAGTGGCTCTTTCAGTACAGTGAGATCAGGCCAAATAGGACGATTGCCATGCACACGGCAATGACGGGGACCGAGGATGGCAGAAGGGGCGAACCGGGTCGAGTGGAACGAGGCAAAGCAATGGGAAGAGTAGGCGACAAAGTCAGGGACTCAGTGAAAGAGGATCGGAAGGACAGATAGTCCAAGCCAACAATTGAGGCAAGGAATAGGGAAGAGGCAGAATAGGTACCGTCCTACGGAGTACGCGGCCAGGATTGCTGGAGACAACGACAACGACGTACTACTACTTCGGTCGGCAACGAACCAACGCTCGCACTCCATCGGACGGCCGCCGGTTGAGCAGCGCTGCGTCCTGAGGCGCTGAAGAGTAGCCACCCTAGCCGGATCCGGCATGGTGCCGCTTGGCAGCCCCCTTTAGCCCGCCTCCCGGAGAAACTGTTGATACCCTCACCGCACTCACCGCCTGCCCGATATATCCAGGGCCGTCAGTCTGTAGGAGTCGTGGCACAGGCCAAAGCTGGTGGGAATCGACTGCTACCCGCATTGGTCCCCCACAACCCAATCCTTTGGCTGACTGCTGTGTACATAGTACAGAGTAGGTGGTTATAATGTGCCGCCATAGCTACCTATGTACTGCTTGCTCTATGGTGGTCCCAGTAAGGTGTTTCTTGCCAAGCCAGCCCCATGGCTAACTAGTAGGTCTGCATGCTTGGACGAAGTACTCCGTAACTGTCCAGAGAGATTCCGTCCTGGACCGTCCCCGTTGATCGGACCAAGGACGGACGGTAGGACAGAACAGATGAGATGACCTGATCCTGACAGGACGGTTCTCTGGCTGGCTTTGCTGCCTGCTTGGGCGGCTGGCCGTTGAGCCCGGAAACGCAGGTGTCCACGATTGTCCGGAGTTGATTTGGGGAGGAGGGATAATGGCAGATCATCAGCAGGAAAGAATGAAAAGGGCACGGGGAAAAATAGATGAAAATGGACAATAAAAATGCAGATAAAATAAGAACGCCTGCCCAAAAATGACCAAATTAATTTTAATATCCAGCCGGGCCAGTGCCTGGCCTGGCACCCCATGGCTCGTGGGCTGGCGCGGCCCCGCCTGAGGCCGCGCAGAAAAGAGGGCTGGGCTGCCAGCCACCGGTTTATGCTGGAGATTTCGGGGCGATCAATGCGATTGATTCATCATCCCATTATAATCTCGACGCCTTGGGCATTGCGCCTGCCCCTGCTCCGGTTTTTCCTTTCCTCTCCTCCCTCCCCCCCTCTCTCGTGTATTCTTTCGATCGTTCTTCGTTTTTCTTCCCGCCCCGTTGGTTTGGTGCCTATCCATCGACTGCTGTTGTTGTTGTTGACTAGTATACTCCATACTATCCGGTTTGTATACCCCGAACGTGGAGATCAAGCACGGGCGCCTAGACGTCACCACAAACACCCACGCCTGCTGTCATTGCTGTCAGCCATGTCACTCTAGTCGACCGACCAATTCTTTTAAAGATCAGATCAACCTCACGCGACTATCCATTGGGACCCATCCCAACCTTTTTGGAGTAACTGTCTCGCTCGGGAGCCGTCGAATGCGAACGGCGATTGACACCCTTCCAATTGTCGTGCAGAGCCTCCTTCAACAGAGATACCCGGTGTCACCCCAAAATCATGGCCACAGAAAGCTTCCGAGCACCTGCCAATGGTGACCTGATGTACCCGCAACAGACGCCCACCAATGGCTCCCACTCGGCTCCGTCGCACAGAAGGCAGACGTCCCATGTCGTCAAGCCTGCGCCAGATTACTACGAAGACAACGAGTTTTATGCCAGCAATCCAACCGTCTCGAGAGCACCATCAGCGCCCTACGCAGCGAATTCAGGCAGAGCTCATGGGCGCCAGAAGTCGCGTTCGAATCCCACTAGAAGCAAAAGCTACCGAAGAAACGTGGACCCGGAAGAGGAGATGGACTACAAAGACCAGCCACCCGTGTCGGACCCGTCAGCATGGGTGGATGGCAATGCGAGATTATCAGCACCAAGCGTTGCGAAGCAGGGAAACGATCTCAGAGCATCACCGTCATCGAACGGCCAGCCATCGCCAATGAGCAGGTCAAGTACTGTACGCTCTTCAGCAGCTACGGCGGAACAGCGACACGATTGGGCTTCGGACCGGTCGCCCCTCCAGAAGCTCGAGGTCACTTTTACCGGTATTAGCAAGGAAGAGAAAAGAGCGCGCGCTCTAGAAGCTGAGATGAAACTGAAAGAACGGATGCAACGGAAAGCTGAGGCTGCGGCATCGGGCCAGTCTCCTGAAACTGAGGAGCTTGCAGGTCAGAGGAAGCCAATGCCAGAGGCATCCCAAAGAACAGCACCCGGACGGACAGGAGTACCAGGCCGGCCTGCCAAAGGTGCCAAACGACCAGTCCACCGGCGTTTCGCTTCCGAAGCTGAGGCAAAATATACCCCCCCAGGACAGGGCCCATCTGAGAGGACCAGACCCACCCGCAGCAGAGCGCCTTCTCTACCGTACTCTATCCCGCGTCCCTTGGAAGACCCTCCTCAGTATACCGATGAAGCACAATCGGACGAGACGATGACCAAGAACGGCAACGATTCTAGGCGTCCAATCCCTCAAGCCCAGGGACATCCCATGGGCCCACGGGCGATGAACCAGAGCAAGCCTCGGGTATCACGGCCTCAGACTGCTGGCTTCCAGGACCCAGCCCTCCCAGAACAGCCTATGATGACTTTCCCAAACAGAAAGCCTGCTCCCGGACTAGCACCATATCCTGACTTGTCGGCCCATCACACGAGGTCACCCCCACAGCCTGCCCCAGAAAGAGACCTCCCCGTCCCAGGAAAGGGTTCCCCACAAGGGATTATCAAGAATTCCGCTGGCACAGTACCAAATTTCAGTACACCCATGACCACCAGCTTGAATCGAGAGGCGAGTGAAAATGCTGCTTTGGCACTCCTGACTGGCGCCCCAGAATCAAATGCGCCGGCAAAGCCCAAAGTCTCTTTCAATGTGCCACCCCCTACGCCCCCTCCCCTATCGGAATGGAAAACCGCATCAGTGGCAAGACTTGGCGCCTCCGATTTTGATTTCCAACGGTTTGATGCGGATCGAAGCAAAGCTTGGTGGGATACTGGGGCAAGCACTAATCGCCGGCGCAGCCGGGCTTTGCCAAATGAGTTCGCTCAGAAGCCACCCACCCAAGGTCAAACAGGTAAGAATATTAGTTATAAGTTGTTAATCAAAACAATCCGGTTGCTGACATGCTTTGGTGTGCACAGCCCACAAGCGCTTCCAGCCATCTCTCTTTTTGCAAAGTGGACCGTTGCTCCGATATGCAGGATTGAAGCGGGTTCGAATCGATGGGCCCAATGGACCGTTCAACAAGGAAACTTGGCGAGGAAGTATCCTGATTGTGACCCAAGACTCGCGCTCCTGCTATGAACCACGGCCGAATCTGAAGCTGTTCGCCCAACCGATGGACCTCCTCCCCCCTCCTCCCGTTCAGGTTAATGGCGAGGATGCTGAACTCGCGCCCGAGTATATTGATCCGACGGCAGGGCTGATGAAGTTGGGTCGGGACGGACGTCCTCTCTATGTCAAACCCGTGGAACACCTCATGGAGGAGGTGGATCTTTCGCTCATCGAGAACGACGATGGCATTTACGAGTTGTCGCCAAGCATTGTGGACTACAGCAGCGAGGGCGTCAAGCAGCCCGTGCCAGCTAATAGAGTGCACTCCATGGACGGAGAGACAGCCGGGAGCTATACCGAGATCGCCGGAGCTCGTCTGTATGCCGACCCGGGACGAAATGTCACGTTCTGGAAATTCAATATCGAGATCGAGCTGGGGCCTACTCAACAGCGGGTCGCCTACCGTCTGAACCAGGGACCGGCTTTGGGTTTCTGGGTGCCAGCGAGGGGGCAGTCGATGAACATCATGTTCCATACCGGCAACGGCTTCAGTCCAGCTGCAGATTCCAACAAACTCAGCGGGCCTGACCCTCTGTGGCGAGATATACTAAATGAGCACCAGACTCGCCCGTTCCATGTCATGATCGGTGGTGGTGATCAGATATTCAACGACAAGGTTATAGCGGAAACGACTCACTTCCAGGAGTGGGTGAATATGAAGAATCTGAGCGAAAAATACGAGTCGCCTTTGACCCCTGAATTCAAGGCAGAGCTGGAAGATTTCTACCTGGAGAATTACTCCACGTGGTTCTCTCAAGGACTCTTCTCTCTTGCCAACTCACAGATCCCCATGGTAAACATGTGGAACGATCATGAGATCATTGAAGGATTCGGCTCCTACCCAGAAGATTTCATGAACTCGCCTGTGATTTCCGGTCTCGGCAGTATTGCGTTCAAATATTACCTGCTGTTCCAGCATCACAGTGTTCCGGAGGAAACTGAAGCAGAGGAACCCAGCTGGCTTCTCGGAGCCCAGCCTGGACCCTATATTAACCAGAGAAGTCGACACTTGTTTATGTCAATGGGTGACGGCGTGGCTTTCCTTGGGCTGGATTGTCGAACGGAACGAATGGTGAATTCAAAGATCGTCTCTGTGATGTAACCTCAACGCTAACAAAAGCCAGACTGACGAGATCCTTTGCGAACAAACATGCGATCTGATCTGGGACAGATGTCATCGGGAGATTGTCAAGGGTGAAACCAAGCACTTGATAGTGTCTCTGGGCTTGCCTGTTGCGTATCCCAGAGTGGTATGTTGCATCTGTAAATCAACACCTAGTGTGTGTTCTAACTTTCCCGCAGGCAATGGTCAGGAACATTCTCAACAGCCGTAAATCCCTCGGCAAAACCGGGCTCTTTGGTGGGTTGATGGGCAAAAAGGCTGGCAAGATCGAGATCTTCGATGATCATTGGACGGCCAAGCATCACAAGTCCGAACGGACTTATCTGATTGAAGATCTTCAGGACCTTGCTGCGGAGAAATCCGTCCGAGTGACCATCCTGAGGTAAGGCATCATTACCACGACTGAAAAAGACACATCTAACAGCACCTGCTACAGTGGCGATGTGCACCTCGCTGCCATTGGACAGTTCTACTCGAACCCCAAGTTGAATGTGCCCAAGGACAAGGATTATCGGTATATGCCGAACATCATCTCCTCTGCCATTGCAGACATGCCGGAGACAGACATGGTCTCGGACACGCTCAACAAGCGCAACCGCGTACACCACATGGACACCAACACGGATGAGGACATGCTCCCGATCTTCACGCACGACGTGAACAACAAGGCCCGCAACAACAAGCGGTTGCTTCCTCGACGGAACTGGTGTTCGATCCGTGAGTATCAGCCTGGTAAGTCAACATTCCCTTAACGCTCCATCGTAGTTGATGTAAATCATACCATGATCTGACCAAACTCAGGCTCTACCCCACCAGAGACACCGCAACTTGCAGCCGAGGAGGAGCACCGCCCAGCAAAGCTCAAGCGAACACTCTCCTTAACTCGCAACGATAAGCCCCCGCGCGCAGGTCTCCTCCGACGTCTCTCAATGCGCGGCCCTCCCCCGACAAAGGAGTTTAATCTCGGTCCACCCCCGGACAACCGACGGATGAGCCTGGACGGCCCCTTCCCACCCCCCTCGACAAGTGACACGCAGTTCCCTGCCCCAGCCGAGTTCAAACCGGGCCCCTTCATGCGCCGACCCACCAACCTCAGCCAAAAGTCGGCCAAACGCGGCGATGAGGGTGCAGGAGCCTTCATCAACCTGGAAGGCGGACTCTCCATTACCCTCAACCTAGAACTCAACCCCAAGGACCCAGCGGGAATCACCACACCGTACAAGCTGCTTGTCCCGGCTCTTCGTTGCGACGGCGCTGAATTCGACCCCCCTGCCTCGCCCGTCCGGAAGGGCTGGAAAAAGTGGTTGGGCGTGCGCAGAAAGAAGGAAGACAGGGCTGCGGTGGAGGATACCGAGGCGGAGAATGGGTTTACAGATGATGAAGATGAGGATGCGCTTGATGATGATGACGATGATGATGAGGAAGTTCAGGGGACCTTTGAGATCGCCGAGGGAGGGATCCTTCCGCCAGAGACCCTGGTACCCGTGAGTCTGGAGGATATGGATGGGGATGCTGATGGCGAGGAGAATGCGGAGAAGGAAACACCAAAGCGGAGAAAGTGGTTTGGACGGTCGAAGTGAGGGGAACTAATTTTCGTGTTTATTTCTTTTTCCCCATGTGTCGTTGTCCCTTGTCACCCTTTTTTCTTTTTTCTTTCTTTCTTTCTTTCTTTCTTTATTTATTTATTTCTTTCTTTCTTTCTTTTTTTTTTTTTTGAATGTTTCCTTACGAGCGACGATTGACGATTGACTACGATGCCGACGATAATGATCTATGAGTTGTATGTGTGGTGAAGGGGAGAGGGTGATTCTTCGGCGGTTGTGTATATGGTGAAGAGGGGGGGTTGATGCTTTCATGTGACTTAAATGCGTTGATATCTAGTCTCGTACGTACAAAAATTGATCTACATGTTTGTAATCAAGAGATGTAGCTTTTGCTATAGTTTGTACTCCGTACGGGGGTAAGTATTGCTCTTATATGCCAAAGAAGGTCTCAGCCAGACGTATAAGGTTAGTCAGCACCGGCATAGGGACACGTGCGATAAGCGGCGGTCTCGGCCAGGGGCGGTTGGTAAGCAGATTCACGTGACCCGGTCTCGGCTGGGATGATTTGTGAGCCGGCGGCTGGTTCGTCCGGTTCTCGCGCCTTCCTTTTGGAGTTGTTATCAATCAGTGTAGCGGTTCTCACTTGCGCGTATCTGCATAATTCTTAGCTAATCTCCGCCATCCAGCCTTTCTTCCCTTCTTCCCCCCCCCACCGCGCCCTCCAACGCCCCTCTTCGCCTCTTCATCCGCGCCCATAATTAAACCCCCTCCTCCCCCTCTCTTCCTCCTGTCCTCTTCTTCTCTCCTACTTATACTCAATCCACTACCCCCTCAACACCGCCAATCTGTTTTCCTCCGCTTTCCGTCGCTTCTCCTTCTCCACCCTACGCTCCTCCTTCGGATTGACCGCCGCCGCCGCGTCGTCCCTGCATCAAAAATCCTCTCCTTCTGCTTCCGTCCTATCAAACCCGCTCTCGACGCCCCTCCGCGTCAATTCCACATCGTCTGCCAGAATGGTGCACTCCAAGGTCGTTAGTAAGTGGCCCCTCTGCGGCAATGGCCAGTGCTGGCCAGTGCTGGCCGACCATCGGCGGGCAACAGGGGATGAAAGAATCTGACCCGAGGAACCATAGTCATCGGCTCCGGCCCCGCCGCCCACACCGCGGCCATCTACCTCTCGCGCGCGGAACTGCAGCCCGTCCTCTACGAGGGCATGCTGGCCAACGGCACCGCCGCGGGTGGCCAGCTCACCACCACCACCGACATCGAGAACTTCCCCGGATTCCCCGACGGCATCGGTGGTGGAGAGCTGATGGAGAACATGCGCAAGCAGTCCGTCCGCTTCGGCACTGAGGTGATCACCGAGACCATCAGCAAGGTTGACCTGTCGCAGCGGCCCTTCAAGCTGTGGACCGAATGGAGCGACGGTCCTGAGGACGCCCCTGCCCGCACCGCCGACGCTGTCATCATCGCGACCGGCGCCAACGCCCGCCGTCTCGACCTCCCCGGTGAGGAGAAGTACTGGCAGAACGGTATCAGCGCCTGCGCCGTGTGCGACGGTGCTGTGCCCATCTTCCGCAACAAGCCCCTCTTCGTCATCGGTGGTGGTGACTCCGCCGCCGAGGAGGCCATGTTCCTGGCCAAGTACGGCAGCAGCGTCACCGTCCTGGTCCGTCGCGACAAGCTCCGTGCCAGCAAGGCCATGGCCAACCGTCTCCTGGCCCACCCCAAGGTCACCGTCCGCTTCAACTCCGTCGCCACCCAGGTGCTCGGTGAGGAGAAGCCCAACGGCCTGATGACCCACCTGAAGGTCAAGAACGTCGTCAGTGGCGAAGAGGAGGTCGTCGACGCCAACGGTCTGTTCTACGCCGTCGGTCACGACCCCGCCACCGCCCTGTTCAAGGGCCAGATCAACCTCGACGAGGAGAGCTACATCGTCACCAAGCCTGGCACCAGCTACACCAGCGTCGAGGGTGTGTTCGCCTGCGGTGATGTCCAGGACAAGCGCTACCGCCAGGCCATCACCAGTGCCGGTAAGCTTCTTTCTTTCTTTTTTTTTTTCTCCAACTTCCATCTCGCATGCACCAGCTAACAAAATCTCTCTCAGGATCCGGCTGCATCGCCGCCCTCGAGGCCGAGAAGTTCATCTCTGAGCACGAATCCCAGGAACCCGCCAACGAGACCGAGGTTCCCGCCGACGGCAACGCCCCCGAGTACAAGCAGAACCCCCTTCTCTAAGCGACTCAATCTTCTTCCCCCTCCGTCGCCAACCAGACCCCATCGATATCCCCACCAATACACCCACACCCACCTAGATGATCTTTCATCTTCATCTACATCATTATACCTACCTGCCTGCCTATCTAGCTAGAGCTAGCTAGACCTAGACCTGTGGTCCAGTCGCCAGCTTATGTTTCACATCTCATTAGACTTTTTTTTTTACTTTTCATATTACATATATCTTTCTTTTTTTTTACGGCAGCTTATTACTAGACTTCAGCGATTTTGTTTGTTGCTTGTGGTTTCACAACACGGGTTTCTGATGATGGGGTTTGCATGATCGAGATCGTGTGATAGTTGGTTGGTTGATTAATTGATTAATTGATTGACTGGCTGACTGGCTGACTGACTGACTGACCGACTGGATCACATTGCATCATCTTCCATACAAAGATGTGAATAGAAATAGAGTAGAAGGAGGACACGAAATTATAGAGGAATTTTCTAGAACATCTCATTTGATTTGCTTTGATTTCGGGGTTATTTTTGTTTTGTTGACGTCGTATTGGGATGGATCTACATACGAACATTCATCTATTAGTATATATCTATCCATCCGTAGTACGGAATACACACCACACTACATCATGATACATAGAATGGAGGTTGTGTCTGGGTAGTTTGCATTACAGGATTGAATACTATGCTGAGTTGAATAGTTGAAGGGATGGATAGATAAATACTCTATATGATATAGCAAGGAGTGTCAACAAGGCCACGAAGATAAAGGAGAAGATATTTAACATTTGTTTTAATAGAACATGTATTAGTATAGAGAAACAATCGTCTAGCCACGACGAGAGGTAGGTAGGTAGGTGGGTAGGTAGATAGATAAATGTACAAGGGTTAAGATGGCAATGAAGTATTCTACAAATCCTCTGGATGGGTATCTGTCTCATCCACCGCAGCCGAATGGCCATTCACCTGCTTCGGAGCACCATTGACCTTCGCTTCCATACTCGGGGGCAACGACGGTGTGCTCGCCTCCCGCCTCGTCGGGATATCAGTTGCGGGGGGATGGTCACCATTGGTTTGAGGGACATCAGACACGAGGGAAATAGTCGTGCTCTCGGTAGAACGATTGGTCTCCCTGACTGGAGGGTTGACATTATCATCCGACGATGCCAGAGTTGGTTTTTTGGAGGGCTGCTGTTGCTGTTGGTTCCAGCTATCGAAGGGGTTAGCGGCACACCACCTCTCCTTGACTTGGTAGGATTTCTTCTCCCAGTCCGCATTATCCCGGCGCCAATGGTTCCAGATCTCAGCGTTGGTTTGCCGGTTCACCTCGTTCTGTTCGAGGTATGGCCGTTTCTCTGCCTCGTCGGCTTGTCGCCACATGAGGCCGAGTGCTTGGCGGATCTCGTCGCGCGCGGCCTTGGCGTCGGGGTCCTTCGTGGCGGCCCGGCGGGCTTCGTCACACTGCGCACGACATCGGACCCAGAAGTCCTTCTGGTACAGGAGAAACGGGTTCAGGGCGGTTCTGGCCGGTCGAGCGGGCGCGTGGCCTATCTCGGAATAGATGGCAGCCCACATGGCGTTGTCATAAGCGTCCTGGTGCGTTATCCGGGCGTTGTTCGGGGACGGCCCTGCGCCGTTAGACAAGGAGGGTTCTTTTCGCTTCAGACCAGACGATGACGGGACATCGGTCTCGATTGTTTTGCTTTTTTCCGGGACAAGCGGATTGGGTAACTCAACCGGGCCCATGATAGATTCGAATACTTCCGATGCGGCACGAAGTCCGGACAAGTAGGCACCATGCACAGTGGCCGGGTGGGTGCCACAGGTGGCCTCCCCCGCGAAGTGCAAGTTTCCAATCGGCTTGGCCATCAAATCGTAGTCTCCTGGAAGTGCCTGGGCGGCCACGTAAGAGTAGCTTCCTCTTGTAAACTTGTCTGTACCCCAGCGAGTGACGATTGTCTCCAAGGGATCGGGAACGGCCACATGTTTGAACACATTACGAAGCTGACTGGTTACTTCCGCAATGATTTCAGCATCAGGCGTGCGTTCTGCCTGATGTGCGGCATCTCCAGCCATAAGAGCAATCAGAACTGGAAGACCGGTGGTCTTCATACAGTTCCAAAACAAGTAGAACCGACCGCGGTTCACCGTGTATTCTTCTTGCACCATGCTGTCTCGGTCCGGAGGTTCACGCAAAAGCCCGAACATATCTCTTTCAGTGTCCCAGAAAGGCTCATTGAAGACCAGTATCACCTTGTTCATGACGCCAAACCCCAGCCGGTCGATCGCTCCCGATTTCCAGTCTGGGAGAGGGGGAGAGAACTGTATAGAGCGATGCTTCAAGACGCCCAGGGAACCCGTAAAGACAACTTTGTCGGCGGCGAACGACTCACCGTCCTCGCAGTGAACAACTGTCTTATGCTTTTTGTCGTCCGTAGACTTGTAAGTGATGTTGGAAACGATTTTGTTCGTACGGACGTCGAGTTTGTTGGGAAGCGACCATAGTCCATAAGGTAGTTGCTGGTACCCGCCTATCACCTGCGAGTGCTCGCCTTCGAACTCGTTACCCATGTCTTGATCCCATCCCGAGAGACTTAGCTTGCCAATATTGGCAGCGTTCGCGTACTCCAGGTTGGCCATGTGCCAGTTGAGCAATCGCATGTCTCTCGGAGTCAGCGGGAGCATACGCTGGTACTGCCGGACGCCATCATTCATCACAGCACCCAGGGTCTGGAATTGCGACGCTTTAGATACGGGGTCTAGGTTGACAGTGTCATTCACAGAGACCCCGTCATTCAATGCCCAGCCCATGGTCTGGCAAGCGAGGCTGGTCGGATTCTCTTCGATGCGTTCAGAATCCGCCAAAGGAACACCGGTCGACTTGATTTCCGCAGTCTTATGGCCGACACCGCGTCGAACCCGTTTCGCGGGAAATAGGAGTCCGATGGTCCCAGCAGCTCTCGCCTCTTCATATTGCCTCACTGTAAGGCCGTCACTCCTCGTCACATCCCGGCCTGAATCGATCATATCCCGGTCGCCCTCGGCGGTGGGCACGATGACCGACTTGTGCCGATAAAGTCCCGAACGGTCTAATATGTCGTTGTATAGCATTTCGTCCGTGGCATCCCGAGCTTCATCAACCGCCGAGCCATCTATGTCATAAATCGTGGATATATCGCGCAGGAGATGGTACGGCAGAGCGAGTTGGCCCCGGATAATCTGATCTAGCGGATTACCCTGGTGAAAGCCAACGATGATCTGGGCGCCCATCTCGACCTTGGGAACCAGCCCTGGAGGCAAAGCGGATGACTGAAGGCTCCGTAAAGGATGCGAATATATACGACCTCCAATCCTGCGCCTTCCCTCTAGCAAAATAACGCGTGGCGACGTTAACGGGTCATGGTAATGTTTGAATAGGCCTTCTAGATGTCGTGCACAACCCAAGCCTGCCATTCCTGCCCCGATTACGACAATCACAGGGCCCTCCCTCCGTCGACCTTTCTTGGGAGGTAGAAGAGCTGGAGGGATCTCAACACAGCCAAAGTTGATGTACCCGTTCCGGACGAGCCATTCGTATGCGAAAGAAGCCAGATTCATCCAGCGATAGTCCTTTGCGCATCCCATGGCCTCCTCTTGAGAGACACTCACCATTGGATTCCGAGTCCACAATCGCAAGATACCATTTCGGATATTCAAGTAGACAGTGACGTGGAGGTGACACAGATGATCCTGAAGTGCCTCCTGCTCTTTTCGGTGAAGAGCGTACGGGTTGAGTCTGGACGCATGCGCCGCCGCGACGCACTGTTGAGCGTAGATTGCGGTGGGCAATCTTGAAGGAATGGAAGATCGTGGGCGATACTTCACGGGCATAGGCTGACTGTCGGTGCCTTTGGCGTCAGACAAAAAAGGATGAGATGATACGGTATTGACGAAGGTTAACGGAGACGTTGACTTGGGTAGATTGGACCCGGGGATAAAAGAAGAAGTGATCTCTAGACCGTTCGCTACGCCATCAACTGAATTTGTCTCGGGGCGGTGGGATGCACGTGTACCACTCTGAGAGCGATCCTGGACCCTTTCGAGAGGGATATCCTTTGCTTCTTTGAACCCATTCACAGCACTACCGTTGAGGGTGGGTTTAGCAAAAGCAGCCCTGTGTCCATTTGGCAACCCGTTCAGGTGTGGATCCCCGGGTTGCTTTGCAGGAAACTGCGACGGCGGGCCCGTTGCCGCGAAGGCATGCCGCGGAGCCAGCCAGGGAAAGTGCCCTCGACCAGTGACATTGCTACCTGCGGGAAGGTATTGGTCCAACTGACTGGTTTGATGGGCATGGCCATCTGGACCCTGTGTCCCGATGGCGGCGGCAGTTTGCATACTTGCTGGCAAGGGAGGTCCTCAAATGTATTATAACACCGAAAGTGACTCGACCGCTCCGCGAGGAAGCTACACTGACAGAGACAAGAGGATGACTGAAGGATATTCTCAGCCTCCCATTTCATGCGATAAGTGGATAACAAGCCCCAGCCTATTCATCCATGGTGGGCTCCATCACGAGATATCCTTATAGTTGGGACAGGAGAGACGGCTTGGGATGTATGTATAAGATGCCTAGAAAGCGTGTCAGAGATGATCCGCGCCATGCTAGAAGATAGGAGAATGCCAGATGAAGCTCCACGAAGCCACACTGGAGGTAGGAGATGGCCAGTTGACTTACCCGTCGAGTGGACTTGGTCTGGGCTAGCGAGGGGCAGGAAAGAAGGGACTTATCAGCAAACCCATCACGGCTGCTTGCTTGCCACTGGCGCAACCCTAGAGGGGGGAGGAGGAGGGGCCGGAGATGGCGACTGACTTACAGAGGAGAAACAAGACGACAGGCAGCGAATCAAGGGCGAGGCGACAAGGGAGAGCCACGATGCAAAGGCTGAGGCTCAGCGCTGAGCAGTACAACATTCAGTAGTGGTGAAGAAGAAGTGTTGCGGGCGGGACTTTCGAGCGGTCTTTTGCTGCGTACTTCTCAGTCCGGTCAGGCCATCTCTCGCTCTCCCTGCCGGGTGGCATGCAAAAATCATTCTATCCCATTCAACTGTCAGTACGGAGTACGACTACTAGCAAGCACGGCTATCTACTGCATGCCGAGTATTCCCTTTTCCTGATCAGCGCCAGAGATCGAGATACCCCGGCAACTGCATCCTACCAGGAGGAAGTGAAGGAGTGAAGTTCACGTGACCTCACCGCAGGAACCATCCAAATGTGCCCACAACACTGAATCAAACACCCCTGGGATGGCCACAAAGCATCAGTGCAGTTACCAATATGACTACAAGAGCCAACAACCAGCAGTGGACGGTCTAGTGGAAAGTGAAATGCAGGACCGCAGAAACAAACCACATGTAAAAAAAAAAAAAAAACAAACATCATTATTTACGATGCATCAGGGTTGCCTATCCGTTAAAATCTGTGTCGTCACCTCGTAAGAGCAGTTCTATCGTGTAAGTATAGGTCGCCACCAAGGTCCCTCGGCAGAATAGCTGGACCTATGAGTCCTGGGGCTTGCGCACGTGAGAATGCAGGGTGTATGTCTCCTCATCCTCCTCGTCTCCGTCCCGGAACACGTCCGAGTCGTTATCTGTAAACTCATCCCGATATTGCTTGTTACGGCTGGGCGACATCTCGCTGCCACTCTCATCGTCCATCGCAAGGTCTACATGGTCATCATCCACGTCTGTGAATCCGATCCGCTCTTCTTCATCACGGGCCAGGGTGGTGGCAGCGGTGTTGACGTCTGGATCTTCCGAAAACGCGTCATGGGGACGATGGGCCGCATGGTCGGCCTGTAGAGACTGTCGGATATCCTCCCGTTCTTTGGCCTCCAACTCCTTGGCTCGAGCCAACGTCCTTGTCGAGCAAGTTAGCCTGTATACCGTGACTAGCAGAGATGCTTCCTGGGTCCTACCTTCTATAGATATATAAGCCCGTGAAAATCCCAATAGCAACCGAGACGATGATACTGCAGACGTTCACGGCCTTGGAGCCCATGCTCATCTCCTCGTTATTGTCCGACAAGACACGCAACCTGCTCCCAATGAATGCAGGTACGAGCAATTTGGGAGAAATGATGGCCGTCGCGAGACCGTACATCAAAGGATGCACCGTTGGGAAGGTTGAGACAGCACCGTTGCATACAGAATAGGGAAGCGGACATAGACGAATCATGCATAGCAGCTTCAGACCGTCGTACTTCAGCGTCAGCGCAAGAGCCGCAAATCGTTTGTCGCGTTCCATCAGGCGGTGGACGAATCTAGACAGGATGGTCCGAGACACGATGAAAGAGAAGGTCGACCCGAGAATGGTCGCAGACGCATAAAGGAGCCATCTAGCAAATGTGTCAGCTCGCCCACGGTCTCGATCGGAGCAGCGGACTCACCCTTTCCATATGCCAAAAATATAACCCGCCATAGTTCCA
The DNA here is from genome assembly GCF_003184545.1 of Aspergillus heteromorphus CBS 117.55. Taxonomy (NCBI): domain Eukaryota; kingdom Fungi; phylum Ascomycota; class Eurotiomycetes; order Eurotiales; family Aspergillaceae; genus Aspergillus; species Aspergillus heteromorphus. The sequence continues at coordinate 611,190 of NW_020290419.1, forward strand.
AATGTGGACCATCCAACCAACGGTGGGAGAGAGACAAAGAACACGCACAACCACAGAACAAAATAAGCCAAAACCGAGTGCTCCCACTGTTCAGCCACCGGCTGAAGCCAGATGAAGACCTTCCCCGTGAAGACAAGAAACCCGATTCCCAAGAGATTGGCCAGCACCACAGCGGCCACCGCCCCAACTCTCTGCCAGAAATTCATCTTCTTCCATGATGTCATGATCCGGCGCGACATCTGAGTCGCTTGGTCAATGAGCTGATCGCGCAGACTAACTACCTGCCCACCGGAGCGACTAGCAGAATTTCGCCTGCCCGGGGCCCGCCGGCTCCATGGGGGATAGGCATTGTCTTCCGACGGAGAGAGGGGTTCTGGAGAGGAGGCTGAGACGGAGAGGGCCCGCGCAGTAGACATATAATCCGCGGGCATCTTGAGTGATGAGGGATACTGGAGGCAGACTGTATATATCTATTCGTCTATCGGTACCTCGAGGTGGTGGCACGGCCCCGGGCAGAGATCGGCGGAGGCGAGCGGATTGCTTGCGTTGAGGAACGGGCGCAAACCAGAACGGCAGCGTTGCAGTGCGAACGTGTCAGATTCCTGGCAACTCTTAAGGCGAAGCAAATGCCCAATGGATTTAAGAAAGGGGGGGGGGGAGCGTGGTGGATCAGTCGGGCGTTGTTGAGCCCTCGTCTAGAAACGAGGCATGGGGGGATGGCGGAAGATGCACGTCCACGGCGCGGTGATGATGAAATGCAAGCGTTACGTGGGAGCAATGGGCAGTTGCCAGTTGGAGAGGGGGGGTGGATAGGGAGGTGGTGTAAGGAGGAATTGAGTAAATCAGATGTTGCCCGGAGAAGTAGGGACCCAGACAGCGAACAGAGAATCGGGAATTGAGGAGATCGAAAGAGCGAAGCCTTAGCCAGGAGCTCCGAAGTGCTCCGTTGTTAGTCCAAGCATCGAGGGGGGCGTCAGCCTGAAGGCGGAAGCGGCACTGAAATCATCGATCGAAGGATCTCTCTTACTTAGTCAGGGTCGCTGGGCTGACAGCGGCTGTCTCGTTACCGGTTACGGGTACGGTACGGGGCGGGTGCATCACGAACGGGCGATGCTTCAGATTAACCGTAATTATTATTATCGTTCTGGTTCAGGTTACCTTGGGTACTATTCAGGGAGTCAAATTAGACAAGATGATGCTGCAACGGTCTGCCAGTGAGCATGCAGTGTCATGGACAGATTGGCAATCTTGCCGTCTTTGATTATTATGATTTCCTCTTTAAATCATCCAATACCTATGCCGGCAGATCGACCTCCTTAGTTTGAGTGGTGACTGGAGAGGGATCATGGATCATGGATGGATGGATGGTTCCCTTCGCAGTCTAGATCCCCCACACACCCACCGGTGCTGCCTTGATGGGACGGACCAGGGTACCTTCTAGGCTTCTACCCAAGGGGGAAAAGGGGGAGGGGGGGAAGGCAAGACGAGGCATTTCTTTGGTCCAGAGTCAAACACCACGCCCGCCTTGATTGTCGTCAATAAAGAACGGACAGGTACTGCTTCGGTCGCGTCCAGCCTATCTCGTCCCCTTCATCGGGAATCGTGGGCGGTGGTTGGATGCAGCAACTCGACCCAGACGAGTCGAGGCGCAGCGTTGTCTGTCTGGTGTGGTGGTCGGTCCGTGTCTGGTCCAGCTGCTAACTACAGACTAGGTGCTAGTTGACTAGTGCATTGTGGTGGTGGTTGGAGTGGAGGAGAGGAGAGGAGGAGAGCAAGAGGAAGGAAGACGAGGACGGCGTGCTAAGAATAAGAAGCCGCTGCAGGTGGTTATCGGGGGAACCTCCTTGAATAATCTCATCCCCATCTGGTCTGTCCTGTCCTGTCCGTCTTGTCCGTCTTGTCCGTCCTGTCCTGTCCTGTCCTGTCCAATTCTCTCCGCTCTTTCTTCCCTCTCTACCCCTCTCCTTCTTTTCTTCCCCTTCAACTCCTCTCCCCCCCCCCCCCCCCCATTTCCTCCCCTTCCCCCCTCTCCCCCGCGCGTGTCTTCTTTTCTTCTCTCCCTTACTTTGTTGGTTTTGGTGTTCTTCGCTGCGAGCTTCATTCCTTCTTTCGAGCTTCCTGTTATCGATCATTGGCAGATGCGATGTAATCACCCGTGGACTGCCAGCCTGTCTCCTGTCGCCTGCTGTCAACACTGCTAACATCCCTCTTTTCATAAGCTCCCCCTGCCATCCCATGAAATATCGACCGTCATCGGGAAACCATGGACGCTGATCTCTAAACGCTTGATTTGTTTTCTGTTGTCTCTCCCCCTTGATCGCTGTCTGAACCTGCCAATCGCCGGTTACCCCACATCTTTCTTCACACCGTGTATCCGCTCGTCGGCCTGCTTACCCCCCCCCCGGGTATCCCAGCATCAGCATGCTTTCCGACGACCTCGTTGAGGATTGTCTCCAAATCCTCCAAGACCAAGCTCTAGATGAGGAAGAGCAGGTCGAGAAAATCGAGGACTTTGTCCGCGAAAAGACCTCCTTATCGGGTCCGCCCTTGGAGAATGCCGTCCTCGATGTTCTCTGGCGCCATCGCAATCGCACCTTGCCCGACTCCTCTCCTCCCCCTCCCCGCCACATGGTCATCCGTCGCTCGTCGCCTGCCCCCTGGCAGATGGCTCGCTCGTCAACTCCGTTGTCCCCTCACTCGAACCTTTCGAACCTAGGGACGAGCCCCGGGAGTACCTCGTGGCTCCAGAGCTCGCGGGGGGCCTTTCCGCGACCACCGCTATCGTCCACGGTATCCCCCTTCACGTCGCCGCGCCCGTCACCCCGACTCGCGCTCGCACAACCTATCCCCCACTCGCCCAATCTGAACGCATACGAATTCTCCGATCAAAGTCAAGTGTCCGATTTCTACGGTGACTTGGGCAGCGATAGCAATGTGGACTGGCTGGTCGCGGACGACGCCAATAGCGTGGCTTCGTCCGTAGGAACACCAAGCCTCTCGGGAGCACTGAGCGCTACGGCTGCCGAGTTTGTGCCTGACATGAGTCCGCACGATATTCTACGCACCGTTCTGGGAGATAAGAGGACAAATGAGGAAATCGAGACGGCTCTGGAAGCCAACAGCTATGACTTGGGCGCGACCATCGCGTCGCTGTCTCTGCCACGGGATGGAGATGCTATCTTGCAACAATCGGAACACGTCGTGGTCGGGAAATCCATGTCAATGGAGCCACCGAAAGCTACTCTTTCTCCCGGTCACAGTCGCAGTCCGGTAGTCTGCAAGTACTGGCTATCCACGGGCCAATGCCTTCGGGCCGACTGTCGTTTCAGTCATGACCTAACCAATCATCTTTGCAAGTAAGCTCCCGGTCTTACCAGTCCATGGCTCGAGCAAGAGTAGTATGCTGATCTTCACACCAATGGCACAGGTATTGGGTTATGGGAAACTGCCTCGCCGGCGATGGCTGCCCATTTTCGCACGACCCTTCAACACTCGTTGCGAACCTCAGCGTGTCCGACGGCAGTCCCGGCGCGCTGTCGGTCGGCCCAACCTTTCAGATGGATAATGCTTCCGAGGCATTCCCTCCCTTACAGTCTAATACGGGAGTCGGAGACCAATGGGCTGGCCAATATATCAGCAAGTACCCCGGTCACTTGTCGGCTTTTTCTGCCCACAAGAACGTCCCGCAGGCGATGCAGTATGTCGCCGGCAAACGGAATGGAAGTATGGGAAACTTGTCCCGGCCTCACTCGCGGCCAGGAAGTCGACACCAGCATCGCGATTTTAATGCGACTGCCCCGTCGGTTGATGACCCTGATGCATTCCCTACTCTTGCTGCAGTCAGCGCGAAAGGCTCGGGGAAGAAACATCATGGCAAACGGGAGGCGCATAATCGAGAAGGTACCCCGAGCAAGGAGAATATCCCCACATCTCTTGCGGATGTAGTCCGGATGTCTCCATCCCCGGTACCAGGGAAGGGAAAGATTTCGTCTAAAAATAATAGAGACGCGACCAAGAGTCGCGAACACAGCGCAGCCGCTCAGGCGATCTTGCCACCGCAGAATATTCCTTGGCTCGAGACTGGTTCTCGAGCGAATCAACAGTATATAAAATACCGGACCGAGGCTATCCGCCATGGTACAGTGAGGAACAAGTTTCTGCAGAGGTAAGTTGACCGGGGTTTATCCTATGAACCATGCGCTAAGTTTGCTAGTGCTGCACAAGCCTGGAACCGAAATGACGCGAGGGCAGCTAAAGCCCTGTCTCTCCGAGGCCAGGCAGAGAACGAAGCCATGCGCAAGTGCCATCGTGAAGCGGCACGGCAACTGTACGAAGAACGTAACAAACACATTCTCAGCGCTGGTTTGGACGATGCGGCGGAGGAGCTATATGTCGACTTGCACGGCTTGCATCCCGAAGAGGCCATTGAATACTTGGAGAAGATTCTCCTCAAGCATTCCCGTGAAGGCCGACGGCTGGTGTATGCCATCACAGGGACTGGCCATCACTCCAAAAATGGCAAAGACAAAATCGGAAAGGCCGTCAAGGCGTGGCTCAACGAGTGGAAATACTTGTTCCGCGAGTTCAGCGTGCCTGGCGAGAGAGGCGGGTATGTAGGCGGTATCTTGGGGATTGACCCCACCAGCTACGACAAGTCGCTGGCCAAGAGTCTGGAAGAAGATGCCGATGCAAAGGTCGATGCAGAGGCCAATAATCAGCCCGTTCTCACCATGGGCAAGATCCAGCTATTGAAGCGCGAAGACCTGGAGTCGAAGCAATAATTCAACAACACTATCCTCTCAACCTTTCCTGTCCGCTCTTTAATGGTCCATTCACCATTCAACACTTCAACTAGCGTACGGGTGCTGTAATGCTACAACCGACTGGTTCTCGGGAAGCCGACAATGGATGCCAACTCGCCGACAGGTTATTTCACCGGGTGTAAGGACGAGATAGATAGATCTTTTACTTCATTTTTTTCCAAGCATAGCGATCTAGCTTCCCTTCTAGCGGGCGATTAGCTTCTCGCCTTTTTTTTTTTTTTTTTTCCACTTGTATGTACTTTTGCCGCGTGTCAGGCGGGATGGGCCATATATGTATATACCACCGCGCATACACATCTCTTCTCAGACCCCAACTCTCAGCCCAAGAGCACCCACATCCACGCCCACCTACTCCGGCTCCTGATGCCGCCACTGCTCCCTCAATCCCTGGACGTCAAACCCACACACCTCAGCCTTCCTCACCACGGCCCTCGCCTTCTCCGCCACCGGCACATCAATCATCTTCCCATCCAACGTCCACGCCCCCCGTCCCGCCCTCGCCGCCTTCTCATCAGCAATACACACCCTCACAGCCCACTGCACCTCCTCCTTATCGGGTCCGAAGATTGCCTGCGCCGTCGGCACCTGCGACGGATGAATACACTGCTTCCCATTAAAACCCAACCTTCTCCCATCGCGACACTCCTCCTCCAGCGCCGGCGGCGGCGCCCCGTCCCCACTGGTGGACTTATACGCCGTACAGACCAGATCAATCGTGGAGGGCAGATTAGCCGCCCGCGCGGCCGTAGTGATCATCGACCGCGCGAACAGGAATTCTGTCAATGAGGGAGTCCGCGTGATGCTCAGGTCCAGGGCGAAGTCCTCAGCGGCAAAGATTAGGCCTTGCAGGAGGGGTGTTGCCGAGCAGATTTGCGTTAGGTTGGTGAGGGATTTAGCGGATTCGATGAGTGCGAGGATGGAGATTGGGGGGCGGGGGTGGGGGAGGCAGAGGCGGATTGGGATGAGAGGGTGTGAGTGATTACGTCGTTGATGAAGGTTAGGTCTGAGGGGGAGTTGACTTTTGGGAGGACGATGGTTGTGAGGTTGGGGGATTTGAGCTGCGTACGGGAGCTCCGGGTTAGTGTGGGGTTTATGGATGGGGAGGGGGAGGGGAGGGAGGCGATGTATGACAAGGATAGGTGACTGGATGGATCAGGGATGATTTAGACTTACCACCTCGGTGAGATCTCCCAGGGCGAGGCCGCTGTCGACGGAGTTGATGCGGACGGCGCGTTCCCGGATACCCTGCGGTGCGGGCTGGTCGAGGGCTCTCCGCACCAGGGACCGCGCTTCGACTTTCTTGTGCGGAGTGACGCTGTCTTCGAGATCGTAGGCGACGCAATCGGCGGTGAGAGTGCGGGACTTGTCGATGAAGCGTTGGGAAGAGCCCGGGACTGGCGAGAGTTAGTGGTGGGCTGTGTGTTTGTGTGTGGGTGTGGGTTGCGAGCTGGACGCGGAGATGCGGGGAGAGCTGCGGGTTGGGACTTGGGATGGGATAGCTGGGGGGAGACGTACTGTAGAGCAGGGCGCGACGAAGGGTGTTTCGGGACGCCATGGTCGATGGATTATGAGAGGGAGGATCGTGTTCGTCAACGCTGGTTCGATATGCGACTGTGTAGGGGTTCCAGGAAGAGAGATGACGGAGTAGAGTGGAGGAGGGAAGGGGAAGCTGGAGCTGGAGCGTTGCGGGCCCGGCCGCAAGAGTGAATAAGGGACTAAGGAAATCCTCGGTTTGCGCATAAAGGCTTCTCCAGCCGCCAGGAACCAGACTATGACCTCATCCGGAAAGCATCCGGGGTCGAGTGGAGGGTATCGATCTAGGGTGTCATTTCGCGCGTGTCCTCCGTTCCCCTTGCTGTATATATTGCATCTGTGCCTTTCACCACACCCGCCCGTCCTCAATCCCGAGCATGTGGAATGCCATGTCGAATGCCCGTGGAAAGGATCGACGGGCTCCGCGTGTCTCGAAACAACCGGCGGCCGTTCCACATTCTGCCGCGCCCCACCGCCCATACATGGAGACACGCAGCATCAACGCAATCCCGCCTCACGTTGACCTGATCCAGCAAACTGCTTGAATGCTGTCCGTCTTCTTCCGTCTTTGATCGTTCCCTCGAGGGCCAGTTTACCCCGTTATCCCCGCGCGCTTTCCGCCCCCATGGAGCAGCAACCTCTCCAACCGCAGCAGGGCGACCTGAATTGGCGTCTCAGCTCCCACCCGATCACCCTCATGTTCTTCCTGGGATTCCGCATCAGCGCCCTGCTGATGTACCTCTTCGGCGTTCTATTCATCAAGAACTTGTACGTCTCCCCATGATCACCGCCAGCGCAATGCGCATATACCACGCCAACCCGGCGACCCTTTCCCACGTGTCCCGTCGAGCTAGATCTCCAACCAGATGTCCCGAACCCGGCCTAACTAACCCAACCCAATAGCGTTCTCGTCTTCATCCTGACCCTCCTGCTCCTCTCCGCCGACTTCTACTACCTCAAGAACATTGCCGGCCGTCGCCTGGTCGGCCTCCGCTGGTGGAACGAGGTCAACAACGGCAGCGGCGACTCCACCTGGGTGTTCGAGTCCTCGGATCCCACCACCCGCACCATCACAGCCACCGACAAGCGCTTCTTCTGGCTCAGTCTATACGTGACCCCCGCGCTGTGGATCGCACTGGCTGTTTTGGCCATCATTCGACTGAGCAGTGTTATCTGGTTGAGTCTTGTTGGTGAGTCTACACTCTCACTTCCTCTCCCCCTCCCTCCCTATATCCACCGCACCCGGATTCGTCATCCGTATCACATGCCCTAGTTACCTACCAAGACCATCGATCTAGAAACTAACATATCCACCCACCCACCCACCCAGCCATCGCCCTCGCCCTAACCATCACCAACACAGTCGCCTTCTCCCGCTGCGACCGCTTCAGCCAGGCGTCGACGTTCGCCAACAGCGCGCTGTCCGGAGGCATCGTGAGTAACCTTGCCGGAGGGATGCTGGGCAGGCTCTTCAAGTAAACTGGACTGGCAGACACAATAATCAGCGCGAGCTACCGCTGCTATTTGGGATTCATACTGCGTGTGGGTTCCATTCGTTCGTTCTCTTTTTCGTCGATGCCGTGTGTGCCGCACGTTTCGTGTCCCCTGGTTTGGGTTCTGTGATGTGTTGTAGGTTTACCGTGTAGGTTATAGCGGAGTCTTCTTAGATCAATTTTATTATTGTCTTTCTTTTCTTTTCGATACTGATGTTGTGTTGGTAACTTTGTGTGGTTGTCGGTTGGTCGATATTACTGATTGCAACTAGGAATCCAATGGCCATACTCAACATTTTCTGCCGTCTTCATGTTTATTAGTTGCTGTGCTATCAGCATATTAGTTACTATAAAAGTGTTTACATAACAACCATATCAGTCACCAGTCACCTATATTCTACAGCTGTACCGATCATCGCTCAAAAATTCCACCCTCCCTGTCGGAACATGAAGCGATTCGGATCATACGCTTTCGCGATACTCTCCAGACGGGCCTTATTCTCCGCCCCATAACTGTCATACACGTTCTGATAGTCGCCCGCGTCGTTCATGAACAAGGGATTAACACTGCCATCTTATTAGAGTTCACTTCCAGACCAATACAGAAAGAAAAAAAAAAAAAAGAAGATGAAGAGAGACTCACGAGACGAAATTTACATCACCCGATTGATAATTGGTAGGCTTCGTGCCCCGCAGAGTCCTGTTAAACACCGCGTTAATTGAATCCCCCACCTCGCGCAGATACTCCGGACAGGCATCGTTGCAGACGGGGTTTATCCAGATGAGATCGTTTTCCACCCAGAACCGATCACCGTTGGCCGGGTCCAGGCCGAGGGTATTCCCACCACGCTCCTGAGACGCGCGGGCAATCCGCACCGACAGCGGCTGGGGCGTGAACGTGCCGATCTGGATATCGATATTACGACTGGAGTCATTCTTGATCTGCGACTGGAAAGTGCTCCAATGCGCCTCCAGCAGCCGAGACAGCTGCGGTGGGGGCATATTGGGGAACGTATTGACGCGCGCAGCGGCATTAATTCCATAGATCTTAGCGCCGCCCGCTTGGCTCGCCAGATCGCTGTACGTGGTCGTCTTGGTACTGTCGATGAGCGCTTCAATGTTATCAAGCCCCATGAACGCATTGGAGCTTGGTTTCGCGCCGTCATAGAAATAGAACAGGGCCGGGTTGGAGACCAGAGCGCCCGGCAGGCCGAAGTCGAAGGTCGGGATCACGGCCGCTTTCGCGTCCGGGTACTCGCTGGTGAAGTTCGACAGGGCCTCGAAGATCTGTTGCCGCTTGTCGGCGGTGAAGAGCTTGATTCCGCCCCATACTTGCCCGTTGTCGCCGAGGGGGTGGCCTTGCAAGGTGAATTTGGTCACGATCCCGAACCGGTTCCCGCCGCCGCGGAGGGCCCACCACAGGTCAGGGTGCGAGGTGCTGTTCGCGTTGGTGATCGTGCCGTTGGGGAGGACGACTTCGAAGTTGAGCACGTTGTCGCAGGCTAGGCCCTGGGTTGGTTAGTATGATATATCCCTGGAAGGGGATTGCCGGGGTGACCTACATATTGAGCTGAGTAGTACGACAGCCCGCCTCCAAGGGTATATCCAGCCACACCAATATTACCGAGTCGACCACCGACGACCACCTGCTTCGTCTTCTCGGTGACCTCGTAGACGTCTCCCCAGCGTGCTCCGGGGCCGACATCGAAGGTATTGCCGTCTGGGTTGCGGACGGTAGAGGACAGGTTCTCGTTGAAGGAGATGAGGACGCCGCCATTGGTGCTGGAGAAGCCAGCATTGAAGTTATGTCCGCCTGATTTGAGAGCGAATGGCGCGGTGGAGTATCGATTCAGTTGCTGAACCGCGACGGCGACATGTTGCGCGTTGGCCGGGAAGAAGGCACAGGCTGGACGATTGTTGGCGTTCACGCCATTCCAGTACTCCTTGACGGTGTTCGTGTAGTAGGACTGGTTCCAGAAGGTTTCGCCGGCGTAGCTTCCTGAGGGATCCCAGACGGTGTATTGGGGGTATAACGAGTGCAGACGCTGGCAGACGGCGACGGCGTCGGTGTTGGGGGCTGCGAGGATGGGTGCTGCCAGGGCTAGCAGCAGAGTGATGGCTGCGTTCATCGTGGTGCTGGGGGGGGGGGGGGGGGGAGAATGGGGCTGGACAGAATCCCGACGGGAAGAGGCAGGCTGATGAGGACATCGTCTTCCTTTTAAGGTGTAGACTGTTTGAAACGGGGCGGCATGGGGAAGTCAGCACTCAAAATTGGAAACCCGACGAAGGCGTATTTCGTATTCGGTATTCGGTCCTCCGTGTTCCCTCTTTGAGTTGCGGGCAGTTTCAATCTTGGAAGACATTGTTTGGACACTAAGGGATGAGGGGCTGTCACTGGGGTGGTTTGATGGGGATCGGCGTCTTGAAGACTCAAGTTTGAGGATCCCCTGGAACCACTAACTCTACCCTACTTAACGGGCCGAAGCGTAATGGGATTGCCAAAGGACTGTTGTTGAATTTCGCACTTGATCTCAAAGTGGTGTTTCCCGCAATGAAGTTATACATCATGAACCTGCTTATGTATTCTGCCACATAGTTGCCGTTCTAGGAAGGCAGAGTGAACAAACCAACAGTTGTGTACTCTGTATGCGTGCACTAGCACCTCCCATGTTATACATTTCCATCACTGGACTTATACTACACATGGGTTGCTTTATCATCACCACTTCATCTCATATATCCTTCATAGTAGACAAAGTTCACTGACAAGATGGTTGTCACTCCTCCCAAGTCAGTAGTATGCTAGGGAATACATAATAGGCTGGGATGAGTGTCTTCATTCACTACAAGTCCCGCTCTACTTCTTCTCTTTCCTCTCCCTCTCTCCCTCCCATCCTTCACTTCTCCCCTCCCCCCCCCCTGATCGGCATTAACCCCGAAATTGCAGATCCGAAACATACCCACCCAGCGAGGAAATGCAGGGGCAGCAATGCGAACGAATCCGACCAACAGGGTAGATAGATAGATAGATCCCGCAGGGAACAGAGGGACTTCGCGGAAGGGAAGATGACAGGTGCCGTGACGGCATGCACGGTAGTTACTATTTTTTGACGTGGATGCAGAAGAAAAAAGCAAGTAAAGCGAAATGGGCGGTGTACCTACCTAGATAGGTAAGTGAAACTCGTATGTTCCCCCCAAGGACCGGTTTGGAATTGGATGTGTTCGGTGCATGTTCCGTAGGTAGTACTATCTACTAGGTACCTACCTATATACTTACTGCATTCTGCATGCTGTAAGTAAGATGATCGGTCGATCAGGAGTCGAAACTGGAAATGGGTGGTGTGGTTAATGACTGTTTTGGAGGATAATTTGTTTTATGATGTGATGTTATACCAAGTCAAATTCGACACAGGCCCTTCTTGTTTCCCAGTTTCCATCAGTCCCGAACCCCGAGGCGACAGAAGAAAGACCATCATCCATTCACCCATCGATCTCGGGAAATCAAACCATCGCATCCCCACCTCCCCCCACTCCCACCGAGTGATCTGCTCTATCACATCCACCACTGACAGCGCTAATCCCCGTGCGGCCTAACCAGGGGCAAATCGGCGATAAGCAACATGGTATAGATGGTTGGAGTTGACAGATCGAGTGACACTGACGTGACACAGTGAAACATAAAGACAGATTGCCCTCGATTCCGGACTGGAGTTTCACAAGTCAACTCCCTTCTGCTCATTCATCCCATCGATTCTAACCCAACGCGACTCAAAAAATGGAGGCCGCAACCGCAACCTCGCAGTCACAGCCACAGACTCAACCCACCTCCAGAGACGAACAGACGCGGTTGAACAGGAGGCTGAAGAGACGAAGACACCGACAGAAAAAGCACGAGAAGAAGTTGAAAGACCGGACGCGGGATGAGGAGTCCACCGAGCAGCAGGCCGTGATGCCGGTGCAGGAGCAGAAGCAGGAGCAGGGCCCCCCCGCGGAGAAAAATACCAAAAAGGCCGCGCGGAAGCTGGAGCGGTATAAGAAGCAAATGAGGTATCACGAGAATATGAAGAAGAAGAGAATTGCTTCGATGCAGACGGTGAGTAAGGAGGAAAGGCAGAAAATGGAGAAAGAGCAGATGCTGGAACAGCAGTGGAAGATGGAACGGCGGAGGCTGGAAAAACAGGAAATGGAACTCGAGATGCGGGAGCAGGAGAATAGGTTGATGAAGCGGAGGATGTTGGAGCTGCGGAAGATTGAGAAAGAGAGGCTGGAGCAGGAGATGGTCAAGCAGAAGAGGCTGGAACAAAGGAGGCTTGTGCTGGAGAGACTGGAGCAGCAGAGGCTTGAGACGGAGAGGCTGGAGAAGGAGAGGTTGGAGCAGGAGGCGCTTGAAAAAGAGGCGCTTGAAAAGGAGAGGCTTGAAAAGGAGAGGCTTGAAAAGGAGAGGCTTGAAAAGGAGAGACTGGAGCAGGAGAGACTGGAGCAGGAGAGGATTGCATGCCAAAAAGAGCTGGAACAACAGGAGCTCGCAGAGCAGCAGCTACGATGGGACCGCGAGAAAATGTTGGTTCAGCAGATACTATCACAGCACCACCAGAAGATGAGAAAGATATACGGTCCGGAGGTGAGGGCTACGAAGACCTCCGACCAAGAAGACGTGGATTTTGGTACATCAGACGACCGATATCCATCGGACGAGGAGATGCATGAAGTCGAGGAAACAGAGCAAGATACATCGGGCGACGAGATGCACGAAGACGAGGAAGAAGAACAAGTTTCACCAGATGAAGAGACGCAGAAGCACACAGTCACGCGAGAACCGCAAAACTCCCCATCATTACCAATAGACGAAGTGACTGGCGACTCTGTCGACGACTCGCTTGTGTTCCTCAGACCTTCCACGAAAGAGACTGCCGATGAGGACGAGGAATCCCACGCCTGGGAAGACAGAGGCATGGACACACACGAGCAGGAGCTGGAAGAGGCCAAGCAGATAGCACGGGCGATCGAAGAGGGCAAATCGGCCGAGGTCAAGGCGTCCATGAAAAAGTCCAGGCGATGGCACGTCAACTCCACGGACATCTCTATCGTCGACGAACGGTTCGATCTCTTCAGCGTGGAGTTCTTCGACTACTTTTACGACGAAGAATGGTTGGACAAGAAGTTCTTCAAGACCGTCGATTTCTTCCAGTTTTATGATAATGGAGCGAGATCAGACCAAGTGCTCGCGCTTGCCGATTTAACTCTCATGGACGTCCAAAGCAGCAAGCCGTTTCATGTGCCCAACCGTGGCAGTAAGAGAACCATCCAGGTGGGCCATGAAGATAGCACAAAGTATCCGTTTCTGTTCACGTTCGTCAGCCAGGATTACTTGCTGCTCCAGGTTCACCGGGATGTTGTCTTCGCTCCTCAGGCTCCGCCTCGAGATGCTCCGGAGAAGTTCGTGTTCTTTGGCATTCGTTATCAGCGACCGCCTTCTCCCCCTTCTACGTGCTATGATGATATAAGCTCACAGATTGACCCTTTGTATGAGGGCTATTTCGATGATTTGAGTGACGTCGACTTGGTTTAGAGGGGGCTTGGTAAGTGGGCTTTTTGGTCATGGGAGGACAAATTCTGTTTAATCTTTCTAGTAGTTTATGAAGCGCCGTAGTTGGTCTTGTGGGATTGATTCTCTCAGTATACTTGGGCTCTCGGGAGATATTGTAGAATTTCAAAGATATTGCCGGGTTATCATGGAGATGCACGAATGGGAATTGTATTAATGGTTGGCTGTGTATCCAGAGGTCACGGGGATCAAGCCACTGACCTGCGCCCCCCTCTCCCATCTCAACACCTCCTTCCCAGCCAGACATGGATACGCCGTCAACTCCACCTCCAACCGACTCTGAAAGATAACGCCCCCAACCGCGACACCAAAGGATGATGCCGTGGATAGTGGTCCCGATGAAGTGTGACAGCGGCTGCGAGAGAGATCACACCCAGTGCGCCGAAGGTCACATAGAATCGCCATTCGGACTTGGAAGGCCGGCATAGGCTAGACGGACATCAGGTATGTTCTGCCCGAGTGACGAGGTCGACGACGACGTGGTCTCCCCTGGTTCTCGCTTGACCTCGTCCAGGATAAGAGCTGCAAAGTGAAACTGGCCTGTCCAGTTGACGGGAGCCGAAAGCATATATCTGTCAGAGGGAAGGGATTATCTTATCTTGGATGGGATTTCTGGGTTTGCGAAGCCTGTTGGTAGATTCTATCATTTTAGTCCCACGCTATACCGGAAGGGACTGACTTGAGTTTGTTTTCTTTTCTGCGAAGGGAGGGGGGGGGGGATCAAATGAATTGTTTAGGTAAGTTAGTAGTGCTTCGGTTTGAGTAATATTTCTCGGGGGATGGTTTTGGTCCTCTCGGGTTGAGGGAAAGACTATTCTACTGGATGCTTGGGATTGATTTGGTTTTTATGGAACCATGTTTCCTATCTAGGAAGGTGCTCGAGCGAAAATACTATGGTAGAATACTCCTATCTGATTGAAGACAGGATTTTCAACCAGCTGTGAAGGGCAATTGCCAGATTTCAATTCTGTCGATGACAGCTTCAGAATGAAAAGTGCAACCGTGCTTCACTTTGACGAGCTTTCCAAGACTGGAAATATGGGGTCAGTAGCGATTGGACTTGGCGGCATCAAAGACGAGCCAAATAAATCAACCATAATATGGATTATCAAAGGTAAAAGAGGGACTTGGGTGAATAAAACGAATAACACGTGGACGAGGTCCAATGGCAATGTTGCCTAGTAGTCGTCGCCACGACTGATGACTTCCTTTCCACCACTGTGGAGGAGAATCGTCTAAAAGAAGTCAGCATGATGGTTGGTCTTGGACGGGTATGCATGGGGGCCATACGTGTTCGAATTGGGCCGTGTATGAACCCTTCACGTCAATAAGAGGCTCATAGTACTCGACGATTCCGTTGTCGATCAAATTTTTCATCTGTGTACCACCGTCATTAATACTTGCACGGCTTTCAATGATCTCGACTCGACGCTTACCCCCAGATGATAATGTTTCACCCCGAGACGTTCAAGGTACCGACGACAGAAAACCAAGGTTCCGAAATTGTCGTCGATGGTTTTGAGGAGAGACTTTGCGGAGGAAAGACGCAGGTTGGCAGTCGAAACACCCTCGTTTCTTCCGTAGCCGTAGACGCCAATCTGGACAAGTTAGAAACGTGGACCGGAAATCAAACATGGGACAGAGAAGGTGGGTTCCTACATCATCGCGCAAATGTCCTCTGCCAGTGCTCCCGAAAGTCTCAATGGCGAACACCTCGCCCTCTTCCATTTTGTCCTTACTGTTATTCTTGACAAAAGGAACTTGTTTGTTACCGTGGATACGGTAGCGAAGAATATCGTGACCGGTAAGGCCTCGGATGGCTTTCACAGGGTAGGTCTTTCCGGCTATGTCAACCTCGTAGCTTTCCATGACCTCCTGAACGGCGGCACCGATGTCGCTGATTCGTGCATCAATGCCAGCATGCTATGGAGCATTAGCGCCATGTTTCTCGATCGAGGATGTCACTGTCAAGCAGACTACGTACCATAATGCCAGTATTGGTCGCCTCCTTCACAGCCGTGAGGAGATTGTCGTACGTATGGTCAAATGCGACGGTAAAAGCCGAGTCAACAATGCGACCATTAACCTGGACTCCAAAATCCACTTTGAGCACATCGCTCTTGTCCAGAATAACGTCCTTCTGGCCCGGATTGGGAGTCCAATGGGCCGCAACGTGATTCAAGCTCAACCCAGTAGGGAACCCCATGCTGGCCTTCAAACCGTCTCCGGTATCAAGGCCCTGGTAGCCCGACAGCGCACGAACCCCATCCTCAATGCCCTCAGCAATTACAGTGAGGCTCGCACCGGGCTTGATGAGCTCTTTCTGGGCATACTGGCGAACCTGACGATGAATTTCCGCCGCCTGGCGGTAATCGTCGAGAAAGCCTTCGTCCCAGAGACGGGAGTTGTACCGCGACTCTTCGTCGGTGGTGCGGGAGGTATTGTCGTACGGGACGAGTTCTCCGACGGGATAGCCCGATGGGAAGAGGTCCGAGACCAGCACGCGCGGGGGGCTCGTTTGTTTCAGCTCCTTTGCGGGCAAGGTTCCGGCTCCGTTGGTCTTGGTCTTTTTCTTGGACCGTTTGCGTTTCTTTTTCTTTTCTGTAGACAGGCGGGTGGGATGGTCGGTGAGTGGGGAAGAGCTCAATCAGGTCTCGGGGTGGGGTGGATATCTGGATTGTGGGCCATACCAGCACTGGAAACCGGGGGGATCACCCCGGCTTTATTATCGGCATCGTCGTCATCCTCATCGCTGACGATTCCGCGATCCAGGTCGGCTGAGCTCGAGCGGTTTTGGGGGACCTGGGGGTCGGGGTTGGCAGGCTTGAGCTCGTGGGAGGCTAGTTCGTAGAGACGGTGTCAGAATGGTTGGTTGTCTGGCATGAGGCGTGGAAGAGTTATACCATCAGGGGCCTGCTGGTGGCCTTCGGGGTTTTTCGATCCCATCTTATGTTTTCGAGGCGCGATACTAGCATGAACGATCGCTGGGGAATTTGATGTTGTTGTCGAGGAGGAAACGAAGAAAACTCGAGGTCGGAGCTGGATGATGGAGCCTTGCGGACGAGCTCTTGTCTTGATTGGTACTAGACTCCTCCAGGCACCAACCCGTTTGGTGGCCTCACTATCTCCGTCTCCTGATCAAGCCCCAGAACACAGGTTGTTGCTGCTCAAAACCCGAAATCTATCGCGATGACCTGAATGAATTAGACTTACTGGCGTCGAAAGCATCTGCCACCAATGTTATAAGTTCATGTGTATGATTCGATCCTACAACCGATCCGGCATCGATGTGCCAGACAGATATTATTCGCCACTCAGGTACATGAACATTGGCCGGGATAAGTGCCTTGCTACTGTGATGAAGAAGCTAAAAAGCAAAGCATGGAATTGATTAACTAAAAAACACCATTATACGATGAAACATGACTTCGTGACAAAAACAAAAAAAAATAAAAAAAAAAGAACAATCGTATGCGCCAAGTGAAAACAAATTAGGGCTGGTCCCCGATCCAGACGACTAGGGCTGTCATAAGGCATCCCTCCCATCCAAAGCTATCCATTGCGGGTCTCCGAGGAAGCGGCTTGGTTGGCCGTGAACTCATCCAACATCTCGACATTCTTCTGCGCGGTCTGGATGACCTCCTCCAGCAAGTTGGACGCCTTCGCCTTCTTCCCGATGCGATCCCGGAGAATATCCAGAAGCCGAACGGCATGCTTGAGGTTCATGCCTATGAGGGTATGCACGAAGCGGAGGCAAACGGCCGCGATCTGGATCTGATACCTGCTCACATGGTCATCCGGCGTCTGCGGAGACGGGGGCGAGTCCGTCAGCGGGGGCAGGGACTTGGCCTTCTTCTGGGCGTCGAGGATGTGGCGGCTCAGATCGGTCGACATCTTCAGGAGCCGCTGGAAGATAGTGACGAGGAGCATGGAGTTTGCGACGCAGACAGTGCAGTGGACACACGCGACGACTCTCTTGCACGTCTCGACCCCGTCGTGTAAGCGCATGAGCAAACTGTCTGTCTGCTTGGAGTTCTCGATGTTCTCGCTGGTCTCGATGTCGCCGCCGCTTATCTTCTCGAGGGTGTCAGCGAGTGACCGGACACATTCGCAGCGGCGGGAGTGATAATCGAACGGGTTCGAGGGGGTAGCGTTCGTTGGGGCGGTCACGGCGAGGTCGGACAGATCGGTTTCGTCCGACATTGTCGAGGAGCTTACCGTTGACACCGAGGAATTGGATGGGTTGTGAAGCATTGGTAGCGAAGGGATCATGGATGGGTATGGAACGATCCCGCCTAGATTGATGTTCAAACCCTGGTAGGGCTTGTTACCCATGTTGTAGAGAGCCGGCCAGTCCTGGGTAGAGTTGGCAAACCCAGCTCCTGGTGGCGTGATGGGCATTCGGGGCCTGGAATTGCTGAGGTCGAGGGGCGGCGGCCGGTGGAGCATGTTCGGAATGGAGTTGCTAGCTATGGCGGATGCTGTCGGCTTGCTCATGTCATTGCCAGGATGACCAGTCTGCTGTCTCTTCGCGGACGGTGGCGTGGAGAAATCCGGAGTCGTCCATGACGGTCTCTTCAAACTCGAGGGGCCTGCGAGCATGGCAGATGAATGGTAGGTGCAAGGGACGGCTGTAGCTCGGCATCGATCACAACCGTAGAGGTCTCCATTGCATTTGACCTGTTGTAGATTGGATCAGCCATAACTCCATTTTTTTGTCTGCGAATTCGCGATTTGAACATATTGACAAGGGAATTGACTGACCTTTCGAGCTCGACACGAGTCACACGCCTGGTATCTGACGTTTAGCAGAAGCCCACTCGGACGAGAGAGATCCACTCACGAGCAAGGTATTGTTGTGCCCATCCATGGCGAAGTTGCGAGACGGATCCGTGTATTCGAAGTTGTTCGGGGCACCGTTGTTTCCTCGAAAAGCACCAAACATGATGATTGAGATGCGCTCTTTTGAGATTGCTGTTGCAGGATGAAGGTGGATGGTGATCGAAGGGAATGAGCTGGTTCTGTTTGATTGAGGGAGGGCATCCCTCTGCTTTAAATGTAGCTCCTGCCATGATGGTGAGTGTAGCAGTAGAAAGGCCGTGAAGGGAGTAGATTGAAGTGAACTTGTTGGAGCATTGCATGCGAATGAATGTTCAGCCAGGATGGATCCCCCCCGCGGCACGCCGGCCGTCGACGCCCCTGCGATTTACCGCCGAGTCGCCCCGCAGCCCCGGGCTGCTGCCGCGCCATCTTGGCCTGGCGCTACCAGCAGCGCGGGATTGGCTCGAGGGCCAGCCGGTTGAGGGGTATCACACGGCCTGCATGAGCACTGCGCCGCGTGTTGGAACTTCCCCACTACCAACGCGCCCTTCATCTCACACAGCGCTAACCCCCCAGCATCTATCCCCCCACCCACCTCGAGAGATAATCGCTGTCTTCTACCTGGACGCGACTTTCTTTGGTTATCAGGGCTTGTCATCCCAAGCTATCACCGTCACATGCAAGCTAGTGGATGTGGCGGCACTGCACTGCAAGGCAGACTGATCCCAACACTATTCCGAAGTCCCGACTGAGGGGATCCAAGGGAACTAGACCCGAGCCTAGACAGCCAGCTCTAAATCCTTTAGCGCTTGCCAACAGTTTGCGTCCTAAGGCTGCCCTTTGTTGGTATTGTTGCGCGAGAGGATAGTGTTCCTTTGCATACAGGGTTCCCCTCTCCCTTCGCTTGCTGATCATGCTACTGTTTCCACTCTCATCACACCCAGCGATACGGGCTACTGCGTGGCCTTCACACGCGGCGGCAATAATCCTTGCGGCACGGTTATACACTTCTTACAGACTGAAAGCCACATGCTGTGGGTTAGAATCCAGCACGTGTTGGGCCTCGACCACGCTGATTGTGTGGGTCGTCGACGATGAGTGCCACTGTGAATGAAGCCTATCAAAAGCCAAAGATTTATCACTCCCCCGACCCGTTGGGGATTAAGAAGAACCGGAATTTGCCCGGAAGAGCAAACTAGAGAAAGACGCGCCAGTATTGAGCCTGTCAGGCATCCAACAGTGTCTATTGAAGTGGAGCTCATATGCACATTGTCTTTGTTCTGAGATGCTCTCTGGTGATGTGTCACTGTTGAGGAAAAGGACTTGGCATGTCTTGACTTCCATCCTGCCATTCCATAGAGACCCGATAAGCATTCCCCTCAACGCTCTCCTCCCACAACTGATTGATTTCAGTAAAAGCTCTGCCCTTGGCTAAGATTGGCCTCCCAATCAGGTCGGACGACGTACCCAACCCAACGTTCCATTTCTTCCGAGCCCTCTGGAAGACAGACAGCGACAAGATCGTCTAGTTAGCACCCTGTGCTAGGATGATCGAGTGACACACATCCAGATCGACTCAGGTTCATCGCCAACACTATCAATTCAAACCTGAGCCACAACACCGACCTCATCACTGGGCAATGAAATAGCACAATCGCTGGTATTTTTGCAGTTTTAAAGCGCAACATGGATAGCATCGGCATGAATAGGATAGGCCGATTCTTCTTTGACAAAATGTAAATTCCATCGTTCGAGCTCGTCTGTTAGTATTTTCCACGACTCGCGGGTCTCTTTCATTCGCTGTAGCCGATGTTTTCGAGCTTCTGGTAGATTCATGGGCCAGCCCTCAGTCTCTTTAAGAATCATATCCCACAGTTCTTGCGGAAGTGGATGTTTCGATGCCACAGAGCTCAGCCAGGTGTCGACCCACCAATCATGCCGTCGAGGAGGCACATTTCTCGTTGATGCTATGCGGTAGTGAGGATCAACGAGCCACAGGGTGAAGAACCGACTGTGTCCGGGTCGGGTTCTATCCACGAGGTCTAGGGGCCCCATTCGGTAATGAAGCGCATGCGGAAATACCACCAGGCGGCCTTGATAGGTTGTGATAGAGCCAATCTCTTGTTGAGATGAACCATTTTGCTTCACTCCATGTAACCCCTCTAAATATGGAACGTCCCATTGGTTTCCATTAAACACATAACATTCAGCATCCATACGAATGGGTTGACGAAATGATAGTTGCCCTTCCGTGACATTGTCAACATCGTAGAAATAAATGGCAGTACTCACGATGTGCTCATTCATCATGCCATCCACATGCCAGTCCTCTCCCGGGTATGACGGCGTATCTGGCGTCAACTTGATCCCCGAAAGCTTGACTATAACCTGTAAGCCTTCCTCCCGAAACTCTTCCTGTAGCTTTACCCTGTAGAACTCATGATCTGTATCTTCATTAACAGCTTTTAGAAGCTGAGAGCGCTGCATTGGGTCTTTTATTTGTTCCGGTGATGCTCTTTGCTGCAAATTTAGACCCTCTTTCCTTCTTAGTCCAGTGAGAGAAACAATGGCTTTGGACGTCTCCCCATGCTTCCAGTTATCTCCTCAATACTTTACATCATAAAGTAAACAACTCGATTGTACTCCCGGCTGCTCCGCTGGTCGGAGCCGTGGTTCATCGGGCACCGCATAAGGCTTAGCGCGAGGTCGTAGCTTTGCCAATAATAGTAGACCCAGTATTTCTGCTATTATCTATCTATCTGGATATAGTTCAACTGGATACCCGAGAGAAGGAGGAACAAAGAATATTCTTCTCGATATAGTCTATGAAGTATGAAGTTGAGAAGCTTTTGTTTGCGGGGTAACCTTGTGCGGAGGAGGTCTGGCGGCAGAGACCTCAGAGTCTTGGAATGAATGAATGGTCCAGAACGCCGAGAAACCGAGAAGGATTGGAGACTCGAGATTAGGTACCTTCTACTCCGCATATTGCGATGAACCTCTCTCTAGCTATCTATCAACTAGCAGATGGTGTTCCAATGAGTCAGTCTTTGCAAAGGGGTACCGACCCCACTCGGGATCCCTATAAATATCTAGATCCCCCTCCAGTCAAGGAATCTTTCTGTCAGTCTCGACTCACGAGCAGGCTTGACTGAGTCTCCTTTCATCATCTCTCACAATGGACATCAAACCGCCGACCAACGCATTTACCACCGCCAAAGCTCCAACATTCGCCCAATCCCGCAGCATCCCCGAGTCCCCTCGAGCTGGTCTTCACGAAATCCCTCCACGGAATGCCTTTTCTATCATCGAACCCCCGCCAGACCTCTCCACCCTCACCGTCTCCAACACCACCATCAACCAACACCTCCACTCCTCGTCCGAGGAAACCTGCCCCGACGGCGGTCTCCAATCATGGATCGCCATCTTCGGCTCCTTTTTCCTCCTGATGGCCTCCTACGGCCTCATGAACTCCCTCGGTGTTCTTCAGAGCTACTTTGCCACGCACCAACTATCCAACTACTCCGCCAGCTCCGTCGGCTGGATCCCAGGCATCTTCATCTTTATGGGTCTGAGCTTGGGCGTCCAGGTCGGTCCGCTGTTCGATCGCTACGGACCCACCGGCATCACGATCGTAGGCACATGTTGCTACGTCGTCGGGCTGGCCCTTCTCGCCGAATGCACGGCATACTGGCATTTTGTCCTCGCGTTCGGGATACTCGCTGGAAGTGGTGCCGCGCTACTCAGCACAGTAGCCATGGGAACAGTCCCGCACTGGTTCCAGCGGAGGGTCGGGCTGGCAATGGGGATCGCCATGGCTGGATCGGGACTCGGGGGTGTGATTTTCCCCTGGGTGTTGAGATTGGCGCTTCCGAGGTTTGGGTATAAATGGGGGACGAGGTTTTTAGCTTTGCTGGTCCTGGTGATGTGTGGACTGGGGTGTTGATGGTGAAGACTCGCTTGCCTCGAGGGGTGTCTAAGTCGGGGATTAATTTGAGGTGTTTTCGCGACTCGAGGTTTATGTGGTTGACTTTGGGGACTTTCAGTGAGTTATCATGCTGGTAAACACGTCAATTTTAGATATTTATAATGCTAATATGAATAGGCCTCGAATTGGAAGTCTTTGCCGGGTTGGGTCTCTATCCAACCTACGTGGTGATGCAAGGATACAGCACCAACACCAGCATCATTCTTCTTTCAATACTCAACGTGTCAGTTTACCCTCCTCCATCAGTCACAACAGCAATTCTGACCTTGTCTAGATTCTCCTGCATAGGTCGACTCTTCGCAGGCGCTACGGCCGATAAATACGGTCGACTCAACACCCAAACCGTCCTGATCGCCTTTGCAGCTGTCGTCGTATTCGTTGTTTGGCTTCCATTTGGTAACACTCTAGTCGGCCTATATCTATTCAGCATTCTGTTTGGATTAGCATCTGGATCTTTCCTCAGCCTTGCCCCGGTCTGCATCGGCCAGATATCCAAGGCTAGCGAAATTGGCGGGCGGTTCGGGACGTGCTACTCCATTGTCAGCATTGCGTAAGTACCTCATTTCATTTCACAATCATTCGAGTTGAAAATGTAACTGACATATTGAACTAATAGAACGTTGGTTTCCATCCCCATTGGTGGTGAAATGCTGGATGCTGTCGGTAAACAGGCCATGGTTGCTTACCTTGGTGGTGTCCTCGTTCTGGCGCTGTGCATGTTCCTGATGGCGAGATGGGCTTGTTTGAATTATCGGTGGAGATGGAGAGCTAAGATTTAAACTTTGGTGGTTTGGCACAGGAGTTGGTTGATTGGCGGTCCCGGAGAAAACCCTTCCCAAGTGGAAGGAAGTAGAATCAAAAGTTCAGGGGGTGAAGGGGTGCGGAGTGCTTTTCATGTCAAAGCCAGCTCGGACTATAGCGAATAAACAAGCACCGCTTGGAATTGTTACTAGTTTGGCATTCATAACCAGGCCTCTAGCTCTAGCTCGCATTTCTATAAACATTACATCATAATACATATTATCCCCGAAACTTCCAATGGCGGATGGAATCGTTGTACCAACCAGCAGTTACCTCCATCCAGCCACAAGAATCCACCCAGTACCTCATGGCTATGAGTTACTCGCACTCCCATGATCGAGTAACTTCCTCATAACCATCACCTCAGCCTCCCATTTTGCGGCCTGCAAGCGCAAATCATCCCGCTCCTTGGTCATATCCTCCAGCCGTGACTCCAGATCAGACACATGGTCGATCTGCCGCTGGCGTAGTCGCCGCGAGGCCATCTTATTGCGTTGTCGCTTTTCTAGGATGCGTTCTTCCTCGGAGTTTGAGGTGGTGCTGTCGCTTCCACTGGAATCTTCTTTGGTGAAGCTTGCGAGAGAGCGCTTTTTGCTTCGGGGCGGATCGAAATTTGAGGGTGTGCCGTTGTTCTTGGGGGCTTGGGTGGGAGATTGGTGAGATGTCCTTTGTGGAGATGGTGGGGGATGTTGTGAGAGTGAAGGTTGGAGAAGAGTGGGCTCTTGTGGGATATAAATTTTGCTGTTTGGTAGATCTGACGATGAATTGGAATATTCTGTTTCCGCTATTTTCGGTTTCTGCACCATGATACCGGACGTGGAGAAATTGATGCCCGCCAGGCTAGGCTGTGGAGCCATCAACTGGTCTAGATTGAATGTAAAGTCGCCTGACACTGGCACTGAAGAGTTTGTGTCGAATGACGGGAACATGGACAGGGTATTGCAGGTATCCGTATTGTTGTAGGGGTGGTCTTGCGACATGAAATCGGAATGGTACCACAGCTCAGGAGATCCGGAGATAGAGGCAGTACTTGGAGGTTCAGGGCAAGTTGGGAGTTGAGGAGTCAAAAAGCCAGCCGATGGACAGCCCTCTGTGGAGGAATCGCCGTCAAACAAGAGACTGTCGAATATCGAGAGATATTTCGAATCCAATTGTTCGTCGGAGGCGGAGGGACTTCCCCGGGTTGAGGTGATGGGACTGTGGTTCGCAAGCATTGAGATGGAATTGATGGAAGATGGAACCACCGCCGATGTCGTTCGGTGCATGACGCTGGGTGTAGATAGAGAGTAGATGAGATCATTATTGCGGGGGGGGGGGGGGGAGGATGCTCTCCTGAGTTATATACGACAGTGGTGCCTGGTCGAAGCTACAAATAAGGCCGATGGAGAAATCCGACGCTAGTGGGAATATGTCCGGCGCTAGACTCAAATATGGACTAGGGCGGAAGGGAGCCACGGCAAGATGGTGAGCTGGACTCATCCACCCCCACTGCCACACGGACTTATTATTGCTGTCACTGCGCCGCCATGGACCCTTCTGTCAGGAACGAGGGAAACCCGATCGTCCCATCGGCGAAGAAGAGAAAGCCGAGACCAAAGCTATCATGCGTGCTTTGTCGGCAGAAAAAGTCCGTGCGGGCTCCCCCCCACCTCTGCTTTCTCCATGTCGAACTAACCGTCATCCCCCACAGATTGAAATGCAATCGGATGCACCCCTGTGACAATTGCATCAAGCACAAGAGACCTTACATGTGCCACTATCAGGGTCCCCCGGGTATACCAATGAAGGGATCTCAGGACATCCATAATCATATCCATGATCTAGAGGCCCGCATGCAGCAGCTATCCGGCGCAACTGTGCAATCTTCGTTCCCCAGTTTTCCACAATCGAACTTTCCGCCCTCAGGTTTGACTGCTGCTGAGGTTCAAGCTGGCCCCAGCGCAGCCGAGGAGGTATCCGAGCCCCAGGGAGACTATCCCGGAACTATCCTGGTCGACCAAGATGGAACGAGGTATATCAACCCCACCCACTGGCAGGCAGTGCTGGACGAAGTAAGTTTATCCTACTCAAATCATTTGTTCATAAAACCCGAGATATTTACAAACATCAGATTGCAGAGGTCAAGCAGTATCTCCAACTGAATGAGAATAGCCCGCTTGAGGATGCAGAAGAGGAGACTTCGGCGCCAGAAGTCTCGGGACCAGTGCTTTTGTTTGGCAATTTAGTTCCATCCACAAAAGCCGATCTACTCGCTGCATTACCAGATCGACCAGCGGCGGACAGGCTGGTTTCATTCTACCTGAACTCTAAAGAAGCGACTTTGGGTATGCTCCATGGGAAATTTTTAAATTATCAGAGCAGGACTGACTAGCAGAGTAGTCCTCATGCACATCCCAACCTTTGCTAAAGAGGTAGGACAATACTGTTCACATCAGGGAACCCGATGCTCACCGGCACCTTTCGATATAGTACGCTGCATTCTGGAAGAATCCCGAGGATGTGTCAATCAATTGGCTGGCATACCTTTACAGCATACTATGTATCTCTACAGGGCTACATCTATTTTCCGCCTCCGGTCGGGCCGACGGTCATCTCGCTGAGGCATTTGATGAGTATCACAGACTAGCCTCGCAATGCCTAACAATTGCAGAGTACACAACACCAGGGCGGTATAAGCTCGAAGCACTCGTTATGAATGTAGCCAGTGAGATCCTAAGAAGCGCTGATACGCACACCGGTCCATCGGTTCTCTTGGGGTTAGCCTCTCGGTTAGCAATGCACAGCGGCTACCACCGGGATCCAGATCATTACCGGGAGATATCGGTATTTGATGGTGAAATGCGCCGGCGCGTTTGGATGTACCTCTCGCTGCTAGACCACTATATCTCCTGCCAGATCGGACTTCCACCCAGTACAATGCAGGCTCAATCCGATACACAAGAGCCTCGAAACCTGACAGACGAAGACCTGGACCCATCTGCAACGGTCCTTCCCACCTCCAGACCACTGACAGAGAAAACGTCCATACTCTTTCCCGTTTTCTTGAATCGGATTATGTTTGCCGGAGCAGAGATAACGAGTAAAGTGTGCTCCGTAAAAGGCGTTCCTTACCGGGAAGTGCTGCATTTGGATGCAAAATTACGGAAGCTTCATGAGACGGTTCCGCATCCATTATGCTTCCGTCCACCCAGCGAATCTATCGCCGACTCCCCTACAACAATTATGGATCGGTACAATATTGACTTGATGTACCAGAAAGCTCGCTCAGACCTTCATCGGAGATATCTGACACAACATCGACGGAACCCAAAGTACGCATACTCCCGAAGGGAGTGTCTCGATGCTGCAAGAAGGGTATTGCAGCATCAAGCCGATATCTTCGATGCGAGCTCCCCAGGGGGTCAGCTTGGCCTCGTGTCTTTCTTTTTCTCATCCTGCGTCATAATGCATTTCCGCGTAGCTGCGATGATTGTCTGCTTAGAAATTTCCTGCCAATCAAGACACGACCTACAACAGAATCTATCGCCCGGAGAGCGGCAGTCGATTCTAGCACAAAGACATCAGCTCTCGCAAGACCTAGAGCGGTCTTACAGGATCTGGAATCGGTTCCGTTCTCAATCCAAAGAGGCCTTGAAAACGGCCGAGGCTCTAGCAATCATGCTGAGGATTACAAATACTCACCTCCAGCATGGTGCAACACCTCCGGGACATGAACAATCTCCTCCGCCTGTTGCGCTAGAAACCCAATCCTTCACCCCAACCTCTGATTTAAATAGTCAGTTTGATGGTTCGTCTCTGACACCTTTGCACCGTATCTTGATCTTTTATGCTGATCTTTCCTCAGTCAGTTCAATGATACCCCTACTTCCTGTAACCTTTGAAGAAAGCTCCCCGCAAGATATCCAATACCAGGGCACGCCCTTTGATGTCGATCTCATGGACGCTACATTCTACCTTGGACAGGACGTCGACACCAACGCTAATCACGCGGCCTTCTCCGGCCCTACAAACAACGTCGACTTTTTCGATCGCTACTGGGATAATTTGATGCTCCTTGGTGGCGATCAGCCCTCCAATGGCATTGCGCTGCCCACTGGGAATTATGATGGTGCAGATTTAGGGTTATAGTGATGCATCCTCAAATAATTCCGCATAGCAAAGGTGCCCAGAAAATTCATTGACGTCTTGACCAAATCATCAGGAAGTCGAAGCTGATAATGGTTTACCGCCCGAGATGTTGTTGTGCATCTCAGCTGGTGGCAGGAGTATCGGACCTATGACACAAATATAAGCCAACAAAAAACAGGAGCCGCAGAGTGAGATATGCTGGAGCACATCGGTCTTTCTCAAATTATTACCATGATGATAGAGGGTTGGATTATTCGTTTATTCGTGGTTGCACGGGGCAGCCATGGGTAACGTAAGCCGCTGTGGATAACGTGGGCCAGTCTAGCCGATGACGTCTTGCTTGCCCCCCATCCCAAACATATTTATTAAAGTCCAAAGTCCACGTCGCGACCGCATGTTCCCAGTTATCCCAGAATTCAAGTGCTCGGAGCTACTCGTCTCGCTACGCTTATTGCTTTGCTTCGAGACAGATCGTGTCCACAGATAGTAATACTCCACCATGACGACAGCAGCGGTATTCGGCTGTACGGGGGCAGTGGGCTCTCAGATCCTCGCAACACTCCTCGCCACAGACGCATTCTCATCGATCAAGACAATCTCAAGGAGACTCCCGAATGCCCAGTCTCCCAAGCTCCAAGCCCTCCAGGAAAGCGACATCACGAAATGGGGCGGCATGATCTCCTCTCTATCCCCCAAGCCATCATCGGTCTTCAATGCAGTTGGCACCACAAGAGCGACAGCTGGGGGGGTCCAAAATCAATGGAAGATCGACCATGACTCCTGCATCGAAAACGCCAAAGCAGCCAAAGAGGCTGGAGTGAAAACGTACGTGTACATATCCAGTGCAGGGACCAGGGGTTTTCCCTCTAGCTACCTCCCGTACTCAAAGATGAAGATTGGCGTGGAAGATACCATCAAGGAGCTTGATTTCGAGCACGCGATCATTCTGAGGCCGGGTATGATCATCGGAAGGGAGACTTCTAAAGCCCCACTGTTGGAATACATTATTGGGAGTCTGAATAAACTGAGTCAGGGTGTCCAGGATATGATAGGTATGAGATATCTGATCGAATATTTGATTCAGTACACTGGGTGCTAATCCGCCACCTGCAGGTCAAGACCAAACCATGATTGGTCGGGCAGCTGTCGCGGCTGCTCGTCAGGCGGAAGAGGGGAAAGCGCCGTCGAAGTACTGGGTGCTGGAGCAGGCTGATATCGTCAAGTTTGGCAGAGATGAATGGAAGGATTAATGCACATAAGTATAGCACTATTACAAAACATTATTCCCAGTAGTGCTTCGGAACATGATTCCTGCGGAAACTTGGAGACTTCCCCGTTCCGCTTAAGACCGACTTTGCGCCGCTGTTGGCGCACTGAGCAGCCCGAAGCGGGATTGCCGGACAAGGCAGATTTGTAGTATGTGAAGGGCTTACATTCACCTGGAATGTATGCCCGAATGAGCGACGTGATCCATCACATGACTGCTGAGGCTATTCGTTGTCTGTCAACTTTCCAACCTTTCTTCTCCACATCAATCCTCATTCAGGGTCCCTCCCCCGCCTCCTCTACTTTTCCAACAAGACACCCCCACAACTCAAGAGATCCTATCAAGTACTCTGGCTTTCTGCGCTGAGTCAGAGGGGGATTAGTACAGCAAAATTTGCTGGTATTTGTGAGTTTGAATCAACTTCAGGGCTCTTCATGAACTGAAACTGATCTGGTGGTTGTCATACCAGTCCGTCTGCCGCCCAAGTCATCTTTCCACCGATAAACATGGAAGACATCGGAGAACACCAGACAGACGTCAAAGAGGACCGAAAGAGCAAACGTCGTGAGAACCCCTCCGACCGCCGCTGCTGGGACTGGATGATTGTATCAGGCGCCTGCCACTATGCCAGGGATCGTATATCCTTCACAGACTACCGCCCGGTGGAACGTACGATCGGGGATTCAAAGACCTACGTTGCTGGAGTGGGATCGGTTGAACTGAACGTACTCCCAGGACCAGGATTACCGCCCCGAACCATCCTGCTGCATGAAGTTCTCCATATTCCGGCCGCTCTCTCTAATGGATTCAATTTCGGGAAATATCTCAAAGCTAACGGAGGGGAGACGAAGTTTGGCCCAGGCGTCTGGACTTCAACTGATGGAGAAGGCCGCCCCTTATGGACAAGCCAGCCCTTTGCTGGATTAGACAAACTGCTTTTGGCTGGAAATCCGCAGGGGGAATCTTTTCTTGGGGACGGGCCGAAGATGCTGAGTATGTACTTTAGCGGAGAGGACCTTGAAGGTATCATGTCTTAGAATCGGTCATTCTATCAGCGTCCGATCAATATCTAGGGTTGCCTACTATTTTGAAATCAAGTCTTGATTTGATGCACTGTTTGCCTGCAGCTAGCGATGGTCCATGTCAGATCACCACGACGGAATTGACCTTCGGGCCATGAGTGGCTGCTTGATGGCTGACATCAGCCATGTCCCGCAGTTTATTCGGACTACACACCTCCTCTTCTTTCACGTGTCACCATCACTGCCCCCCGGCTTCGGCGCCTCGGTGTCACTTGATTTATCCTCTCTATTAGATACCCTCCAGTATGGAAGTTAAATCCACCATGGGACCACAGACCACTTCTCGAGAACAGCCGGGTGAAAGCGTGGGGAAGCAGAAACGGAAACCTGTCCGTCGCGACCCGGAGCGGAGACGGCAACAGAATCTCCAAGCGCAAAGAAAGTACCGTAAGTGTGGGTCTTCTCTGGCATCGGGATGTCAGCAGCCTATAGATTATGGGGACTAGGATCTCGGGAACACCAAAATTAATTGCTGGCTTAGGAGAAAGGCTCCGTGAGCGCATGAGTCGTCTCGAGGCACTTGCACCGTCTACTAAGCAGGACCAAACTGTTGAAAAACCGCCGGTAGCAGGCCCCGACTCAGCCCTTAGCCCATATGGTAATCCGATCCATATTGTCGGGCATAGTCTCCCAACCTATCATGCTTCAGATGCATCTGTTTCTAGTTCATCTGTGGCAACTCCCAGGGAGGATCAACAACTTATTGCACCCTCGGATGACACCCTCTCACTGAACATGTGGGATTATACCACACTGGCTTCGCATTCAGACGATCTCTCATCATCGCCGTGTATATGGAACTCTACCTCACAGGCTCCACGGCCAAATGACACCTCAGTAGCGCTAAGCATATGGGGCTCTCCCACATACATCGACCCTTCTCTTCTCGTCTCCGACAAGCACAGCAACGACCATGACCCATACTGGACAACCACCATCGAATGCGGCTGCTCCAGCCCACACGTCCAGATACGGACCCAAGGGCCTAACTCATTCCGCTATGGCGGCTTCAAGATACTCCAATTAGCACCGGGCGCACCATCGGCAGATCCATACGCCAACAACCTCCGCATCGAAACAGTCTGCAACATCACCGCTCTGCGCAGTATCGGAATGCACATCGGCGTATCCGAGGAGATGCTCTGCGCCGACGAATCCTTCTCCCCATTTTTCCGGTCCAGCGCACACTCAACAGACGAGCTAGCCAAATCAAACATGATCGGCGCCGTGCAGCGAATCTTCAAGACCCTCAAACCGGACTTACGACCAAGCAGAGAACAAATCACCGTCCAGCATCATCCGTATATCGATATCCTGCCCTTTCCGACGTTGCGGAAAAACCTCATTACCCGTCCCGGGGAATTCGATGAAGATGAGTTCTTCCACGACATTATTACTGGCCTGGTATGTTGGGGAGGTGCAGGTCTCGGGAGGAGGGATCGGCAGGAGTCTACGGGGTTTGCGTCGTCGGGTACGCCGTGGGATGTCCGCAGCTGGGAGGCAAGGGTGTGGTTTTTGAAGAAGTATTGGCGTTTGTTGGGTGGGGAAGATGGTGAGCTTGTACGCCAGAGCGAGTGGTGGCGCGGTATTAGAGGGGATGATGATGCGTTGGATGTGGAGGGTGATGACTAGGAGTGGAATTTGTGGATCTTATGCTGTTGCTAAGCTTCTTGATTTAGGCTGTCGAGACGCTTCAGGATCTGTATACAAGGGTCGGCCCGACCGTAATGTTGATATGGGCAATATAATTGTTACAAAGTATGCTATCACACTACACAACGACAAATCAACTTGTCTAATTGATTCAAACCAGCGGATACTTGATGATCTGTAAGCCTGTAAAGGGGCACCGGCATTGGCATCGGTATGGGGCATGCGATGATCGGTCGGTACGGGCCGTCGTCTGACATCGGCCTTTTGTCAATGGTGTCGTTCCACTGTTCTCCTTTTACAACACCCTGTCATACAAACAAAAAAGATCAATGTAGCACTTTTACCTGAAACACAACTTTCACATAAATAATTTCAAAACACTATTATTGGACTAAGCATGGTAGTCTTCCAGACAGAACCAGCCAGTCTGGCTCACCTCGCGCCGGCCACAGTGTAAGTCAAGATATTATAGTATAAAATCCAAACTTGAAATACTGATCATTCCAAAAGCCCCCCGACACGTCACGCAACAACGTCTATTCTCAGAAGCCTTCCGCTGTCTCGACCTCGAGGGAGAACAGTCCGTCAGCTGGGGATAGACCTGAAAATACAGCTCACACAGCAAACAAAGGGAGCAAGGCTGCGCCTGAAAAGGATCGTGGAGAACCTCCAAGCCCCACTCCTCGCTTTTTCCGTCTTTCAGAACCACCAGACATGCACATGCTGGAATCGGCACTCCGAGAGTTTCATTCAATGCAAGAAAAGGTTGAGTTAATATAAGGTGCAATGAAGGTCTGCTCCTAATATCAAGAACACACAGTTGTTGGGTCGCGTAACTACCACACGAAGCTTCGGTGGCATGTAAACGCCCTCTGGTGGTTTTGCTTTTGCTTTGCGACAGCAACAATAACACTTAATATGAGCCACCCATCCTGACCAGACGTATTTGAGAGCCTTGAGGGCCCCCTATAAAGGAAGTTCCAACATTCCAACAGACCTAGGTCACAGCAGCATGTAGAGTACAGAGTATTGCCTCAATCATGCCTTGAAAAGCAAAAAAAAAAAAAAGCAAGACAGCCAATTGTCACAAGTTGTTGAGAGTCCCAAGAGGTCGAGGTTTCACAGTGACGCGAAACGGACAAACACACGTTTTGGCCTTCAGGCCTCCGTTTGCAAACCGAAGAGCAGCAGTGAATTGCAAGGCTGCAAGGCTGCCGGCGGGTTTTCCTTCTGAGTTCTCTTCCCCCCCTCAACTCTCGTCTTCTCTTGTCTTCTCTCGTCCTCCCTCTCTCTTTCACCTCCTGCTCCATCCCATCTCCCCCTCGGGGCCTTCGTACAGACCATTCTCCTTTCTACTAGATACTCGGTGAGTGATCTATCTCTTTGCAAATGTGGCAGTTGAGTCAACAGAGACTTAGGAACTTCTACCCTGCTCACGCTCAAGCGCGTGTGGGACAACTGTCAGACGTCCCTGTATCTAGTCACCCAGTCACTTCAACTGACAAAGCTGACCAACCACTCCCTCTAGGAGCGGTATACCTCGTCCTCACGATGTCGGACTGGCCCTCCGCCGAAGATTCCGGCTGGAACGATAATTCCGGCTGGAATGATGACAATGATGGCGGTACGTGTCCCTGCTCGACAGGAGTGAATCTTATCTGTTTGGCTGGAGACACGTTTTCTGTCACGACCAACAATCGCGCTACATACCCATAACAATACTGATGGATATGATAGGTTTTGGCAGCGATGAGAACACTAAGCCCGGTGGTTTCGGTGCCGATGCTGGCTTCGGTGGTAACGACTATGATCCCTCGTCGGCCCCCGGAGGACAGGAAAAAGACAATGACAATCGTTGCCGCAAGTAAGTGTTTCCATCTCTGTGTCTACTTGAATGCTCTTGTTAACAGAAGACAGCTGCGGAAGCGAGGACCACTTTGCGCGTAACTGCACCGAACCTCGTAAGGGCATGGCTTGCTTCAACTGCGGCGAGGACGGGTATGAGTTCACATAATCACAACTTGGTTGCTCTGCTTACTGACACTACACCAGACATACCAAAGCAGAGTGCACAAAACCTCGTGTCTTTAAGGGCACTTGTCGTATATGCAGCCAGGAAGGACACCCTGCCGCCGAGTGTCCCGAGAGACCTCCTGAGGTGTGCAAGAACTGCAAGATGGAAGGTCTGACGCATGGCGGCTTGTAATTGAGTACATATACTAATCCTCAGACAAGGTCACAAGACTATTGACTGCAAGGAGAACCGTCGCTTTGACCTGAACAGTGTCCCTGACAAGCTCCCCGAAGAGGCCTGGGATATTGTGAAGAAGGCCAGCGCTGAAAAAGACCTTGAAGATTTACGCGAGGTGAGAAAATCTCCCCATTTTCTACAACTTTCTTCTATGTAGATAATTACGCTGTCATAGTCAGATGTGCTGACACAGTACAGGGTATCAAAGTCTACTCCAAGTCGATGCCTCAAGCAACCTTCGTCGATATTGAGAACAAGTTGCGCGAGGATAATCTCAACTTTCATCTTATTGCCATGGTAATATCAGCTTATTCTATGATGCTCATCTTTGAATAGGTACTAATATGACTGGGTTGACAGGAGAGAGAAGTAAACGATTGCATCAGCCTCATCGATCTTCAGGGCAAGCTGAACTGCACCTACGTAGTGGGTTTCTTCTACAGCTCCAAGCCGCAGCGTGCAAACTTGCGTGACCGTTGGCCACCTTCCGATGAGGATAACCTCGAGCGTCTTGCCGATGCTGGCTTGCCTTTTGATCGACAGGTTCCCAAGTGCGGCAACTGTGGCGGTATATTGAGATCTAGCCTGACATTGATCATCTCAGCTTTGCTAACAAATTACAGAGATGGGTCATACTGCCCGTGGTTGTGCTCAGGAGCGTGAATTGATTGAGCGTGTTGAGGTCAAATGCGTCAACTGCAGCAATGTCGGACATCGTGCACGCGACTGCCCTGAGCCTCGTCGTGATCCTTTCGCCTGTCGTAACTGCGGGTATGACCATCCCAAGAGGCTCAAAGACTACCTACTGACTATGAAAGTTCGAATGAACACAAAGCATCTGACTGTCCCAACCCTCGCTCTGCGGAAGGCGTTGAATGCAAGCGTTGCGGTGAAAGTAACAAATTCGGCCTTCCCCTTGCTAAACATTTCACTGACACCTTAACCAGTGGGCCATTTCGCAAAGGAGTGTCCTCAGGCTCCCGCTCCTCGAACCTGTCGCAACTGCGGGTAAGTCGCATGCTATCTTTGCAGTGATTCCGTCTCTAATTGAATAGATCCGAGGATCATATGGCACGCGACTGTGACAAACCTCGTGATGTCTCTACTGTGACCTGCCGCAACTGCGACGAAGGTACGGACTCGATCCACTACCCACTGCTAAAAATTACTGACACATTGACACAGTCGGGCACTTCAGCCGCGACTGTCCTAAGAAGAGAGATTATTCTCGGGTCAAGTGCAACAATTGCGGCGAGAGTAAGTCACGGCCCTCGCCATACTTATCTTCTCGCAAACGTCTTCCCACATACAATATACTAACCTCAACCGATCAACAGTGGGCCACACCATCAGACGCTGCCCTACCGCTCCCGCTCCCGATGATTCCGCCCCCGGAGCCGACGTCGCAGACACCAGTGGCGGCGATTGGAACAACGAGTCTAGTGGTGACTGGAATGCCGAAGGCGCTACCCAGGATGAATCTCCAGCTGAGGAGAACACCAAGGGTTTGCGTGCCGCCTGGTAAAACGGTTGAATGGGATACTCGGTCGGATCGGATTGCATGGTGCATAGAAGTCGGAGCTTCGTTTGACACGATGTCCGATATCTGGCGCGACTGCATTGATCACCCATAGTGTTTTCGACCTGTTGACTGTGCTGTCAATCTACTCAGGGTTGACATGGCTGATGAACTCGTTGATGTGGTGTCTCCGTGGCTGTTCTTCTCTTGTATTTACCTTCTTGCTATTGCGTCAGGCCGGTTGATAGATTGATCGACTGTTGCAGGGTGCGCTTGGTAGACGGGACCAACTTTTGTCATTGAGATGAGAGCAGGACCCGTCAGACTGAGTGACCTGTATCCTGACTGATTGATTGATTGATTGATCAGCTGACTGACTGAAATAAAAAAAATCATTTCCTTGCCGTCATGCTATCTGCAGCAGTCATACGTAGGTTGGAACGATGGGTAGACACATGACATGACAATATCATATAAAACAGTAAACGAAACGGCAAAAGCAAATACGCAAGCGACACTGATCTCAAACATAAGAGAAACGATCTATCCAACTATACCATATTCCAGAAACAGACCATCCAAATCCATCATCTCATCTACCCCATCCTTCCTAACCCCCCAACCCTCACACGATAGTAAAGCGCCAACCCCGCAACACCCAAATTGAAAACCACAAACCCCCACCCCACCGCCCAATTCCTCCACCTTTCATCCCAAAAATACTCCCTTTGGGCCAGAAACTGATCCGCAACATCTACCGCACAATACTCACATTTATCCCTCGCATCAGGAGAGACCAAATACCCCGTCGCTGTTTGGAGAAATGTACCCAGATACTCCGCGCATGATTGCCCGCTCGGGGGATGGAAAGTGGATAGTTCGATGGTGCTGCATTTCACGGCGCGGTTGTGGAGCTGGGTTGCTGAGATTCCGCTGACGAGGTATGTGAATGGGGAGATGCGGTACATGAAGATCCAGAAGGTGTGGAGAGGGGGGGTGGAGGGGGGTTGCATGATGCCGTTGAAGGATATGGATAAGAATGAGAGGGCGTAGGTGAGGAGGGTTGCGAGTTGGGGGGTGGGAGAGAGGATGGCGATTGCTATTGCGAAGGTGGTGGCGGAGAGGAAGTATTGTAGGAAGAAGAGGAGGGTGAGGCCTTGTTGGGGCGGGGATTGGATGTTGAAGATGGGGTAGGTGTAGCTTGCGTAGGAGGTTATAGCGAGGAAGATGGTGTGGGGGAGTTCTATGAGGAGGGTGCATAGGAGGAGGGCGAGCCAGGAGTAGGTTCTGCTGTGGTGTTCGCGGTGGATGTATAGTGATATGTGTGTGTGGAGAGTTGGGATGGTTTGTTGGACTAGGGGTGGGAAGAGCGCGCAGAGCATGAAGAGGGAGAAGAGGGTTCCTTGGAGGCCGTGGAGGGAGGGGTTTTGTTTGTAGAAGGAGAAGCCGATGAAGAGGAATGCCGTTGTGGTGAGGGCTATTCTGGATAGGATGGTGAGGGGGGTGCGGTGGTAGTGTTGGGATATGCGGCGCAGGATGATGGGGAGTTGGTTCCGGAGGGGAAGGGCGAATTCGCCGTGTTCGCGGGGGTCTGGAGGGGTGTTTGGTTGGTTTTGTTGGGTTTGTTTGTGGGAGTGGATGTGCTTGATTTCTTCTTGGATGGTGGCTGCTTCTCTGCTTGTGCTCCA
Source organism: Aspergillus heteromorphus CBS 117.55 (assembly GCF_003184545.1). Lineage (NCBI taxonomy): Eukaryota > Fungi > Ascomycota > Eurotiomycetes > Eurotiales > Aspergillaceae > Aspergillus > Aspergillus heteromorphus. Next base: position 647,839 of record NW_020290419.1, read on the forward strand.
GATAGAGGACCAGGTGCCGTTGTTCTTGTTGGTTTCTGTTTTGAGGACCTCCATGATGTACTCGGCGGGGTTTTCGTTGTCTTTGATGGCTCGATGGGCTTCGTTTCTGTGGAAATAGTCGAGCAGGATCAGGGAGTTCTCGCCAGTTGGGCCGAAATATGCTGTCTTTCCTTCGTTGGTGAGGAGTAGAAGCTGATCACATTGCTTGAATATGGATGCGCTGGGCTGGTGGATGGTACAGACGATGGCTTGTCCTGCGTTGGCGAGTTTCCGGAGAAGACTCCATATAGCCCGGGAGCCATGCTCGTCAAGACCACTGTCATACATGTTAGTTCTCGATAGATTCAGGAAGTAAGATGTACTATGTACCTGGTCGGCTCATCCAGGAATAGAATCTGAGGCTTGGCTGCCAATTCCACTCCGATGCTCAACAGCTTACGCTGTTCTCTGTTCAACCCTTCTCCAGGAACTCCAACAAATGCCTCTGCGATCTCTTCCAGACACAGTATCCGGATTATTTCCTCAACGTACGCGTATTTCTCTTCTTTGGAAACCGAGCTCGGCTGTCGCAGCAGTGCACTAAACTGAAGGCTTTCACGAACTGTTGCTGTCTCCAGATGAAGGTCTTGTTTTTGGATATAGCCGAATTTTCGCTGGGAGTTCGAGCCTACAGGGCGGCTATTGATGAACATGTCACCAGTGAAAACACCCACTGTGGTGTGTTGCGCCAATATCTCGAGGAATGCTTTTCTTTCGATCTCGTTAACACTCATCACTGCCATCAGCGATCCTGGCTTGACCCAGCCGGTCACCTGGTCCAAAATCTGACGATGTTCGCGCTTAAAAACAGTTTTGTATGTCACATCCCGCCATGTGAAGATGCCTTGTTGAGCTGGAATGAAACTTGGGTTCTTGTTTTGTGCATCACCCACCATAGAGTTGTTTATAGCCACGACTGACTGGCCTGTCTCTTCGTCCGCGCTATTCCCACCTTTTTTGAGCCCATTACCTCGACGAAATGATAGACTCTCAGGTGCCGTGTTTGTATATGAAATCATCTCAGTCACAACAAGATGAATCATCATCCAACCAAGCATCATTGCGATGAGAATACCAAAGTTCCTCCACACATGATGGTAGGTGAATTCATATGTAGCCCGAATATAATCATCACCACTAACAGTCCACTGACCAGCGACCGCCCCAACAGCGGAGCAGATAAATGAGTTGTTTTGAATGTTCGGATAAGATGGAACAAATGCAGCACAGCCAAAATGACGGCCATGGAATTCATTGGCAACCAGGCTCTCGAACGCGTAGTATGTGGGGGTTAAATAGCGGATGAACTTGAACCACGGGTGAATTTGGGGGACCGGAATGATGAAACCTGTGTAGATAGTCACCGGAAGGACTAGCAAGCCAGCAAGTACTATAGCCTGTGAAACTGTTTTTGCTATCGCTGCATTGGCTTGGAAGGCCGCACTTGTAACGAGTATGGTCAGGAAGTTGATAAGTAGACATAGAAAGAACTGAGAAGGTTCGCGACGAAGGTTGCTCATAAAGTAGATGACTATATTGTTTGTCAGAGCTAGAAGAAACCTGAGCGGTATTACACTCAGGAAATGGGCTATTGCCTCAATTGCTGGGTGATAAAACCCAAGCAAGGCATGTTTTTGCACAATCGGATGTCGCGAATGGTGGCTGCTGATTTCGCTTATTGGGATGAAGGAGTTTAGCAGCACCATGTAGAATATCACGGCTCCCTTGGCGAAGAATCCTGATGTCGTATCGGGTGTGTTGTGAAACATGGACCCAATAATCAAGGCTATGGCTAGGTTGAGAGCAAGCTTGTATGCGGCCGACACACGTTCGTTCCAGGCCCGCTGGTATGCGCTTTTGATGCAGAGCTTGATTTGTAATGACAAGCTCGTGTATGGCGAATCAGCCCACGTACAATATTTTGAGTTCCGAGACTTGTTCTGTCGGCTTTCAGGGAACTCGTGCTTCTGCTGAGATGTTTCAAGAAGCTGATGAGATGCCATCTCTCGTTGTAGCTCTAAAAACTCTGAAGACTGGTGCCAGTACGCCTCAAATTCATCGGGAGTCCGGGGCACTTGACCTTCAAATCCAGGGCGTAGTTTTCTACTTGCTGGATTGGTGATAGCGGCCAAAAAGTCAGCAGTGGTTTGTTGTGGACCGCAGTACCAGCCTTGGTGCTCGAAGAATTGTCGGACTTTAACAGTGGATCCGTAGTAGATCTGACGCCCTTCGTGCAATAACACAGTCTTATCAAAAAGGTCGTAGATGGCCTGGCTCACTTGACGAGCTGGTATGATATGGGAAGATGAGCCTAGATCTGCGGCCAATCTGAGTGACTGTATGAAGTTCAGTGTCAAATATGAGTCCGTTCCCTGAGTCGGATTGTTCCATGCAGCCAAAAACCCCCCCGACAAGACCATCTCTGCCACAGCGAGCCGCTTGTGCTCACTTGTTGAAATATCACAAATTCTTTTCTTGTAGACATGGCGCAGCTCAAACACTGCACCGATCACTTTCGCCATCAGCTTTGTGTATCTTTTGCGAGACACACTCTTTAGCTGATTCGAAGAGGTCCGCGCCGATACCGCGAACTCTAGTGTCTGGCCCACTGTTGAACTGGGGAAAAAACCATTAAAGTCCGAATTGTAAACAGTTCCAGTCTTAAATGTATTGGGTATTGTTTGTTGTGGCATGCCGCCGTGGTAAATGGCTGATTCTGAATTCAACTGTAACCCATGGAATTCCCCACACAGTGCCTTCGCAAGGGAGCTGCACCCCGATTCAAGTCGCCCTAGAACTAGTAGCAGCTCTCCCCTGTTCAAAACACCATGTACGCTCTGAAGGATTGGTTTAGGAGATTCATGGTTCGAGTTAAAGGAGCCTCGTGGCCTCAGGGGAGCGGTCAAGATATCGAGCATATTCCAATTGTACCGTATTGTAGATCGAGTCCCCAAGACGTGAAGATTTTGAAACGCCACTGATGGCCTCTCTCCAGGAAGCTTGCTCTTATTTAGCATGCGAATTAGCTTGTGAAGCCACCTGTATAAATCAAAGTCTGAATTGTCTGGATAAAACCATGGGTCCTCCCCTGGCAAGGTGTTTGCGAAACCACTGATGCTGGTAATGCTACCATCAGTCATTGCAATTTCAGCCAAATACGCCTCTTCAATCGGATCCAGAGAGACACGATGTCTGGCAGCGAAGCCCAGAGCTCCTTCATTCTCCTCAACCTCGGCTGGTGAGCCTATTGATGGTACAAACTGAGATTTAGGGGCATTCGTTTCATAATAATCACTTTCATATCTGTTTGCTTCGATCGCTTCCTTCTCATCTGGTGTTGTAGAGAGAGAGAGCGATGAAATCGATGCAGGGCTGACATGATATTCAGTCGGTTCTTCCGTAAATAAATTTCCAGAATTGTCAGCATCGATGAATTCCTGATCATCAACTGTCGTTGATATGGCATATGATGGAGACGATGTAGGTTGCAAGTCCAATTCCATAAAGTCTTCTTCAGTCACAGTAGCGGGGATTCCGGGTTCTCTTGACTCTTGCACTTCGGTGGTTGTGGATACGAGTATCGACGAACACGATGTTGGCTCGGTGAGGGATACAACCGAGCCTTCCATGCCACTTCCGTCAATGGAAGCCGCTTCGTCATGTCTGGAATTCTCAGAAGCATAAATTGATGCTGAAGAATGCGCACGAGAGATAGCAAGCTTTTCAATCTCTTCCTGACTTGGCTCGTTTTCTTCATAATTCTGTTCGGTTGTCGTGGTTTCGGTTGTAACTAGAATCTCTGACGATGTAGACTTTGTATGGGAAAGCGATTCTCTCTCAGTACCCTCTCTAGATATGACCGCTTCAGGTTCCTGCCTCTCGACCGTCAATCTCGATTCGAAGACTGAACTTGAAGGTTCGGGCTGAGTTTCAAAAGAATTGAGAACTTTCCTCTTTCCATCTAATCTCTCTGATTCATAAGCCTCGCCCTTTTGGAAACTCCGAGACGTAGAGGTAAACTTCGAAAATTGAAGCTGTGCAGGAGAAGATGAATCGCTTTGGGTTCTTTTCGCGGAGCGTTCTGCTTCACATGTTTCCATCTCTTCGATTGCCCCGGACATAGAGACGGAAGTCGACAATGCAGGATGCGACAAATGGAGGCTCCTCCCCAAGGGCCCCGACCCAGTTAACCCACGTGTCTCTCCCTCTTCAGCATTTGCAGACGTGAGGACGACAGTCAACGAACCAGGTTGAGCATGAGGCAAAGCAAAGCTTCCTTCCATTGCCTCAGACCTGTCTAGCCCACAATGATTCTGGGTCACCCCGGATGTAGACAAATTACCCGAAAATACAGATTGCGTGTGAGGAATCGCATTCTTCTGGGTACTCTCCCCAAGCCATCCGGAGTTATAAGTCGCTCTCTCCTGCACTACTCCAGACGTAGACGTAAAGCTTGATGTAATATCGGCATTGGTGGAAGTAAATTCCGTCTCAAGCTCCTGGCTAAACCCTCCTATTGTGTGAATTTCCGTGTCCTCGACCATCCCGGAGGTAGAGAAGAAGGTTGATGATGTGGACCACAACTGCGATTGATTGTAGCCATCATCATCTCCGTCCCCATGATTCTTGGCACTGGTTGATTCTTGTCTGTCGGACATATTGGGTTCAGATCGCAGCTATTATGGGTGAAAGCCTCTCAGTGTCAGTCAAAAGAGCCGTCAATTGGTAAAGCTGAGAAAGCAGGGTACACAACGCAACAAACCTGCGGAACGCTTGACCAACATATACCAAAGCCCTCAGAATATCAGGAGAAGAACCCCCCAAGCACTGCTACTAAAGCAGATTCAGGGTACCTCCCACCCCATTGTACAGCGCCATTGCCTCAATCATCCGACTCAAAAATGCGTGTGATTCAGCTCGTGCTTGCAGATTCCAATCAATAGACGGCGACTAGTCTTCTGGGAAAACAAGCAAGCATGAGGTGTATTGTGCTAAAGCATTGGAGGGGGGGAGCTCTGTGGTACCCACTGATCTGCACAGATGAGCTCGGAGCTGAAGATATGCACGAATAGCTAGTCCGGTGCCGAGCGGAGAATCCCGGTGAGGGCGAGAAGTTTCATTGTCGTATATAAGGAAATTATATTAGATTCAGACAGCAGGTAGAAGGGCTGGGCGTTAGAGAGAAAAAATGGGGTTATTCGCCGATGGTACCCGGCTTGGTGGATGGTTGTTGATGGTTGATTGATTGTATCTAGATCGGCGCCCACGATGTACATCTGCCCGCCTAGTGCTGACTACCTACTGCCGACCAACCCAGGCATTACTCCGTGCCAGATCAATATGGCATCAGTAGCCTATGTCTACCGTGCACTCCGTACATGTCTTGTTAGTGGAGACTTGATCTTCTTCCTGTGTGAATTTACCATTCAACCTCTGTCACTATAGCCAGTCATCTCCAAAGGATTCTTATCGGAGCAGACGCCCAATATTTCCTACCAATATAGTTGTCAACCAAACCATGATGGCCAGAAATCCAAGAGCAGAAAGCAGATTGAGTTTGCGACCCAGGGGTAGATACTTTACCTGCTTTGGCAGTACCTATAAAGCTTGGATCTTAACTTTTCCCGGAAGCTATATGTGTATCGCGAAACTTCTTTGATAAAGACCCTGTGCATCGGTCGGAATCTAGATAGAGGGATGAATTGCTGGTGGGTGGGAACAGGCGAAGGGCACCTTCCCCAACGGGAAACATTGTCCCTCACGGTGACTGACTCCTGAAGCCTTGATTGAATAACTCTTGCGACCTCTGAATCTGCTCCCCACAGAAACTCCATTATCATATCGAGGGCTCACTTACTGCTGTTATACTACCTACCCTTTATCCAGTATACCAAGCACAGAGCGATAATAAGGTGAGATAGCCTCTGTGTTTTACTCCACCACTTTATGCACCTTTCCACGCCCAATCATCCTGGCCACTGTTTGAAAAGGTAGCAGCCTCTTTGGTGGCTACCACTGAACTGACTTCTATAGCACATCCTTCCCTCATACTCCTCAACAACCCTTCCATCATGCCCCCCTCCCAAATCGAACGTATTTACGCCAATTGCGAAATCATCTGGGGCAAAGGCCCCTATAATGTCCATCTTGAAACTGCTGATTTGGATACATTTCGAGCAGTGGTCAGGAAAGGCTTCGGGATTTCGCCTCAACCACCCTTGACCATGACCGGGTTTTGCGCCTCAATGGATCATGCATGGATAGAGTTGGATTACATGCTCTGGCTATGGGTTGAGTAAAAATGCATTGGACAGTCAGCATCCGATGACTGATGCTTAACGGCTGGGGAGTTTTGGTGGACCTGATGGGCGAGATAAACCAATAGGTACTAGACCAATGTGTTGTTGCGTTGGACGGAAACGGAAGAAAGATGGGTTATAGGGATGGATAGGTCTGAGGGAGAGGTTTTTTGTATACCTCGGTGTTGCCTCTAAAGGGATTATTTTGTCAGTCAAGTGAAGCGAAGGAATTGCGTGCTAATTCGGACACGCAGACAAGTCGCTCATTATCCCCTATTTTGCAAGGTTTAGTGCTGCCGTTATTAGCAAGAACAGTATCCAAAGGAAAAGTGACCTTTGTCGTTCTGGGAAGAAGCAATAGTAATTTCCGCGTCCCAAGAACAACGGCACGATAATATAAGTACCCAAGTATATCCGTCACAGCTGTCTATGATCCAGCATTCAGCATGGGCATCTAATTGTACCTGTCTAACATGTGCTAGCACAAGGGTCACTGGCCAGTGGAACCATATTTTCCGAGGGGTGTTTATTGGCTTGGAATGACGGGTATCCCGTATGATGTATCTACTCGCCCAAACATCTAACACACGTTATGCATTTCGATATCGATTGGCAAAGTTTACCACCCAAGAATGGTCAAGTACCAAATAAGTGTAGAGGCTGGGCCAGGGCGGGTATTCACGGTCCACCTCTGGGTCAGGACGGCACAGACATTGAGCTTGCGAGTCAGTTGCTTGCGAGTGACGTAATGGTTTCACTATTGACTGTTGTATAGAGCTCATAATCAACCCTAACCCACCGTTATCGAGATCTTACAAGGTCCCAGTCAGCCAGAATTTGTACTGGGCAGCGTGGCATGACGAGGTGGATTGCGTCACACTGCCAGTATCCTTCCCATGTAGGGTCCAAGGCTGTGTTTACTGATGAGATGAGCGGGTGTCTGTGTGTCTGTGTGTCAGATCAGCTGGAAATAATCTTCCTGCCGTGAACGAAAGTTCGATCGCCGCGTGGTGCTCTGACACCTCCCCGGCTTACATGGCAGAACACGGGGAATCATCCCCCCAGTCGACCGAAAATGGAAAGGAGAGAGGGATATCATGCTATTCGACAAACGGGGAAATGTTAGAGACCGCTGAGCCCTAGGTGGAAGGATGGATGCAGAGGAGAAGATACGTCTGACGACTCACGTTGCAAGCTGGTGTCTAGTGGAAAGCGATTGACACGCGGGTTGCCCGAAGAAGCAAGCCGCAGGCAAAAGGCAAATCTGGAGACACGCTCGGCCCCAACCGATGACTCAACTGCGGGGAGGCCGAGGGGAAGTGGGCGAGTTTCACGGTTGGATGGGAGTGGGTGGGAGGAATAGACGGGAGAAGGAGGATTGGCTAACAGGGTCTTGATCCCTCACCTTTGACGCCTAACTGGAGCCGGCTAGTCCGAGGGGGCACCTGATACGGCGGTCGGGCCATGGAGCCTATGTACGGGGTAGCATTCAGACAATATTTTGCCACCGCCGGCCAGGGTTGCGCTTTAGTACGCTTGTTTCCCGCCCGTCGGCCTGGAAGACTTGGAGTTGGAGTCTACCCCGGGCCCGCCCCGGTAGTCGCTACTCGCCAGGACTACCACGCACTATGGCCCGGGGGTACGTAGGGCCCCTCCACCGAGGAATTGCTCTTCGGGACAAACGTCTGACATTCAACCCACTCTTCACCCAAAATCACATTTGTTAAAGGGGTAATGAGAAAATTGTTTGAGAATCGTAGGAAGGAATGCATCTAGGCAATCGTGCCATGGGTGCAGCAAAGCTGCAGCGAGATTTTGGGGCCGATGGTTCGGGGCCCTTTCGGCCAGGCCAGGGCAAACGTATAGACCGTCCGCCGCAGTTAAGGTTGCTCCATCCAGAATCGGCAGGACTTCGGCCTGCTTGAGAAACATCCTCTCGACCATCTGGCCTGACCGATGGCCTCCTTTCCGTCCTTCCCCCTTTCTTCCAAGCCAACATGATGACTGCATGTTTGCTTCACCGCGGCCGGCTGGTTTGCGTGCTTTTCTCAATTGCTTCTTCATCAAACGACTCGCCGGGACTTCTGGCGACACTCTACCCAGTCCCCACGACAAAGTGGAGCTTCATCCGAACAGCGCGCCCAGCGCTGATTGGTAGGGATAATCTTTCACGAGTGTAACAGCATGCAAAAGACGCATCTCTTTCTCCCACGGAATATCCTGGCTGCGCGGAGGCAAAGTTTGGGTTGGCAGGATACCGAGGATCAGCCTGACCGATCTGGACTAGGGGCGGTTGACGAGAATATTACGGGATGAGACGCGACGGCCGTCCGCAGGAGCCTCAGTCGAGTTCCTAATGTGAACGAACGTACGGATGTCTAGGACACTGTTAGCCAGTTTGGAAACTGGAAAGATTGGGGGACATTCATCCAATGGCTCATGAGAAATTGAGAAACACCAGCACCAGCACGGGGTCTCTCCACCGGGCGGATAGAACCGAGGCCAGCCCACCTTTACTGGAAGCGGTAAGGTATGCTCCGTAGTACTCCGTAGTCCGTAGTCCAGGAGGGGTCGCTTTGCGGAGACTCCAAAATCCCCGGATTCTGAATAATCAGCCCCGGAGGGTCCATGGGGCCCACTGATAATGGGGGCTTTGGGCATACCACCGTAGCATAGCTGCCTGCTAATTCCACGGTCAGGCCGGTCAACTGAGCAGGTGACGATTAGATTGCCCAGTTCCCGCCTCCGATCGTTGCCCTTCCTTGATTTTCCACCACGCGAGAAGCCACGCGAACCGGATTGCTATGTCCAGATCGCAAAAGTCGCATCGAACGGGTTTTTTCTCTCCAGGCTCGACATGGTCGACCTTCGCCTCTCCCTAGTCATCATACGCGAAGTCACCCAGCAAAGACTGTACCATCCGCAAGCCATCCCCATTTGTATGTATGTATGGGGATATGTAGGATCGATCCTGCGAGAATGACCCCCGACATTGCATCCCGGGCGGCACTCATCCGAGACAGACAGAGCCAACCACAACCACGGGCGGCAGCGCAATAACGAACGGCACAGAGCAAACCCACCGGCGCTCTCGGTTTACCCAGAAGCGGCTAGCCAGCTGCGGGCTCGACTGGCATGACGGCATCGAAGGAAATCCCCGGCTCGCTGAAGTCTGGAGACTCATTACTGACCACACAGTCTTTCCCCCCCGTTCAGCCCCCGCTGATCGCGACGCCGGCCCAGTATTGACTGTGGAGAAGTGGTCGGTCGGCCTCCACACCCTCCACACTTTTTACATCACTTGTCATGCCCGCCCACATCGGCGGGATTAATATTAGGGTCTGAGAGGGTCGTGTGTGTGTGTGTGTGTGCGTGCCTGAGGAGGGGAGAGGGGGGGGGATTCCATGTGGGGGAACAGCCATTACTCTGTTGGTTGGTAGCAAAGGGCAGCTGAGCCCATATGGGCCTGAAATAAACTGGGGGGGAAAAACAATATTCTGCTCGATCCGGAGAATGGCAGCTTCCCTTTCCTGCCCTCAGTGGCCTAGACCACCAATCAACCTCCGGGGTGCAGGACCAGCTTTCGATCATTCGCAATTTCAATTCCCAATGCTTGTTGAACCAACCCATTCCTGGCTGCCGACCACTGGCTGATTCCTTCCCAACATCTGCCGCTACTACTGTACTATCTAGTAGCACTGCTAGTAGTACACTGCGAAACGGGGTCTGCAGCCATTCACTGGGCTGGCTCGACTCATCTAGTCCTTATCTTGAGGTTTAATCCCGGCCTTTCAGTCATCATGACTGCTGTCAGAGCCAATTCTCACGAGGCTCCGGCTCTGTTTAAAACCCCCGTCGGCCTCCTCCTCTGTGCAACTTGCTGGTGCTTTCCTCTTTTCTCGATCCCTTCTACTCCGTTCCTCACTACCCCGTCATCCACTCCAACTGACTATACTCCCGCTCCCCGCCAATGAGCCACCCCCCCTGATCCTCAATTGTCGCGTGGTGTTGTCTTCCCCTACCTCCTCTTCTCCCACCTCTGCTCTTGTAATTCGATCTTGGCTCTTCTAAAAGGCCTCTTCCCAAGATGGCGCGGAGCTACCTGGGCCTCACTGGAGGCAAGCTGCAGATCGCTATCAGTGTGATCGCTGGTATGGATTTCCTGCTGTTCGGTTACGACCAAGGTGTGACGGGTGGTCTCTTGACCCTGGACTCGTTCATTAAATACTTCCCAACTATTGCGACCAACGGTGCATACTATGACAGCCTATCCACATCACAGCAAAGCACTCAGTCCACTCGTCAGGGTAAGTTCACGCTTTGAGGGCGTTTGCGCCCCGCCATCCAGAGTCGCATGTGCTAACCCCCCCGCTTAGGTGTTGTCGTCGCTGCTTACAACCTGGGATGCTTCGCTGGATCTATCCCGACGATCTGGATTGGGAATTGGCTCGGCCGGCGCAAGACGATCTTCGTTGGGTCTTTCATCATGGTCATCGGGGCACTTCTGCAGTGTACCTCATACAGTTTGGGCCAGTTCATTGTTGGACGTCTGGTGACTGGGTTTGGTAGGTGGATTTGAGGGAATTGGGCGAGCATCACTAACAGGTACGGCCAATAGGAAACGGCATGAACACGTCGACCGTTCCCACATGGCAGTCTGAGTGCTGTAAGTCCAACCATCGTGGCCAGCTGGTCATGATCGAAGGTGCCATGATTACCTGCGGTATTACTATCAGCTATTGGATTGACTTCGGCTTGCTATTTGCCGATCCCAGTGAAGTGGCCTGGAGATTCCCATTGGCCTTCCAGATCTTCTTCGCCCTCATTATCCTATTCTTCGTCCTGTCTCTCCCCGAATCCCCCCGCTGGCTCATTCTCAAGGGCCGTGAGGATGAAGCAAGGACTGTCCTGCACTCACTGCTGGGTGATGAAGACGAGACTTTCATCGACACCGAATTCACTGCCATCAAGGCCACTGTCTTGGAGATGGCAAAAGGATCATTCCGCGACATGTTTACCATGACTGAAGACCGCCATTTCCACCGCGTCGTCTTAGCCTACGTCAATCAGATGTTCCAGCAAATCAGTGGCATCAATTTAATCACATACTACATCCCGACGGTCTTGGAAAATCAGCTGGGAATGAGCCTTGAGATGTCTCGTTTAATTGCCGCTTGTAACGGGACTGAGTACTTCCTTGCTTCGTGGGTGGCCGTCTTTACCATCGAGCGGTTCGGCCGTCGATCCCTGATGCTTTTCGGTGCGGCGGGCATGTCGATATCCATGGTCATCCTTGCCATCACCGCCAGCATGAGCAGCGACGGGGCTCGCGTCGCCTGTGTTGTCTTCCTGTTCGTGTTCAACACGTTCTTCGCCATCGGTTGGCTGGGCATGACGTGGCTGTACCCGGCGGAGGTTGTACCCCTGAGGATCCGTGCTCCGGCGAATGCGCTGGCTACGTCGTCGAACTGGATCTTCAACTTCCTGGTAGTCATGATCACCCCTGTGGCATTCGACACCATCGGCTACCGAACCTATATCATCTTTGCGGTCATGTAAGTTCTCTATATCCCGTCGCTTGTTCATTGGGTCCCTCTCATACTAATTCTGGGCAGTAATGCGTTCATCTTCCCAGTGGTGCTCTTCTTCTACCCGGAGACAGCCCGTCGATCCCTGGAGGAGATGGACCGGATCTTCCGCAAGACTAAGAACGTGTTCTCGCTGGTCAAGGTGGCCAACGAGGAGCCTCATATGTACGGCAAGAAGGGAGAGCTCCTGTTCATGCTGGACGATGTGGAAGACGACGCGGTGCGGCGCGCGAGCGTGCTGAGCCACCACGCGAAGGATACGGAGAAGGGCAGCGAGGAAAACATTACCACCAGCAAGTTGTAGGCTGCGGACCTGTTGGATTTCCGGCCCAATCACCTTTTCCTGTTACTGGGCCACTTTACCCTGGGCTAGGCGGTCCCAGTGATGAACTTTGTTTATACCCCGACAGATTCCGTGTATGTGTAGACCATAACTTACTTAAGATTTGGGGTTTACTACCTTTCCCCTGGCCTCAGACGGGCGACCGAGCTGGGGCCGAGCCGGAGCCCGTCGGATGTATAGCCTGTCATCGGTTGATGATCCGATAGTTCGACAACCCCTTGCGCGGTGCATCTGTGCCGATGGAAAGACCAGCCCGGCCATACAGCCACGGGCCCAGCCCATGGGCTGGCGACAAGGCCACGGACTTCAATAATGCGGACTCTTATCAATGATCGAGCCGGGTCTAGGTTATCCTCGATCGGGACGAGTGAGGTAAGGGACCTCCCGAGGCACCCGAGATCTGATGTGTTCCAGATGCGAGTATAATGCGCAGAAGTAAATTTAGAATTCGGCGAACCCGTGGGTTAAGCAACAGCCTCGAACTCTGGCGGCTTCAGGGTACAGATTATTTGACATGCGTAGTTGTACTACCACCTATGTAGTCCTCGCAGAACCGCACGGGGTTCCACAAGTACCTAGCACCATGTCGTTGAAATACAGTTCCACCAGGATGCCGCTGACCTACGGTTAAACGGGATTGATTCACCGCGACCCCATTCATCTTGCCGAGGAGAGTTCGCCACTCAGGAGTCCAAGTCGAATCAGATGCCGGGCTAGACTTTGGCCACCAGTTGAGCAACCACGGGGGGGCGGTGGTTCACCGGGCCATGGATGCAGTCACCGGTCCAGCAAAGCTGCAGATCATGCTCGACGTCCACTCGCTCGGACGAAAGGCACGGAGGGACCGACATCGGAATGAAGCTGTTGATGGATGTAGGCCAACTGTTGTGGTGGGTGAGTCTGGGAGCGGGTGAGTCACCGCGCGGGCGTGCGGTTGAAAGGCGGAGGGCGGTTGAGGACGGGCGAGGACGGGCTCCCTCGGCGGTTGAGGGCGATTGATGAGGGATGAGGGCAACTTTGTGCCGAGGGTCGGAATACACACACTACTAGTAGGGAGTAGCACTCGTACTGCCAGTATCTGGTTTACCCGCCGAAAACGTCGATCCTCGGATGATCGTTGACCCGGCGCGCCATCCCCGCTTTGGGACAGGGTTATCAATCAATACCACCAACACCAACACCGGCTGCTTTTTCCCTCCCTCCAGCCATTGTCTGCTCTTGGTCTGCTTGGTCTTTGTTGCCGTTGCTTCTGCGTTCTCCCCGGAATCCTTCAGTATCACCCGCCCCTCATGGCCGTTCCTGTCCAGGTATGCATTCTGCCGACCGGCAAGAAATCTAATCCCTCCCAGAGCTATCGATAAGGTGTGGGCACTGACTGCCCCATCCGAGCTCTTCTTTTTTTTTTTTTGCCCCATCGCTTGGAAGCTTCCCTTCCCCAACAATTCAGTCAGTTTCCATTGAGGAATCCACAATGCTAATCATGGTGGCAATCTCTCCAGGGCTGACCCCTCCCATCGTGAACCTCCACTCACAATCGACTTTCCCTCGCACGGATTCTCAACCTGCAACAACCCCTGCCGGTGCGGGGTCGGTAGCTGCACCATCAGTCAGATAATTCCCAGGATCTCTCCCCTCTTGCACTCTTCCATCGCCCTTCTTCCACCTCGTTAGGTCGACCGTTTTACTTCCCTCGCTTGGCTGTCGGCTGTGGCGTCGACGGCGCTCGCCCGAAATCAATTTATCATGTCCTTGATGGAACCGCAGTCCCAGGCCCATGGGATGGGGAAACAGCCCAGCGCCGATGATGTCTATGAGCGAGCCCTCAGCAGTCGCGATGGGGACCCGGAAACCGTCAGTGGCTGTGACAGTGAGCCTGATGACGTGGATATCGAACGCATCTACAGGTGAGACCTGTCGTTTGTTTGCTGCTACATCCCAGCTGGTTCTAATGGACGCAGGAAACTGGATTGGCGCATCATCCCCGCATTCTGGGTTCTTTATTTCCTCTGCGCCGCCGTCCGGTCCAACGTGAGTCTGGCACAGACCATGAACACCACAGCCGGCCACGACCTGGGATCTGTCCTTCATATCTCGCCGCATCAGATCTCCACCGGTCTGGCTCTGTTCTACGTGTGTTACGTCGTCTTCGATCTGCCGTCCAACCTGATCATGACCCGTCTGAGCCCGCATGTGTGGATGAGTCGTATTGTCATTAGTGTCGGTGTTATTGGAAGCTGCATGACGGCTATGAAAGCCGCATGGAGTCTATAGTACGTTCCTCACACCCTTCATCTCGTTACCGGGATACCATCCTTTTTCCCAAAGCTGACAGTGTGTAGCCTTCTCCGTCTCCTCTTGGGTATTGTCATCGCAGGCATGTGGCCCGGCATGACCTACTACCTCACCCTTTTCTACCCTCCAACCCGAACCGGCAAGCGCATCGGTCAATACTACACCGCAGCCCAGGTATCTGCCGCGGTTGTCGGTCTGGTTTCGGCCGGTTTCCAAGAGATGGACGGAGAGCGTGGTCTGGTGGGTTTCCAATGGATGTTTCTCGTCTGGGGCGTCATCACGATCGCGTGCGGCATCCTCCTCCTCTGGTGGCTGCCTGACCGGCCTCTGCCTCCGGGAACTGAGCCCCCAACCCGCAAATACCTTTGGTGGTTCCCCCGCAGCCGCCCTGCCCTGACCGGCCGGGATGCTGAGATCCACTACCACGACCTCAAGCGCGTCTACCACCGCGCACAATGGACCTGGAAGGATCTACTGTATGTCTTCCTCGACTGGCGCCTCTGGCCGCTCCTCATCATGTACTTTGGCGTCGTGGGCGTGGGTATTGGCGTGCAGAGCTACGCCACGGTGATCATCGAAGCCATCAACCCGTCTCTGAGCAGCATCGACCTGAGTCTGCTCTCCGCTCCTATCTGGATCGTAAGCTACTCCCCCATTGTCCATCAACTACCACCCTTGAAAGCCCTGCCACTGACTTATCCACCAGATGGACCTAATCGCCATCGTCCTCGTAACCCCCTTCTCCGACCGCTTCCACCGCCACCGTGCCGTCTTTTTCTCCATCCCCGTATTACTCCAAATCCTCGGGCTCCTCCTCACCACCTACGCCGGCAGCGACACTAACTCCTGGCCGCGCTACGGCGGCCTCCTGATCGTGGGCTTCGGCCTCGGCCCCACCGTCCCTATCACCATGACCTGGACCGCGGAAGTGTTCCAGAACCGCCATGGCGAGGTCGGCGTTGCGGCCGCCTCCGCCGTCGTCTCGGGATGGGGCAATCTCGGCAGTATTCTGACCACTTACGCGCTGTACTCCGGCTGGAAGAGCGACTACGAGGCCCCAGGGCGGGCCAAGTACCGCAAGAGTAACCTCGTCATGGTCGGGATCCTCTGTGCTAGTATTCTTGCTGCGGTTCTCATGGAGGTTTTGCTCCGCGTGATCGATGGTCGGAAGAAGGACGATGCGCATGATCCCGATAAGATTGTGGATGGTGCTGCAAGGCGCGAGGCGCGCCAGAGGGGCTTGGATGGCTTAGGGTCTAGCGTGCTTGGGTTTTTTGGCAAGAAGTCGACTTAGGATGATGGCATGGTATGTATATGAATGAAGATGTATAATTGAATAATTGATGTAATGGATATAATTGATATAAATCATTGACTTTCCGAACACCGTTGAAGGCTTTGTAGTGTGTAATCAACCACGCACGTTGTTGTGTTGGTCTCTGTCATCTCTCTCTCTGCAACTCAACAACCAGCCTGCTCCCGTCATCTCCGAATTGGGACTAAGGCACCGACGGGGATACGCTCCTTCCGGAACAGGAAGCCGTGACGTTTCCCCAGTATTATCTCCACCGAGATCAACGGCCGCATCTTTACCAAAATCTCTTTACGTCATGACACCTTCTGTCCTAGACGCACAGACTTAATCAGTCTTCCAAGTGCAGCTGTCTGATCAATTTATCATGAAGTCTCTTGATTACCCTCAGACCACTTGCTCCGGCAACCAACCCAACCAGGACCGGACGCGATTCACACCAGCCACCAGCCAATACCGCACACCACTCATCATCGTACCGGGGGACAGCCACGCCCGGGTCGAGAAACATTCTTCGCACTGTCGAGTTGGGTCCATCTGCCCCGAGAACGATATCGGCTGTGATATGGCGCTCGCGTCCGCCATCAGTCTGGTCCTGAATCGTCACGCATAAATTGCCCTGGCCTTGACCATCTCCAACAGCATCTTCTTGAACCGCGCTACTTCGCGCATTGCACGTAATCTTCCTGCTTCTGTTTCGAGGGGGGAGATTCAGCACGCTATATCTGGGGTCAGGGGGGAGGTCTTTGAGACCCTGAGTCCTGGGATAGGGCGACTGTGTTGGATATGATTGTTAGGAGTATGGATGATGTTTTTGTTATGATGATTGCTGCGGCGGCGTTAGTCGGTGGTTTTGGCAATGTGCATGAAGCGCGAGAGACTGTTTGTTGGCTCTGCTGTGGAGAAGGCTGGGTGAATGGGGGGTTGTTGGATGGATGTGGAGAATAGAACTCAGGGAGTATCAATCCAGCGTTAGAGAAGTAGTGATCCCCCCCAACTGGGAGACACTTACCTCTTTCTAACATGATCACACTGGCTCTGCAATCCGTCACTGGAAACACTCCCATCATCATGGGCTTTCCCTGTATTTTATCTCTCTTACCAGTTTATGTCGCGCCATTTGCGCTTCCCTCCACTAACTGACAAGGATCATCTGCTCCAGGACCAACTATCACAGCCTTCCCTCCATGGTTCTACATGCTTTAGTGCTGATTCGGACAAAGACACCGCATCATCATCCATCTCCGCCAATCTCGATATAAAACCCTCGATACTCCTCCCTCTCTCCTCCCTCTCAACAAACCAAACTAACAACAATTTGGTATGTAATAATAATTAATAAAGGTCGACAACGGCACCCACTCTCCCATTGCAGTATGCGCAAGCAATCCCTTAAATCGTTCACCAGTCGCAACGGCACGCGGGATATTGGTCGCGGCGCGATCGTCAATATTGCGTCTGCGAATGGGTTCGCCGGCTTGCCGGGGAAGGGGTCGTATACTATTTCCAAACATGCTGTTATGGCGGTTATGAAGATGACGGGTTGGTTTCTTTTTTTTTTTTTTTTTTTCTTACTATGGCTTGGTTGAGTTGTTCAGGCCTCTGTCTGACAATTGAAATGGTTGTAGACAGACGTGAGCAAAGGACAGGCTAGATTGGATGGAGGCAAGCCATCGCCGATCCAACAGATCCGATCCTCAGCGGACACAAATCTTGTGCAATGATCATAACACGTCTTCTGGGTAGGGACTATGATTCAATCCATATCACAGATCAATCAAGTATGTGATCCCTGGACATAGTCAAGTGCTAGAGAGGCAGACACTTTTAAGCACATAGTATCAGGCAAGTGTTCTACAGTCTACGTCAACACTGCAAATGTGTATGACAATGTCGGAGACTGCCATTCTATCTCAGGTCCTTCCAGTGCATCCTAGCACTCCATTTTCAAGTGACTGTCGGTTCTCCTCCGAAAAGCCCTCTATGCTGTACGTAACACATAACCCAGTAACGAAAGAAACGAAATGCAAACCAGCAGAGGGTACGAGACCAAGCCGGCTCTGGCTGAGAGTTAAGAGACCCCGGAATACCATCATAAGAAAGAAAAGTTCTATGTTTGCTCCCAGTGCCAGGCCATATTGTCCGTCTCCCTGTTGACGCCGGAGGGTATACGAGCGCTAATATGAAATGTATTCACATTTTGAGATGGTATGTAACGCATTTAGTTGCCACCCATGAGCTGGAAAAGTTAGTGACGTTACTCATCAGGAGATCGAATCAACTTACAGTCTCAACAATGATACCGGTGATCTGGTAGGGGCAGGCGTTACTGGCGGGACGACGGTCCTCGAAGTAACCCTTGCCATCCTTGGCCACCTGGCGGGGAATACGGATCGAGCCACCACGGTCGGCAACACCGTAGCTGAACTTGTCGATGTTACCGGTCTCGTGGCGACCAGTGAGACGCTCCTCGTTACCCTCGCCGTAGACGGCAATGTGCTCGATGTGGCGGGCCTCGAGCTTCTTCATGGCGGCCTCGATGACCTTCATACCACCGTCCGCACGCATGGCAGCGGTGGAGACGTTGCTGTGGAGACCAGCTCCGTTCCAGTCACCCTTGATGGGCTTGGGGTCGAAGGAAATCCGGACACCGAACTCTTCGGCGACACGGTGGAGGAGGAAACGGGACATCCAGAGGTGGTCACCCACTGCGGAAAATTAGCTTTGCTCATCAACATATATGCCGGAATGCAGGCAAACTCACTCTCAATGCCGTCGCAAGGGCCGACCTGGTACTCCCACTGGGAAGGCATGACCTCGGCGTTGATACCGGAGATCTTGATGCCGGCGAACAGGCAGGCGCGGTAGTGAGCCTCGACGATATCACGGCAGTAGACCTTGCCGGTTCCGACACCACAGTAGTAAGGACCCTGGGCACCGGGGAAACCGCCCTTGGGCCATCCGTAAGGCCAGCCGTCGTTACCGAGGAGGGTGTACTCCTGCTCCAGACCGAACCACCAGTCCTCCTTGGCGTGAATCTCCATCAGGCGGTTAGCCTCATGGCGGTGGTTGTACTTGTTGGGGGTTCCATCGGAGTCCCAGGTCTCACAGAGGACGAGGATGTTGTCGCCACGGCGGAAGGGGTCGGGGAAGATGGCAACGGGGCGGAGGTAGACGTCGGAGTTGTCGCCGGGGGCCTGGCCAGTGGAGGAGCCGTCGAAGTTCCACTCGGGGAGCTCATCGACGGAGGTGACGGGCTTGGAGAGAGTCTAAGGAAAAAACAGGGGTCAGCCGATGTCGCTGGGTCCGGGTCACGTGTTGCGGGTGGATGCATAGGCGCGCGTGCAGGATCGGATCCCCGTGCGCAGGGCTTATCGGTTCGAGGCCTCCTCCAGATAAGGAGTCCTCAGATGGGATGGGGAGCCCCATTGCGTTGCGTCCTCCCACTCCATTCCCGCGGTGAACTGTGTATGGGTTGCATTGCATACCTTGGTCTTGCTGCGGCAGCCGTTGACGGCATCAATCCAGATGTACTCAGCCTGGACCTGTCCACGCTGGTCGAGAGTCATGTACTTCATGAGCTGTTGCCAGCCAGTCAGTATGCATTTTCCTCAAAACCGCAAGGCGGCTGAAGAATGATTATGCAAATAATCAGCGGAAGAAATAACGCACATTCTCCGTGTTGGAGATGGTTGTTGATTCAGCCTGTGGTGGAAGAAAAAGAGTCAGCGAGCCGTTCAGAAGCAGTGAGCTGGCAGGGAGATTGCCAGATGATGGTCGAAGGAGGGTTGAAAGGGCCATACCATTGTGAATATGTGTGGTGGGTGAGGATTAAGAAAGATCTTTTTTTTTCGTAGTTATAGAGCTTGCAGATGCAAAGCTGACGACTTCGATTCAAGCAATGAAGTCAGATAACGACAATGCAGGATACAATCAAAGATTGGTGGATAGCAAGTATCAGTAGCGAAAGGGAGGATGGACCCAGAGATATAAGAGCGAGAGCGGGCGGGATAAAAGATGGGGAGAGGAGGAGAGATGGAGATGCAAGCAAGGCGGTTCTGTGGGTGGGGAGGGATGTCCTTTCAATTTAAGAGAAGGAGGCAAAGGCTGGCAGGCAGGCAGGCCGACTGCTGCCCGCTGGTTGGCGGCCGCGGGCAACTCACTTGCTGCCCGGGGAGGGGGGCAAAAAAAGTCCCACAAAATTCAAAAATAAGCCCCCCCCTCCTCCCTTCTGAAAATTACCGTCACGCCCGGCCTGGCGCTCGGTTGCTGCGCATCCGCGTATCGATGACCCTTTCTCCTTACGGCGCCGTACCACGAACGAACAACGCCCTTCCCAATCCCCATGCTTTCCCACCTGCCATTGAGTAGTGATTCATTGATTCATCCGTTAGACGCTCTGCATCGCCAGCGCCCGACAGCAACAAACAGCGGACAGACCGCAGCAGGATACCGACCCGCGACGGTCCAAACCCTCCAGACGCATCAATACAATAAATAGAATGCGGCGAGGCTGCAAGGCATGACCAGGGTTCGTTACGCCACCATTTCAATCGATAGGACTAGACCCGACTCTGGCTTTCCGATATCAAGTCTACGTAGGCGGCCCCCCGCCATAGTTTATCTGTCACTTTCACCCACGCGGTCGATATCGATCTGCTGAACGACAAGGGGAGGGGATGTCTTCCGTCGGGCCATTTTGGAGAAGGGGGGGGGGTTCAATTCTACGTAACAATGGCTGCATGGCTGCATGGCTGTGTGACAGCGTCCAAGGCTCATCCCCAACACAACCAGCCCTCTTACCCGATCGGGACATCTCGATGCGAAACTGGGTACCCTCGCGACACGACACCACCACGACTGACTGCCCGCAGTCGGGTAATTCCCACTCCCTGGAACAGGAGTAGTCATCCCGACTCCACGGATAATGATAGGAAGGATGAATCACAGAGACTCTCATTCGCAACCCGGAAGCGGGTTGGTCTTCCCCAGATAATCGTCCCTCCCCCCCACGCGACGGTGATCTGAAATCCGACAGCGACCCTTCCAGTTCCCACCTTCAAAATAAAAAATAAAAAATCAAAAAAAGCAAAGATGCCATAGATACACTTTCAGAACTCTCTCACTCCCACTCCCCCCAATGCAGGTCTGCTGACCACCTGTCAAAAAGTAATATGCCATTGTCTGATCCCTCACCCCTCCCTTCTGCCCTCGACGTCCAGAGATAGCGTGCCAGGAGGGTTGCTAAGAGGAATTATCAATTATCAACCAGTGGTCGGTTCCGATGCATATCAGCTGCAGGACCCGGATAGCTCCAACGCTGCCTGCGCCTAATCGCATTAACCGGGGCTCCTATTGGTAGGCCTGTCACTGTGATAGGAAAGGCATTCCATGCGCCGTTGCTCTATCTTTCCGGCTTATCTGGCCGTGCGGTGGGATATTAAGTGCTGCTGGTGCTGGTGCTGGCGCTGGTGCTGGTCCTGGCGCTGGCACTGCTACGGAGTACTAGATAGATAGGACTACTACCTACAAACTCGATATCGCGGACCTACACCGGGGTTCCTGATCCTCTCTGGGTAGTAACTAGCACAGCGACTGATAGGGCGCGCAGCAATCGAGATCCGGCCACTGTACGGCGTAGTACCACCTTCAAAGATACCACCCAATACAGCCGAGCAAAATACGCACATTTGCACACTCCGTACTCTAGTTTGTAGACAGACCTTGTACTTGCGGTTATCTAAATTAGGAGGGGATTCCTTATCAGTGGCTGCCCCTCAAACCCCGCCATGAGTCGCGTGGGTGGATCATGGCGCGCCTGCCGAGTGAATTTTTTTTTCTTTGATTTTTTTTTTCAGATATGTACTCCGTATTTGATTTTTTTTTAATCGCGCATGGACTTGGGTTCAAGTTCAACTTGGGTTGACCGACCGCGCTTTCCCGTTCCGCGTTGCCCGGAAAAGGGAATCGCGATCCCACGTATCCTTTTTTTTAAAAAATTTTTATTTCTTTTTCAAAGCCACCAATCCAGACAGAGGAAGACGGAAAGAACTATTCTGATACCGCACTCTGACAGCTGACCTACCGTGACGCACAAACGGGTAAGGCCGATACATACTCCGTAGTTACAAGGGGGGAGCTTTGTACTTGCTTGTTTTGCTTTTGCTTTGCCAGTTACACTCCTTTACACGCAGCTGGACGGACGGACTGCCGGAAGGGGTGTGGGGCGTGGCAAAACATTCCTGGATCCTCGAAGGGCGAGAGGAGGAGAGCAAACAGCGCCGCCCCGAGACCGGCCAGGTTTCCATGTTCGCAAGAGTTATAATTAGGTTTCTGGTGACTAATGGCCGGCACCGCCTCGTAGCCGAGGGGAGGGGAGGGATAAACGGTTCGCAGGGAGGGAAAAAGTCAAAGGGGGCGGCGGGAGAATGGATGGGCGGGTTGGGATGGGATGGAAATATGAAGGGAAACGATGAAGAACAGATCTTCCAGCTTCTCCAGGTCTGTACTATCCTTGTCCAACCCCAGGATTTTCCCCCTTTGGCGGTTAGTGTCCGATCGTGGGTTTGTTCGACCCTTTCTCCCCGAGTCTTTGTCTTGCCGGCCAGTGACAGAGGGGCGCGATCGGGAGATTCAGGAATCGGCGAGGGAGCGAGTGGCTGCGTTCCGATCAGCCCTGTGGACGTCATGGTTGGCCTCCACCGATGCGGTAATTGTGAGGTATCAGATGTAGGAACTGGGCAGGGAGCTTAATTCGATGTCTTTACTCCATACGGAGTCCCAGGACTAACAATAGTATCATGGTACGGACTCAAGGGTCTGACCTGGTAGTCCTGCTTATCCCATGTCTCTCTACTCTATCCAAGAATAGTACGTAGCACAGCCATGAGTGGCGCAGCACCCCTAGCCGAGACCAGGTTAGTCACACAAACTACATCGCTGGGTACTATAAACACCCGTACACAAGCCCACCAAAGCAGCCGGCGCGCATATTCACGGAGCACACTGGCAGTTCGAGTATCAGTATCTACTCCGTACCTACCTAGTATGGAGTATCAAGTTTCAAAAAAGTGACACCGTTCCAAGACAGACCCGGTTGAGTCACATCAACCAGAACCAGCTGATAAAAAGTATTTTATAAAATAAAATGTGGACCAAGCCGCATCACAGTCCCCAGTATCAAATCCCAACCACCAGCTTTCCAGCCCCAAAACAACCAATCCTCGAATGATCCCATCGTGAAGGGTTTTCAAGCCCGATGATAATGAATAATAATTTCAATATATCCCTCACTCTCACCGGCCCGGTCGGCCAAGGCCCCAATAGTAGGAGCAGCCATGATCCATCACCCCATCGCCGAATTAACCCCTCAATGAAACGGGCGATAAAACTGGCGCGAACACGGTTCTGCCTGTAGATCCCCTCGCCCAGTTCGTGATGCTTATCGGGTGCGGCTGATTGGTTGGCGCGCCGAGTTCATGACACACGCCGCTGACTGGTTTCGGGCCGGTGGACAGCCGGGTCAGGTACGCAACAACAGACTACAGACAACGAGGGAGTTTTCTAGAATGATGTACAGACTACAGACTACAGACTACAGAGTACTACTCTGTATATTCAAGTCATGGGTCTATCCAGTCTGGTGATATTGAGCACTATCCATACAGAGCAAAACCCAGACATATACTATAAACCCACCCATCTACACTGAATACCCTCCATTGTACTCCATAGCTGACAGAAGAAGTACCAAGTACGCGCAATCTCTCGTAACCTGATAATATACTACTCCGTACAAAGTACCTAAGTAAGTAACTCTTTGTCAAACGACATCATTGCGTCCCCCCAAAGCGGAAGCGACCCGGAAGTCAGATTCTAGAGCCCCCCCCCCCCTCCCCGTGCCCCCATAATCCGGTCGATCAATTGACACATACAATGCACCCGATGAGTGTAGATTTATCACTTTACACATCACCATGATTAAAGACTATTGATGTGACTCACATGGTTTTATTGAACTTACTGTGGACATACTTACTGTGCACTGCAGTTTGGTTTGGATCAAGCCAAGTTAGCTACATGCTACATAGGTAGGTAGTAAGTAGGTAGGAGCTCAGTAGGTAGCTAAGCCTAAACAAGTGCGGAATATACGTGAAGAATCTGTGCTCTGTACGGAGTATCTCTGTCTGATCTGCATTGCTCATGCACTACTTATGCTTTCTAGGTAATAGAAATTATACATGCTACATATCCAATATGGAAAGATCTATCACAGTGGACTCTATTCTGTACGTATAGCAAAGCAAAAAGTTTCCCTTGGATAGTATTTAGACTGTGTAACCCTACCCATCCTCCTCGAATCTTTTTCTCCCATAGAATATACGTAGATAGACACCTACTCCGTAGATACACCATAGATGCATAACTACACAACTCCCCCTTACAAAGTACTTTGGAGCAGTATTAAGTAAGCCAGCTGGCCGATCCGGTCACCCCTCAGGCAAGAAAAAAAAAATTCCAGAGCAGTCCAATCCGATCCCGTCCAAGCGCATCGCCGAACGTGTCAACTGCAAACTGCAGCGCATTCCATCCCTTCCTGGCTGCCTACCTGCCACTCAACCTGGCAATGCTATTAGCAAGTAGCAGCAACAGCAGCAGCGATCTCGGATCTGTCGAGCAGCAGCATCTGCCATCCTCACATAGACCCCCCGGCATTCTTGTGAAATATGGGGTAGGTAACTACGTATGCACTGGGTACTGCCGTAGTTACTAGTTACCTCGCGACTTTACTCATGTACTCCGAGGTAAATTTCAACATCTGCAGTTTCTATACGCAGATACACAAATTACGCCACCTACAATCTTTCTTTGAATTGTAGGTATCTAGCTGCGTAACTGTAACAGAGATCAAATAGAATTTACTAGGTATGTAAGAATAGAAATAGCTCCGACCTAACTAACCAACTACTAGTTAAAGTATCCCTCACTACGTAGCAAGTAATAGTAGTTAGCAACGTTGGTGTGGAAACAAAACAAATACCTCAGGCTACTGACTTACTCGATACGATACCTGACTGGATCCATAGTTAGGCCGCCAGCCAGCCAGTCAGGGAGAGTAATTCGCGCAGTTGATCGATCCATGCACACACAGTAAATAATTGTTCCTGTCTTTCTCCAGTATTGTCTGCTATCTTGTTTTGTGTTCTTTTTTCATGCCACTTATTCTTCGGGTTTGGGGTTTGGGGTTTGGACAACTCATTCTTACGCTTTTCCGGGTGCTCTGTATTTCTGGTTGAGAATACTACTCTCGTGTCGCCTGGGGAAATCGGTCCGGTAGGAGGGCAGAAAGCACATGCATGCCTCCTTACATGTCGTTGGGGCCGCGGGAAAATAATCCCTCATATTTTGCGGGGGTTGGGGTTTGGTTGCCTTGTGACTGCTCGGAAATGGTTTCAGGTTGGGATCTTTAATTTCCACTTTCCACTTTCGGTTCTCAGCGGATCTGCTGCGCTATTGAATTGGGGGACTGGGTATCACATTCTATTTCTTTCTTTCTTTTTTTTTTTTTAAAAACTAGATACTCGGGTGATATTGCTTTGTAGGTAGGTAGGTAGGTATACCAACCGTTGCTAGTATTGTAGTGTGTCTATTCTATTTCTCATAAGGGCTGGTCTAGACCGGAGGCTCTTCGTCTTGCCCTGCAGGTACAATTCCCACATCCTGGGCACGCTGTCACGTTACTTGGCAGATCGGCGGCGATCTGGTATTGATGGTCAATCTCATCTCATGCTGTCTGCCTGTCTGCCTGTCTGTCTGATACTGAGATCTTCATCTTGTTTGTTCACCCTCATCGATCGCCTTCCGCGAGGTCATGACACGGCATGGGTCAGTCGTATGACCCTACCTCAGTAGGTGGGTATGCCCGTGTCCAACCCCCCAGAGCAACGCGACAGGTTAATCATAATTGCATCGCATGTGGCCAGACCGGCCCAGCCGGGGTATGACCTGGCTGGGGTGTTACAATTAGCTCTGGGGCGATGGAGTGCGACCACACCGATGCAGGGCTGGCAGGCTGTACAGACATCGATTCAAGAAAGATGGGCCGGCCTGTTCCAGAACGTCGGTGGAATCCGTGAGTCCGGGACACCCCCACGTTGCTGGGCTAGTGCCGTTCATCATGGATATCCCAGCTCGCGCCACCGCTTGGCCCGGTGGATGAGGTTGCCTCCACTCCGGTGCAGCTCTGACGATGACCCCCAGCCGGGTCGGAGGCCGTCGGAGATTGATGTTTCAGCGGCCTTTTCGCTGCCGGGACCAGCGCAGGATCCATTCCACCAGCGTCCCGATGTCCTGGGACACCTCTAGCACTCGTGCGATCTTGGTCTGCAGCTCGAATGCTTCGCTCTGGCCGTCCGCCGCTTGGTCCATGACGTTCGCATTGGGACTGTCGTCGTCCATCAACCCCGTCATATCCACCACGGCTACCCGGCCATTCAGTCCAACTTCAAGACTGATGGAGACCTTGCTTATTGTAGCTTCCCCACTGACCGGCTCCGACCCCCCGTCGGAACTACCCACGGTAAAGAGTAGCATAATCACCGGTGCCTGTCCGAGCTGCGTCCGCAGGGTCACGTCTACTTTGACGTCGTCGTCGTCGAGAGCAAGCCCATTGCCAAAGCTGCCGTTGACCGAACCCTTGCCTTTCGCGTCGGCAAAAGCGCCGTTGTCAAATCCCTCCAGCAACGCATCCAGTCTCTTCTCGTTTGGGTCGTCATTGCTCAGGATTATAATGTTGTCTTTCTTCGACTTTCCAGGCTTGGGGAATTTCAGGGGTCCGGAAAGGTTCTTGAGATCGGCTGGGGCATCGGCCTTGCTTTGTTCGGGTTTGTATGAGGAACCGAAAATGCTGCGGATCAGATTCGCGAGGAACGCATACTGGCGCAGGATCTAGATGTAGCATACGTTAGCACTGCCGGTTTCTACTTTCCATGGCCAGATCATACCGGAAGAATGTCTGCAAGCTGTCGGGGGTGCGAGAATGGGATGTCTCTCATGGTCCGGCCAGCAACAGACTCAAAAGGCTGGAAGGTATAGCTGTGATGCTTGGTGCACGACTTGCCCTCGCTGTCCACCGCCCGAACGGACATTCTACGCCTTCTCCGACCAAGCTGGGACGCTTCCTCAGGACCCAATCCCATGGCACCTGCAGCCGACAAAGGCGACCATCCCGGGGCCAACAGTCCATCGTAGGTAACCATCTTGAACTCCTGCGGCATCTGAATGCCCAGGTGTCGGTAGATATCCGATGCAGCCAAGATCGGTAGATCCAAGGGCGGTTCCATCCGAGCGACAAATCGCCGGTTTGGTGAAGAGCCTAGCATGCCGGAATTGAGCGTCATGTCATCCGAGTGGTGCTGATTGACCGAACTCATCGTCGCTGGCGGATCCACCCAATTAACCACGGCAATATCAGAGCCAGAAACATCACTAGATGACGGTTCGTTCCCGTTGCCAACCCCCGAAAGGACTTCGGGTCCAACCCAGTCCTTGGACACGCGAAGGGAAGGATATCCCTCCTCGCACTCGACCACGACACTCCACTTCCCAATCAAACCCGACTCATCGTCCGACAGCTGGCCATTCGGTTGGTCAACCACCATCTCGTCAGGAGACTTCCTCTGCTTCGCGTCCAAAACACGCGCCTGCTGCACCCAGTAGTCCAGCCCAAGCCCAATACGCCCTCCCTTGTGCAGACACGGCCGACCAACCCAGCCACTGCAGAGATGGTCATAGACACCCGCGAACTTGCGACGGTCCCACTCCCCATCCCACACCCGCTTCAAGCTGTTGTAGAGACCTTCGATCGCCTCGAAACAGTTGACCTCCTGGCTGAGCCGGTCATGTTTGGCAAGCCACTGGAGATTCTCATGGAACCCATTCAACGATTTCCAGGCCCCCCGCTCCCCCTCCTCGGGAGATTGTACCAAGTCGCGCTTGAGAACCGCCGTCGCCTCGTCTCTGCGCTCCCCGTCCGTAGCTTCGGGTGTGGCGTACGACAAACTAACATCCTTCACGACATTGTACCCCCGGTGGAAGTCGATCTCCAGATCCACGAAGTTGCCCGCAATGCTCAGACTGTCCTCCTGCCAGATCGACTCGAACCCTTCAAGCTGGCCCAATCGCTCGATTCCCTCCCTGCACACGCCTCGACCCGACACCCGGGTCCGGAGGAGCTGCACCACGTCTTCGATGTGTCGTCGGCGCTCCTCGTCGTTGTCTCGACCCCCTGCCAGCTTCAGACCCTGCATACCTAATGCCTGGATTTCGTTGTCGTTCATGGCGGCGCCGACGAGACCATCGTGGCCGGCAGGGGACGGGCTGATGCCGCTGTAGCCACCGAGAGCGAGGAGCGCGGAGGGCGAGCTGAACGTGACGGGGTCGTCGGCGCCGGACGTCGGCGCGAGAGGGGTGGCATACTGATGGGTCGAGAGAGGCAGATTGAGCGCATGCCCGGACGCTGACGGGGTTCTTGTCGAGGGCGACTTATGCGCGATGGGTCGGGCCATGTGTGCGCCTGACGGGCGAGGGGACGAGGTCAGATGCGTCGGGGTCGCACCCGGATTCTGCTTGGAAGACGGCGTGGCCATGGGGGTTTTTTGGTTCAGGGGGGAAAAAAAATAGGAAATGTATGTCCACGCAAGATCGCAAATTTACAAAGCTCAAGCAGAAGCCAACGGGGTATCAGGCATGAGACAATGAGATAATGATGATAATTCAAAGCCAGGGACTGGAATCATGCGGGTCTCATCTCATCTCTGGAGGGCGCGTAGTAGTCACACGAATAGCAAACGCGCAGTCGCTGCTTAATTTGAATAAGAGAAGAATCGCAATCGCAGTCAAAATAGATACATAATGAAGTCCTCGACGGGGAGGAGGGAGAAAGACGAAAGACGAAAGAACCGCTTGTACTCGCAGCGCGGCCGCAAACGCGCAGTCACATGAGTTTGCCCTGTTTGTCTGCCTTCGTCATCGCCATTCGCTCCGTCCATCTTGGATCCCCCAGACATGGTATCTTCTTGTTGATCGCAGTTGACAGCTCCTTCGCTATGTTTGGACTCAGATCATTTTTCCGCCAAACCCCCCGGTGGACACAGAT